>NC_073696.1:204687939-205294189 GCF_029784165.1 Wyeomyia smithii
TGCCAATCTACTTTTATGCTTTTAATCCGTTCTAAATATGTAAGGAATGTAAGTGCGTTTGTCTACCGAAAACAACATATAAAAAACAATTTCGTACGAACAGTGCTTTCGTATGTGTTTTTTTACAAAATAATAATATCAAATATTTATGACCGACAGTGTTATATTCGTGCGAATAAAAAGATGTCAAGTTTAAGGGTAAACAAAACCATTCTATTTCTGGGCAAAATAAAAGTATTGAACAAACTTGAACCTACCGGAAATACATTCGTGCCGCAAACCATTTCAGTTTAAAAATGAATTACGATTGAAAAAGGCAATAAAACTTTACTGAAAATAGTTATATTTCAAACCAAAACTTCGTCTAGAACTCACTTACGATTATGCGAAACTCGTTAATTTGATGATCTTAACAAAGTTGAATTTGCAACTAAATTGGAATCGTTGTCTTCATATACACATCCACTCATTGAAGCTAAGAACAAGCACTCCGCTTATCTGTTGCATATCTCTTGCGAAGATTTATTACAGGTTTGCTTTTATACCAGCTGCAGCCATCCACGAAAGAATGATTTCATTAAAGCCCCAACAGTGTCACGTAGCAGGAATGTACATGTACCGCCCCAGTGATGCGTACATTAACATCAGCCGCGTGCTAAAAGGATGCTAAGTTTTAACGAGTGTCATAAATACCGATACTTCTCGGAAACCGCTTTGTTCAGTGACTGGCCGTCGTGTTCCCATTTAATGTGCCCACATTAATTTTTGTTCCCACAAAACGAACAACGGCTATCCTATCCTGAGCCCTGTCCCGATTAGCTGGCTGGGAATCAATGCTAAGTGTATGGAATAATTAATTACCAATTCATGCTGCGGGTCACCATACGGGCCACGCGTAGATCCCCACATGGTCGTCATCAAGTATTCTAATCTTGCGCAGGCGTTGTTGACCGTCCCGGTGTTGCCTTTCGCTGGACGTGCAGCCACTGCGAGGGCACGTTCTCAATAACTGATCCGATTTCCGCGTACTGTGTAGGTGAGCTCGGACTGAGACCCTACCTCGGTTGAATTAGTTCGGCGCCCGGGATCGTGCTCCAGAACCCGGCCCCAATTTGATGGGTTCATTACACTAACCACTTCTCTGGAAATCTGCGCGTGATCCGCAGCTCACGCGAAGTCGTTCACCTGTGTGTCGTGGGCGGATTTCACACATTGTCCATTTGTTCCGAGCTGCCCTTCCCTGCTTCATCTTCCACAGTAACCATCAAAGTTCGCTCCAGCAGACCGTGATACAACGACTCGAAGAACCGTTAGTAGTAATTTGTTTTATTTTGCGGTCGCCATTTCACGAATGCACACACCGCCGAAGCGGCTCCAATTAGTCAGCGTACACATGTATAATAATTTGTTTAATTTAAGACCCTTTGGTAAACTCCCGACACAGCGTTTACTGTTCGTACACTCGGTTTACAATGAGTCACACGTTGGGTACAATTAATGCTGCCACCCCGTACTGTCTCGAGTACCTTGGGTACCCTATGCTGTTGGATTCATGACAATGACACAAAGAAGTCAGAAAATAAATGAGACCCAGGGGGAAAAAGAATGATACATGACTTATGTACTGATTACACTCGTGAAATATTAGTCAGCATTACTGGGTGATAAAAAAATCGATTGCTACTGAAGGTTACTGTCGATTTTCAGATTCCCCATACCCATAGATGGAGCGTAAACTTGTATCATATTCCCAACCAACTTTTGCTCTAACTTAACATGTTTTTATCGATAATTACACCCAATGTCGCGAGCTACGTGAAACGCTATAAAAAGCTATGATAAATATGAGACTGATAAGTCTTTCAATAGAACCAATATATCTGAAGGATCAATCCAGTTTTTTCACCAAAACTCCGAGCCTCTTACACGAGTTTTTATACGGAAATTCGCTACGATTCAATCACCCGAACATCCGCCCCAAAATTAATTCCTGTTCGCGAGAGTTAAATCATTCGCATGGCGAATCGAGCGATCATTTAAAAGTCGATCAGACTGACCTTGGTACACAATTCGATCCGGCGCATAAACGATGTTTTCATGGCAATAAGCCGCAGAGGAGATGTAAAATTAAATATTGATGAACGCGATGGATGTGGTGTTGATTTATTTTAGATTCACGCAAAATTATGTGGCTGCCAGTTCAGATGACGACAGAAACAGTTGCCAGCTTTCGCTTTCAAGATAGGGTAACCTAGCGGGAAATTGCATGTAATGTGCGTGAGGAAAATAAACTCGTTACACCGGTGTAATTTGATGAGTCACCGTCGAGACGACCTTAAAGGTTGTTTGCGTAGGAATGCTGTTTGTTTCTTGTAACACACAACGAAATCAGCGTGGGCTTGCAAGCACGTTGCAACTCACAAATCTGCTAAATGTGCTAATATTTTACTACATTATTATTAGTCAATAATCGTCTGTCATCTTTGCCTTTGGTATTTACCGTTGCCAAAATTTTTTCGCTCATCTGAGTGGTATTTGATTTAGTTATCCCCGACATGCAACAGAGCGGGAACACATTTCACAAGAGATGCTTCATGATTTTCGAACACGATTGTGGTCAAGGCACCTAGTGGCGGCACGGTTGCGGTGATGTCGTAGTGTGTTCGTTCTTAGCGAGCAGCATCCGGGTTGGCACTTTTCGCATGACCTCAATTCGAGCGAGATGAGTAAGTGCGCCCCACGCGCCTCGCTTCTCGGCGGGGAGTTTTAAGAAGATTCTATCTCGTGATGGAGAGAAGCCGGCTTGGATGCGTGCCTGGGTGTTGATTACCGTAACTTGTACTTAAGGTATGTGCATACTAAGAATTTATTCGCTTGGCATAATTGCTTAGTCTACATGTAATTAGCGTTGTGATGTTTGTTTGTTAATGCTGTCATAGAAGTTCGTAACAATATATTCAACAGAAAATTTACGCTCACAACTGGGCACATAAAGTGATATGATTGAAGAACGATGTCACGTGAGAACGGTTACCCATGCTCTGACCCTATTCAAAATTATTTCATCTTTTTTTTTTTTTTTTTTTTTCACATAACATTTATTTGACACGGCACAAATACAATTTAATGTTTAACGGCGCCAATTATATCTGATGACTTAAAAACTAAAGCAAATTTTTTATCCTCGCTGCCGACTACGAGCTGAAATTAAGTCTAACTTAAAACTAGCATGGGATTTCCAATCAGTGTTTTGTTGTTCAATGGTCGTCTGATAATCGTCGAATGGCATGTATGGATTCGTTCTGCTGAGCCACGATGTCGTGAGTTGGGACAGAGGCTCGTAGTCCTTGGGTCCTGGTTCTGTTGTGCGGGGTCTGGTTGCTGGTTTTGTGCTTAAGGTTCAAACGTGTTCTTGTCGTTTTGTTGGGTGTAGACGGAGGGGAACGGGACTAGACTGGGGCGTGGATGGATTTCAGGAAAACGTATATAAGGGACATGTAGGATAGGTCACGGCTCGCCAAGACATCACGAACAGGAACAGCCGGCTGTCTACCCTCGGCCTGCAGGGAAGCTATTAATTTAGACCTGGCGTCACGGTGTACAGGGATGACCAAACCACATGCTCTATGTCGTGATAACCTTCACCACAGGCACAGATACCACTTTCCCCGAGCCCAACACGACGGAGGAGCGCGTCAAATCTATAGTGATTGGACATAAGCCGGGACATCACGCAAATGAAATCCCGACCTACATCCAACCCCTTGAACCACGGGTTCGTCGATACTTTGGGGATTATGGAATGTAACCACCTTCCCAATTCCCCTCTGGTCCAAGCATTTTGCCAACTGATGATCGTATTCTGACGTACAAGTGCGAAAAATTCATTAAAGGCAATTGGTCTTTCATAAATATCACCGTTTGTTGCGCCCACCTTAGCCAAAGAGTCCGCTTTCTCATTACCCGGTATCGAGCAGTGAGAAGGGACCCACGCTAAGGTAATCTGAGTAGATTTTTCGGATAAAGCACTCAGATGTTCCCGTATTTTCCCCAGGAAATACGGAGAGTGCTTAACATCTTTCATCGATCGGAGAGCCTCAATGGAACTGAGACTGTCCGTAAAGATGAAATAATGGTCCGTGGGCATTTTTTCGATAATCCCTAGGGTGTACTGAATTGCAGCTAATTCTGCGACGTAAACAGAAGCAGGATTATCGAGCTTATGGGAGACGGTTAAATTGTTATTGAAGATACCGAAGCCAGTGGACCCATCAAGAAGTGATCCGTCAGTGTAGTACATATTGTCGCAGTTGATGTTTCGATATTTATTGGAAAAAATTTTAGGGATCTGCTGCACGCGTAAATGATCCGGGATTCCACGAGTTTCTTCTATCATGGATGTATCGAAAAACACAGTAGAATCAGAAGTATTTGATAAGTCGACACGATTTGGAATATTCGAAGAAGGGTTAATATTTTGGGACATGTGATTGAAATACAATGTCATAAAACGGGTTTGAGAATTAAGTTCGATTAACCTTTCAAAATTTTCAATCACGGGACGGTTCAAGACCTCACATTTGATTAGAATACGAGAAGACAGGCTCCAGAAGCGGTTTTTCAATGGTAGTACTCCAGCTAAAACCTCCAAACTCATCGTATGGGTCGACTGCATGCAACCTAAGGCGATACGCAAACAACGATATTGTATTCGCTCCAGTTTGATCAAATGTGTGTTTGCTGCGGAGCGGAAGCAGAAACACCCGTATTCAATAACAGACAATATCGTTGTTTGGTAAAGCCTTATAAGGTCTCCTGGATGGGCTCCCCACCATTGTCCGGTTATTGTACGAAGAAAATTCACTCTTTGTTGACATTTTTTCATCAGATACCTCACGTGACAACCCCAGGTGCCTTTAGAGTCGAACCAGACACCAAGATATTTGTGTACCAAAACCTGAGAAATCGTTTTACCCATTAATTGTGTTTGAAGCTGAGCAGGTTCATGCTTCCTAGAAAAAACTACTATCTCAGTCTTCTCCGGAGAGAATTCGATACCTAGCTGTAAAGCCCAAGCAGACAAATTGTCCAAGGTATCTTGCAATGGTCCTTGCAAATCGGCAGCTTTGGCTCCTGTAACAGAGATTACACTGTCGTCTGCAAGTTGTCTTATCGTGCATGAATTTGCCAGACATTCGTCGATGTCATTTACATAAAAGTTGTAAAGAAGGGGGCTTAAACATGAGCCCTGGGGAAGACCCATGTAGCTAATGCGAAAAGTTGCCAAATCGCCATGCGTAAAATGCATGTGCTTTTCGGACAACAAGTTGTGCAAAAAATTGTTCAAAATTGGAGAAAATCCTTGTCGGTGAAGTTTACCCGAAAGAATGTCAATAGAAACGGAATCAAAAGCCCCCTTAATGTCCAAAAACGCAGACGCCATTTGTTCTTTACGAGCATACGCCAGCTGAATATCTGTTGAAAGCAACGCAAGACAATCATTCGTCCCTTTGGCACGGCGGAAGCCAAATTGAGTTTCTGATAGTAGACCATTTGATTCGACCCAGTGGTCTAAACGACGGAGTATCATTTTTTCCATCAATTTCCGGATACAGGATAGCATTGCAATCGGCCTATAAGAGTTGTGATTAGAAGCTGGTTTCCCTGGTTTTTGGATGGCGATCACCTTCACTTGCCTCCAATCCTGCGGTACAATGTTTTGCTCCAGGAACTTATTGAACAAGTTCAACAAGCGCCTCTTGGCATTGCCGGGTAGATTCTTCAACAAGTTGAATTTGATTCTATCTAATCCAGGCGCGTTATTGTTACAGGACAGGAGGGCAACTGAAAGTTCTGCCATCGTAAAAGGTGATTCTATCGCGTCGTGGCCCGGAGACGCATCGCGAACAATATTTTGCTCAGGAACAGAGTCCGGACATACTTTCCTGGCAAAATCAAATATCCACCTACTTGAAGACTCCTCGCTTTCGTTGACCGTTACGCGATTCCGCATTCTTCGGGCTGTGTTCCAAAGAGTGCTCATCGATGTCTCCCTCGACGTCTCGTTCACGAACCGACGCCAATATCCACGTTTCTTTGCTTTAGCCAAGCTTTTAAGCTTGGTATCAAGCTCCGAATACCGTAAATAGTCGCCAGGTATACCTCCCGTCTGGTAGGCCTTAAACGCGTCGGATCTTTGCGTGTAGACATCGGAGCACTCTTGGTCCCACCACGGAGTGGGAGGCCGTTCTTTGATCGTTACGCCGGGATATTTCTTCGTTTGGGCTTGCAACGCGGCGTCGAGAATCAAGCCCGCGAGGAGGTTGTATTCTTCAAGTGGTGAATGATGTTGAATCGACTCGACCGCTTTTGAAATCATTTCCTCGTATAACTTCCAATCGACATTTCGTGTGAGGTCATACGGAATGTCAATTGGTCGCATGCGAGTTGACCCGTTAGTAATTGAAATAAGAATAGGCAGATGGTCGCTACCGTGAGGATCGAGGATTACCTTCCATGTGCAATCCAACCGTAGCGACGTCGAACATAAGGATAGATCCAAAGCGCTTGGGCGCGCTGGAGGTTTCGGGATACGTGTCATTTCACCGTTGTTTAAAATAGTCATGTCGAAGTCATCGCAAAGGTTATAGATTAAAGAGGAGCGGTTATCATTGTATGGGGAACCCCAAGCCACGCCATGAGAGTTGAAGTCTCCCAAAATCAAACGTGGCGAGGGAAGAAGTTCTATTAAATCAAAGAGCAGCCGTTGCCCAACCTGTGCTCTGGGGGGAATATATATTGAGGCAATACAAAGCTCTTTACCTTGTATTGTCATTTGACATGCGACAACTTCGATGCCTGGAATCGAGGGGAGGTTAATACGATAGAAAGAATAGCACTTTTTAATCCCTAAAAGTACTCCTCCATATGGGGTGTCTCGATCAAGGCGAATAATATTAAAATCATGGAAGTTGAGATCAATATTTGAAGTAAGCCAAGTTTCACAAAGGGAAAATGCATCGCATTTGTTTTTATTTATCAAAACTTTAAACGAATCAATTTTTGGTAAAATACTTCTACAATTCCACTGTAAGACAGAGATAGAATGCTTCATATACGCAGTTGAATTAGGCATCGAAGGATACAATCGCTGCAAGGAGAGGCCATTGGGCAGTCAACTGCTTCAAAAATGATCTAACTGTTGGGAGGAATGCTGTAAGAAAAATTTTAATTGGATCGGGTACATTGAAAGTTTCAAAAATCCAGTCCACAATGTCAGAAAATTTCACTAATCCAGAGTTTGTTTCATCAACTGGGAGTGTAAAAGGAGCAACTGGGGTTTTAGATGTTCCTGGCAGTGCTGGGAACTCCTTCTGGGACTTTAAATTTGCCAGCCCAGGAGGAGTTTGCTTCGGTTTTTCCGCAGCACTGTTTGGTTTGTTTGTAACCTTCATTTCACTTTGAGAAATCTTAGGACCTTTTCTGGGAAGTTTAGGAGAGGAAACACTTTTCCTCTTTCTAGACTCCCCAGGATTGGCGTAAGATGCTCCCGCTGGTGAATCGTCAGAATCGGTTTCCTCAGAGGGCAACAGATCGAAGGGGTTCGAAGTAACGGGAGAAGTGGTAACGGTCTTCTTCAGCATGTCAGCGTAGGAACGCTTTGAACGCTCTTTGAGAGACCGTTTTATTTTATCCCTGCGCTGCATGTACACCGCACATGTCGAGAGCTCATGCAGATTTTCTCCGCAGTGAATACACTTTTCAGCGTTAACACTGCAAGAATCTTCCGCATGAGACTCCCCACACTTGCCACAACGTGCCTTATTGCAGCAGTAGGCGGCTGTATGGCCTAACTGCTTGCAATTCAGGCAGTTCATGACGCGGGGCACGTAGAGCCTCACAGGGAGACGAACCCGGTGGATCGAGACGTGGCTTGGTAGTGCAGACCCGGCGAACGTAACTCGAAACGAGTCTGACGGAGTGTATACTGTTTTGCCACCGATGATCGATGCTGACCGCAATTGCTTGCAGTCGAGCACCTTTACTTCGGGACACGTTTTGTTCTTAAAGCACCCTTTGGCACTTTGTAGTATACACTCGACGGACAGACTCGAATCGGTTATGACACCGTCGATCTCCACGTCTCGTGCGGGTATGTAAACGCGATACTCGCGTGTGAAGGGCTCAGAGCAAGCTATATCGTTGGCCTCTTTCAGGTTACCGACCACGACACGGAGCTTGTTAGGCCGGACCTTGGAAATTTCGGTCACGCCCTTGTACTCCTTCGTCAGGTCTTTAGAAATCTGCAAGAGGTTCAACTTTTTCGATTTCGGTCCTGCCTTTGGCCGAAAATAAACAGTATAGCTGCCCTGGGCTCCGTCTGGGTAAAGCCTGGGGCGAGGGGGGACTGAAGAATGAACAGGGGAGGGGGTAACAGAAGGGTCAGGGTCAGAGGGGTTCGGGGATGGTGGCGCGGGAGGCGAGGGATCTACATCCATCTTAAGTCTAGCGCACTAGCGCTGACAAGAACACGTACCTTTTTATTTCTCCCTTCCAGTAAGGTTGGTTGTCCGATCGTTCGAAGTAGCAGCCGTTACAGCCAGCAGCACCAATACAGCAGCACCAAACAGCCACCAGCAGCGAGCCAGGTGTGAGATCACTCCACACAGCGATACGACTCGCTGACACTGATGGCTTCTTCTTTTTCCTCGTTTGTGTCTCGTCCACTGCTGTAGCACAATCCAGCCAGCAGCCAAATCGGCTTACGCACCAGCTGGCAGTCACGATGCGAAACAGTTGCACAAAGGAACGACCTTGAACCCGGATTTATTTCACTCGACCAGGCAAACAATGCCAACACTTGTTCACACGTCTTTTGTTTTATACTCTATCGGACCGATCACCAAACACGTCCAGTACTGATGCGTGTTCGGCACAGAATGATTATTTCATCTTTGTAGATATGAGTTTTATTTATACCAGTTTGTTTGTTCACAACATTTATTTGATACGGCACAATAGAAAATAATGTTTCACGGAGCTAATTATATCTAATGCCTTATGGTCTAGGTAGTTATACCAGTTGTTTTTTAACATAAGACTAGATTTTATATTACCAGGAAGATCATTTTTAAACTCGTTACTACCGTTACTTTTCGTTATTTATCATTTTTTTCGAAGAGTGCATTGTGTAACATAAGCCATACTTTTCTATGAAACTATGATTTTTACCAAAGAATCAATTACGACAAAAACGTATTTCCATAACAAAAATAATTTTCTAGACATCAATTTGAAATATTTCCAAGCCTTTGTAACGTTCATCACTATAAACTTATTGAATAAAAATTACCAAAAGATCATATTACATCATAGGAATACTAAATAGAAATATTAGTAGCTGACCCAGTAAACTTCGCTCAGTCCATTTATTTCTACTTATTGCATTGATTTTGAACATTGGCATGAGAATTCCAAATTGATTAGAAAAACTACAGGGTGACAAAAAAGTCCGGTCACACAGGAAAATCTCAATATTCAAAGAATAAGAAGAAAATCTGATTCTGGCTTTCACAGCTTTATTCAGTAACTCATAAAGATACTTCACAGACGATATCTCGGAATTACACAACCTTTCTCTGATCGAACCAGCTTCAGACGTCTCGAAAAGTCGTCGCAAGCGGCGCGCACGTGCTCCATCGGCATCTCGTCCCAGATTTTCGTGATAACTCGCTTGAATTGCTCCAAATTTGTTATTTTATAGTCGTTCTGCTTCGACATCATGTATCCCCACACGAAATAATCCAGTGGATTCAGATCCGGAGACGACGGAGGCCATTCATTCTTCGGAATGAAATCGGTCAAGTTTTCCTCACACCACGCCTGAACAACCTTTGCGGTGTGGGATGGGGCGCCATCTTGCTGGAAACAGTAATAATCGTCTTCAAACAATAGTTTAGCTTGAGGCGGAACATTTTTATTCAAAACCGTGTCCAGGTACCTAGTACGCTGCGTTGATTTTGACCCCTTTATCGATAAAAATAAGAGGCAGTTTACCTTTCTTGCAAATGACTCCGCAAACCATCACTGACGTCTTATTTTGGAACCAGGAAACATTCAGCTTGTCCGCAGGAGCTTGCTGGAGGCTCACACTCCAAACTCGATCATTTTGGCGATTGACTGTTTGCTCCAGAACGAACAGCTTCTCGTCCGAAAAAATAATCTCGTCATCTGCGCGCCAACCGAGCAACTCCCGCGACCGTTGGTACCTCTTGTCCTTTGTAGCTTTGGTAACCCCATGAACCACCTGGTTTTTGTACGGTGTAAGTTTTAAATCCTTGCGCAGAAGCAGGCGGATTGATTTCATTTTAAGGTTCCTGGCCAGCTTCCGTGCAGATTGGGCGGGATTCCGGCGAATCCGGTTTCGTATAATCTTTTTCAGCCTTGGAGTTCTCACAGACCTTGGTCGTCCAGATCGTGCCTTGTCCTCGGTGCCTCCGGTCGCTAGGTACCGATTTATGGACCGGTACACGAATTTCCGGTTGATTCTGAGCGGTTTTAGGTGTTTGAATATGTGTCCGGGTTTGTACTCTTTCACATATTCAGCGATAACAGCTGCTCTTAACTCTGCCATGGCTCACAACTCAATGTAAACAAACTGCACAGAAACGAAACTCTGCCACTTTGGGCAGCAAAGTTAACCCTTTCATTTGACATATAGATGGCACCAGATAGATGGAACGTGTAGGCTACAGGCGACCCCAAAAAAGTGTGACCGGATTTTTTTGTCACCGTGTATACTAAGCATCGCAACCCAGTGTCCAAACGCGAGTTTAATTGTGCCAGTAGCATCTAGGGTAACGGGGGTATTTTGGCCCACATGCATATTTTGGCCCACCCGGGTACATTGTAGGTATTTTATCTGATAAATTCAATGAATATTAGAAAACTATGCATGCAATATTAAATAACACACCTAAGAATCATACTACACTATAATTTTCGGCGAAAAACTGGCTCTAGGTAGTGTTATTTTGGAATTAGTTCATACATATTCAAAGCCATGGCTGAGTCAACCCAAAGTCAAGAGGAAGTGGTAATATACAAGTCAACGTCCGGAAGCTATTGTAACAAATATGTATGCTTATGAAACAATTCGTTGTTGTAGTAACATCAATAAAATGTCCTAGAAACAGTTTTTATACTCTAACATGTTGGAAAAAGTTAAAAAGTGAAGTCTTTCTGAAGCAAACATATTTTGGCCATGCCAAGTTTTGACATCTCTTCGATTACCGTTCGGCCGTTGCACGTGAACAAAGAAGCAGCTTGTGACAATTTACAGGTAATAACTTCTTAATTTATCACATTTAACGATATAAAATTAGATGAGAATGCTTGTCAAACCGCTATGAGCCAAATCATTTCATTTTTAGATACCTAAAATTTACAAAAATTCACAGCAGAAGGATGTTCTCCTCAAACCCACTATATTTGCTCTAATAGTACCGATGATGATCATTAATATAATTAGTCCGAACTATTTCCTTACACGTCTGTAGATATAAAGGTGGGCAAAAGTAAAAATTTGGTGGACCAAAATATGTTTTTAGTACTTCGTAGAAATTTTGATATTTCTAGGATATTTTTCAATATATTGCATTGTTGAACGGTGTATATTAGAATAGACACTTAGCTTTTAACAATGGTATAATAGAGTAGGTATTTATGTTGAAAAATTGTGTTTGTTTTCATTGAACTGTGCGAACACTTCCCAAAGCTGGCCAAAACACCCCCGTTACCCTATAGAAATTACAAGCGCTTTCTCTACAAGCAATATGTGATAAAAACGCAATCAGACCTTGAACGAAATCTAAAGCGGTTTTGGAAATTTGTAAACGAAAAACGAAAAGAAATCGAACTCCCATCTACCATGTTTCTTGAGAACGAATCTGCCAGCTCACCCGATGGCATCTGTGATTTATTTGCCAAACATTTCTCGAGTGTTTTCAAGCCAAATTCAGCCACTGCAGAGCAAGTCCAAAGAGCTATCCAAGACGTTCCAACTAACCTGATTAGTCTGTCCAATGTGCAGTTTACTGACAACGATGTTTTGGCAGCTCTAGGGAAAATGAAGTCCTCCTTGTCCCCTGGACCAGATGGAATTCCTGCCATTGTAAAAATGTGCACCACTGCTATGTGTACCTCTTAGGATTATTTTCAACAAATCGTTGGCATAGTCAGTGTATCCATTATTGTGGAGAAAAACCTTTCTGTTCCCTGTTTTCAAGCACGGCGACAAGCAAAACATTGTAAATTGTCGTGGTATAACCTCGTTATGTGCAAGTTCCAAGTTGCTTGAAATTTTATTCGGAAATCTTCTATAACGCGCTACTAAACCGTACATTTCTGAGGATCAGCATGGCTCCTATCCCGGACGATCGACAACAACAAACTTGCTGCAGTTTACCTCACACTGTAATACACGCATGGAGCTTGGATTGCAAGTGGATACAATATACACAGATTTGAAGGCAGCTTTGACCGCGTTGATTCTGCTATCCTATTAGCGAATATTGAATGACTTGGAGTTGCATCTTCTCTTGTTAATTGGATGAAGTCTTATCTTATAGATCGATCTTTATCGGTTAAATTGGGAAATGCTGAGTCCTACAGTTTTGTGAATTTTCCGGGTGTGCCTCAAGGAAGCAACATTGGTCCACTGCTTTTCTTACGGATTTTCAACGATATCTGTCTGGTTTTGGCACTAGGATGCAGGCTGATTTATGCCGATGATCCTTAATTATATTTGGCAATCAGATCTATTGCTGACTGCCAGGAGCTGCAGAGGTACGTTGACCTTTTCTGCGACTAGCGTTGCAAAAATCTTCTGACCATAAGTGTGACGAAATGTTTATTTGTTTATTTGTTTATTTGTAAAAATTACATCAACAGGCCTTGTGGTCCAAATGATTGTACTATGCTAAAAATTACGTGCTAAGTTCAGAAAGCGGGTCTTCAGCATCTCGCGGCTGGTGTCGAAATCAAAGCTTGTAGCGAAACGATTAAAATGGCGCTGGAGACCGGTTATCGTGCTGAAGCTACTGTAGTTCGTTCGCCTATTCTGAACGTGAAGGAAGAGGCTATTTCGCAACATACGTGGTCTAACGTAAATATTTAGTCGCTCGAGAATTGCCGGACAGTCTATTCGTGAGGTAAGCACGTCCGCGACGAATATTGCCCTGGATATGTCCCGACGGATTTGCAGTGTATCCAAGTCGATGAGTCTGCATCGCTGTTCGTAGCTAGGTAGTCGAAAAGGGTCGTTCCACGGAAGTCTTCTGAGCGCAAAGCGAACAAATCTTCGTTGCACTGACTCGATTTTGTTTACTCCATTCAGGTAGTAGGGATTCCACACTGAAGCGCAGTATTCCAAGTTGGAGCGCACCAAAGCGCAATACAGTGCCTTCAGGCAATAGATGTCGTTGAAGTTTTTGGCGATACGCATAATAAATCCCAAGTTTCTGCTAGCCTTGTCAATGATGAATGTCATATGTTGTTTGAAGCTTAGCTTTGAGTCAAGCAATACTCCCAAATCTTTCACACAGTTTGTGCGTCGCAGAGGTGTATTTGACAAATTGTAGTTGAAATTTAGTGGACTACGCTTTCTGGAGAATGTTATTATCTCGCATTTGTCAGCGTTCAATTGCATGCGGTTGTCCGCGCACCATTCTGCAAAAACCCTTAACTGGTTCTGGAGCGCTGCGGCATCTGACGGAGTTTTTACCTTGGCAAACAGTTTAAGGTCGTCAGCGAATGACAGCCGACGGCCTTGAAGTCGAAAATTGACGTCGTTTAAGTAAATCAGGAATATCAAAGGCCCGAGATGACTGCCTTGCGGAATGCCTGAGTGAGCGGAAAAAGATGTCGAAAAAACTCCATTAATGTTCACAACTAAACGCCGGTCAGACAAATACGACTGAAACCAGTGAAGCAGTGGGCCTCCGATGCCAAGCTTTGCCAGTTTAGCCACGGCGATTCGGTGGTTCAGTTTATCGAAAGCGGCGGATAGGTCTGTGTAGATGACGTCCGTCTGAGACTGGTCGTCAAAGCTGTTCCGTGATTTCATTCACTCGGAAGAAAAACCCAATAATCTGTAACTACACAATCAACGGTGAATTACTTAATCGTACAATTGAAGTTAAAGATCTTGGTGTACTGTTAGACTATCGAATGTCATTCCATGCACACCACTCACATATCGTTTGAAAAGTGAATAAAAACTTGGGTTTTATTATGCGAATCGCCAGAGAGTTCAGAAACCCATATTGCCTAAGAGCCCTATACTTCTCGCTCGTGCGTCCTGTACTGGAATCATGTGTCATTATGTGAAGCCCGTACGCAGAAATATGGATCAGAAGAATTGAGTCTGTGCAGTCTAGGTTCATACGTTTTGATGGAGCTGCCTCCTTACGAAGAGAGATGCCGTCTACTAGGTAGGAATACCCTGGCTAAAAGACGGGAAATATTTGGAGCTGTTATGGTTGGTAAACTGTTGACCGGCCTTATAGATGCCCCTTGTATCTTGTCGCAAATAAACTATATATATAAACTTCAGATAAGCAGATATTCTTAGACTTGACTTCCAGCGTACTGTATACGGACAAAATGAACCGATTAGAGCGATATGTAGTTTATTTAATAGTTTGTATGTCCATTTTGACTTTGTAGTTGATAGTTTTAAGAATAGGCTAAGACAAGCTCTTTGACAAATTTTGAATGCTAATGTTAATTGTTGAATGTTAATGGTGGTATGTTGAATGCTAATGGTTAAATGCTAAATGTTAAACGTTTATTGTTAAATGTTATTTTACGAAATTCTGGTGGGGTTTTTACGCCCGTTTGAGACTGGCTCTTGGTTATTCCAAGTGGGCTTTTCCCCACTTCAGAAAAACCATCATGACCTTGATGGCTAGATGATCAAAAAAGAAAATAAATGAATAAATGAATAAATGAATAAATAAGAACATGCTGCGAAGTTATGAAATGAATTGTGTTTTGAGTTGTTTTGATCCATTTTTTTAGTTTCGGTAATTACAATTTATCTATTCGAAAATTACATAAACCGGAAAATACAGGGTGCGGCGTCAGATGTGTGGTACTACCTCAAATCCCATTTTCAACAACTGCAATCATATCAAAATTTTCGAGTTCAGTTATCTTTATTAGATACTTTTAAACGAGTATACTCGATGTGTCCTTCATTTTTATTAATGACATCATCAAGACAACGTCGGAAGCGTCGGAATGCTTTTCGAACGCAGTCCTCCGATATTGACAACCACGAGCGCGTCATGACAGACTTCAAAGTCTACAAACTAGGATGAAATGTTTTGCAGGTTCGTGCTTCAACATATGCCCGAACTGAATGATCCAACGGGTCACGTACCGAACTTCTAGGGAGCCACAAATCTGTGGACCAAAACTTTATGTTTTCCATCAGCCATTGTTGAGTCAGATTTGACATGATATGGCGTTCCATCCTGCTATAGTCTCAATGGAACGAAATCAGAAGTTTCTCAAGAAGTCAACTACTTAGGAGTAACTCTAGACAGCAAATTAAACTGGAGCTTACATATGGAAAAAATAATAAATAAGGCTACAAGTGCCTTATGGATCAGTAAAAGAACCTTTGGTAACAAATGGGGATTGAAGCCAAAGATGATCTATTGGATCTATACAGCTATCGTTAGACCCAGAATAACATATGCGTCCTTAGTATGGTGGCCAAAAACAAATATCAGGTATGCTCAAAAGAAGCTGGTAAAGTTGCAAAGACTTGCCACAATTTCCATCACTGGAGCAATTCGAAGTACTCCTTCAAAGGCACTAGATGCTATGTTAAGCTTACTTCCATTGCATCTATTTGTACAATTAGAAGCAGAAAAAAGCGCACTAAGGCTACAAAGAACAAAAAAGTTCCTTGAAGGAGACCTTAGGGGACACCTCAGTATACTTGAAAATTTCAAAATCAGTGCAATGTTATCTCAGGAAGACTGGATGGATAGGCAGTACAACTTTGAACGACTATTCCAAGTGACTGAGCCAAGTCGCACTGAATGGGAATCAGGTGGGCCTAGCATTCTACCAGGCTCAATAGTGTTCTACACGGATGGCTCCAGGTTAAACAATAGGGTTGGCGCTGGGGTGGCAGGCCCTGAAGTCAATCTATCAATACCTATGGGAGAGTGGCCAACAGTATTTCAAGCAGAAATACAGGCAATAATTGAATGCGCTACTATTTGCTTACGACGTAACTATAGACATACAAATATATGCATCTTTTCGGATAGTCAAGCTGCACTAAAAGCACTGAAATCCGTTTCCTGTTCTTCGAAATTAGTATGGTATTGTATTCAATTGCTACAGCAGGTGGCTAGAAATAGTAAAGTAAACTTATTCTGAGTACCTGGGCATTGCGGCATTGAAGGGAATGAAAAAGCTGATCTGTTGGCGAGAAATGGATCAATGCAGTTGTTCATAGGGCCAGAACCGTTTTGTGGGATCTCAGAATGTGCCCTCAAAATGGAACTTGAGAAGTGGGAACAATCAATGATAGAAAACATTTGGAAAAACAATAATTCAGCTCGACAATCGAAAAAATTTATTGCACCCCAAAAAACAGTAACCCAGCGATTGCTCAGTATCTCAAAAAAAGACTTATGTACCTTCAGTGGCCTTGTAACGGGACACTGCCCAAGTAAATATCACTTTAAACAGATAGGTAAATTGCAAAATGATGCCTGTCGCTTTTGTAACCTAGATAAAGAAACCTCGGAACATTTATTATGTGACTGTGAAGCACTCTCTCAAAAGAGGAAGCAATTCTTTGATAAACACTTAATACAACCATTAGATATCTGGATGACTTCTCCCAATAAGGCAGTGAACTTTATTCGTTCAATAATACCTTATTGGGACGATGCCTATATTCAGCAAGTGGAAACCATTCAACCTAATAGTGGTACGACACCCTGATAAGACTTACATCAAATAGGGGCCCGCCACAAAAGATCAAATCTCTGGTCGCAGTGGAAAATGTACCCAACAGGAAAAAAAATCCTGCTATAAAACATGGTATTGATCCAAAAAAAGTAGGATTTCACCCAAGGAAGTACTTGGTTCTTTTGAATAACGGTATACACTACGGCAGGGCCGGTGGTTCATGTGGGTAGTATGGGTAGTAGTAGCAATTCGAAAAATATCCATGTGGGTACTTACCCACACGGAACTATCTGACAAAACCCAAAAAAATGTAATGTTGCGAGCGACAGATTTTTTGATGGATATCGTTGAGCGACATGTTATAAATCTACAGATTTATGTACATTTGTAAAGTTTTTCAGAGAAAAAGATTATTTTTTTTAATTGTATCATTTACGATGGAGAATTTCATTTACGATATAGTTCTAAATTTCATTTACGACAGAGTTCTAAAGTTTCGTTTTCTAGTAAAAATTTCCCATACCAAATTTGAGCTCAATCGGACTTCGGGAAGTAGAGCCT
The DNA here is from genome assembly GCF_029784165.1 of Wyeomyia smithii. NCBI lineage: Eukaryota > Metazoa > Arthropoda > Insecta > Diptera > Culicidae > Wyeomyia > Wyeomyia smithii. The sequence goes on from NC_073696.1 coordinate 204,705,502, forward strand.
CAAAGCGGTCAAAATTGCAGTTCTATGATCGATAAAAGAAATGTTCGAGCTGGGAGTGTCTCTTGTGTGTTCCGGTGTAGCTCGAATCTCCCAGCCCAAAAGTTTCCATGTCTCTGAAAGTTAATTTTTAAAAACAATTTTTTATGAAATAATATTTCATGCATTTCTATGAGATTTGCTATAAAAAAAAATCGATTTCGGAAACATCAAGAACTAATCTGTCATTCGTTGTTTTGCTTTCGTCTTGATTAGACGCAAATTGTTCATCTCCGTTTGATTCGCAAAATAACAATACACGAGTTATCGTACGGGTGTTTTTTTTTGTCGATTAGTTCTTCTGCGCGATAACAATAGCCTGCAGTACATCGGCAGAAACATCTTCTGCACACTGGTAGTGGCAGGCTACCCCGCCAGTGATCTGATACGCAGCTGATATATCAGCAAGAATAATTCTCCCGCTGTTACCCCGCTAGCAGCACGGACCATCATACGATCGAGTTAGTGGAAGTCAACTACAAGTGGCATCTACAAGGTCGAGTGTAAGATACGGCCACTGTGTCACAACACGAAGCTGGATCATCATTGTTTGTTCTGCGGAGACACTCGATTAATCCAACTTTCAGCCTTTGAGGTCGTGACTTAGACGTTCGGTGAAGTATTCACTTTAGAATTGTTATCATTATTATTAATATTATTATTATTATTATTGTTATTATTATAATTATTATTGTTATTATTATTATTGTTATAATTATTATTATTATTATTATTATTACTATTATTACTATTGTTATTAGTATTAGTATTACTGTCTTTTTTTTTATTTTGATCCATTGTAGTTTGAAAATTGTTTTTAAAATTTAATATAAACTACTTGATCCCCCCACCCCCCCACATTCGAATATTTATCGTTTGTGTGCGGTAGAGCGTAACGCTCCCGCAAAATGTACGACATGCAGGTGCAACTATTCCTGGATGTGGAAACAAATGGGGAAGAGATTGAGATCTCCCCCATCAATTCCCCTCTACCTTCCCCGCTACCTAGCCCCGTACCAAGGGTACCGGCAACACGGGTGAAAGCTTACCCAGATGCTTCGAAAGGTCCGTTCGTAGTTTTCTTTAGGCCCATGAAGAAGCCTCTTAACATTATACAAATAGGCAAGGACCTGGCAAAACAGTTTTCGGACGTAACCGAAATTACAAAGGTTAGACCGAACAAACTGCGAGTTGTCGTGAGTAGCTTGAAGCAAGCAAACGCAATTGCTAGCTACGAGCTCTTCACGAGAGAGTACCGCGTGTACATCCCTGCCAAGGACGTGGAGATCGACGGTGTGGTTACCGAAGGAAGCCTCACGGTCGATGACATTTTGCGTCACGGGGTTGGCTGCTTCAAGAACCCCCTGATTAAAGATGTAAAGATACTGGATGTCAAGCAATTGCATTCAGTATCCATCGAAGAAGGGAAGAAGAAATTCCTCCCTTCTGATTCCTTCCGTGTAACATTCGCCGGATCCGCACTGCCGAACTACATCTCCTTGGACAGGGTTCGTCTGCCTGTACGCCTGTTCCTACCGCGGGTCATGCATTGCCAAAACTGCAAGCAGTAAGGTCATACAGCCACCTACTGCTGCAACAAGGCACGCTGCAGCAAGTGCGGAGGCAATCATGCTGAGACCGCTTGCAGGGAGGATACTGAAAAGTGTCTTTACTGCGAGGGAACTCGGCATGACTTTCGGCGTGTCCCGCGCACAACCAGCGCGAGGAAAAAATTAAGCGTTCCCTTAAGGAACGATCAAAGCGCTCTTTTGCAGAAATGCTTAAGAGGGCTGAGCCACCCTCGACAGGAAACATCTTTTCCTTTTTGCCAACCGATGAGGGTACATCTGACGATCTCGTCGAAGGGTGTTCTTATGCCTTGCCAGAGGGATCTAGGAAGAGGAGAATGCTCAACTCTCCTAATCTTTCTCGCAAAGGTCGTAAGATAACCCCTAGCGGAATGACCAATAAGACAACACAAAAAGGAAGCGGTGAAGAAAAACCGAAGCAAGTGCCCCCCGGTTTTAATTTCAAATCAAACCAGGAGTACCCACCGCTTCCTGGGGCACCAAAAACCCCTCGTGCACCCATTTCTCGATCAGAAGACATAAAAGAAACAGGGTTCATAAAATTCTCTGATATTGTGGACTGGATTTTTAAAACATTCAACATACCAGATCCCCTTCAAAACATTCTTCTTGTCCTTCTACCTACAGTGAAAACCTATTTGAAGCAACTCACAGCAACTTGGCCCCTCATTTCAGCTATCGTATCTTTCGATGACTAATACGTCGAAAGAGGTTAGGAATTTTGTCACTGTGTTACAGTGGAACTGCAGAAGTATCATCCCAAAATTCGATTTATTTTCACATTTGATAAACACATACAATTGTGATGTGTTCGCGCTCTGTGAAACTTTTCTCAATTCAAATGACCAACTTAATTTCCACGATTTCAACATCATTCGTCGAGATCGAGACTCACACGGTGGAGGGGTACTTTTAGGGATCAAAAAGTGCTATTCTTTTTTCAGGATCGACCTCCCCTCGATTTCGAATATTGAAGTTGTTGCCATTCAAACGAATATGAATGGAAAAGACCTTTGCCTTGTTTCGTTATATATTCCGGATTGAACAGAAGCAACTTATTGATATAGCAGAATTGCTTCCCGCACCTTTTTTGATTTTGGGAGATTTTAACTCTCACTGTTCGCTATGGGGGTCGCTGTACGACGACAACCGATCTTCTTTAATCTGTAACTTGATCGACGACTTCAATATGACAGTTTTGAATACTGGGGAAGCGACACGTGTACCTAATCCTCCAGCACGTGAAAGCGTGCTTGACCTCCGGAGGAAGAATACGCGTTCTTAGCTGGCTTGATAATCGACGCCACGACTCAAGCTCAGACGAAACCGATACCCGGGGTAACGATTAGACAGCGCCCTCCCAACAAATGGTGGGACAAAGAGTGCTCTGAGCTGTACGCGCGAGGGTCCGCTGCGTATAAGGACTACCGGGAGTACGGCACTGTCAACCTGCTTCGAAAGTACGAGGCACTGGGCAGGCAGATGGAGAGCTTAGTAAAGGCGAAAAAACGCGGGTACTCGCGGCTGTTCGTGAACGCGTTGTCGAGGGAAACAGCGATGAGCACTCTTTGGGATACCGCCAGGCGCATGCGGAACCGTGACGTTTCGAATGAAAGTGAGGAGTATTCAGATCGCTGGATACTCGATTTTGCCAAAAAGGTCTGTCCGGACTCTGTACCGGAACAGAAAACCTTTCGCGACGCGTTATTAGTAACTACGGAAGAGCCTTCATTTTCGACGTTGGAATTTTCAATGACTCTCCTGTCGTGCAACAATAAGGCTCCAGGGTTAGATAGAATAAAATTCAACCTGTTGAAGAATCTACCCGACTCTGCAAAAAGACTCTTGTTGAATTTGTTCAACAAGTTTCTTGAGTTAAATATTGTTCCGCACGACTGGAGGGAGGTAAAAGTCATTGCTATTCGGAAACCCGGGAAACCTGCCTCTGATCACAATTCATATAGGCCGATTGCGATGCTCTCTTGCCTCCGAAATTAATGGAGAAAATGATCCTCTTACGGTTAGACAAATGGGTCGAAACAAACGGTTTACTTTCAGATACTCAATTTGGCTTTCGCCGGGGCAAAGGGACGAACGATTGCCTAGCGTTGCTTTCTACTGAAATTTAACTCGCATTTGCTCGAAAAAAGCAAATGGCTTCTGCGTTCTTGGATATTAAGGGGGCTTTTGACTCTGTCTCTGTAGAAGTTTTAAGCGCGAAACTTCATTCGCAGGGACTTTCACCAAATTTGAATAACTTTTTGCTCAATTTGTTGTCAGAAAAGCATATGTATTTCTCACATGGCGATTCGACAACTTCCCGAATTAGTTACAGGGGCCTTCCCCAGGGCTCATGTTTAAGTCCTCTCTTATATAATTTTTACGTCAATGACATCGATGAATGTCTTGCAAATTCATGCACGCTAAGGCAACTTGCAGACGATAGCGTTGTATCCATTACTGGTAGCGAGGCTAGCGATCTGCAAGGACCATTGCAAGATACCTTAGACAATTTGTCTGAATGGGCTCTTAAGCTGGGTATCGAATTCTCTCCGGAGAAAACTGAGCTGGTCTTTTTTTCTAGGAAGCATAACCCAGCTCAGCTGCAGCTCCTACTAACGGGTAAAACGATCACTCAGGTTTTAGTCGCTAAATATCTCGGGGTCTGGTTCGACTCTAAATGCACCTGGGCTTGTCATATTAGGTATCTGACACAAAAATGCCAACAGAGGATCAATTTTCTTCGTACGATTACCGGAACTTGGTGGGGTGCTCACCCAGGAGACCTTCTAAGGTTATACCAAACAACGATATTGTCAGTTCTTGAGTACGGCTGTTTCTGCTTTCGCTCCGCCGCAAACACGCACATTATAAAATTAGAGAGAATACAATATCGTTGTTTGCGTATTGCCTTGGGTTGCATGCAGTCGACCCAAACGATGAGTCTTGAAGTGCTATCGGGTATTCTTCCGTTGAAACATCGTTTTTGGAATCTCTCTTACCGGTTACTAATTTTTTGTACGGTCATGAACACATTAGTAATTGAAAATTTCGAGAGGTTGGTCGACCTTTAATCCCAAACTAGATTTATGACTTTATATTTTGACTACATGGCTCAAGATATTAACCCTTCTTCATACGTTCCCTTCATTGTCGCACCTTTAGATACTTCTAACAACGCTATATTCTTCGACACCACCATGAAGGAAGACATTAATGGTATCCCGGATCAATGGCGCCCACAAGAGATCCCTAAGATTTTTACAAATAAGTTTAAACATGTGAGTTGTGATAAAATGTTCCATACTGACGGATCTAATCTAGATGAGTCCACTGGCTTCGGTGTTTTCCACGAAAATTTTACCGCCTCCTACAAACTCGATGCTCCTGCTTCCGTGTACGTCGCAGAACTTGCTGCTATTCAGTACTCTCTTGGGATCATCGAAACCCTGCCCATAGACCACTACTTCATCTTCACAGACAGTCTCAGTGCCATTGAGGCTCTGCGATCGATGAAGACTGTGAAGCACACCCCGTATTTCCTGGGGAAAATACGGCGGTTTTTAAGTGCTTTAACAGATAAAAATTACCGGGTTACCTTAGCGTGGGTCCCTTCACATTGTTCCATTCCGGGCAATGAAAAGGCTGACGCTTTAGCTAAGGTGGGTGCTATTGATGGCGATATTTATGTAAGACCAATTGCTTATGATGAATTTTATAGCATTTTGCGTCAGAGAACACTCAACAGTTGGCAATTATCATGGAACTCAGATGAACTGGGACGGTGGCTACATTCCGTTCTTCCTAAGGTATCGACGAAAGCATGGTTCAAGGGGTTGGATGTAGGTCGGGACTTCGTTCGCGTGATGTCCAGACTTATGTCCAATCACTACACGTTAAACACGCATCTCTTTCGTATAGGGCTTGTAGACAGTAATCACTGCGTTTGTGGCGATGGCTACCATGACATCGAGCATGTTGTTTGGTCGTGTACCGAATACTGTGGTGTTAGGTCCGAGCTTATAGATTCCCTTCGGGCCCGAGGAAAACAACCGAACGTACCCGTTAGAGACATTCTGGGGAAGCGGTGATCTCCAGTACATGACACAGCTATACGGGTTTATTAAAAACGCTGGAATTAAAATTTGATTTTTTTTTATCTATTTGCTAGATTACAATTCCCGTCATAAAATGAATGGAAATGATACACCATGGTGGAGACACTAAAACGAAGACTCGGCTCCTTCATGTTCACGCAGACACCTCAGACCAAAACTGCTCAAATGGAACATCACTGCTTTGCCATGTACAAATAAATGAATCCTGTAACTCAATATAGTTAAAATCAAAATTGTAACTCCCCTCACCTTAAATCCCCACTAGCTCGTAGTCGGCCGCGAGATATAAAAAATGTGCCTCCCTCTTTTCCCTGATAACTTAGAATTAAAAAAAACATGTACTTGGCTCAGTTAAACATAATTTGTATCGTGCCGTGTCAAATAAACTATTTTAAACTAAAAAAAGAACTAATCTGTGCATTTTTGGGCTAGTCAAAAATGTAAGACTTTCACGACTGTAAGTGAAACCTTATCAGAAGTTCGATTAAGCTCAAATTTTGGATGGAGATTTTTTTCGTGAAGACAAATTGTTTAGCCCTAACGTTTATTAGGAAAATGCTCAAAAAATGCCGATTTTTCATGGGTTAACACGCACTGACGAATCTACCCATGCAACATCAATAGTAACCCATGAGAAAAAATTGACTCGAACTCTAACCGTAATGGCGAAAACAGTGAAGCTACTCCGCTCAGAAGTATGCTTGATCGGAAGGTCGGTGTAACCAGCCAAACAGTGAAAAGTACCTGGCAAGCATGGACATGAGAAAGCGGGAGTCTCGTCCATTGGTCTCGGAGTTGCAGGCAATGACGCAGTGGCAGCGGCTGAATAATATGGTCGAGTCGTTTTTTTCGCGACGTGATGGAGGTAGTCGACGTCGAGACCTATCTGGCAACGACTGGCAGGGCACTTCGTATTTTACTTCCCTCACGAAGAAAGAAAGCTCTGAGCTGAAATTTATTTCACACACCAAGTTCCCAAAGAAGGTGCTGCTGTGGCTGACAATCAGCGAGAAGCTCCATACTGACCGTGAACGGGGAAATTTATAGTACGAAGTGCCTGCCGGAAGTTGAGGATCTGGTGTCGGCCCACTACTCGAATCAATCGTTGGAGGAGTTGAAGCGGCTAAAAATCAATGCGGTACCCAGGGTGCGTCCCATTCAGTGTTTCTAGGTGAACCAGAAGCGTAAGACGTACTCCAACAATTTTCCATCGGCAAACAGGAATATTATTTTCTCTTTTTTCAACAAAAAAGCAATCTCTTGGAAAGAGTCACTCGTAGTGAAGTCTTCTATGTTGATTCCTCGCATCGATTCTACAGAAATGTTGCCTTTCTTGGCAAGGTACATGATAGAACGTACCGGGGACGCGAAAAATCATTGTGGGGACCAATTTGATCAGGTTTAGCGCACGTGATCCACTTTTTGGGTTCCGCTACTTGGTATCATCCTGTTGAGAATTTAAACTGTGTCCAAATAACATCCTATTACCCTGAAAACCTGCTTCGACATCTTCTGGGCGAGCAGCAAACTAGTTATACCATCTTTAGCGTTCGTTTTCTTAAATTTGCGATTGAACAATTAAATAATTGAATAATATTCTGATGTAGCACATAAAAGTAAACTTTTAAGTTAAACAATTAATAAATTTCAAACATTTTCGCATTTTTTTCTGCCGCACCCTGTAATATAACATAAAAGACTTTTGTGAAATTGGTAATATAACTGATTTTTATGGCATTTTTTTTTGCAATACTTCAGCTGCGAAAATAATTAGATACTAGGATGGCAGCGAAAAGGATCATGTCAAATTTAGCAAACCGACCATGTACATTTTATTCATTGGCCCAAAAAAATCATCTGTACAAAATTCCAGCTCAATCGGACATGATTTAGGGGTGCCTCAAAGTTGTGATTTTTCGACTCTCGAAAATCTACCAAGGGGGAAGTACATTTAATTGGGAAAATCGAAACTTTTTGTTTTCAATGACAAATGACTTGAAAATGCATAAAACGTCGAGATTTGGTGTTATCTCGAAAAATAAATTTTTGACCAAAAATCGATCTTCTGGGACTTAGCCGTTCTCTGGGCAACCGAAGTCAAAATATTGAATGTTCTAGAATTGGCTTCTGAATTGACTCGTTCTAAACCAGATGTAAATGATTTTAAAGGTCATTAGGTATCTCAAACATGACCTTTATTAGAGTAGTTCATTTGTTTTTCTGAAGGGTGGTTTCAAACACATTTGACTGAAAAGTGAAAAATAAATCAACCACCCTAATGAAAATCAAGCTTAAGATACCTTATGAAAATTAAAATAATTTACACCTGGTTCGGAACGAGTTGTGAAAATGAGCAGAAGCCAATTTAAGAATATTCCATATTTAAGTCCCAGAAAGTCGATTTTCAGCCCAATTTTGTACTCCCCCCTTGGTAGATTTAGGAGGGTTGAACAATCAAAACTTTGAGCGCCAAGATTCATCTCGCATCATCTGGTTCAGAAAATACCCATATTGAGGGTTATTTGGCCATTCGAATTGTTTTCTAGAAACCAGAAGTTGCCTAAGTGGATTCAGATATGGCGCTTGAGGTCGATATTTGGTTTCTGTGCATCATATAAATTGTCTTATGCTGCTTCCCGGGAAAAATAAACGAAATAAACGAAACGAAATCCCCTCCCCCCTCCAGCCCTTCCAGGTGAGGGAAGGGTGTCAAACCATCATAGAAATATTTCTTGTACTCTGAAATCTTTCCTTATAACAAAATTCTAATCCCCTAACAAAAATTGAGTCACTCCAATTTTAGTTCCAGTTGTTCTCCAGTTATGCAGAAATTTGTGTTTGTTTGTATGGTTGCACCACGCCTTCTTCATTTCAAACCATCAAAGAAATAAATGGTCGGGGTGCGACCTGACCGAACCTAGCGCCAATTTTTTGAAAATTTAGTTTTCAACACCAGTGGATATGAAAATTTTTAATCTATTTTTGAATGCCGATTTCTCGAAATAATGTTTTCTGCGCTTGGTTCGGTCTGGCTGCACGCCGACCAAATTTCGTACCGAAAAACCCAGAACTCCCTAGAGAAGGGGTGGAGAAGAAACATTTCTTTGTTTTAAAAACCACCACGTTCCAAATTTAATTCTATTTGCTTGATTAGTTCTTCAATTATGTAAAAATTTGTGTTCTATTTGTATGAAAGCCCTCCCTTCCATAAGAAGGAGGGATTTCGAACTGTCATAATAACCTTTGCCGGCCGGTTTTTGAGAGCCTCTCCATTCTGAAAAGGTAGGTATATAAAACGATCATAGAAACGTTTCTCATACCCAAAAACCCTCAAATGCCGAATTTGGCTCCATTTGCTTGATTAATTCACGAGTTATGCTGGAATTTGTGTTTGTTTATTTGTATGACAGTTCCCCTTTGTTGGGAGGAGAGGAGTGTCGAACTACCATAGAAATATTTATTGCTTCCAAAACCCAAATCCATCCAACTAGTACAAGTTCATTGGAAATATCCAATGAACTATAGTTTGACAATCTACATTAAATGTCAAATCCATCTACTATTACCGCTCGTGGAAAGCTGGGTTAGTTTATATTTCTAAAAATACGCAAAAATATCGTGAAAAGGGGCAAATTAGACCATTTCCCCTGACCGGAACAAAATGAAACCTTCACCAATCGATACGTTGACCAATTTTACATAAGAAATGCTTTCAGGTTGCCAGTCCAACGGCGATTAATTAGTGGAAAAAACCGGAACCCACATGTCCACTTATTATTCGCCGCTGGGCTAATAACCTGAAATTTAGAATTTCTAACGTAAAATTGGTCAACAAATCGAGAAATGGTTTATTTTGCCCCTTTTCACTCTTTATTTGCGTATTCTTGGGAATGTAGACCCTTTCTCGTTTCCTGTACAGGATGAAGATATCACCAATCGATTTATTGACCAACATTACATAAGAAAAGCTATATTTCAGGCTGCCAACCTAACGGCTTCTAATTAGTGGAAACTTGGGCTCATTTTTCCCAGTGTGCATCGGTCTAGGGTCCAGCAATGCGATCTCCATTCCATCTGGGTTTCTCTCCATTTGTCTTAAAATCATTGTAGCCTTCCAAATACTTTTTTATTTGGTCTCCTTTTTATTGATTCACCTGACCATTAAAATTTCTATTCATTCCATTCATTCTATTCTTTTAATCTACAATCCATTTGGATTTAATCCTATGCATTAGGATCGTTCGATCTACAATTCATTTGATATAACCCATTTATGACACCATCAATTCATTCGGGTTCCTATTTCTTTCTTTTCAAAACCATTTGGCCCTCTACCCACTCGATTTACAATTCATTCGGTCTTTTATCCATTCGGGTTACAGCTACTTTATTACCCGTAATAATAAAGCTCAGGTTTTGTCAAAAAAAAAATCATGTTCCCGTAATAAAAAAAATAGAAACAAATTAAAAATATGATTTCGTGTCAATGAAAGACCGATTAATAACCTACGCTGGATATATCTCGCGTTTGTATCTAACTCTATCTCTTCATTCGAGTGGAATCGTTTGCCAGAGAGCCACTTTTTCAGCTGGGGAAACAGGAAAAAGCCGCTCGTGGCTGAATCTGGTGAATACGGATAGTTTGAAACCACTTCGTAACGTAATTTCCTCATTTTATCGATCATATCGCGAGCAAAATGAGCAGGCGCATTGTCTTGGTGCAAGAGCACTTTTTCACCTTGATTTCAACTTCCAATCGATCCAATAACGTAAGTAAACATTGTTTATTACTTGTTTTACCATTCGTATGGCATTGTATTGCAATGTTTCGTCTTGTGAATTCGGTAAAATACTGGTCAATACTTTACCAGCTGATTGTTGTATTTTTAGGCACTTCGGACGACTATCGCCAAATAAAAACCCCTCTGTAGACTGCTGATTAGAGTATAGTGATGAATCCATGTTTCATCACGCTAAATTTTTCGTCGGAAGATTGACACATTGGTATTTTCCAGCAGTTTTCAAGAAATGCGTGTAAACATTAATGAATAAACCGCTCGATTTCACATTACGGTCATTTCGCACGATTTCACGTTTTTTTTGGATATTTCCTACGCTCATGGTTACGAAGAAATGGAACAAATCAATACTTTACGCCTGAATTAGCTGGAGCAAATATTACGTAGCATTTATTGAACTATTTTTCCTTCCAGGAAGCCCTGAAATCGGCAACTAATTCTGGTTAAGTTGGTAAATACATTATTGCATATTTGATTGGCCGTGTGTTGCCCGTGAGTAAACTAGAATGCGCTGGAGCGTGTCCACTGAAACGATTGATGAATCAAATCAGCTACTGAATATCAAAACTGCTAATGCTTATTCAGATAAACTTGACTCTCCACACGAAACAAACTATTTTTAGAAAAAAAACTGGAGAAAAGTTAAATTTGATCAGTGAACCATGAGTTCGACAAACTGAGTTGGAGAAAGGGGAACAGGGTATTTTTTCCTGCATCTGAGTATGGAAAATTCACCATTTAGGGTGCATTTTTGAAAACTGATTGATAGAAAACCGGAAGTGTCCAACCTTGCTGAACTACTCAAAGTCACAACGATTCGAGCTACCTACTATGCACTCATTTCCATTCCAAGAAACCTCTTTCGATCGAGTGTACTCATTTACCAACTCCTGTGCGACCGTCTACTCACGTGGACGAGAGTACTTATGTTACGCCCATCACAGCCCGAAAAGTTAAGTTCTGCTAGGCTGCTCGCTTTATAGGTGCACAGTCTTCGGTCCTCAAAGTGCTGACCTTAGCATAGTTAAACTGTAGGAATGCGTGTTGCCTGTTAAGTACGAGCCAGAGTGTCCGCTTGGCGGCTGCAACGCGGAGTATCGATTTCGTGCAGAAAAACCATACAAAACAGCCCGCGTGTAGACAGCCGTTAAAAGGTCTCACTCAGCAGTGGATTTCGCTTTTCCTAGCCGATGCCGGCTAATTGTTTAATCAGAACGTAGCGAGTGCTCGTTGCTGGTTTGAGAGCACTTAAAGTGTTTCCATTTGGACCAAATTGTGGCCCAAGACTAGGTCGTTATTTTGCGCACATAGGAAATCGGAGGGCTTTTATGCACGTCCATGGGCTTGCATTGCGATGCGATGAAGTTGTTTTGTTGGACCTGTTAATGTTTCAACTGCAATTCGATTTGATGGAGAGTTGTTATGGCTGGGAAGACACTCAGTTCTAGTTCGGATTTCCTAGTTCGAAACGGCACCATCGAAGGTGGTTGGTGCCTAAATGGGCTTTTATTTTAAGTAGCTTCGACGTGATCGCTCGTTTAAATGTGAGTAATTTATTTGGAGGCTACTCTGAAGTACAATTTTTTTCGAAGAAAATTTTCATCATCGTTCCGAATCACTTAAAGGGTAGAACAAAACATTTAAGTCCCAAGGAAAGCGTTCTGCAACTTTTACCCTAATAATAAATCATTAATCAATGTTGTGAGTTTTGTCGTTTCATTCACACTATCCTCCAGTTGACGGCATTAGCAAACCGGTTATTTCAACGATCGTTTTTGTGTCTCAAAAATCCAACAGGCAAGGCCGTTCCGTGAAACGGATTCTCACTTTTGCGTGCAACCATTTGAGCCAATTACCTGTGCCGGACTTCAATGAACATTTGGCTGTTCTTGAGGATCCGGCCAGTGCAATGGCGCCCGATCGGAGCTGCCATTGAGCGGAATAATTCTAACCCCAGCACACGGGACAACTCGTTTAACAACAACAGCAACAAGCTGAGGACGCTTAACACAACACACAGCACACGTAATTGGTATAATTTTTGGCAAATTAACTCCGTTACCATGGGGTATTTGTTTGATCAATCGAAGACAAAGTGTGATGCGAAGATAATTATTAGCGCAATTACGCCACAACGCAAGAACTGGCAATTTGACAAATGTTTGTATTTTGTTCACCTACAACAACTTGCGGACTGTATCGATGGAACTCGATTGACATTAACAGTTATTTGCGTATCAGGAAAACTAGATAGTGCTTCCTGGTATGAAATTGGATCTAAGAATCTCGACACTAAGGTAATGATACCTATTACGGTCATCAATTATAACTAGGTAATGGTTCAAAAATCTGGCGTTACATTTATGTTCAGAAGAACACTTTTAATACGCCATGGTGTCGAAACTAATAACGCTGCTATAATTAGTATTTTGGGCACCTCTGGGCACGTAAAAAAACTATCTAAGAATGAGTTGCAGCGAACCAATAGTGTTTTAAGAAAATATGTAATGAGAAAAATAATTCTTTTTTTAATAAAAGAATTAAAATAGACACTCAATTTTTCATGTTTTTGGGGTGGCAGTTTGAAGTTAGAAAAAAAATATTGATAAAAAATAAAACAATGAACAATATTTAATCATCAATAGGTTAGAATTTCGAATGATGATACAAAAACTCATACGAAATGAGATTTAAACTCGAATAAGCGACAGAATATGTTGAAATGATTTTTTGAGAAAATATAGAATTAGGTATGTAGCACAAAAGAGGTATCTGGAATTCAGGATGCTTTGTTCAATATTTTACGGAAAACTGGAGAATGGAGTGTGGCGCAGGCGCATGAACCATCATCAAGCTGATAAAAGACTGCAAGAGTGGGCCGGCCACATGGCACGAATGTTGGAGGAACGACTAACGAAGAGGTCGGCGACTCCGTGGTAGACCCCGTACTCGTTGAATGTGCGGTGTGGATGAGGACTCCCGATCAATTCCGGTGTTGAGGCGATTGGAGACGTTTTCTGGATTCGGCAACGACCAGTCACTATAAAATTTAAGTAAGTAAATGAAACAATCTAATTTGTTTGTACAGTATTTAATTAGTTTTGTTTTGCAATGGCACACGTTATTTTAATTGTACATTTCTCCTGTCTCAGACATCTACGAAAGATATTTTTGTTTTCAAAACTTACTGTTTAAAGTTTCAACTTAGCTCTAATCAGCGAAAATGTTCAGAAAAATCTCCTGATTTCGGGAACGGATGCAAATAGAGTTGTTTTCACCAAGAGCACGTTAGATTTGAGTTGCTTCAAAAATCGTAATTCGCTATCATAAATCGTTATTATTATCGCTGCAACACTACTCTGCAATTCGCTGGTGAGTCCAGCGACGCGAAGATTTCTAGCGATGTCATTTTGTATGATTATTACTCGCACAGTACAATGCAGCTTTAATGTTCTTTGATTAAATTGACATAGTTTTACGACTAGAAAACAATCAAAACTATTAGAAAATATAACAGTCGCATATTTCGCATATTTATGTTGAATCAAAGACTACATTATATTAAAATACTACGAAATTCACTAGAAAATCCTTGTCAGACGAGCGACTCGTCGCTTTCGATTTTTCTCTGCATGCACAATATTATACCAATTTTTACTTCTCAATATGCATGGACCTTTGATTGATAAAAATAGTGTATTGTATAACCAACAGTATGGTTTCGAGAAGGAAATAGTACATCAACAAAAATTTCTGACTGTTGGGCGATATTATCTTAGGTATTGATTCTAAACAAGAAGTTGGTGCCCTATTTTAGATTTGCGGAAAGCATTCGATACATTAAACCACTCCATTCTATTGAAGAAACTCGAATGCTGAGGAATGAGGGTATTACAAACGTTATAATCCGTAGTTATCTATCAGAAAAAAAAACAGTTCGTTTCCATTGATCTATGTAGAAGTTCTTTGATGCCTATTGCAGTGGGCATCCCACAAGGAAGTAACATAGATCCGCTTTTATTTCTCTTGTATATCAATAACTTGAAAGGTTGTAGATGTCGGACTTATAGTTGGACATAAATATTGGTTTTATCAAAGTTTATAGTGCTTAATACAGCCCAAATAGCACTATTAAACCGGTTTTGTTACTTGGGTATCACTACCCAACACGTTTGAAAATTCTTTCGAAATTCTTCAGAGCCGACTTATTACTATACTTTTCACTTATTCCTGCGAAATAATTTATTTTCAAGAATGACCCTTAGGAAATTGCCTGAAATTTCATACAAAAGCATTAAAAAAGGAAATGTACACTGAAAACAGATTTTTTTTCACAAACAAAAAGTTTTTTGAAAGAAACGCTCATCTCAACTTTTCCAAATAAGGTTTTTGATAACCAAATTATTTGCCTAAAACACTTTTGAATGGGCCATCTGAAACCTAAAAAAAACTTCAGCCTTTTTCAAATAATAGTATTGTTTTTTTTTTCAAATATTAAGTATGTAAAATTGTTTAGTTTAGTAAGGTTACACACAAAGCTATTATGGACGTAGAATACGTCTTACTCTAATCCAGCTTTCCACGAGCGGTATGGGCGGACAATGCACGCAGCCCATTTTGACGTTTCCTGTAGGTTAGGGAATTTTCAATCGCAGTAACGAAGTAAAAAAAATGTAACAACGTCGTACCGTAGCATAGCATGCGTGGATTAGAATAAACAAAACTGTTTTTTCAAAGTTGCTATGCTACGCATGCTTGTTATTCTCCTCAGTATGTGAAAGGAGAGGAGAAAAAATTCACCGCGCACTTCCCTTCCAGTATGTGCCTGCGTGTAGCAAATGCTTTCACCACACTGCTTCTTTCTCACTTCAAAGTGTCTCAACCAGCTTACAGAGAGACAAACACACTTCCAGCTCACCCCACATCTGATAGAAACAAGAGGGGTGAATCACTCTACAGAGAAAACGCAGAAGTGCACAACAGTGTCCACTGGCGAGTAGTTTGGAAGGTGAAAAAAAACCTACCGGGCAAAAATGTAGTCCTCGTGTAGCTACAAACGAACTCCACCAGAGTAAATTCGACTGGCACGAGTGGCACAAGCAACGCAGTCTATTTTTTATTTCTCCCAATCTCTTTTCCTCTTCTTCCATGCTCAAGACACCAACAGTGAAACGCACCGCAGATAGCTCTGCAGTGTAATTATTGTGCGTGATGTCCACACGTGTGAGAAAGTACACCATAGTTCATTGTCTCGCAAGAGAGAGATTTCAGATTTCACCGCAGTGCGTTCAGGTAGCTCAACTAGTGATGGGAAACTTATCGATACTTATCGATAATATCGATAAATGCTGGACACCGATATTATCGTTAATTTTTTGACGTTAACGATAATTATCGATATTATAAGGGTGAGCACAAGTCAGTGCGGCTGGTTACTGGAGGAGACCCAAAAGAAGAAGACCTCACCTACCCTACCCCAGGAGTTACTTTTGCCGCTAGGTATTTGTTGGTTGCTGCTATTCGACAAGATTTAGCATTGTTGGGGGTGGTGTAAAGGTTCGCCCCGGGTGTCACTGAGTTTCTGAAAAATAATGGTAACTAAAAAGGTATTTATAGTTTTTAGTTTCCTAAGAACAGATGAATTCGACAGCTTAGTACTGGAGAACTTTAAAAAAATATCCAAACTTTTTGCACCATCTCATAAAAAGCAATGATACGAAATCAGAGCGGGGGCCTAGTGTGGTTGGTAACGTCTCCGCCAACCACGCTCGACGCCTGGGTTCGAATCCCACCGCCGACATAGGTGTCGATGGTTGTGAGGTGGCGTGATCCACTCACAACCAACCCAACTGGTCTAGATTCAATCCTAGCCGACACCGGGAGATTTTCTGAGGCGAAAAATCTCTGGGATCACGCCTTCCATCGCATGAGGAAGTAAAGCCGTTGGCGCCGGTCCGTTAATAAACGGGTCGTGAGTTAGGGTCCTGGGTGTGGAGTCGTCTCCCTGGGCGTCGGTGATTGGCCACAACAGTGGCGGAACTAGACCGACGGTAAATAAGCGAGAATAAAAAAAAAAAAAATGATACGAAATTGTAATAAAATGCATTTTTTTGGCTTGCCAACTCTCATAATATGATAGACATGCATAGCGGCAGTCTATTGGTAATTCTCTGGTAATTGTTTAGTTTAACTTGGAACTGTTTAAGTTTAAAGTATCTGTTACCCAACAAACAATTTTTAGTTCCAAAAAAATCCAAATCAACGAAATTGTTGCGCCAAAAAAGTATCCTGATTTATACAGGGGGTAGACAATATAATTGAGATAAAATAAATTCTCTCGAATTTTAAATGGCCAGAACTTTACGAAAAATGAATCAATTTTGATAACCGGTTTCATTTCACTGGAAAACAGTATTATATTAGTATTACTTGGGTACTTGGTGTGACCAACCTACACCTAAAATGTTTCGGATTTCAAGAGTGTGTGTCAAAGTGTACATGAAAGAAAGCCTGGTTCCGAACGTCCAACGACCCTGAGCGACAAGAAGCTTCAAAGGATGCTGAAGAGGAAGACCGAGGGAAAAGTGGCTAAATCGCTGCGTGCACTTGGCCGAGAGGTTGGTGCATGCTCTCAAACAGTGAAAAAGTATCAGGAGAACATGGACATACATGCAGGAAGCGGCAGTCCCGTCCACTGGTCTCGGAGCTGCAGACAATGACGCAGCGACAGCGGTTGAATAAGATGGTCAAGTCGATTTTCCCGGCGAAACGCGACGTGGCAGTGGTATTGGACGACTAGACCTATCTTACCCTGGATGGCAATGACTAGCAGGTCTCTTTGTATTTTACCTCCCCCACGAAGGAAGTGAGCACCGAGGTAAAGTTTATTTCACAGACCAAGTTCCCCAAGAAGGTGCGGCTGTGGCTGACAATCAGCGAGAAAGGGATGTCAAAGTTGCTCTTCTTTCGCTCCGGGCTGGCCGTGAACGGGGAAATCTATAGTACGAAGTGCCTGACAGAAGTTGCGTCGTTCATCAAGAAATTCCAGAAGCGCGAAGACACGGTGTTCTGGTCAGATTTGACGTCGGCCAACTACTCGAAGCGATCGTTGGAGAAGATGGCGCGGCTGAATATCGATGTGGTACCGAAGTCGGCGAATCCGCCCAATGTCCCCCAGCTGCGTTCCATCAAGAATTTCTGGGCAAACTTGAAGCGCAAGATCTATTACAACAATTATTTCGCGAAAACGGTGGAAGAATTAATAAAAAAACGAAGAAAGAGCTTTAAAACATGGCTACACGCATGTTTTCGTCCGCCATGGCGAATGTTCCGGTTAACTGCCGAAAGGCTGCACGCAAGGACGTAATATTTTTTGCGAGGAAGCTAACATGATAACCTTCCATGGGAAATTTATCCAACTCAATTACAGTGAGGGGCAAAATAGAGTGCCCACTTAATTTTTTTTTTCATTTCTTTCATTTTTCTGGTTCAAATTGAACGAAAACACATCGTAATCATTCCTAAAATCTCTCTCATAATGTTCTTTTTCAATATTTTTAATTTTGTTCTGATAAAAAAACAGTTTTTCTTATAGAACAAAAACAGTTTTTATTCCCAAAAAAAAATAGTGACAAAATAAAGTGCCCACTATGAAAATCGATAAAATTTCGATAAGTTTCCATCGTGAGACCGCTTGATTTTGTTTGTTTTGAGTATTTTGACGTTTCACAAACAACTGGCTTGGCTCTAAAGATTTGTAATCGTGTCTGCCTTCGAAAAAGTTGTAAAATATGGAGAACGTAGTAATTTCCCGTACGATCCCGTTGTGCATCCGGAAACTGGTTGTTGGCGATGTCAATAACGGCCAATCGCACCGGGAAGTGGCCAAGCACTACAAAATCAGCAAGGCAGCGGTCGGAAAAATCTTGAAGAAGATGAAAACGTTCGGATCGGTGGTGGATCGCCCAGGAAGGGGACGAAAACGCAAGGCAGATGCCAGAACGGACAAGAAAATCATTCGTGAGGTAAAGAAAAACTCAAAAGTTACGATTCGGCAGATACAGGAAAAGCTCCAACTATCGGTTTCGCGTCGTACTGTCCGTCGCCGCATCCAAGCGCAGGGGTTCCGAAGCAAGATGGCAGTGAGAAGGCCTTTCATCAGCAAGACGAATAAGGCTAAGCGTCTCAAGTTCGCCAAGGAGCACGCCAATAAGCCGCTGCAATACTGGAAAACTGTGTTGTGGACCGACGAATCCAAATTCGAGCTGTTCAATCGGAAGAAGCGGGATCGTGTGTGGCGCAAGTCGGCTGAGGAGTTCCAAGACCGCCATATTCAAGGAACTGTCAAGCACGGAGGAGGCAACGTGATGGTGTGGGGGTGCTTTTCTTGGGGTGGGGTGGGCAGTTTGGTGAAAATAGACGGAATCATGACAGCTGAGTCGTATTGCAATATCCTGCGGGAAAATCTCGGAGTATATCTCATCAAGACGGGCCTCGAGGAGCGTTTCGTTTTCCAGCAGGATAACGATCCGAAGCATACGGCCAAACTGAGGAAGTCATTTTTTCGTTCCTGTCGCATCAAACCCCTTGAATGGCCCCCACAAAGTCCTGATCTGAAACCCATCGAAAATCTGTGGGCCATCCTTGATGCTCGGATCGATAAAACTGGTGTAAATAATAAAAAAACTATTTTGAAGCCCTGGAACGCGCGTGGGAAGAACTCGACCCACAACACTTGAAAAACCTTGTAGAAAGTATGCCGAAGCGCTTACAGGAGGTGTTGAAGGCTAAAGGAGGCCATACACACTATTAAATTGTTGTTGTTTGCCTTCAGTTTGGCTTATTTGAAACTATATTTATCTGGGCACTTTATTTTGTCCCTGTTTATTTAAGTATTCCAAACTGTTTTTTTTCTATTAGAAAAACTTTTTTTGTTACCAGAGCAATATTAACTAAACTTGAAAAGAACATAATAAATAAGATTTTAAAAATGATTACGATGTGGTTTCGTTCAATTTTAACCAGAAAAATGAACGAAAAGAAAAAATAATCAAGTGGGCACTTTATTTTGCCCCTCACTGTATCTGTCATAGTTTTTTTTTCATCACCATCTGAAATACTTTTTTTCTCACCATCTGAAAAAAAAAATTTTTTACCGCAAACGTTAGCTGTCAAATTATCGATACTTATCGATAATATCGATAAAAGCCCCGGAATTATCGATTGTTATCGATGTCTGTTTTGGGCGATATTTCCCATCACTAAGATCAACAGATAACAATCGTTTGTCGCTCTCTTCTAGCATGAGCGTATTGATTTGCTCTCTAGTGTGACGGCAGTTGTCTCCGCAGTGCAAGATGTTCTCCTGCACTCTAGAGGTTTACTGAGGAGAAAAGACAAGCATGATGCTACGTTGCAAAATTTTTATGTTTTTCATTTCGTTACGGCTGCGTACACTGTCCGCCATTACCGCTCGTAGAAAGCTGGATAAGGGTGCAATTCTAAAATACCGAAAATAGAGTGAAACGGCAGAATGAAAGATGTCAAATGCTCACAACTTTGTTGCCACAGAAAGGATTCCAATCATTGATAGAATATTTGTACCATTATTCATCTCATTAGGCCGATATTCACGAAGAATGCACGGAATAAACAGCAAATTTTCACGAAATTATTGATCAAATTAACAAAATACGCTTACGAGCTCTTATAGAATCACCCAGCACAGTATGTTTAGTAAACTAAACTAGATTTATCATGAATTATGTGAAACAAACCATTTGCACAACACTTCCATATCCATCTCAAAACTTAAATCACTGCTCAATTATTTGTCTCACGACGCCCCCAAATTCATCACACTGTTAATCATGAATGAATCACATTATCATGAATGAACGTAGCCGCAGCCCGTCGTAGTAGGTTACCTAGGTATCCGCTGTAGTTGTTTACGTGCAAAATTGGAAATCTAGGTAACCACTGCAGTGCTGTCGATTTATGTCAATTATTTTCAGTATGATTTTTTCGTATTAATATAAACTGATTTGGCAACTTTTGATTTTCTTCAACGCAGTGAAAACAGATGAAAATGCATACAGTTGGAATTTAGGATTTGTAAAAATTCATCTCATGTATTTCTGCTAAGCTAAGCTAAAAAAATAATAAAAAAAAATAAAAAAAATTAAAATTAAATTTAAAAAATTAAAAAAAAATAAGAAAAAATCAAAAGAATAAAAACAAATAAAAAAATTAAAAAAGCTTGTTTTTGAATTTTGGTCGTTTTCCATGCTTAAATCAGCAACCAAGTTAGGGTGCTCATTATGCTCCTATTCTTCCTACTATTATGCTTATATATGAGCCGAAACTGCTTATATTAGTTCTAGACAGCGACTACAACAATTCTTACTCAGCAGCAGTGGCAGCGGATAGCGGCCGGCAGCAACAGCGGCATTGCATTGGTATCAGCAGCGATAGTGGCAGTGTCATCTGGTGCAGCGGCACTTCTGCTAGTAAAAAGCTGCCTTTGTGCAGTAGCGGGCAGCATAAATAGTAGGTACATTAGCCGGCACTTCCTCTAATGAAAAGTTGCCGTATATTGACAACACACAAACGTTTTGGGATGCTGACCTTCAACATATACGAGCCGTCAAATTTTCAGCGTGAAAACAGCTGTCAACTTCAGAAACATGTCTTAATCCACGCTGTCGGGGTGGTACACAGATGCAATCAACATTATGTCCGATATGAAATTGAACAACATCATTGAATTGAACAACAAATTAAGAAAGATTTAATATTTTCTCGTTTTGCGCAATTTGCATGCACTCTGACTTTTGGAACTTGTTTGCGTGATACAAGTGCTTGTTCCATTCCTGTTCAGTGATGTATGTGCAAACTGAGATTCGGTAGCACTTCAACTACTCTTTTGCACAGAATTTTAAACATATTCAATAGACCTTTTTATCTGCGCTAGCGTTGGTCGTCGATTTCAATAATACATGTTTTTTGATGATTGCAAATTCTTCCTACTACTTCTACCTACCCATTACTTTTATTCAAGTTATAAGCCGAATTTTCGTTTTATTTCATTTGTTTTTCCACTAACCTAAGCTTGTTTATGCAGGTAGCACGAATGACCGTTCATCAGCTGGTTTCTTGGTTGAAAACAAATCAATTTTATATGGTTACACGACCAAGTCTGTATTGGTGAGATTCGGTGTAGAAAGCTCTATACAAGTAATGTAACAAACAACCTTATGTAGTTCTACGTCAACCTTGCGGTCGTGGTTTTGTGATTTTTTCCAGGTTTTCACGACTTTTTTAATCTTCAACAAGTAACTTATTGGTCAAACCAGTCTCCTTCAACGAACAAAGTGTTTGGATAGATAGTTGAGACTAAAGAGACATGAATTGGAATAAGTAAGAAAAAAAAATAATAACCTCCCAGCTGGTCTCGAGGTACGATGCTAGCCTAACAAGCCAGTCGTCGTAGGTTCGAGTCTCGGCTTGGGAGAGACTGTTAGTGTTAGTAGGATCGTAGCGCTGGCCCCGCAATTGTCCTGTACACTTAACAGTTGGCTGCGAAGTCTGTGTATAATAAACAGAAGGTCGAGTTCCGAATCGGAATGTAGCACCAAGGCTTTGCTTTTAAGAAAACAATATTTATTGAAGATTTATTGTGCTTTCACTAAAGCTCGCCGAGAGGCGCACTTGGGAACTAGAGGGTAGAAATGAAGAATAATGTAGACTTTTTACCCATTTTTGTGAATGTTGGCGCCCTTAGCAAGTTTGAAAGTGCGTGAAGTTCAGAGACTTCAGAGACTTAAATAATGTTTTTTTCAGAGCAAATACAAAAAGGGAGAACCCGGCGTGCAATAGCTTTGCGACCTTTCGACTAAGAATTTCCGCTATCAATCATTCCAAAACTCTCAGCTTCTTGAATAACATTTACAGTTTAGTTAAACCAACCCGCAGTAAAAATATTTTTTTCTCTTACAGGAATGCTAACGATGCTGATACTAATGATATAAAAAATCCCAACAATATTCACAATAAGTTACAGGTAGGCCATAAGTTTCGAGTGAAAAAAATTTTACAAATAAGTTTAACCTTCTGAACATTAAATTGTTCAATAACAATAACAAATAATAGAAAAAAAAACTATTTAGTCATGTTCAACGGACAAATAATAGATTGCAGTGTTCAGCAATTTGTTTTTCTTTTTTTTTACAACTTTACTGAAAGAAGTAATCTGGTGTTTTGAAAATTAGAAAATATTTTTTATATCTACAGTCGAATTCTTTTATAGCGACATCGCAAAGGACTGTCGTTTTTAGCGAAAGGTCGCAATAATACGAAAAATTCTTGTATATGTAGAACAAAAGGTACCGTTGAGAATGTCGTTATAGATTTAGCAATGTTGTTATAGAGAGATTCGACTGTACTATTGTCACAAATAAAACTGAGGGGCCTTTGAAAATGTCGCTTAAGCGACATTTGTCGTTATAAAAAATATCGTTTTAGAGGGATTTACCTGTATCTAAAGACGTCAAAAGTAAGGCCTTGTTTAATGAAACAAACTTGCTGAAGACACCGGGTAGATGAAATCAATTTTACTCAGTCAAATTTATTACGATTCCGATGTAGCAAACTTAGGACTGTTGAGATGATTTGTACTTCATTTTTCGAGACTGTAATTTTGTATATGCATTTTTGCAGCAGCTTGTGCTCTTTGATGCACTGAACAACTGTCATGTGTGGTCAGAACATCTTTTCTTTTATTGATCAAAATATTATTGAAGGCATGAATGAACTGTGTAACCTTCACACATGTAACGTTGCACAGGGCTAGTGATTAAGAACAACGCATCATGATAATATTTTGGACTTTTGTGCTGTTTACCAATATGTATGTTTTACCGGTTTGCATGAAATTGCTGAAATAATACAACGATTCCAAGAAAATTGTCGTCGAAAACTGCTAGTTGTTCTGAGTAAAATTGAATTCATCTTTCTCACAGCCGAAACTCTACAGTGAAGTCGTCTAGTGCGGTGACTTTTTGTAACGTTATCAGATCAATCGATTCACCATTTAAATTGAAAGGTATAACAAACATCATTAAGGCGTTCTGGCGTTTAGTTCAAATTTTCAGCAGTAATTACCCTTTCTCCTAAATTTTAAATTGAGTAACATTTAGGGAAATTGCTGTTATTTCATCGAGCCTTGACCCAATGCGATGCCATACGTCAAAACGTTTTACGAGTTTATACCAAAATTTACGAGTATACCAAAATTATGTTGACACAATTCATACGTTTTCTTAGCCAAGTGATTCAGTGGGTATTGCAGCACACACCCATGATTGAACTCGTCCAATCGAAGGCAAATATTAATTACCACCTTTGAAGACACTTTCCGAACCCGGCTTTACGACCATAATTAATCGATGCATGACATCGTTGGTTTTACGGGCCACTTTTAATTTACCGCATGATGGACGATGCATGCAACAAATAATTATGATTTTTCGTCATAACGCTATTAAATTTCTCCGGCAAGCTTTTCTGTAGTCTTTCGCAACAACTGGTCAACCGTTGCAACTACAGAAAAAGATTTAACAGACATAAACTCGGGAAGAAAAATTAACCACACTGTCGGTGAAAAAATGGAGTAATATGAAATTCGAACATAAGAGTTAAATTGTCATTTTTTCTTTGCCACTCAACGACTTGCGTTCGACATCGACATAAGTTCAATTGATCTGAATCATTGTGGCATTCTAGCATTCTCGTGAGAAATGCTATAGTTCACGTAGAATGCTCATATGCTCATCAGATCGTCAATCGTCGATTGAATTGCACTTTGGCACGATCTAGGTTGCCGCCGGACAAAGAAACGGGATCTCGACATTGAACTCATGCCTTGAGTGATGGATTCGTTTCCCAAGTCTCCCGCGGTGGATCAGGCTTTGCAACACTGCACAATCGAGAGCGTCTCGTTCAGTGTACGCAGGATAGTGCATCTGCCGCTAGAATGCATCAGAAGAGGACGCGACAAAGGGATTCACAAGTAAGTGCTGTGCCATTATGGCGCTAATCGTGCGCAAGCGCGATTCTTTACGTTCTCTGGCGTGAATATGCATTCAATCGGAGCTAATTTATTGACACGAATTGTTCACCGAGCTTTCGAATATGTTCCTCAGTAAGTATAATACAACAGCTATTGGCTTTGCTTCGATTGTCATCGATCGTGTCAGACGTTAGAACGTTTTGCTTAATCAGATATGACAGCTTAACATGAAATTTAAATGTTAGAAAATTTTTACTTCTTGCAAGAGAATATAATTTTGTTCTTTGCTTCTTACTTTATACAAAAGAAACATTCTGTTTTAGTAAGCATTTCCTTCCTCATCGGGACATCGTTACAAAATAAAACCTTCCTCACTCGTAACCAATTGAATCTTTAAATTAGAAAGTAAAAGCTCGGTTGGATAGTTTGAGTCGCACTTCGTAAATCGTGCGATTACATATCAACCTCCAACCCGTAAGGAGCCGATAAATGGGCGACGTTCGTCAGCTTGTCATGATGACACGACGCTAACCTGAAACGCTTGTCATGTCGCTCCATCGGCCTAGTGAAAGACCGCCTAAAAGGAAAAGAAAATTAGCACATAACAATTATGAAACAGCCATTGTCAGTATAGGGAAAACAAAAATGGAAGCATGTTTTCTAAAAAATAAAAAAAAAACAACAACATCGCTGACCTGGTATCTTAACAGTGCCTGGTTGCCGAGTATGGTCACTTTCGACAAGTCTTCTATAGCGACGCAAAACAGCAACCGAGAACCGGTTTCCCATTCGTCACATCACGAATTTTTGTCAACAGTGAGCAGGCCGCCCCCAAGCACTATTACATTATTACCGGTTTCGAGCTGCAAGCTGGTTTGATGTTTTTTTTAGTTCCCAAAATTCCAACCGAATTTCGGAGAGACACGACGACGATTACCTCATAGCTGACTTTTCGCTTTCGCTTTCGTCGATGGATCTTTGCTATAGGTCCAGGTTTTCGACAAACATAGACTCGTGAGCGCGTGATTCGATTGATTTGGTTGTCAAGTGATGGGGAATTTTGCCGCGGATGTTAGGAAGTTGCGTAATTCGTAAGCAAAGCAAAGCCTTGGTGCTACATTCCGATTCGGAACTTGACCTTCTGTTTATTATACACAGACTTCGCAGCCAACTGTTAAGCGTACAGGGCAATTGCGGAGCTAGCGCTACGATCCTCCTACTGACACTAACAGTCTCTCCCGAGCCGGGACTCGAACCTACGACGACTGGCTTGATAGGCCAGCGTCGTACCTCAAGACCTGCTGGAAGGGTAATTCGTATGTTTTTTAAATGAACGGTAATTATAAGTTTGTTCACTAAGCAGAAATTAAAAAGTTAAAAGCACTCGAAAATGCGCCCAAGAACAATTAAACGATTATATATGCAAATTGAATATACGACGTTAAAAAAAAGAATAAATTATCATCAACTATAAGATATCTAAAAAGTACTCTTAGATATGGCTTTACATTTCAACCATCAAAGTATAATTTTAAAAAAAGTTCAAAAATAGAAATGAAAACAAAGCTTCAAAGACGGGCGGGAAAACCTAACAACTCGTACCTATCAGCATGCTGCTACCTTTCCGAAAATTTCATAATTCATCAGAACGCTGATGACGTAGCTATTGACTCAGATTGAAAGAACGCTTAAATTCATAAATTCGAACTTTAGTGTCAAGAAACTTGTGTGTGGCGAAACACACAAGGCAAATATGTGAAAAATTGTCTGATCGAGCAGAATCATCATTTTGCAGAACTTTTCAAAAATGTTTGATGCTGACATGACAAATCGGTGACATTTTACCCACCACTGCATGTTAGAATTGGCAATAGCGCCTTGTCAGTCAGTATGGACTAATTTGCATTTTTACAGCCCGTAAATTACCACACCTTTGACACCGGTGGCAATAATTGAAGATTGTATATGTATATATTGTGTGGCAGAGGTCGGCTGTAGATGGTACCAATAATTGGGTTTAAATTAGGACTTAGCACTCTTGATTCAGAACGAATTGTGTTCGTAGACTGCAGACTAGCGAAATGCAGCCATGGACTGAGTGGAATTGAGACGACTCTTACATGGGCGTAGTCAGAATTTCAAATGGGGGGGCAAGCTCTTCAAAATTTTAGAAGTAAAAAAATGGTACACTAAGGTCGCTTTTTACGCGGCTTTTTTTACGTGGATTCTGGAATTTACGCGGTTTTTACGCGGATTTCGAAATTTACGCGTTTTTTTTCTACGCGGATTCCGGAATTTACGCGTTTTTTTACGCGCATGTATCCCCCGCGTAAAAGCGACTGTAGTGTGTTTTGAAAAATAGAAATAAATACTAGTCTTTAGTGATTGTTACATCAAGGCAACCAGTTGTCCTTGACATCAGAGTGGAGAATTTGATTATTCTTTGTCCAACCGTGAATATAAATAGATGTTCTTTACTAAAAACTCTTAAGTTCATTCAAACCTTCGGACATATTATTTTGGTGACGAGGATCTCAAGCATCCACGAACATGGCAGAAGATAGAGTTGATCAGCAGCTGCAACCGGGAATTCAAGATATGATTCACAAGATGACCCAAATTTTACAGTGGATAGCGGTCAAGCAGCAGCAGCGTCAGTATCAAACCCCGGAGCAGATTTCGGAGTCCCTCTTTTCGAACATCATCGAGTTTGTCTTCGACGAAGAAAACAGAGTTACGTTCGGACGTTGTTGTTTAACCGCTACCAGGACCTCTTCGAGAATGATGCAGGCCAGCTGAATAATGCGGCGAAGGTACGTTCACTTCTCCGGAAGCTGGACACCCATTCGCACAGCCGCTATCTCAACTACATCCTGTCAAAGCTTCCCAAGGACGTGAAGATTGAAGACACAGTCAAGATTCTCAATAAAATCTTCGGGCATCAAACGTCAAACGTCCCGGAAGCGGTTCATGTGTCTTTTCAAGATTATTGTTGACCATCTGCCGATGAACACTTAGCAAGCAGAGAGCACTCAACCGCTGTTCAAATATTGTTGACCTCAGTCAGGTTTTCACCCGACGTAATGTGCTGAACGAGCGTTCAATCGTGCATGTTTCCATGGTAGAGCAAGTGCAATTTTAACTGCTTTCTCAGTCGCAGGGAAGAAAGAACGGGTTTTAGCTAGCAGATCGATAAGATCCAACTCTTCCAAGTTCTTACGGTCTGCTCTCATACTGCTGCAATGTTAATACAAAACTTACACCTCTCCAACAAAATAGTCAACTTCATAAAAAATTACGAAATTTTCGGTTTTGCGCTGGAACTCTTCCAACGACATGCGTATTACGTTAGCGAGATGCAGCAAGGACAACGCGTAGGCAGGTGCACTATCTTCATCGAACCGTGTTTCCAGTGAGGTTACAAGAGAATCAAGGTAAGGAATTGTCACAGCTCGGTTCCAATACTCCAAGCCAGTTGATGCAGGTGGATTTGCCCGGTAATTTTGCCGTTGCAATTTCCTTGGTGGATCAACTGAAAAACCTGTGCAATTACACGCAACATAGCGCAAGCATTTCAATCAATTAATTTTGATCTGGCTGATACTTTACACAGATGTTTCTATGGGCTAAAGATGCACAAAACGGCTATTAGAGTTATTGAAAAAACAATTTTGCACCAATGTCAACATTTAGGGGGGGGGGGGGGGCAACGCCATTGATCTTAGGTTTGAGCGATCCAATTGTACAGTAGGGCGTTCTATTTGTATCCAGCTCGACGACGCGCTACACAAAATAATCCGTAGGGTTGCTATCGGAACTGCTAGCAGGCCAGATTTCCGTTTCCCAAAACTCCGAAACATTTTCAGTAAGCCGTTCATGTGTTTTCGTGGCATTTTGAGCAAGCGCCCCGTCTAATTGGAAAATGAAATGACGGTCAGCAGTTACCTTCTTCATCTGCTGAACAACATGCTGCAGAACCTTCAAGTTTCACCGGCTGTTACTTTTAATTTTAAATCCAAGAAATCTGAAAGCATTAAATCTCCCTCGTTGGAGACTATGTCTAGACTAATCACATGGGTCGTTAACTTCGTTAAAACCTGGCTACGGTCTGGTGCAAGCCGCCTGTCATTCTTTCGATTCACTTTTTAATCGTAATTGAACTTTGCAAATGAAAGGTCTAATTGCCCCATGAGACCCTAATTAATTTCATTGTATTCGGATTTTTAATTTAGAGGTTATGTACCATAACGTGAAAATCACGAAACATCATTATCTCATGAACTACACAACCGATTTGAACAAAATTGGACTCAAATGATCGGGCTACCTAAAAACACTCTTAACTCTTGAGTTTTATTAAGATTGAATATGTGGTTTAAAAGTTATGGAAAGAAAAGTGTTCTGTAGGCTTTTTAATCTCATTCATGTTTCTCAAAGATGGCTGGACCGATTTTCATAAAATCAGTGTCGAATGAAAAGTCTAGCTGCCTCACACTACCCTGTTGAATTTGATTGCAATCGGACTGTAAATGTGTCTGTAATGTGTCAAAATGTGAAAAGCACGGAACTTCATTATCTCAGAAACTACACAACCGATTTAAACAATGTTGATATCAAATGAACGTGCTATTTAAGGGTTAACTGATGAATTTTCTAATGATTGCACACGAGGAACAAAAATTGTGAAAAGAAACGTGATCCGATGACTTTCCAATACACCTCAGAAGCGAAGGGAATACTATCAATAAGAGCAACTGCGTAGAGGAACTTAATATTTAAATACAAGATCATTTAAATAAATTCATAAGACAAGTCAGAAAACAAATTTCTTGCAAAAAATTAATTATGTTGTGTAGTTATTTATGTAGCCACACGTAAAGAAAAATTTTGATTAGTGCATATTTATTTGTTTACTTTTAAATATTTTATATATATTATTTTCTTTTTTATATCTTTTCTTTTAAAAATTTTTCATTTTTTATTTTCCCTTAATTTATACAAATTTGTTTTTTGGTTTCTTTCTTTTATTTTATGAATTAATTATGGAACGTCTATTGATTACGCAGAACAATAATAAATATTTTCGAAACCCTCTTCTTTTGGATAGATTCTAAAAAGAATTCGCACGCATTCGGACTCACTTTATCAACTTTATCTCAAGTTTATGGACGTTTCCTTGCGACGTTTCGGTTTCAGATGAGTCATATTTGTAATAAAAAAAATTCTACTATAAATAGAGGAATTTAAAATGATCTATTATAGAGTCTATATACAATAGGGCAAGGCAAAGGGATCGATTTTCCAGAACCAAGTTTATTTTGTTCTTTTTAAGGCCTCAAACAACCCTAAACTTATCGGAAGTCGATTGGTTTTGTCTCCGCTTGGCGCATTGCATTTCAAATTTGTATGAAAATTTATGTGGGGAAACCTGCTATTCTACATTTACCTTTCTAGAGAGCTCAATAATACTCTAATAATGCACTACATTATGTTAACGTATAGTATATTAGATGCCTAACCACTTTGTAGAAGACTAGAATGCCTAAGAAGAGCTATAGCTGTTCAAAGTTGAGTATGTCGATTTAAATGCAGAAAATCTTGTTTTCTGCCAACATTACCAATGTACCGACGCAGCACAGTGGTCTGTAACTGCATAAAGCCGGAAAAAAGTCAATTTTTTAACTTAATGCATCGAGCAAGCCCTATTCGGGAATCATTTCTTCAGAGTTTAAGCTAGTGGAAAATCATCAGAATGTTGGGATTATTAATGTTGTCATACATTTAACTTAGTTGAGAAAGTTGGCTTCTTGTGCACTCACGAATTCTCTATATTTACGTTGTTTACTCAGGTGATTTATTACAGAATGCAGAAGCAGTAATGAATGTTACAATAGTGTCAAATTGATTATATGGCCTTACTATAGCATTCTTACAATTTCAGTTATCCTTTTTTAGGGTTGTTTCAAGGGAATAAGCTCTCCACAAAATAAGTATAAAAAAATACTTGGCACTCCAACTTTGTGTAGAGTTTTAAATGATATCCCCGCCGATACCCGCACTCATTCAAAGACTATAATGTTCCCTCGTGTTCATAGAGATAGAAACAAAAAAGTTTTCTGGGCAATATTCGCCGAAACGTTCACAATATTAAAAAACAAAAACGAGCGTGCGACACGCAAGCGGACATTTTTAGCAAGCAATATGAGCTTAGAACGCCACTCATAAAATTGAAATTCAAACTACCTAAATGTTGATAGCCGTTACGCATACCTTAACTTTGTTTAATATACTTGGATCGTGAAGTTCGAGATTTTCCGGGGTTTTCTTCTTCAACATGCTATAAGTAGCCGTACATCAAGTTTTTTGAGATTATTTGCTGAATTTCTCAAAAAATACATTAGGTACTAACTTCATATCCAAGAAAGAGTTTCTCAAAATACTATTCTCTACAAACTTCCTTTAGACATTATCCTTCTATTTTGCTTCCTTGAGAAGTTGGTGACAGCGCCGCCCTAGCGGTGAAATTTTGAACTACATAGCCATTACCAAAAGTTGATCAATGGTTTCACGATCAACTTTCGAGAAGACATCGTTCATCTAGGGGGCAACCCTGAGAAGTTATTAATTTCGCCCTGATTTCAGTCCTTTCCGACCACTGTGCGCAGTAGGATTCCCGTCAGAAGTAACCTGTCGTAACGAGTTTTTACACTCAGCTGGATCAAGCAAACAAATTTAGGTCAATATTCAAGGCGTAGGTAGAATCTACAACGTGTTTCAGAGGATACTTCTGATGGAAATCTGACTGACGCCGGTATACTGGCAGTGCTGGCAGAAAACATGATTTGCTACATAAATTTCGACATAATCAACTTTGAACAGCTCTAGTTTTTTTTTGGGGACACCCTAATTCTTTAGTGTCCTTGGCCAGGTTGTTAGGCATCAAAAAAACCTACCATTTGAAGTCATGATACCTATGTTTTGAGCCATTTGGTGCTCTTTAGAATGGAAAATGCAAAAACGTTGGTTTTTCCATACAAGTCTCCATATAAATTTGAAATGCAATGCGCCAAGCGAAGACAAAACCAATCGACTTCCGATAAATTTAGGATTGTTTGGGGCCCCAAATAGTAGAGAAAAAACTTGGTTCTGGCTTTCTGCTATCAAGTATTGTCTATATAACGATTCCCCACCCTAATATATTATCGAATGTGATCTATATAAGAGTACAGTGACGTTCCGATTATACCACGATCAAAAAAATCGCGTCATATATTTGAAACATATTTATTACATGTTATTTGAATGAATGTTAAGTTTTAAATGTTCGCTTTATGCTGTTACCAAAAATTTGTGGTTTAGAGTGAAAAATAAATCCGGCATAAATTATCAAAATGTATTTTTTCTAAAAATTGAAGTCTTCGTGTAAATCTATTTTAACAAGTAATAAGTTCGAATGAGAAAAGGTAATTAATTTGGGTTTTTCATCAATGAAATACCTCTCAAAGAGGTGTTACCTTTCTTCTCCGTTTGGCTCAGACTTTGACAGTTCGTTTGGCTCACAACATACTTCCTCATCGCCGTGATTAAGCTTCGTTTTTTTTTATCGTTTTTCCATAACACCGGTAGTAATTTCTGGGCTTATTTCGTGCTAAAGTACTATCTGAGTGCCTGCTATTAAAAGATAGCGAAGTTTACTGTGTATAACTAGTCTACAGTGATATTTTGCGTTGTAAAATAAGTGGCATTAGCATAATCCAACTTCTCTTTTTAGAGCAACTTCATCGGTTGTAAGACCGATTTTCAGTTTTCACTTCCAATGATCGCAGCACTCTTTCGGATACACTAGATTTTCGTCCTAGTAACGTGCTGTTATACTCAGATGAAATAGATCGTGCGCATCGTTCACGGTTACGGAATAAAATTTGACGACAAATCCAACCAAATGATCTTCACTTCAAAGCGAAAATAAAAAACAAACAGTCCACTCAACCAAAATGAACCTCACCGAAATAATTTTTCACTGACACTGACCGATGGCTTGACAATCTTCGTTAACTGATAAACTGATTTTGTTGTGTTGTTGTCCATCGCATGCAATATAGTGAGGTGTTTTGACAGTTCACTTCCATGCAAAAAGCGGGAAGGGAGAACTCTGAAAGGAATGTAAAAAAATAACGTTTATGGATGCTTTTTTTTACTTTTACTCAAGAGTGTCAACAAATATCAACCCTGGTTATATCTCTAACGTATTCACTCCAGTGTCAAACCCGAATCAATCGAAAAAGTGGTTAAAGATATGTCGAACTGTCATGGTCCTGATAAAGTAGCATCGCTCTGTTGAAAATACTACAAGGTATACAGCCCTAGGGTTTGTATGAAATGGTGACGTAGGACTAAATGTATATATTATATGCTGCGATAAATTGTTCATAGGCAACACTACCATTTATATTTCAAGATCGTTATCGTAAAACATGCATGAATACATGAAAATTTTACACTAGTAGTAGTTGCGAAAATTCTCATAACTCTTATCTTCAAGCATTCATAGTTCTGAAAAGAACCGATTCCATGATCTTCAGCTCGAAATGCGTGCTACAAAACGCTGATGATCGCACCAACGGTAGCTTTGAATATTTTGCTTGGTCGCGCATGATATAATTTGCTCTCCGCTGTGCCTCCAATAGCTGTGCCAGCAAAATATCCTGCAGCGTACGATGGTAACTGTTGCTTCCGTATTGAAAATAAAAGTAACATGCTCCGCAATGCCTGGAAGTTGACTCGTATGCAGCTCTCGTTTCTCAATGTCGCGTACTATTAACAGCTATACTCCACTCGCTATTGTGTGACAATCTAGACTGAAACTGAATTTTCTACACGCAGTCTTTTGTATCGAGTTCGGCATAGATTTTTGCCATGGGGGCGTGGCCACGCAGTTTCGAGAAAGACAAATGGAACTGAACACCTCATTGAGTCAAAATATGTAGGCAGTGGAATTTATTCCGTCCATGTTATTGTGAACCGTGCTCGGGAAGCAAGCCAATAGCGATGGAAATGTATGGGAAAGCTTGATCTTGGAACTTTTCACCTTTTTTCACCATTAAGCAGTAAAGCAACAATGTTAAACATTATATCAAACAATTGTTACACACATTATGCGACGCGACGCGAGACCAGACAAACAACACTTATTGTTCTTACAACATATACGCTTGTCTAGGTTGTAGTGAATACCATCCAAAACCTTCCGCCAACAGTCTTTTCGCTCTTCCACACTCCTATGTACAATACACTCAGCTGAGGTATGGTACGCACTTTTTTGGAGTAGCTTCTTATGGAGCGGGTATAACTGCTCTTCCACTTCGGAAAGTTGTTTGTGTTTGCACCTTATTTTTTCAATCAGCCAAACCTTTTTTGCGCGATTAGTGGCTATTTCACTTGCTACACTATTAGTAGATGGCTTCATATTTATAAACTTGGGTATAAGCCCTTTTCTTCTACAGCTGGTTAGAAACTGAATATGCAACTGTAACATTCTCTTCTTTACAACTAGTCGGCCATAAAGGCGAAAGCACTGAGAGGTTGTAGCCTCCATTTCACTGTATGTTGTAAGAACAATAAGTGTTGTTTGTCTGGTCTCGCGTCCCGTCGCATAATGTGATCGTCGGTTCTTACGTTGCACAAAACATCGAAAATACAATTGTTACACATTTTATCTATCCACCGACATATAAATGACTAAGATGCATTAAGTCGTTCGCTTGCTATAATCTTTTGAAATCTGAAGCAACATTTGCCAGTTTCATTTTCAATTTCACAAAATGTAATCTAGTATAGAAAACAAAGACGTAGTCCTACGTCAAAGGGGGCAGAATCAACAGCATGAGCTTTATGTAAGTAATGTAATGAGCTTTTTGTAAGAAATTGGGAAGGATTCAACCTCCAAGGAAATCGCGCTTCGCTCTGATACCTGGCCACTAGGAATTTTATTTTGTGGATTTGGGGACGACTCAAAAAACGTTTGGATATCTTGCGTGAGTACACCTTCCATCACGGTGTCGCCCATTCCGGGGTCCCAACTGCCCGAAACGTTCGATAACGACTAATTCAGTCGAAATTTCGTCGAATTGCTTGCGAAACATGAGTAATGGTGGTCAAATAGATGCAGTATACATCGATCTGAAAGCTGCGTTCGATCGAGTAGACCACATAATGCTTTTAGTTAAACTTGGAAAATTTGAAGTTTCATCTGGTAGCAATGGCTTAGTTCCTATTTGATGAATCGAACACTCTATGTGAAGATAGGAAGCAAGCTTTCTGCGCAGTTCACGAATGTCTCCAGAAACCCGCAAGGTAGAAACCTAGAACCGCTACTATCTATTTTATGAATCAATGATATTTCTTTGTTACTTCCGGAAGGTTGCCGTGAATTGTACGTCGATGACGTTAAACTCTTTAAAGTCGTGAGAAATTATGCGGACTGCGTTGAGCCACAGCAACTAGTGGATATTTCCAGCCTATGGTGTTCTAGAAACCTTCTTTCTGTAAGCGTTCAAAAATGTAGGGTCATCTCGTTCTATCGGACAAGTAAGCCAATCTTATTCGACTTTACTATGTCGGGTCAGCCTCTATCTAGAGTGACACAAGTTCGAGATCTGGGAGTCATTTTTAATACTGTGCTATCTTTCAAACTGCACTGCAACGAGAACATCGCTAAAGCTAATCGACAACTCGGATTCATGTTTAAGAGCCAGTTCGCGAAGACCGCAACTAGGTCTTGTTTCGAGGTTCTCCGAATCGGCTGAAACTACCAAGGTTTGTTTGCATAATGTCAGATTTTTTTAAAAAGGGGTAAGTGGGGTAAAAAAGCACGTCAAAAATTGATGTCCAAAAATTGTTAAAAACGTAAAATTGTTATAACTTTGTGTAAACTGAATCGATTGTCATGAAAATTGGCAAGTTTATTCTACTCTATAAAGGCAACAAAATGAGGGTTATTGGATGTTGCTATCGAGAATACATGATGAGATATTCGCATTTTTCTAAAAAAGAAGGTTATTTTCACAGCAGTTTTTCTCTTGCCTACAGATCTAGGATTAAAATCCAAATAATACGTTTCGTAGTGCAACTCAAGAGCTTTCATTAGATATATTCAAAAAATGCGCCTTTATAAAGATGCCTGAGAAAATCCATTTTTCTATAACATGTTATTGACCATCATATCGAACCCATTGTGCGAGAAGCGAAACTCCGGTTTTGTGTCATTGTCTTTATGCACTAATGCACTAATGCAAAAGTTTGCAGAAATTTAGGTTTTTGTAAAAGGGGCTAGTGGGGTAAACCGGCTCTTCAGAATATTGTATTCAGAAACTGCTTAAACCGTAAAGTCGGTTTATTCCCGAAGTTACACGATGAAATGAGAGGTTATTTTTGGAGCTAACAGAGGTAGAATGAATGCCAACAAAGCCTTGCGATACGTTTTGTTAAACTTTTTTTTAATACGGCCTTTGAATAATTCAATAACCAAGGGGTCGAGTGTAGTATAAAACCAAACAAAATCTATTTTTCAACATCTTCATTTTAAATCTGTATTATCATCATCTAAGCACTCGTCGAGCATATTAGCAATTGCACTCAATGCATTTTCACAGAATGCATTTTTACTTGTGGCTCTAGTATCAACAAAAAACCTTATGGAAATCAATGTTTGAGAATTGATTGATGCATTGTTACTAGGGATAGTGGTAAATCGCGATTTCGCGGAGGCCGCAAATTCCGCGAAATCCAGTATCGGCCGCGAAATCACCAAACATCCGCGAAATGCCGCGAAACCCAGCAACCTAGAAAATCTAAAGATTAGGGGCACTTCGATGGCAACGGGAGGCCTTTTTCTACGCAACCAATAAGATGGAATCGAATCTCTTACAACGAGATTTTGTCAGCCTGGGTTGAATTGTTTTCGGGTTCGGTTACTGGATCCTCTTCAAGAAAAGATTTTGGCGATTGGGGACTTGCATGGTAGAATTCCAGGGTATGCAAAATCGAAGTTGCAAGATGTACCTACTTATTTCAAGTAGCACGCATTTTTGCATTTTGAAAAATACGTGACAGCGAGACTGATATCATAATTTTGGAAAGTATTCAAAACGCGGACGGTCTTTTGAAATTTTTTTGTTGGCAAATAAATGTTTATCGAATCCTGGAAACTAGGTAGATGCGGAATGCAGCGTGACTCAGAATAACTTAAATAATACGGAAATTATGAATCGTACGGTTAAATTGCCGTATATAAAATCAATTGAAACAATTTTTTTATTGTTTTAACCAAAAAAGCACTTTATTTGGCGTTTTCCGAAGAAGCCGCGAAATTACCGCGAATTTTGATAATTTTTTATTTTGCCACCCGCGAATTTTCAATTTTTTGCCGCGGGTTACCTGATTACTGTCTCTGATTATTACCAACCAATATTCATGACGTTCTCGTACATTCATCAATGCTTTATCTTTACTAACTTTTATTAGCTCAAGCTTTAAAAAATCAAAGCCTTGGTGCTACATTCCGATCCGGAACTCAACCTTCTGTTTTTTATATACAGACTGTCTGTATCAGCTCAAGCTTATTTTGCCTATATAACGAAGAAAAGTGGCCGAAAAACGATTTTATTTGTTCTACCGGTAAATACATTTCCGGTTTGAATTGCTTAATTCCTGCAGAAGGGTGTATTTTTGAAATCATTGCTTTATGAGCATCTTCCGGTGAAATTTTTTCCTAATGGTAATTTAATTCTTTAAAGGGCATATTGAAAAAAGGCTCAACAAAAAGTATCACGTGGCTTTGTTGACATTCGTTCATTCTCTTGTTGGCTCCAAAACTAACCTCTCATTTCATCGTGTAACTTTGAATGTAAGCCGAGAGTAATTATTTTACGATTTGGGCAGTTTCTAAATATAAGATTTTGAAGAGCCTGTTTACCCCACAAACCCCTTCTCCTTTCAAATTTTGCAAACTATTGCATTAGTGCATAAACAAACATAACCTGAAAATTATAGCTCAATTGAAGAACAATGACACAAAACTGAGTTTCGCTTCTCGCACAATGGGTTCGAAATTATGGCCAATAACATGTTATAGAAAAAATGGATTTTCTCAGACATCTTTATAAAGGCGCATTTTTTAATATAGCTCTTGAGTTGCACTACAAAACGTATTATTTGGATTTTAATCCTAGATCTGTTGGCAAGAGAAAAACTGCTGTGAAAATCACCGTATTTTTTTAGAAAAAATGCGAATATCTCATCATGTATTCTCGATAGCAACATCCAACAACCCTCATTTTGTTGCCTTTATAGAGTAGAATAAACTTGCCAATTTTCATGACAAT
This sequence comes from Wyeomyia smithii, assembly GCF_029784165.1. Taxonomy (NCBI): domain Eukaryota; kingdom Metazoa; phylum Arthropoda; class Insecta; order Diptera; family Culicidae; genus Wyeomyia; species Wyeomyia smithii. The sequence continues at coordinate 204,743,494 of NC_073696.1, forward strand.
CGATTCAGTTTACACAAAGTTATAATAATTTTACGTTTTTAGCAACTTTTGGACATCAATTTTTGACGTGCTTTTTTACCCCACTTACCCCTTTTCAAGAATTCTGACATTATGCAAAACATTTTTCTATTATACAGATAAATAAACCACGAAAGTTTCAGTCCGATCGGAGAACCTCGATACAACCTACCTTGTAAAGGTGGTTGCGGTTCTCGCGAACTGGCTCTTAAGGGATTATATCTACCAAAAAAAAAATTTTTTTTGCCATTTATCTTTATTGGCCTAAATCATGCTAAAACTATCCAAGAATCAAAATCTACATCGCCCAAGTACAGATCTAAACTCAAAGTTTGTTTAAATCAATTTTTACCGAACAACTTTTATACTCCAAAATCACATTTTTCGTTTAACTTTAGTTTTGCTTTTTATTTCGAGGCTTTGTAAACTAGCAGAAGTTACCTACGATCGTTATCGTGTTTCAAATTTGAAGTATAGAGGTCTCTGGATCAAATTTCGACCGTTATAGCGTCGCATTTTTTTAATATATCGCGCATTTTTTTAATATAGCTCTTGAGTTGCACTACAAAACGTATTATTTGGATTCTAATCCTAGATCTGTTGGCAAGAGAAAAACTGCTGTGAAAATCACCTTATTTTTTTAGAAAAAAGCGAATATCTCATCATGTATTCTCGATAGCAACATCCAACAACCCTCATTTTGTTGCCTTTATAGAGTAGAATAAACTTGCCAATTTTCATGACAATCGATTCAGTTTACACAAAGTTATAATAATTTTACGTTTTTAGCAACTTTTGGACATCAATTTTTGACGTGCTTTTTTACCCCACTTACCCCTTTTTCAAAAAATCTGACATTATGCAAAACATTTTTCTATTATACAGATAAATAAACCACGAAAGTTTCAGTCCGATCGGAGAACCTTGATACAACCGCCCTTGTAAAGGTGGTTGCGGTTCTCGCGAACTGGCTCTTAAGGGATTATATCTACCAAAAAAAAATTTTTCTCGCCATTTATTTTTATTGGCCTAAATCATGCTATAACTATCCAAGAATCAAAATCTACATCGCCCAAGTACAGATCCAAACTCAAAGTTTGTTTAAATCAATTTTTACCGAACAACTTTTATACTCCAAAATCACATTTTTTGTTTAATTTTAGTTTTGCTTTTTATTTCGAGGCTTTGTAAACTAGCAGAAGTTACCTACGATCGTTATCGTGTTTCAAATTTGAAGTATAGAGGTCTCTGCATCAAATTTCGACCGTTATAGCGTCTCTACAGAACGTGTTTACTCACAATTTTCCTTTGTTTAGTCGATCAGCCGTTCTCGTTGTGTACATTCTTCGTTTGAGTTTTTCTATACTTTTTAACTGTGAGTTATATTCAAAAGTACTTAAATATGAGTGACAAGTTTGAGTTATGCGTGGGATCGGGCGCCAACTGTGTCAAAGTCGCTAAGCATCGCATGTCCGACATCGCGAAAGAGGCTAGGCGTAGCCATACATCAGATGACAAAAAGGAAGAAGTGGAAAATAAAACCCAGAAAGGACAATTTTACGGCGCGGGGATAGCTGACTGGAGGTAAAAAAAAATATTAGGGGCTTTGTTATTGCGATTCTTAAGATTTATAGCATTTTAAAACTTTAAACGCGTTTTTTCTCGAATCATGTTTTCAAAATCGGCGAGCAGTAGAACTGAAAAAGTTTACATCCGATTGACTTGAAATTTTAACTGTAGCTTCTTCATTAGATTATCTAGTGAAGTACACACGATTTAAGCGATTGATTAACAACAACTAAAGTTATAAACAATCAAAGTCGATTTTTTTTTTTGTCGAAACATAACTTTTTTTTCAAACCGTTGCCATTTTGCGAAGAAAAATTCTAAAAATATAATCATGTGTACTTCACTAGCGACATATATGTAGATAATGAAAAAAATTTGTTTTAGTTATAGGTGGAGTTGGGCACGACTTCTACTGCTCGCCGCGGAACAACTTCTTAAAAAGCGGTTCACGGCAATCACTGCCAGCCGCCATTTTGTAACAAAAATAGCAATAAAAATATTTTTTCCATTCTGCAAAAGTTACTCAATTCAATGATATATTATTTATATACCTTACATCTCAAAAAAAAATTATGAAAAAAGCCTTGCTTTTTTGAGCATTTGGTAGATATAACCCCTTAAAATAGCCAACGAGTTCCGTGATCGTTTTGTCTTAGATCGCTGTATTTCTCCCTAGTGCGGCCTATCCTAGAATTTGGCTCCGTTGTATGGTGTCCATTTCACAACTCCTGGATTGTCAGAATTGAATCCGTTCAACATAAATTTGTACGATATGCGCTAAGATTCCTTCCTTAGTGAAATTCCTTAAACCAGCCAGCCTACACTGAATGCTGTTGGCTTTTAGAAATGCAAACTCTTGAACAGAGATGATTCGAGGCGCAAGCTGCATTCAATGGATATTCTCGACAACCTGGATATATATACCCCCGAACGATCTCTTAGACCAAGATCTCTGTTTAACCTTCTTCAACGCAATATGGTCAATTTGACTCAATACGCTTCAACGCTTCATTTAGGCCAGTTTTAACACAGTAGCAGATGCGTTCAATTTTAATATAACTGGTACAATTTTTAAAAATAGAATTCGCGTTAGATAACCTTTTTGTCGTTGGGCTTCAAATGGTGAGTTAACAACCTGGAAGGAGCGTCAAGATTTGGACCACTGCGACCATTGTGTTGATCTTTTGTGGTATTTGTGGTAACTCCATCCTTCACACTCGCACCTCCACGAGTCATATGATTACACTAGACTTCCGGTTCAAACATGGACACAACTGGTTGGTGTTGACCCGGGAATGTTGTCCTCCGGCAATAATCGTCTGACCTTCATGTTAGGAGCGGCTGATCAACGTCCTGGTGTCAGCGTAGGACTCTAAACAGAGCTGACACGATGGTACCCCGGTGAGATAGGAGGTTAGGGAAGGCCCAACGAGCCGCCCCGGAAAACAATTTGTTACAAACACGTAAGAGATAATACGGATCGGAACAACCGGCATGGACCTAGGCAACGAAATAAGGACTACGATTGGAAACTTGGGACATGGAACTGCAAATCGCTCTGCTTTCCACGAAGCGACAGGATGATCTACGACAAGCTACATCCACGCAACTTCGAAGTCGTAGCGCTGCAGGAACTTTGTTGGGCAGCACAAAAGCGTAATGGGGTGGCAGCCGATCAACGCAAGGATGTGCAAGTTGAGGATGAAGGGCCGGTTCTTCAACTACAGCATCATTAACGTGCACTGTCCACATGAAGAAAGACGAGAAGGAAGCGTACTACGCGCAGCTGGAGCAGGTCTACGATATAGCCGCCTGCGACGGGACGTAAGAGTCGTCATTAGGGACATGAGTGCTGAAGTAGGATGGAAGGCAATGTACAGACCGGATTCAATGGCCTGCACATCGTGTCCAATGATAACGGCCATCGGTGCGTAAGTCGAACGCCACGACCACATATTGAGCAACTGCGAGACGTCGAGGCTGCACAGGAATGCGCGCTGGAGGCAGCGCCAGCGTTACCCACGGGATAGCAACTTGGCGCAGCTACACTTGAAGATGGCTGTAGGAGCATCCGATCCGCCATAAATAGCACTGCTGTAGCGCTACTAGGTACAAGGGTTTCGAATAATAGAAATGACTGATTCGACGGCGAATGCAAACAGTTAGTCGAGGAGAAGAATGCAGCACGGGCAAAAATGCTGCAACACCGTACGAGAGCGAACGTGGAACCCTAAATTACGCTAAAAATATCGATGATTTGGAAAAATATTAATGCAAAAAAAACGTCCATTAGCCTAGTGTGTCGGTTAAACGAAAATCAAGTTCGATAAGAACGAATCAACTAAGTTATAACAAACAAATAAGCAGATCAATCGATCAATGTTTCTAACCATCCTCAAAGTTCAAATTAAAAAGTGCTTCCCCAAACGAATGAATAACCCATTCCACGGGCATTTTTTGTTCTTAACATGCACGACTAAATTCGACGGTTCCATCTCGCCTTGGTTGGTTGATCACGTTCCTCATCGAAGAATTCGACCTTTCCATTCGAGCACTCCCCGTTCGAAACGCGCGTGGCACGTCGACATTCAACCTTCGATTGTATGTACATTACTTTACTACCGCGCGGTAAGCAGCCATTTACTGCCAATCAAAGTCCGTCGAACTTACCTGCAGAAAGAAAAAAAAGAGAAAACAACACTTTAGATTTCTTCGAATTTGCAGTACAGAAACAACAAAACCATAAAATTAGATAAAACTAAACCTAACCGTAATTGAACCCTAAACGCCGTCTGCTTCCACTGATTGTTATCGCTTTCTTGCGCAAACCACCGCAGATTGGTATGATTTGTCTTCGCACTGGCCTTGTGGCGTAAGGTGTGGAATCGGGCTATGCAAGTGAATTATAAGTCTAATACATCACCGAAGAGAGTTGCCATCAACGTGATTTGATGCGGTAAACCTTATCCGATAGACATTGCATGATTGTCATTGCTGGCGTGTTCGGAAAGTGTAGGCTGATCTTGGTGATATGTACTGAACCGAAACTGTCCGCGTGGGGTCCTAATAGACTCCTCTTTTTTACACCATGGCATCAGCATGACAACGGTCAAAAGCAACTAATAGTTATCTGTATGCAGCGCTGATCGATGCTCGAATAAATAAACAAAAGCGAAAGCGCACAGCCAACCAAATTAGCCTTCGAATTAGAAAGTCTATCGCACCCGCACAATATTCATACCTAAATCATACGCGGAGCTTTCGGTGACAGTTATGGTTGGCATGTAACGGAACCGATCCGCGACCTAGATACAGTTTACTGCTGCAGGTAATGCGTTTGCATTGCGTCGTTGCTTCTTGCCGACGATCACTACGCACTACTGAGCTATTTGAAGTTTCATCATGATAATGCAACAATTTTCTATTTTTATTGTTCAATTGGTCCAAGCATCACCCTCTTTTTTTCGCTCTGCAAAATATGGCTGTGTTTTAATAAATCATCTGTTAGCTCAACATTTTCACAACCATCCGTCGCAAAGGTCACCGCCCCGCGTTCGCATACGGACTTTATAACGAGCAATCAATAGCGATCGGTCGTATACAATAACCATCATTTTTGCATCATCTCAAAGGCTAACCAAACGAAGAAACAATGTTAGAGGCAACAAAACCGTGTTTACCGGCTGCGATGGCCGATGGGAGGCCGAAGGCGTAAACACATCCATATTCCTCAGCTGCTGGAAAAAATGCACCAGAATGGTATAGAGTAAACAAGTTTGAATTGGAACCTGTCGAAGCGCAGGTTGGTATGAAAATAAACTTTAACTCACAATGGCAAGACAATTACACTTTGGCATGCAAACTACGAAATTAAAATTTTTACCACACCGTTTTACTTACACACCCCTGATGACTAATATTTTCTCTCAAATCTAGTTAAACCTTGAAATACTACGTTAATATCAAAAGCCACTCAATGCTTCTTTCGCTATTTGTCTCCATTGATCGTTTATATTATACCCACGGCTCCGCTTGTGTTGGTATTTTCTAATGCTGTTTTTTATGTCACCTGTAAAAATCTTCTATCGAGTTGCACTTGAGTCTCGTTTGTTCTTAGTTCTCTCCTGTTTTTTGAGTGTCTTGATAATGACGTTTTTCGCTTTTGAATTATATTGTGTCATGAAATGTATGCGATTTATTGCATCATTTTTTGACATGTATCAAATACTTCAAAAACTATCATTGTTTGTTTTGCTGTTGATGAAAAGAAACATAACAATTTCTTTCACGGTGTAGAACTCGGAGATTTTTTTTTAAATGTTGTTTAAAATTTGTTTATTTTTCGTGCATTTAAATTTATGCAGAAATATGAGAAATTAATTTATTTATTAACTTCATTTTTTTTGGATTTTTGTAAACATTTTCTCGATCTTTTGCGTGTACGTTCTTCAAATGGTTTAAGGGGTTATATACCTTTTTAGTTTTCAAAAAACCCAAAAAAAAATTATTGCATTATCTTCAAATACAACATCTTGAGAACATTTTCACAAATTTTCATGAAGATCTGAGCAATAGGAAGAAAGTTAGAGCGATTTGCAGCGCCGCTCGCCACGGCTGCATAAGCTAAACTTGAAATTTTACACACGATTATCTCGGAATAGTGTTTTCCGAAAAATGACTTTGCCGTGATGCTGATTGCGGGAAAACTACTGAACCGATTTCATTCATCTTTTTTTTTTAAATTTTCGTTATTGAATTAGCCGGTCCTTGAACGATAGCTTTTTGAAACATACAGTTACATTTTGCCGCAAAAAAAATTATTTATGCAATTTTTAGCGTTAAAAACGTGCATTTTTTGGGAAAAACGTTCCCGTTTGCACTGAAAACAAAATACTCATTAAAGCGATCCTTCAAGGACACGGCACACTTCTAAACTAATGAAATAATATTAGTTTTTTGATTTCGGTTGACCCGCCGAGTCTCTATCAGGATCACCGCATGCAAAAAATAGCGTTTCGGGGAAACGGCCATTACTCCAGTAATAATTGGTATATCTCGAGATCAAACGTATTTTAATGTTGTTGATAAACTGTTCTTTCAGATAAATACCACTTTGATGCAATGAAAATGGTGCTATGCACTTAAAAATAAATTCAAACTTCATTCATTTTACTCGACCAAAAAGGTATATAACCCCTTAAATCAACTGAATCTCATAATCATAGTAGACAACGACCTTCAGCAAGCAGAAGTTAATATTTGTCAAGATCTGATTTATATTTTCTATCACAGTTATGATTCCGAAAAAGTTTTACAGATACGTTCTAAAGGGTGTTCATTTCAACTGTGAACGGAATAAACGCGGTAAGTTCACGAGAAGAAATCCCCTGCACAACATTTCATTCATCAAATTCTTCGAACAGGATGTTCTCTTGATGAGCTAGTTGCCTACGTTCATCTGAAAAACCAGCAATCCAATCGAGTCGAAACGGTTGAAGACTTTGTCGGCAAAATTACAACTAAACTATTGAAGAAGAGAGTATTACTCAAAACCCCCTACGGTAGTGTCAAACTGAGTCAATTGCTACCAACCAACGCATCCGATCCGATGGACAATGATGACGCATTGGAGGAAACATCCTCGTCTACATTTTCATCAGTCTCGTCATCGTCCAGGATACAATCACATTACACGACTGCTGGGTTTTCCGGTCGTCCGGACAAGAGTGAAAAATATGACATTGATCCCGGTAGGCAGCGCAGAAGCCATTCACCATCTTCCAGCGAGGATGAAGCTCCACCACTGAAATTGGCCAACCGTAGAGGAAGCTTGCAACCGCTGCCAAAACGCCGGGAACACTAACCGAAACCGGTCGAGGTGACCTCGGACCGCACGCACCGGCAGTCAATGGCCTTGCGATTGTTAACCTTCGCCTCTGCGGAAGGGGAAAACCATAGCGGGAAGATTGAATCGAAAATAAATAAATTAACTTGTGTCTGACAGCAAACATGCGTATCGAATGCATTCACATCTGATAACTGCAAAGAATTTTTCTCTTACTTTTTACCAAGAATTACCATGAGTACAAGCTCAGCTGTGTGGAGGTAGGTTGTAATAAATAGCATGTTACCGTCAAAAGAGCATGCGCGTTCGATTTGGTACTACGGGAATGCAAAAACATGGTGACACCGAGAAGTAAATTTATAGTTAGAGGTTGCGTGGAATTTGCAATTGCACTAGCAACGTGTGACCGCGCCAGTCCAAAACTCAAAGCGTAGGATATTGCATACGAGTGTCCTTGGAAGTTATCAACCGGTCATTTCACGTCCATCCCTAACGGCTGACAGTTGCATAAGCCAATTCCAAACTGTCAGCGGCCCGGATGACTAAACTGTAACACCGCTACGATTCAATTTTACGAGCAAAAGCACATCCTAGGTTTATGTGTTGCATTTATACACTCGATTCAAACGTAAATTGTCACTTGAATGAAGCTTCGAGTTTTGTTTATATTTTCTGTATGTGGACGGAAAGTGACTTGAATGCGCTGCGCGGTCGCGAACCTCCTAGTGCCCAATCTTATCCGGTTTCCCAGAAATGAATCTGGTGTATTGGAAAGTCAACTACTTAGCTGAAAACTATCAACAGTCCATGTTGGTTGTCCATGGCTTGGACAAACTAAAAACTGAACGTATGACAACAAGCATTGAAATATGCGGCAGTTATATTTTATTCGAAAATATCCTTCGCTCCACCTCGTAGGAACTCAACAGCAAAAAAAAACGATGTAGCTGAAGAACATTGCACCAATTTCAAACATAATTATTGCCCATATAAACTTTGCTCTAAGATATCTTTTGAAACTGAACATGTTGTTGATGTTAAGTTCAACAACACCTATGTGAATGGTTTGTTGGTGGAAAGCTAAATGGTTTAGCTGAACACACTATGTGATTTCCGCAACATGCTAACCTCAGGTCAGCCGGTTCACATTGTTTAATAAATAAACATAAAGTTCACGATAGTACTTCCTGCAAGCGCAATCCGAAACAGTAAGTATAGGCTTGGTGAGGAATAGAAAGGACTCAAAAAAAGGCACCCGGTCAAAATGGCACCCAGATCAGAACATGCCTCCGTTGAGCCAGGCACACCATCGTCGTCGGAGAGAGGGCCGTAAAAATTACCATGCTTTCGATTTTCGCTACTCAAGGTCTACGACATTTACTGTGCGCGCATGTGGCCATTTGTCGTGATGCTCTCGGGCTCAGCGAGGAAGCTGACGCGAACGCGATACGCGATGATGGGCGTTCGTGTTTGTTTCTCATATTTTGCAGCTAGCGGGGTGCACACCTCTAGTCATGTAAATGGCTATAAAAATGTGATTTGCTGCACTGGCCAAAGCGGTCGTAAGAGGTTGCGCACACGCGCGCTTAAGTAATGCGGAATGCAAATCAGTGCACTCGATTGCGTGAGAGAACCGGCCCACCGGTTGCTCTTGAATTCCTGGAGCAGTTCCGGTTCCGCCGATGTGAGACGCGAAATTGGTAGGTATAGTTTTCTAATAGTTATTTGATTGAATTGAATGTCATATTAGGATTAGTTTCACAATACAGAACTATGATCCTCAAACGATTCGTAGGTAAACCGAAAAACTTTTACGATTCGCCTCAGGTCAAAATCAAAATAACGACAACAATAAATGTGTTGTTATAATAATACGTTATTATATAGAGGGGGTCTAACTTTGTGACGAAATGCTACGATGGCAAAAAAAAACCTAAAAAAAAGCTACGTCATTTATGCATGCTCCCTTACTGAATATTCGCTGATCTGACCTAACCTTTTTTTAAGGTAGAACAACAACTCTCAGGAAGTTCGGCTACATAAGACATATTCGGGGATGCTACATAGGACATAGTAGCAGCAAAAGCGGCAGCGTGTGCAAGCAGCGGATAGCCGCAGCGGTAGGTGCAGCGGCACTCTAGTAAAAAGCTCTGCCGTGTTCTGGTAATACTCAAACCTTGCTGGCAGCCACAATCTGCCGGTCATGTCTAGTTTTCAGTGTGGAAACAGCCTTCTTTTTGTTATCAGAGTACGTCATTAAGATTTAGTAATATTAAGGGAATCAAATGTTTACAAGATTTCGAAATATTTTGCTTTCTTCCATGCTATTAAACAGATGATTCGATGCCTTCGTCACACGCAAATTCACCATAATTTGCGCTGTCGAGATAGCACATAGGTCCAATTAGCATCATATCCGATTTAAAATTGAAATCCTATTATAACCTGTATGCCTTCTGACTGTTGGAACTCGCTTGCGCCGTATAGTGTTTGCTCTTACGAGTAATGTAACAAACAAGCTTATGTAGTTCTACGTCAACCTTGTGGTCGTGGCTTTTTATATAACCCTTCTTTTATTTTTTCTGATTTTCATCTTTTCATTCGCAGGAGGATGTAGGAATTTACGCGGTTTATTTTCAAGCGTTCTTTTACGCACTACGTTACCCCCGCGTAAAAAATATTTTTTAGTATACACCTACTTCTTCCGTAACTGTATATATCTCTTTCCATTCGGGCCTATATAATTGCGTAGGTAGAAGGTGACTTAAACAAAATCTTCTCTCTCGCTATTTGAACGTCCTATTCGTTGTTTTATTTTTCACACCGCTAGTGTCAACATCGCAGCTACTACGAAAAATAAAAAAAGGAGCATGCAAGTGTTTTTATATAGGACTTGCTTCGATTTAGGTTTTTTTATCAGTCATTTTTTACCTACACAATTGTGTGGGCTCGGTCGGAAAGGGATATTCTATTTGTGGCGGCCGCTTTCAGAGTCCTCCCCGATACTCGCGTGAAGAGATTTTTTACATACATAATTTTTTATTGACTTTTATTGTCGCTAAGTTTTTAAAATTTTATTTTTTAATCTACATCAATAGACAACAAATGTCCCAATGATGACTGAAACACAAATACTACAAGGTATACAGCCCTAGGGTTGTATGAAATGGTGACGTGGGAATAAACACTGTAATCAAGGGTTTTTTTGTTACAAAATATAAAGAGTCTGCTGACAGAATCAATGTGTTTGCTCAGCGACTGTACGGATTTTTGATTTTCAGCCTCCCCTGGAAATCAATTTTTGAAATATATTCAACAACACTCGAAAGAATATAGTTTATATCTGACGATATTATGCCTGTAGTATTTTTTGTGCAAACAACATGTATTTGACAAGGCACAAGCATATCGTGCTTGTTGAAGAAGCGCCAAGAATTTCTCTTAATGCGTCAAAGTCAGAATTAACTATATATCCCTAAAAACCAAATTCAATAATACTTACGTTATCATAATGAAGGGTTTTGTCTTATTTAACTCTGATTAAATCAAATCTATAATATGGATCTTACTTTCAAAATAATATGGAAGCCCTTACAAAGGTTCATTAATTGGCAAACATAAGAAGATATTTTAAACAAAATTATCAACAATTACGAACGAAAGTGTACCACTGCAATACGAATAGTACCGCTGTAGTACGGATAGAAGTGTACCGCTGAAATGTACGAATAGAAGAGTACCGCTGCAATCATAGACGACGAGAGACCTGCGGCTCTTTACTCCACTGGTACTGTTGCTCTTACTGGCATGTTTTCTTTCAGTTCAGACATCAGTTTTTATTAGGTTCTGAAAGCAGGTTTAGAAATTGTTCAAGAGTGGGGATTGTTTCAAACTTTTCGGAAAACTTTTACCTTCGAGACATCATATTAGTCTAAGCTCATGGAAGCAAAAATAAATAGACCTGTTGGGACGGGGAGACTCTGTCAATTTTTATTTCGATATTGATACAGAGAATATCACAGGAAACGGATGGTATCCATTCACGTCGTCTGTGCTAGGAATGTTCGCATGTAATTGGTTCATTGTTCGCGTAAATTTGCTATTGAAACTTTTTATCAATTTTACCGCTTAGCAATTAAATTAGCGTGATAACTAGCATATTACAAAATTGTTCTACATTTTGTCTATCCAACAACATATTGGTTATTGTTATCCATCATATGGTTATGCTGTTATTAACGTTTGAAATCTGACGTAACATTTGCCAGTTTCATTTCCAATTTTACAGAATGCATCCCAGTATAGTAAACAAAGACGTAGTCCCACGTCAAAAAAAATGACGGCGGATTGCATCACGTGATAAATTAAAATCGAAGACGGCTGGAACTCTGTTAAAGGCTCGCTGTATACCGACTATAGCGCTGTTTTGTGCGTAGTGAGTACGTTGAAAAGGTATCCTCAGCATAACGTTTGCGGTAAAAAATGGACTTTTTTCAGATGGTGATGAAAAAAACTAAGACAGATAATTGAGTTGGATCAATTTCCCATTAATTGTAATTATATTATCTCATTTGCAAAAAAAAAAATCTACACCCTTGCGCGCGGCCTTCAGGCAGTTAACCGGAACATTCGCCATGGCGGACGAAAACATGCGTGTAGGCATGTTTTTAAGCTCTTTCTTCGTTTTTTCATTAATTCTTCCACCGTTTTCGCGAAATAACTGTTGTAATAGATCTTGCGCTTCAAGTTTGCCCAGAAATTCTTGATTGAACGCAGCTGGGGGACATTGGGCGGATTCGCCGACTTCGGTACCACATCGATATTCAGCCGCTTGGTATTTCTTGATGAACGACGCAACTTCTGGCAGGCACTTCGTACTATAAATTTCCCCGTTCACGGCCAGCCCGGGGCGAAAGAAGAGCGGCTTTGACATCCCCTTCTCGCTGATTGTCAGCCACAGCAGCACCTTCTTGGGGAACTTGGTGTGTGAAATAAATTTCACCTCGGAGCTCACTTCCTTCGTGGGAGAAGTGAAATACGAAGTACCCCAGTCGTTGCCATCCAGGGTGAGATAGGTCTCGTCGTCCATCACCACTGCCACGTCGCGATTCGCCGGAAAAATTGACTTGACCATCTTATTCAACCGCTGTCGCTGCAGCTCCGAGACCAGTGGACGGAACTGCCACTTCCTGACACGTATGTCCATGTTCTCCAGATACTTTTTCACTGTTTTACCGCATGCATCAACCTCCCGGCCAAGTGCACGCAGTGATGTAGCCACTTTTCCCTCGGTCTTCCTCTTCAGCATCGTTTGAAGCTTCTTTTCGCTCAGGGTCGCTGGCCCTCCGGAACCGGGTTTTCTTTCGATGCTCTGATCGTTGTCCAATAGTGTCAAGATGTTGTAGATGCCGGAACGGGCATACTCGGCGTCCACAAAGTGCCGCACGATGACCGTTCTTGACGCGGCGGGATACCGTTCTTTGAACGCGCACACTTCTGAACGGAGTAGCTACACTTTTTTCGCCATCAAAATTAGAGTTTGACTGATAGAGCTGTCAATTTTTCTTGCTAACTCATGGGTCACTATGATTATTGATGCATGAGTAGTTTCGTTAGTGCGATTAAAGGTAAACCAATGAAAAATCGGCAATTTGCGATGCGGAAAATAAATCTCAAAGTTCTGGATGCCTTATCCACTATGTGGGAAACATGCCGTTTAAACGATAGTTGGCTATCCAAGATAACGCCGAAATATTTTACATGGTCGACACGGTGAATTTCAGTACCACAGAGCTTATAGTTGAAGATGACTGGATGACGAATACGAGCGAAGGAAATTACAGAGTAGTTCTCAGGATTAACAAGCATACATTTAAGGTTGCACCAATTCATGAAGGCGTCAAATTCACGTTGGAGGCAGATTGCATCCACCATGGAGGGATATCCCTATACGTTCCTCTCTGGACAGGTTTATTTTAAGAGGAACTTATTTTGTCGGGATAAAGGATTCTTATCGAAACCTCGGTTCTCCTACCATTACCGCATCATAATTGCAATTTCCCAGAGAGAATTACGTTAGTCAGACCTCTTACAATATAAGAGGGACTTATGTTTGTTAGCAGGAAAGTCAACAGTGGAATCGTAGAATTCAGCTCGAAGTAGGATGGTGAAAATAATTTTAAAGTCCTTTTACAACCAAATGGCCTGATTCTACTAAGATTCGAACTTTTCAAAACGAACTCTGTAATCTTGCGGAAAAGATGCTTCCTCATTCATAGTTCCTTTGACCCAGAATAAACTTCCCAAACATCGACTAAACTAAATGCTATTATACATATTGTGTTTGTCCATAAATAGATTAGCCAGTAAACCTACTATTACCTCGTTTTTTGTGAACTTTGCTGTCTTCCTCAACACTTCATGTTAATTTAATTTTGATCATTGTGCAACGTTATTGCATATAGAAATATATAATTGTACAACGATTTTCAATGTTTAGAGAATCTGTGTCGATCTGATCTTATATTCAAAACACAGTTTGCATCAGTTGTGCTTTTAGTAAACGAAAAACTAAAATTCGAATGTAACTTTCCAGGTTAGAATGTAAAATTTTAAAATTTAAAAAAAAACCTTCTCCATGAAAAATAGAAATAAGCGAAAAGTTTATATAAGTAACTTCTAGTTGTTGTCTGTTCAAGAATGAAATCATACCGGAGCTGGTATTTGAGAGAAAAAATATGTTGAATAAATTTTATGATGATTTTACTTTTTTTTTTGAATACATTTTTAATGTCGTGCAAGTATATTACAAGCTCCCTCTCAGTCGGCTTCGAAATACGGTGTGGCTTGTAGAAGAGTCTGTCAGTGTTAGTCCTGTACAACTACCAATTGGCTTCGAAATTGGTATCAAATAAACAGAACGTTAAGTTCGGATACGTAGCACGAAGGCTGCACTCAAGATTCCGCCTGGTTAGTTTACTGAAATCTGACTTCGTAACACCCTGAAAAACTATTTTTGACGCTGATTGTGGAAATGCGTTGTAATGATAAGTATTACTTCTCACGTACGAAATAGCACGGAACTCTCAGGATGCCACTGCAATGCGATTCGCACACATATTCCACCCAACTTCCTGGTCAAGGCGGTTCGATACTGAATTCGCTCGTTATGAAATCTGTGGACGGACACCAAATATCCACTCATCCACACGGGGTTCATTATATCACACTTAATAACCGAGCCGGCTGCCCGCCCGCTGCTGTAGCCTCTAATAGCATACAATCGATTGGATTCGAAATGTGATACCAATTCGCTTCCCCGTTTGAGGGGTCTTTTTTCATGCCGTGATGCCTCCAAATGCTTCGAAAAGCGGATCCATGAACGAGTGGCAACGTTTCGTTTGCGGGTGAAAGATATTTTCTGCAGAACACAAGATGAACTCCAAGGTAAAACTGGTGAGAATACTATTGCTATCAGGATGAAAATCACCAACGTTATAGCATCTTGCGACTATTTTTTGGGCCATCAATCAAAATGATTTAGTTGGACCTACGTCACTCTCGTCCCCCGAATCAGAGGGTCATTTTTCCAAGTTGGGTTTCACGACTTAACGCTAATTTTAGTCTCATTATTGTTTTACCATTTCTGAAAACAAGTTGGTACCAAAAAGCATCGCGTAGACAGTCAACATCGCATCAACGCTTGTGCCAGCGAACTTCGACAAGATTACAATACCAATGGACCACATAAAAACGAACCACTATGAAAGCCACAGGTACTGGCAAATTATTTCGCCAGCCGTGAAACCGATGCTATGTGGACACTTGAAGACCCACGGTGAAGTGCATCTCGGGTGCCTATATGTGGCCTTAGCTTTGAATATCATCAGCATCAATAGTTTTTTTCGTGAGTAAAGGACACTTAACATTGAAACCACTGGAACGTTACTGACAGTGAATTTGTCTAAAACGCATTGATAGAATACTTGTGACCACTTCCTACCGAAGTGCCTTCGATTTCCGCTAGAATTACAACAAGTTGACCGAGTTCTCTAGAATAGAAGCGTAGCACGTGGCAGAGTCAATAATAACGACCCTCTTGAATGATGTGCTTCAAGTATGATAAGCAAAAAATTGTAAATATTTGCTCAGGTTAACCTTCCAAAAACTCCAATGATAAAAGCTAACACTTCACGATAATTAGCTGGAGGTGAATCTCTTGCTGAAAACAAATAAAAAAGTCGAGGAGGTTGTCAGGTAATACGCAATGTGTGTCCTACCAGAAGCAATTTATGTGTAACTTGTCAGAGTCATTTAATGAAGCAAAATTTGTCAAAGCTGTGGTTTCTTCTTGAAACGAACATGTTGGGTAAAAGTTTCTAATTGCCAGCATCAATTATTCAGAAGGTCTACCATTCACGCGGAGGACCTTTTTCATCAAGTAGAAAACGGATTAATCAATTCGTTCTTGAGACATGCCAAGCACGCGTGAAATGGGTAATGCTTTAATGGAGTTTTTTTTCTTGGAGTCGGTTTCATCTTCAAGTATAGATTAAATTGAATCAATCAAATTAAGCACCGCCACTGCACTGCGACTGCAAACGAAGAAAAAGTGACCGGTCAACGTAACGAATCGCGTTGGATCTAACGACTGCTAATGAAATTTCTTGTTTTCTAGTGAAGTAAATGATGCGCAGGAAATTAGATGCTTGTGGATTGTTCGTTAATGTGCTATTGTCGAACGTTTACGCGATTTTAAACGGCTTCTTTAGAATAATAATGACAAAACTTGTCGGATAGAGAGTTGGAGGAAATCAAGAGTATATTGAACAGTCAGATTTTTTTGAGCGAATTTTTTACGCGGATTGTCTTCTTCAATAAGTTTTTTTTCTCCTCTGTGTGGACTCATCACTGCGACCAGAGACATTTTGATCTATTGTGATATTGCCCTGATGTTTTCTGTACTCCGCACTTCATATTATTGGCAGTATCGCTATTGAAGTGAATGATACGCTTTTTTTATTTATATCCTTGCTTGTGTGTGAGAGTTTACCCTTTCATTTCAAGCTTACTGCTCTACTTTACCGAGCCTCTTTTCTATCCTATCAATATCGCCAAATTACAATTCCCTGAACTGAGGCTACACCTAACGTTCCTCTCTGGCCAGGTTTATTCTAAGAGAGACTTATTATGTCAAGAGGAAGGAGTCTTATCGAAACCTCGTTCCTCGTGCCAATATCGCCAATTACAATTCCCTGTAGAGGGTAAAAATTTCTGAAATCAGTTTTATTAGAAGAAGGACTTATTTTGTCAAGAGGAAGGAGTCTTATCGAACCTCGTTCCTCCTACCAACAACCGCGTCACAATCACAATTCCCTGAAGAGGCACTCAATGCTTCACCTCTGGTAAGGTTTATCATAAGCAGGACTTATATTTTTGTCAAGAGGAAGGAGTCTTATCGAAACCTCGTTCCTCCAGCCAAGACCGCGTCATAATTACAATTCCCTAAAGAGAACTATTATACGTTACTCAGAACAGTTTTATCATAAGAGGGACTTTTTTGTTAGGATGAAAGTCAGCAAGGGTACTATAGAATTCAGCTTGAAGGAAGGGTATGTGGTGGAGAGCCTGAGAATGAACCTATGTTAAAGTCCTTTGACAACCAAATGGCCTGATTCTACTAAGATTCGAACCCACGACCACTCGCTTATCAAAGCGGACTTTGTAACCTTGCGGCTACGAAGCTCTCTTCAATAAGTTGAAAACGGTACAAGATATCGACCTTATTCCAATCACGTTTTCTTTTTTAGGACAAAAGTTATCATATACCTAACAGTTTTCAAAAAACTTAACCATTTTTGGTGTAAATACTGAAAATTTATAATATTTCATACCTTCAAGAAATAACAAACAAGTAGAATTTCACAAGCTTACTTTCTCCTTTTTCCATTTGACGAGAAAAACCAAATGTTACCGAGAACATAAAATGGCTGAACGAAGATATATTTCGAAAGACAATTTTTTACAAATAAATTCAAGAACTGGTGGCACAAGCCGAACACCGCAACTTTGTGGGTAGTATAATAACGCGATAAGTTGAAGTTAAATATGAAAAACTGCATGCACCCTAGCGCTGCATTGCGGGGTAATTCAGTATTAAATTGTCTACCATGTAGAAGCCTTTAGCCTTCTGAACAAGTTTGCTGAACACCGCAACTTTCTGGCAGGTCGGAATCGTGAGATTAGTTAAGTTCAAAATACGACTCATTGTGTGCCCACTAGCACCACATAGCGGTAAAATTTCACACTGAATTGGCCACCATACAGTAGCCTTTGACCTTCGGAACAAGTTTGCTGAAAACCGCAACTTTCTAGGTTGTCAAAAACACGAGATATCCGCCTATTCTAGGTGATGCTAAACTTTTCGGGAGGCGTTGCAATATTCAAACTGGATTTTGCAATACTCAGTAAAGCGATTCCAAACTTATGACGGGTAGTGTAATTGCTAACAAATCACCTCATGTAGAATTTGATTATCACTGTGAATTATTTAAAACTAAATAAAAAATTTGCCATTTTGAAAAAATATTCACTTTTCAATGGCATTGACAAACACAATTACCCTCGAAGTTTATCTGAAGAATTAACCCCAATTCAGTGTATTCCCAAACCTATTCCAAGAAATACATTGGCATAAGACAGGCTGTCGTATTCTACGTTACCTCTGCGGTCGTGTCTTATAAACAACCTCTTCAACTTTTTAAAGAAAAGTTGCCTCCCAGTCGGCCCCGAAACTTGTAAGAGAATCTCAGTATTAGTCCCATACAACTAACATTTGGTTGGTTTACCAACGTATTTGAGGAGAAAAACCAAATGTTACCGAGAACATAAAATGGCTGAACGACAATATAATTCGAAAGACAATTTTTTACAAATAAATTTCACTTTTCGTAACTTTCTTTATTAAAATTAATAAGATTTCTAGTGGAAAGAAAGGTCTAATTAAAATAATAGACGAAATTTGACCAATTTTATATATAGTTATGAAAATTTTTATTTCTATATTAACATTGTGTTGTAAACAAAAATATCTATCTTCAAAAACAACTTTTTGAGAATATTTTCTCAGATTTTCGTAGGGATTTGAACGATAAAGAGAACATTGAAGCGATTTGAAGCGCGCCTTGATCCAATAGACTAAGCTTTCACCAGTTTTTGATGCACGAAAAGTTTATTTCATTTTTTATTGCTGAAAAAAAATTACTGAACTTGCTCAAAAACTGGATTTTCAATAGAAACGAAATACGAAATGGAAAAATGTTCGTTATCAGACCCTGTACAACCCTAAAGTAATGAAATTTAAAGGGTTCTATGGTTTCAGTTGAGCTACTGAGCTTCCATTATAAATACCACAAGCCATTTCGAGGAAATGGCCATTACTCCACTAATAATTGATATTTTTTATAAAAAAACTGTTCATTTGTTGCCGAATAATTAAACCATTAGAAAATTAAAACTTCAATGTGATGAAAGTATTGCTACGCATTTTGAAGTAAATTCAAACTTTTATCATTCATCTCGAGAAAAAAACTATTTCAAAAAATAATATTCAACTCCTTGAAAGACGATTTATGTACTTCGCCCTCGCTTTAGTTCGCCCATGATTATAGCAAAAGGATCTACAAACGTTATGATTTATATTTTTATGGTGATTATAGCAAATAAATATTGTATATTTCTCTAAATGAGAACCTGTATTTAAATTGGCAATTTTAAACTGCTATCCGTCAAAATTAATTGCGCATTAGGTGTATTTTAGGCTGAGCGGTTTCAAAAAAGTAGAACGACGTTTTTAGTATCGTCCAAAACATCACTGTTGACGATAAGTCGAAAAAGCATCTCGATATAGAACGAACAAGATTTATGTAAATCACAATCGCAATAACTACAGATAATTAATTAGAATAGACTTATTTATTAACCACTAATAAGTAAAACAGCTACTAATCGTTAATAAACCCCTGTACTTTCCCCTGAAAATGTCACTAACCAAAGAAGAAACGTCAGGACAGTACAAAACAGAGATTGTTTCTACTTTGTTTGATACTGCTCAGCCGAAAATACACCTAACGCTCAAAAACACCAACGGTCGAACTTCCAGCTACAATAATGTCGAAATCGTTTTGCTTGATCCACTTCTATGTTATTCTTTGTATACAACGAATGCTTTGCATCTCGAAACTGAAAAAAAAAAAACAAACCGCCTGTCACACATGTTTGCTCTTCGACACATGCACATGCACATTCTTGCTATCGAAATTGTCTCAGCAGTGCGCTCAGTGGTGTACTTCTGTGTATTCTCACTAGAGTGGTGAAAAAATTACTACACGCAACACTCATGCTGGCCAAAAAATATTCAATCTGCTCTTTCCACATACTGAAGAGAATAGCAAGCCTAGATATAAGTGCGGGAGAATATTGAAAAGACAGAATACAAGAAAACAACGTAAAAGGTAAAGTGTTTTCCTGCTATCATTAGCGATACCGCTTACCGTTCAACGCACGTAAAGAACCGTAAATGAACCCTTGTGTAGTTCGATCAATCAACTTTTCGAATTTCGTTTAGCGGCAGGTCTCAAATATTTTATCTTCTCGAAAAAGTCCAGTTGCAAAATTGCGACTCACGGTGCTCCCACAGACCGTTATTATAAAAAAGCACCAAAGAATCTGAGTACACCATTCGATTCGTGATGACGTCCAGGATCTCTGGTCGACATTTCAAAATCATCGTACGGTACATTTTTAGTAATGCCCTTTTGAAGGTCGTAGTACAAAAAATTGATATAAAAACGACAAAATACTTATTGTAAAGTACGTTTTCAACCACCATTTTATTAAATAACTTGCAAAATAGTTTCTACACATTCCAAGTATTATATTTCAAGACGTCAACAATTGGTGGAAAGATTTATTTGAAATTCCTACAGTATAAATTCGAAAAATCCTGATCGTTTTAGATTCGACTGTGAAAAATTGATTTTATGTACTCAATGCACAATGGTCCAGAAACCAAATTTAGGGGGAAATTTGGGTCTAGAGCTCTATAGCAACACTTTAGAGAAAAACTTTCTTCTACAAAGTTTCTACATATGATAAAGCGCTTATTGAAAAATTATCAAAAATTAAGATGACCAACATTTTCGATGCAATCAAGTACCGCCTGCCGGGGTGAGATTGTGCCAAAGAAGGATACGTTTTTGTTCCTCAGCTTGTAATGCACACATTTAGGCAATGAGTTTGATCCAAATCACGTCAATGCACACTTAAATGTTCAGTTAACGACTGCCCTAAATATGGTCAAGTTACAATAAACTATAATGTTGCTAAAATTGAATGAACTTTGGCTTAATCTCACCCCTTATATGGGGTGAGATTGTGCCAAAAACAAAAATTTGAATTTAATACCTGTTGAATGAACAGAATAATTCACATGAATAACATGATAAAACAGTAAGTATAGGGACGACCATAAACAACGTGGACTATTAAGGGGCTGTAGGGGGTTGAGCAGAAACTACGTTTCATATGAATCATAGAAAAATGTGTGACTGGATCAAATCAATATCCGGAGTAACCAGTTATGAGAACATGGCTCATGAACAGTCTTTAAACACATAGTGGCGTGTCCAGGTAGCTTAGAAAGGGAAAACGTTAGGACATAAGGCCTGAGAAGACTTTTCGTTTCAATCATTATGTGTCATTAACCACTGTATATTCCATTGGAGATCTCAAAACCGCTGGAAACGTACCCACAACCCTCCTTCCTTGCTTTAAAGTCATCAGTTTATATAGAATAGGTGTACAAAATTGTTTTACATTCCATATGTAATATCAGTCATTGTAAATTTTCATATAACAATTGTTAGCTTACTATTCTCAAGCATTTAGTCATTATTTCAAATAATACCATGGCTAGATAACATATCCTATGTAACCAATGCAAGTGTTTTGGTGTTTACTGAAATAATTTTGTCGTGAATGTGAATTCCGTACACTGTACCGTTCATTAAAGCTTGGCACAATCTCACCCCAAAAGGGCTCGAAAAGTGTACAGTTTGGAAAAACATTATTTTCTGAGCCATCACAGGTTCAATGCAAAATATCTCCTCAACACATTGGAGACAACATCCTAACGTACCATCTGAGCATTAAGTAGATGTAATTTCTTGATCGGGTTGGTTTGCATGAGTCACTTTTTGGTAACGTTATTTGCGCGTGTTTTTCAGCCTGTACTTTGAAACGTCATAATACTAATATTATCTATATTCTATCTCAAGTTGTGAATAAATATGTCATGTTTCATACAGTATTGAGTTTGAGGCATTACGTTCTAGAAATCTCAAGCAATTTAACATACAAACATTTCCCGTTTCGGTTCAATCTCACCCCCGTGGCTTAATCTCACCCCGGCAGGCGGTATCTAACTTTTTTATCTTTGTAGAGAGAAAAAAAAGCTTTTTTAGCTTTTTCTTGAAAATTTGAACCAGATTTTAGAAGAAACTGCAATACTATACAGCTTTCGGGAGCCAAGCTTTATAGTAAAATCTGATCCCACAGTGTGCAAATGTAAAACAATTAGCGATGCAAATATTTTGAAAAGCTTTCCCAAAAATGTATAGACCTATTTACGTACGAATGAGTTAGTGCCACCCGTTGAGAAAAACAAAAATAAATCGCTGTTTTGTTTGCAATGCTACGTTTTGAACAGCTGGAAAATTTTTCAGTTGAACGCTTAGTTTATATTTTAAATTTGTGACCAGGAATCTAAAGTATCTGGTGAACGAAATAGGCAAAATAAGGAAAAAGTGTTAAAGCAACTCTACATGGCTATACACGTTTACTAGTGTGCGCAGGTGAAAAGTCACTTATCTCTATGATTGATACAATATGCTCATGTAAGATATAAATATTGCTTTCTAATTTAAGACTAAGTGCATACAGAGTATCCATGTTATTCCACTTCTCGTTATCACAGCAAGATTTAAGAAGTCTTTATTTCAGATTTTTTCATACAGCCTAGGCCTTCGAAAAGAATAATGTTCTCGCTCAAACTCTGGAAATCCAAAATTCTCAAAGATCGTGGATAACCTTCATTTTCAGATAATGCGTTTGAGGTAGAATTAAATTGACAACTTCCATCAATAGCTTTATTTTTTCCTGTATAATTCTGAACTATATTTCGAGAGCAGGTATGTAGAAGTTTGCTTCAATTCGTAATTAAAACTAGATGCTGATTCATAAATCTAGGTCCTACGATTTCTGAAAATAAAGCGAATAAGTAGAACCGCATTAAACTAACATACATGTTTGCTGTTCTACTGTGAAATCAGCATCATTGTTATCTATCACTGTTTCCCCATGTTCGATTATTTAAAAAAAAAAATTGCTTCTAGCCAGCATTCAAAAATTGGTTTGTGATCGAAAAAATGAGACTCATGTACTCCAGTGATAACATTCATATTATTTGCGAAAACCACGTCAAGCTTTAGTTCAATGATCGTCTTTGGTCAACTCTCTGAAAACTATCTTTTAAATTCATATCATTCATTGTTGAAATTAGACTTACGTTAGTATACGATTTGTAATTGACTGGCCTGATATGTTTTAAGTAATAGTTAGTAAGGTTTCTGCACCACTAGGTGGATTAATTCAGGTTTTTTTTTTTAATTGAGTTTACTCAAATTTAAAAAATAACATATTTTCAAAAATTCCTCTATTTATAGAGTCAAGTAAGCCCTTCAAAAAGAGACCAAGAGATATTTTTTATGTTTGCCCCAAAAAGAGTGACATACAAATGAAAACGCATATTTTTTGATGAAAAATATTAATAACTTTGGGTAAACTTGAGATATTTACGATGTCAACATTGCAAATTGTTTCTCTTAAAAAGCTTTGAAAGTCGAAAGTGAAATAAAAAAGTTAGAGCGCAAAATGTGTTTTTTTTTTTTTCAATATAAATTGGTTGTTTTCAAAGATAGAGAAAAACTTTTTTTTTACAATGTTTCTTTAAATTAATGGAGCTATAACATTGTAGAACTTCTATCTACAAAGATAAAAAAGATAGATACTTGATTGCATCGAAAATGTTGGTCACCCTAATTTTTGATAATTTTTCAATAAGCGCTTTATCATTTGTAACAACTTTGTAGAAGAAAGTTTTTCTCTAAAATGTTGCTATAGAGCTCTAGACCCAAATTTTCCCCTAAATTTGGTTTCTGGACTATTGTGCAATGTATTCCGCAAAATTGTTTCATAGAACAAAGCTTTACTTTTGGCGTTTTCGATCATTCCACCTTACAGTTAGGTAAAAATAATATTTTTCTAATTCCCTTTATATCGGAATGCTTCCTTCAGCAAAGTTGTGAAAAATTTTAAAAGAAAAACAATTGCTGAATACTGTGATACTGTGATACATATAGGACTATCTGTGCGTTGGACACGACAAAATCGAGTTTTTTGTTGAATTATCTATAATCTCAAAACAATGCAAAATGTTCTAAGATATAATGTTGAATACAGCTTCCTTCCCTCAAGGCTTTGTAAAATTTATTGTTTTGGCAATCACAGAAAAAATAGACAAAAAACTGATATTAAGGAGGGGTGTTCCACAAAAAAGTCTATTTTGTCGTGTCCAACGTACAGATATGACATCGCAGTATTAAGCAATTGTTTTCCATTTAAAATTTTCCACAACTTTGCTGAAGGAAGCAATCTGGTATATTGAAAATTAGAAAAATATTTTTTCATCTGTTAGGTGGATTTTTTCGAAAAAACAAAAACGCCAAAGATAAGACCTTGTTCTATGAAACAATTTTGCTGAATACATTGAGTACATGAAATCAATTTTTCACAGAAAAATCTAAAACGATCACGATTTTTCGAGTTTAGACCACTGTGCACTGTGGGATTTTCAAATAATTTTTTTTTTAATGTCTTGAAATACAATGCTTGGAATGTGTAGAAATTATTTTGGAAGTTATTTCATAAAATGGTGGTTGACAAATGTGCTTTACAATAAGTATTTTGTCGTTTTTATATCAATTTTTGTACTTTACGACCTTAAAAAGGGCATTACTCAAAAATGTACCGTACGATGATTTTGAAATTTTGACCAGAGATTCTGAACGTCATGACGAATCGAATGGTGAATTTTTTATAATAATGGTCTGTGGGAGCACCGTGGACTCATTTCCCAGAATCAATAATAGTCAAAACCTTTAATTTTTTTTTTATTATTCTCGCTTATTTTCCGTCGGTCTAGTTACGCCACTGTTGTGGCCAATCACCGACGCCCAGGGAGGCGACTCCACACCCAGGACCCTAACTCACGACCCGTTTATTAACGGACCGGCGCCAACGGCTTTACTTCCTCATGCGATGGAAGGCGTGATCCCAGAGATTTTTCGCCTCAGAAAATCTCCCGGTGTCGGCTAGGATTGAATCTAGACCAGTTGGGTTGGTTGTGAGTGGATCACACCACCTCACAACCATCGACACCTATGTCGGCGGTGGGATTCGAACCCAGGCGTCGAGCGTGGTTGGCGGAGACGTTACCAACCACACAAGGCCCCCGCAAGTATACGCTGTGCTCTTTGAAAGGGTAACGATAAAATTGTCCTTTTCTGGTGTCATGGTAGAAAAAGACAGAAAGAAAAACATTACAGGAGAATTGTTTCTCCCCGAGATTTCAGTAGATTAGGTTTGAGTGGAATTTGTTTAAAAAAATCATGTTATTCTTTGTTTAAAGATTGTTCATTCATTGAAAAAAAAAACAGATTTTAGTCTCGGTGATTGTTATTTTCTCCGTACGTACGGAGAGATATGTATTATAAGTCTCTGACTAAGGTCTGAAAGATTACCTCAGCTTTTATAATTAGACTTCCGGAGGTCGCAGTTCAAACCGATCAAAGTTCCACTTTTTTAGTTTATGAAAAAGCATGAAATTTCCGATATCGAAGTTTTTTTTGATGCCAGATATCTCAGGAAAGCATGAAATGCATGAGATCCGTTGTCGCTTCTGAATTTTTAAAGCCGACTTTCTGGGAGTCAGAAAATTTTCGAGCTGGAAGACTCTCCCAGAAAGTTGATATTATTCAAAATTTTCGAGACAACACCAGATCTTGAAGTTTCATACATTTCTTAGACATTTGATTGAAAAAAAAATCGAAACCGACAGTTGTATAAATTTCTATTAGTACATTTTTTCACTGGTCAAAAAAGTGAAACTTTGACCACTTTGACACTTCACATCCCGAAGTCCGATTGAACCGAAATTTTGCATCTGCATTTGCATTATCGAGAAAACGAAGCTTTTAAACCCAGCATCTCAACGAAATTCGAAGGTCAATTTTTCCCATATATTTTATTGGCACCCCTATAAATATTAACGATCTCCCAGATGGTCTCGAGGTACGATGCTGGCCTAACAAGCCAGTCGTCGTAGGTTCGAGTCTCGGCTTGGGAGTGACTGTTAGTGTCAGTAGGATCGTAGCGCTAGCCCCGCAATTGTCCTGTACGCTAAACAGTTGGCTGCGAAGTCTGTGTGTAAATAAACAGAAGGTCAAGTTCCGAATCGGAATGTAGCACCAAGGCTTTGCTTTTATAAATAGTAACGCAGAACCCTGATATTGAAAAAGAAATTGAAGATGAAACGCTCCGGAAGGTTTGGACCCTAGAAACCCTTACTTGGCTACACTACAGATCCGATAAGTAGCTGTATCAAATGAAGAAACGGAAAGAACTGTTTATTTTGCTTAGAAAACCAGTGTTTTCGGCTACACTAGAACCCCGGGCAGTATGGTCCTCCTCCAATAGGGGTGATATGCCTCATTGCTTTTGATTCAACTTCTGAAACTTGAACCACTTTATCACTCCGCGTACTGAACTGTACTAGGGGCATATTAGCCTTCTGCGTTAGGGCGTTTGAAAAGCCGTCGATTTGGAAAGAATATAGCGGTTTTTGTAACATTTATTACAAAACAAAACAACTGCAACGCATTAGGTACCAACTAAATAGTCTACCTAAATTAATAAAATATTCGTTATTTGTGATATGCATATGTGGTCCCCGTGACTCTGTGGTTAGCGATGTAGGTCTGCTAGCTCTCTCATACGGTTGTGATATCGGGTTCGATTCCCGATCGAGTCGAGGATCTTTTCGAGCTGAAAATTTTCTCTACTTAGCACTGGGGCACGGTGTATTGTTGTACTTATCCTACACATGCAAAATGTGCCAAAAAACAATATCGATAACGAATTCTCTCAACTAATCTAGTTGATCGAGATCGCTATTAGCCTCAAGGCTAAGCGTGCGATATTGTTTGATATGCAGAGCAACTAGAAAAATTACGTTCTTCCTTGGGGTAGGGGGAGGGGTGTTAGGCGTTTTATACCTGTTTACTCTATAACATAGTTTAATTGAGAATTGCTTCAAAAATGTGCTCCTTAGGACCTCTGCCTGAGCGAACCAGTGAGAATGATTTTAGTTTGTTAGGCTCTACGTCGGAAGTAATGAAGGCAATAACTCTTTGTTAAGAATTTAATGATATGTTTAAACATACTTGTAGCAGGTCGTATACCAGAAAATTTTACTTGGAAACTCATTAAAAAATCATCAACCATTTTCAACGAATTTTGAACCTCTTTAAACTTCAAACTATAGGTCGAACCATATGAATAATCACGATTTTTTCAAGCAGGGAAATGGGAGTCAATATCTTAATAAAAGTTTTTTTTTAACTAAACGATATATTGTAACTGAAAATTAAATGTGACGAACAAACGTACGTTTTACCGCTAGATGGCTCAAAGCGGTTTTTTATATTCTGAAACATAACTGTGTAGGTGTTACATTTTGCTAACGATTTGATTCGATTTGTTTCGAATTTCCGATGGCACAATCAATATCGCGTGCCGAATGCAACAATTTGTACTAGGTTTACTGTTAACTAGTTCAAAGTATCATACTGCAAACTCTGCTCTATATACAATACCACACAGGCAAAGGTGAAGTAATCCTTTACATTGAGCACTACTCATAAAGCTAGCATTGTGTTGCTCCAAAGGAGTGTATACCCATTAATTATTTCATGGGCTCCGCTAGAACAAAAGCTACTAATTTCCTACCCCTGCTCGATTTCGATCTATCACGGCATGTATGTATCGAGTTGAGTTGAGTGCTTTACCAGCAGCAGGGACCGCGCTGTTGGCATTTGCCGCCGCGTGACGATTTTAAGGATTGGTACCCCAGCCGCGGAATGGTTCCATTGCTGCTTTGCCGTGGATGCTGATGCCGCCTTGACACGACACTCCCTCATAGTTCACATTCCGCGCGTGCAAGGAGAGCTACGGTTTAGGGTGTCTCGATTCTTCCGTTCTGAGGCGCCTTGCCAGCCTTAGTTTCGACTAGTTATCCAGCATCGAAACAAAATCGCCCTGCTTGTGCTAATAGCACGCGGTAAAATACACTCTGCCGCCGTTGCTCGTTTAATATGGCGACGTACAACCGATACTTCTAAACCTCTTTTAAAAATTTCATTAGTGGCAACGGTTAACGTGCACGATATAGAAATCGAGTTCGAAAACCGTTCGCCGTGAGCTTGATAAGGGGGGGTAGGTAAGGACCTAGAGCGCAAGCACGAGTACTAACTTTAGCGCGGAAAACTTACGGTTCAACTGTTACGCGCACCATTTTAAACTCTAAACACGTATTGGTAGGTTATGCTGGCATTAAGGCGCGCACTCGTTCTCCATCTATCTGTCTCTATTCAACCGTAATGAGTCTACCGTAGGTCTACTTGTCGGTTGTTACCAGTTTCTGTGCCTAAGTGAGTATATCCACAACCTCACAAACTTAGTCAACTGTGCAGCGCAATGAGCGCCATTGGAACCGATGCCGGTGCCGAACGGTTACGATTCAGTTTGTTAGAAGGAACTTTCTAAAAAAAAACTATTTGATGATTAGATGTCAATAATTACGTGCTAAACGAGCGTTTGAATTATATACGGTTACATCTATACCCAAGGTTGGAAAACGTTTTTGTAATCTTACGAGTAAAATAAATCTGGTTTTGCAGCAAGGAATTCTTTATTCATGGAGAATTACATTTACAAAAGATATGTTTCATTAATATTATGCGAAAATACACTTCGTTTGAGAAATGCATTTGAATCCCAATAATGTAGGGCAAAGCAAAGTTCATACACGACATGGCAGCGCAGTACAGAACGGCTATAATTTACTTTTCATGTTTCCGTTTGTTCCTGACTTTCCCATGTTTTTTTTTTGTGTTCAAAATTTGATAAAATTATGCAGGGTGATCTAATTCGGGGAGCCACGTGTGATATGAGTGAAATTCGCCCGAAAAAGCGAGTTTGCAAGTGAAAATTTAATTTAAGGGACCGTTCCTAAACCACGTGGTCATAAAAAGGGGGGACGGGGGGGTTTGTCAAAAGACCACGAAAGACCACGCATGGGGGTGGGGGGGTTAACGAAAGGACCACGTGGTCTTTTTTTCTGACTTATAATTTATTGTTGCCACCAAGTCAAGAGCAAAAGCTTTTGCATTTTAGAAATATAGAATGTACCGAATGTTTAAAAATAAAAATTTTGAAAATTTAAGCGAATTTTTGGCACTACACAAATGAAAAAACCACGTGGTTAAAGTCGCAAGGGGGAGGGGGGTTGGCCCAAAGATCACGAAAGACCACGGGGGGGGTAGGGGGGGGTATAAAAAGAGATCAAAATATGACCACGTGGTTTAGGAACGGCCCCAAACGATGCTTTGCTTTACTCGACTTGCCGAACTTTTTTTGCTGCTCTCTCTCTCTCGTTTCATTGGTGATGGTTCTGGAGGGTTCGTACGAGCGCGAGAATCAAAGTCGACGAAGTCAACCGAAATCAACATTAGAAAGCTGTAAGTGACACAACAGCCACAAGTGATATTTATGGTCTTGGTCTCACTTCGAGGATCACAGTAAAATTGATAATTCATTTTACGTAACATAATTAGCAGTCGCAGTCTCTCGCCTCTTTGTCTCTCCATTTGCCTATCCCATTGGCAGCTTGAAAGTGCAAATCAAAGCGCGCAGGGTCGTCTAAAATTCGTGACATATATAATTAAAATACATGCGTAAATTTATGCACTCGTATATGTGCTACTGGATACTTCAGTACCATAAATGGCTTCTTGTTCGGCAAATCAACCCGCTATGACCGTTCTTGTACCATATCGCTGCAAAGGCCATGCACACATTCGAAAGCCGCTATCCGAGAGGACGGCAGCTAGCAGCAACACTAAAAACAATACTTAACGAAAACACTTAGGCTATTGACATACTGAGGCGTCAAATGAAGCGAAGCAAGAAGCGTCGCAAAAGCGTCCGAGCTACTTCTTCGAACGTCTATATGAAACGCTCAAACCGGTCATACTCGAGCGGCAACGACGCGTCGGTAGAGGCGGCGAAACAGAACGAGTAGTGTTTTGACGCGCGTATACTCACGCGGTAATACCTTGTTCAGACAAAATCTTTCATCGCAAGGTGCTTTACATTTGCTTTGTTTTGGTTTGGTAATTGAAAAAAAGCAAATAGAATACATTTCCGGTTAACAAAATGTTAAAATGTTTAAAAAATGTTAGTGCAGTAATACCATGTTCAAAATAAATCTGATGTCGCCAGGTGCTTTTTATTCGCTTTGTTTTGGTCTTAAATATAGAAAATATCGGGAAAAATTTTCATGTCGTCAGGAAAATAACACTGGTATTTTTTATTGATATTGCATGCCTAACATACTGAACAGATATCATAAACTAGTTGAACGTTACTCGGGGTCAGCGGGTTTAAAATTTAGAATAATTTCTTATATTTTTTACTACGTCTGTAGCGCAACTGACTTCAGAAATATTATTTTACTTCATAAAAAAAATCTCTATGTTTACTAAAAACGTGATTTACTGTGCTTGAAGAAGCAAACAAATCTTCATTGGACGAATTCATATTTCCTTTAAACGAAACCGCTGCTGGAATCTAGGAATATGACAATACAACGCATTTGCGACGCTCGCTCCAGTATGTCATAGGAAGCTTCACCCAACGCTTCTGTTTATTCCGCTTCTAATACGCTCAACGCTTCGCTTCATTTGACGCCTCAGTATGTCAGTAGCCTTACATAACAATCATCTGGTTTCGCGTTCAGGTCTCAGACAAAACGCTATAAACACGGGAAATGCAAACAACGGAACAACCGCGGCGTGTTTTCTCCTAAACTGTCGGATCTCTCTTTCTCCGCGCCACACAACCCGATTTGATTAACTCGAAAAAAATGTTTCCCTACACGGAAAATATATTAACTGCATATGAATAAGAAATTCACGTCGCACATCCGAACTTCTACACTTCCAGCGAAACCCATTACCGCAGCATGGATGAAATATATGTGCGCTAGAGCTCACTAAGGAAAACAGTGCAAGGGAAAAAAATGCTCGGAAAAGTGATGCCCCATCCGGTGTCCGATAATCGATCCGGTTGCACACGTGCTAGACAGACTGCATTCATCAGCATCAGCATCAGCGTACTGCACAAACATAACGAAACTTTCTTCGCAATTATTGCCTAGTCATTCACAGGCTCTTGTTTATATGGTAGCCAAGGCGGCATAAAAGCAGAGATAAAATAGCTGATTGATTCGATCTCTCTGTTTTGTTTTGTTACATTACTAAAATAAAGGAATTATACTAAAAGATTAGCTTTCCAGTCAAGTATCCGTTTATTTTACCTTATGTTAATGTTTCGATGCTAATTTGAATCTTCATAAGAGCTTCTAAAATTAGCTTATCGCCACTTACTACTTTGTTATTATTTTATGTTTTATGTTAATTTTAGATAAATAATTTAACTATTTCCAATGAATTACTACTGCCTTATTGTTGTCCTCATGTTAATATGAGTTCATATTGACTGGTGTTATCTGGCTTCATTTTTTGCGTTTGAGTATGTTCAAAATTAAGAAGCTTCGTAGCCGTAAGATGACAAAGTCCGCTTTGACAAGCGGGTGGTCAATAGACTCAGGCCATTCCATGTCAACGGACTTGAACATTCTTTATTCTTTTGCTTTATTCTCAGGCCCTCTTACAATAAAGCAGGACAGAGGGACATTCAGTTGAAACTTCTCCAGGGAATTGTAATTAACAACAGCGCTGGCCGGAGGCTCGGAATCGTAAGTGTTGAAAGGAAGGGTTAAAAAGCATACAAGCACGAATTATAAAAATCATGTCAGTTCCCCTAAATTGTGACACTGCTAATAATGAAAGTGCGAAATACAGCAAATACCTGCCGATATAACAAAGGATCAATGATTCTGGTCGCATTGATGAGTCCACACAGGAAAAAAATGTTTAAAATTTCTGTGCAACAGAAATTGAATATCTCTGTGAATGCGTCGACATTAGGTGTACTTCCTCTATGGATAGTCGTGATTAACGTCGTGAATTACGTTACGCCAAAAGTGTACATTTCAGACTTCCTCCTCCCGTATGTAACGATGAGCAACGTTTAATTTGACTCTCTACTCCTAAAATTTCGTAACGCTAAAAAATTTTCGATTTTAAAAAATATCACAGTAAAGTACCTGTAAAATCAACCCCCTTTTATGCATTACGTAATTTGTGTACGCTTCGCTTCGTTAGTGTCGCAGTAGGCTTTCACTCGTGATTTTAGAACGACCGTCGGCTCTCGAACAAATAACAGATGGTCAATTGACATTCGCGCATCGAAAAGATATATTCTGTCATTCGTTAGGCGATATTTTTTGTTATTCCTGTTTACTCAAATTTCTTTTGAGAAATATTTTTACAAGATCATTAATATATATAATTTCCAGAATCTCTACAAACAACGTGCGTACTGCTCGTTTAAAAGAAAAGGGTTAGGGAAAAGAACGTCGTGATGATAGAGACTCGTTTGACATGTTTGTTCAAGAATGTATTTAGACAGCAAGCCTTGCCAACGTCAGGAAGAAAAAAAGACGATTATCGCGGTGAATAATTGTCATACCGTGACCATTTACATGCCTGTATTAATCGTACTTTTCAATGAATTTATGCTTGTTGCTGGAGAAATTTTCCGAACTTTGTTATGAAGTGAAATGGATGCATGTTGCCAATGTTTCATTTTAAACTGGATTCTTACGATTCTTTTCGAGTGATCCGGCAAACAGTTGAATCACAAAATCATCCATTTTCTGTATACACTAAAGTCGCTTTTTACGCGGGGGATATGTGCCGCGTAAAAAAACCGCGTAAATTCCGGAATCCGCGTAAAAAAGACCGCGTAAATTCCGGAATCCGCGTAAAAAAACCAGCGTCAATTCTGCATTCCGAGTGAAGGGGAACCGAAATCCGCGCAAAAAAATATACCGCGTAAATTCCGGAATCCGTGTAAAAAAAAACACGTAAACTTCGGAATCCGCGTAAAAAAATACGCGTAAATTCCGGAATCCGCGTAAAAAAACCGCGTAAAAAGCGACCTTAGTGTATTTTTGCCAGTTTTATCCAGATTTTTTTGATCAGCTCAAGTTTGTCTATTTTGAAAATATTTTTAAAATGAAAATTGTAATTTGATTTATCTCTAAAAATTCTCTAAAAGGAAGTGAATTACAATTTTACTGGTTTTCCCCTTTCTATTTTCTACTTGCACAAAACTCAGTCAAACTGATGTTAATACAAATACAAATACAAACATGACATGACGTAGAGTTGAAAAAAAAAATAATTAAAAACAATGTAGAAAAAAAGTGACCAATTACGGACAAAGCAATCTGTTTAAATGACTGTACACTGGGGTCTTTTTTTACGCGGTTGATTGAACCGCTTTTTAAGGGTGAGATTAGATGTACTTATACTGAACTTTTTTGATACCGGGTACAAATAGTCTTACAAATCACATAAAAATAATCCGTGTTATTGTAAAAAAATCGCGTTTAATAAAACGCATAAAAATAAACCGCGTAAAAAAGACCATAGTGTAATATCTATAATTGAATGGGGCTGATTTAGGCGCGAGATTATTCAATACTTATGATTGCAACCTAGAGCAATGCTGACTGCATATAAAGTGATTGTAGGCGCCTTTTCGTATCTGTAGTATATAACCTTTATGTTTCACATGGACACTCGATTCAATGAAGTTTGAAGAAAACCCATCACCCATAAGTTTTTCCTTATCAAATCTTCACATGTTAGTTTTGTCTCATATCCAGTCTTTTCCAGTTACGTTTTCAACATTATTCCAGTTTATTCACAAATGTTATTGGCAACCCTGATCATATATAAAAAAATACTTTACAATGATTGCAACTTGATGTCCTTGCGAATAGGGGTTTGTAGATTGGCACGAGTTTTATACTATCAAGTTAGTTTTTCCGCGATTTATAGAGAGTCCTTACTGCTTTTTAAACAAGAAATTCATTACAAAAAGGAGAATTTTTGACGTTGAATCGCATAACATCATTGTAAATTTAATGACCCCAATCTAGTGTATTCCCAAATCTATTGCAAAAAAACATTTTAACATTAGACAGGCTGTCGTAATTCTACGTTAACCTTGCGGTCGTGTCTCATAAACAACCTCTTCAACTATTTTTGTTGTCGATTTCAAGTTTACGTGTAGTCTCCAAGAGCTTTATGATTTGAAATATTCGTCTTGAATTGTTTAATTCTGAACTTAATAATCATAAACTTTTCGATTTGAATTGACTGGATCTGGATCTTTTAAACGTCTTAGAATACATATATTGTATTAAAAAGATTGGTTGGTAACGTCTCCGCCAACCACGCTCGACGCCTGGGTTCGAATCCCACCGCCGACATAGGTGTCGATGGTTGTGAGATGGCGTGATCCACTCACAACCAACCCAACTGGTCTAGATTCAATCCTAGCCGACACCGGGAGATTTTCTGAGGCGAAAAATCTCTGGGATCACGCCTTCCATCGCATGAGGAAGTAAAGCCGTTGGCGCCGGTCCGTTAATAAACGGGTCGTGAGTTTGGGTCCTGGGTGTGGAGTCGCCTCCCTGGGCGTCGGTGAATGGCCACAACAGTGGCGGAACTAGACCGACGGAAAATAAGCGAGAATAAAAAAAAATAATAAAAAGATTGTCTTTTATTTCAGCATCCTGAACATTCTACCAAAAGTCTCCGTATAACTTAAAGTGGTACAACTAAAGCTGAGCTGCAATGCTTCAAAACAAGTCTATACCAAAATGTCACCTCCAGAAATATGTTACATAAGAAAGTATTGTTGCGTTATCCTCAATTTCGCTCAGTTATTCGAAACCAGCAGTCACCATCTTGGTTTTAAAAATGGCGTCGAACATCGATCGGTTTTTAAACTTCGTGGATCCGAAAATGAGGATATTGCATAGAATGTAATCGATTTTACTGATTCCAAGAAACCAAAAGTCGCTATTTTGATTTCCAAAATATCGTCTGACATCGACTTCCGATCCTGATTCCGGAAACATCATTATTCGGGGATTTTGTGCATGTTTTCCACAGTTTTATACGGCTTTCCAGAAACCGTAAGTCGTAACCATGGATGTAATAATTGCGTCGAAAATACAGACATAAGCTATCTCCCAGAAGGGTACGATGCTGGTCTAACAAGCCAGTCGTCGTAGGTTCGAGTCTCGGCTTGGGAGAGACTGTTAGTGTCAGTAGGATCGTAGCGCTAGCCCCGTGATTGTCCTGTACACTAAACAGTCGGCTGCGAAGTCTGTGTGTAAAACACAGAAGGTCAAGTCCCAATAAAAACATAAACGAAGACACGAAAATCATCGAATTAAACTTAAAAGTTCCAAAAATGCGCGAAAAATCTTGACCTCCTTTTTCCTTCGGGATTGCCCCTTATCCATTCCTACTTTGTCTCATTACAAGTTTTGTTGAAATCGAGTTATGCTGGAACAAAGATGACTAGAACAAGATACCTGACTCTTGCAGAATTCATCGGACATGATTATCGCTGCGCTTGAGCAGAAGTCGAACTAATTTATACACTGTTAATATGATATATACTTAACGTCAAAATTAACTGACGGCAAGGCCAAGACATGACTGCTGAATGGTGAAACAGTTTTTTCAGTATCCATGTGGACGACTGTACGGTACTGCCATCCGAAAAATGATAATAATGTGTACGAATGTTTAGTTCTCAAACATGAAGCTTTCCGGAAGAATCAAGAATTATCGGCGCATCATTTAACAATAAGCGTACCATCAGAAATTCCTGATAACCGCTATGAGCACGCTCTACAGGCAAGTTTTTATCTCTTGCCGAGGTTAATAGGGCAAAAATCGGGTGCTCCGGTGAACCTGACTATATGCACAATGGTTCTGAAACCTGGCTTGCGACATATCAAACTTTAAGTTTTGGTAGAATGGGATCTGAAAATAGATATAACTCCTCAATATATACCCCGACTCTGACAGTCAATTTCACACTTTTCTTTTCGTACTTTGATGTGCAAAAAATATGGCAATAGCATTAAGTGCAAAAATGACAATATCATTAATCTGCATGTTATCTTAAGCGTCGAGCTGACCAAGCTGCTACACCTTTTTCATATACAATCTTGAACAGCTCAACGATCGATGACGGACTATGCACGATAAATCGGTTTTGCTTATAGTGACAATTTTATGAGAATTTAAGTCATCTGATGGCAGCACTTACCGTCGGAAATCGGTCGTGTTCAAAATGTATGAGAAATGTGGAAGTTAGGTATCTTGTGGTTATTTTTGGCTGGAACATACAAAGCTTGTCTTTCATATAAACACATAGATTACACTGGTCGACAAAAGCGAAAAAATACTACCCTAAAGCACGGAACAGTTGCCTTAGAAAGTGTACAGCTTTTCAATCATTCATGTGCAACTTGGTGCCTCTAGCCATTGTAAAAATGCGTCAACTTACGTCAAAGTGTCACATAGTAAAAGAAAAATACGGAAAAAACCGAATTTGAATGGAATATTGAAGAAGAAAAAAGATACTATTGACTTCAATATTCCATTCAAATTCGGTATTTCCGTATTTTTCTCAAAATTTTGACAAAAAAAAAACACCCTAATGGAAAATGATTAAGCCACCCTAATGAAATATCGCATATAATATGCTAGCAGTATCGTACCCTAATATGGGATATGTTACAATACTATTGTGATAAATATTTCATCGATTGCATTCCAATCCTTACTTTAATATTCAATTCACTCTCCCAGCTTTAAAATTCACAAGTCCCAGAAACTCTAACACCGGATCTCGACGTTTCATCTATTTCTAACACATTTGGCATAACAACAAATTTGATATCGACAATTTCCTGTGCATTATTTTCATCGGTCAAAAAGTTGAAACCTTGACCGCTTTAAGGAGCGTGTTCCCGATGTCCGATCGAGCTGAAATTTGGCATGGGGACTCTTTTCGAAACGATGAAACTTTTGAGCCCTACCGCCAAACGAAATTCGAAAGTTGATTTTTTTAGCTCCAAGCTCATAAATTGTCTAAGACCCAAAAAGTTGTTTTTAGAAATTTTTTTTTTCGAGTTAACACAAAATTTCGACGTTTGCATTTTTAAGACATATAACTTCAAAAAAAATTCGGTTTCGATAATTTCATGTATTACCTGTGCTTTTTTTCTACGATATTTCTCGTAAAACTTTGACCGCTTTGAGGCACGTGTTCCCGATGTCCGATCGAGCTGAAATTTTGCATGGCAACTTTTTTCGAGAAGACGAAACTTTTGAGCCCTACCGCTAAACGATATTCGACAAAGCAGTTTTCATTGGCATTCTATTATTAAGGTTGAAAGAACAAACTCTAAAGAAAAATGGTCAATTGAGTTTTAGAAACATCAAGAGTAATTTTCCACATTAGCAACTACTCCGGTCACACTTTTTTGGGGTCGCCTGTACCCTACACGTTGCATCTCTCTGGTGCCATCTATATGTCAAATGAAAGGGTTAACTTTTCTGCCCAAAGTGGCAGAGTTTCGTTTCTGTGCAGTTTGTTTAGATTGAGTTGTGAGCCATGGCAGAGTTAAGAGCAGCTGTTATCGCTGAATATGTGAAAGGGTACAAACCCGAACACATATTCAAAGACCTAAAACCGCGTAAATTCCGAAACCCGCGTAAAAAAGACCGCGTAAATTCCGGAATCCGCGTAAAAAAAACCAACGTTAATTTTGCGTTCCGAGTGAAGGAGAACCGAAATCCGGGCAAAAAAAAATACCGCTTAAATTCCGGAATCCGCGTATAAAAAACCGCGTAAATTCCGGAATCCGCGTAAAAAAAAACGCGTAAATTCTTGATTCCGCGTAAAAAAGCCGCGTAAAAAAACCGCGTAAAAAAACCGCGTAAAAAGCGACCTTAGTGTACCCCCATTATGACGAACCCCTCGATGCCGAGCCCCAAACAACAATGGCCGCAAAGGGAAGACATCTGACGTGCTCTTCACTCCTGTTCAGTGTTGCCTAATCTATCGATGTTGCTGTTTATAGCAGTGTGAAGCACAACAGTGTCACATGCCATTTCATTCCCGCGTATACAAAAGCACAGGCTACGAACGTGTCAGGAAGGTGGTTGAAACTCATATTTAGGGCTTCTTCAGTGGTGATCCAAATCGTTGTTTTGTTCTATTTATTTTTGGAACAAACTCAAATTCACTGCTGCACCGGTGGTGTAAATTTTGTTTTATACCAGATCTAAATTGAAAAATTTTTAAACTGGTATACGTTTTGGTCTATTTTTGTCACTTTTTGGAACAAGAAATAGATCGTTCTAAAACCCTTTGTACGCTACCAATAGGTGGGTAAAATGTCATTTTTTAATTGAATACCTCATTTGTAGCTATTTCCATATAAGCGTTTTGCGAGTGTTGGTGAATAAACAAAACAAAGATTTTTCATGACAATTCAGAATTCGTTTTTGTGGCTTTTCTGAAGAAGAAAATGAACAGGTTTGTCGTTTTTGGCTCCGAGGAAACCGACCAGCAAAAGGGAGAATTCTGGAAGACCATAACCGTAGGATCAACTACTTGGTTTGCAACCATCAGCCACCAGGATGACAAATATGTTGGCTATTCGTTAATCGCCATATTTGTAGTTGGACTAGAGAAGTCCTCAAGAGGCCAGAAAAATGTTCCTCGAAGACACTGAACTGGAAACGTTCAAAATGCAGGCTTGTTTCAATATCCTCAAAACCAAACCCAAGTTTGAAGAACTGCAAGATTTTGAAAGATTTATGGGACGAAAACGAAAGATGAACATCTACGCGATCAAATATTTTGCGCTATCCTCCGAAGCCCTACTTGTAGCAGAATTTTTTCGATCATACCAATCCCTCCTGAGAAATGTCACTGACATTTGATTGAACTATATCTAAATAAATCATTCTCGTTACTCCATTTGTTTTCGAAACACACCCGATAGAAATATTCTCATTTCGACCCACAGCCTAAGAGTTAATTACCCTAGGTGCAAAATAACTTGTTTCCGCTTTTCTGCCCCAGTTCAAACGATTCACAGTGCAAGCGAGATTGAAGTGGTCGTAAACTGTAGAAACGTACCTAAATCGCACATTGTACAACAGCAGCAGCAGCTTGCAGCATAAAACTGTCTCCAACTTGAGTCTGTGGCAGATTGCGTTGATCACTTGAGCCTTCAAGTGCCCACTCACACACGCCCAACGAGCACGTATGGGAATTTCAGACTGGTTTTTCGTGCTCGCCGCAACTTACAGGCTGGAATTGTTACGCCATGGAGCAACAGTAGCCACCGGCGACGGCGACATCAAGTTGCTCTGCAGTGAATATTTGGATCGTGCGAACTGCTTTATTTTTTTGTTTCAAGACACGTCGACAATGCTGTGACGCGTCATTGATCAAAACTGGTCCGCCCGGCAGGGTGTGTTTTAATTCTGTTTTGTTCTGCGGCCTCAGTTGTCGTTCAGGTAAGAATAGCAAACAAAGAACAACGATCTTTTCGCTACTAAGTTCGTATTTCAAGGTAACTCGGTTTTGATGGGCCAATACGTACAGACACGGAGTGTGTTGGGTTGGGCAATTAAAACTATTTCATACCGGAAACATTACCATGAGTCCAAGAACTTTGTTATTAGTATTATTTCTTTTCCTAACAGCTCACAGTGCGACCATCGAGTGATTCGTGGTTGAAATTCACTGTTTAAAACACACGGTTGTGATCGACACCTGCCGTAAGACTTTAATTACAGCTAGTTTACCGAAGACCCCATTCCAAAATCCAACAGATACGCTACGAAAAATCAACCTGCATTGAACCAGATCGCTTTCATTTTCACGCGATCAACACCGCCTGGTACGCATGTTACGTCACCGTTGCGCGTGAAGCGATCATGTACTATTCATTAAGAAGCCCCATTCCTTTAGATTGGAATGCCCGACAGCTCGCAGCCATAACCCATAGTCATAGGCGGTCATTATAAAGTAATAAAAATCTCAAAAATCATTTCGATCGATCGAACGTTTACTAAACGAACGACTTGAACCACGTTGGACAGAATGTAACACAAATGAGTTTACTTCAGTGGCGAAGATTCGATTTTTATGACACATGGCATTTACAGATTGACATTTCAAACCAGGGTGTTTACACGTAGTAGAGAGCGCAAGAGTAAGAAAGAAACAAGAAATCTGAGAAGCTCGTTCTGTGCAAATAAGTCGATCTTCGTTCGAAGTTTGTGTTTATGGCGCAACAGAAAACATCTTGCTTACCGATCAAGTTCTTGTTTGTTCGGTGAGTTCTCGCGCGACCTTTACCTAAACAATCTAATTCTAAAGTATTTTCGATCGACACAAGCGACTCTTTCACGAAATTGGATGCTCTTTGCATAATATTGACAATAATAGCAACTCGTTGCCGCGAGGGCCCTACTGCAGCAGCTGGCTGGTTGAGTTTGAAGTGGATCCGTTGGTTAAGCGCCCTCATCGAAGAACGGACGCTCGCTCGCCGGTTGTTCGCTTGAACGTTCAAAAGGGATCGGTGTCAGCGCGATGGTGGTGCGGATGTGCTGAAAGAGCGCTGTACAGCATCTGTGGCTGAACTTCAGACAGATGAACGAGAAGCTGCCCCCCAGTCACATTTGGTAATTGTATGCGCCGGAAAGGTTAAACGGCGGTATTGTGTGTTTTTAAGGTTAGGTCTTAGCTATTGAAAATTCCACCTTTCCGGGTGCTTGCCTGCACTTGAACATTGTGCGTGTTCGTTAGTGCTGAGTTAAATGCTATTGGGGTGTTGACATTTTATGGAAAAAAACTAATGCGTGAGAAGTTTCAGTTGATTGTATTGAGATTTCCAGTAATAGAGTAATTTAACCTCCAGTGAACTCCTTTCCTATAGTGGACCACTCGTCAAATTACCTCCAGAAAAATTCTGAATTGTGTTTGTCTGGCGATATAATAAAAATATTTTATCGTATATAAATAGGAGAACTACCTTGGATGGACCACCTCCTTCAGTGGACCACCCTGACGAAAAACTACTCTCTTGATATCAATTGGATTTTTTAAATGTGTCTCGTGGCTCTGATGCAGATTAGCTGGATAAGTTGTGGTCCTTTAAAGGACGTGGTCCATTTAGCGTAGTTTTACCCTACTTGTATCGATGAATTTCATTTCATCAATTGTATAGGGTAAATGACCCTATAGTGGACCACTTTTCTATAGTGGACCACTCGTCAGATTATTTCATTTTTTGCAATAACTCGAGGGTTTTTCAGACAATTTCAGCCAATCTGCATCAGAATCACGAGAAACATTTATAAGTTCTGATTACATGTTAAGAAAAATGGAGCCAATCTGATGAGTAGCACACTATAGGTAAGGAGTCCACTACAGGTTAATTTTTTTTAACACAGAATTATAGCACTTCTCTGCAGGAATCGCAAAGAATACCCTATTTAAATTTACCCTATAAGTTTCTCGAGATTCTGATGCAGGATGGCTGGAAAAGATATTTCTGGATGGAAATTTTCTTAAAATATCTCCAGTTTTCGCATAAATCTAGTTTATCTGACGGGTGGTCCACTATAGCGAAAAAGGTCCACTATAGGTTAATTTACCCTATGTTAGTTAAACCATTCTTAAATAAAATGTGCACCACTACGGTATAAATCAACATCTCATCTAGCCAATCTGCGTCACAAACATTTATAAATTCTCATAAATGCTCAGAAAACTGAGTCAATCTAACGGGTGGTCCACTATTGGATAAAAAAGTAGAGAGGTCCACTATTGGTTGATTCACTCAATGCTGACAACCGGTCGACAAAAGGGATAAAAATTGTTCTAGAATTCAAACTGGAAACAAATGAAAGATTATAGCTTTCTTACCATTTCTTTGAATTTTGATGCTTCTAGCCAAGTTGGAAGCTCGTAAAGTCTTCAGAGACTTAAATAAAGTTTTAATGTAAACAAACGTAAAAGCCACGAACCCGGCGAGTAATTACTCTGCGGCCTTTCGACGCACTTTTCTCTTTGCTTGGAGCATTAAAATTCACAGGAATGGTTAAACAGCTATTTTTTCAGTTTGAGCTTTGGACAGTCGTGTAGCGTAATCAAGTGACATCCGGGGCGGGAAATTTGAGTGTCACTCCTTGCCTCCCAGGTGTCACTCACACCAGGATCTAGTGAAATTATTTTGTTATCCAAAATTGTGAGAGTTAGCACGTATTTTTTCAATTGCACTAAATCTACCAATTTTTTAAAATTTGATTGAGATTTTACTCTTAGAAGCAAATTAATATAATTTTCGAGGGTTTCACCGCGACATCCACCTAATTGATAGTTAATTTCACAGATAACGTATGCGGTAAAATATGGACTTTTTTCGAATGGCGGTAAAAAAATAACTAAGACAGATAATTGAGTTTGATAAATTTCCCATAGGTAGGTAACTATGTTAGCTTCCCGCGAAAAAATTCTCCGCCTTTGCGTGCGGCCTTTCGGCAGTTAACCGAAATATTCGCCATGGCGGACAAAAACATGCTGGTAGGCATGTTTTTTAATTCTTTCGTCGTTTTATTCATCACTTCCTCCTCAGTTTTCGTGACAAAATTGTTGGAGTAGATCTTACGCTTCGGGCTAGGCTAGAAATCCTTGACGGGACGCAACTTGGGGACGTTGGGCGGGTTCGCCAATTAAGGTACCACATCGATATTCAGCCGCTCCATCTCCTCCAACGATCGCTTCGAGTAGTAGGCCGACGCCGGATCCGGTCAAAACACCGTCTCTTCGGCCGTTTGGTATTTCTTGATGAACGACGCAACTTCCGGCTGGCACTTCGTACTATAATTTTTCCCGTTCACGGCCAGTCCGGAGCGATAGAAGAGCAACTTTGACAGCCCCTTCTCCCTGATTGTCAGCCACAGCCGTACCTCTTGGGGAACTTGGTCTGTGAAATGAACTTCACCTCGGTGCTCACTTCCTTCGTGGGGGAAATAAAATACGAAGTGCCCTGCCAGTCGTTGCCATCCAGGGTGAGACTGGTCTCGTCGTCCATCACCACCACCACGTCGTGATTTGCCGAAAAAATCGACTTAACCATCTTATTCAGGTGCTGCCGCTGCGTCTTTACCTGCAGCACCGAGACTAGTGGACGGGACTGCTGCTTCCTGACATGTAGCTCCATGTTCGCCAGGTTCTTTTTCACTGTTTAGCCGGTTGCACCGACCGCACTCAGCTTTTTTTGTTGAGCCAACTACTCGATTTATGAATACCTTCAACACACAGCAGCAGATCATCAGTATTGACATGAGTACATCAGTGTTAAAACATAAGCTTAGTTTATACTTTAAAGGACAATTGTATTAGTGTTTTTTCATTGCTCGACTAGTATTTTACCAATCTTATATTTATAATTTTGTATGTAACTAACCTGTATAAGTGCAATGTAAAACTTATTATTAAGAATGGTAATGGAATGGTAAATTCAAATACAAATTAATACGCGATCAAACGATTAAAACAAACGGGTAGC
This sequence comes from Wyeomyia smithii, assembly GCF_029784165.1. NCBI lineage: Eukaryota > Metazoa > Arthropoda > Insecta > Diptera > Culicidae > Wyeomyia > Wyeomyia smithii. Next base: position 204,787,047 of record NC_073696.1, read on the forward strand.
ACAAATATATTTGAATTTGATAGAAATAACAAAGCCTGTAATATTCTTGATATGCCAGAATTATGAACAAAACAAAACAGAATCAAGAATTGGGATTTCGGCTTAGCAGTCATTCATCTCAGAATTTAGAACGAAGTTATTGTCATTCGTCCCAACGTTTCAGCACTTATTGGTGCCTTCATCAGGGGAAACTGTTCAAAGGAGTAATTTATTAATAACTTTTCATTTTACAAAACTTTTTCCCTCGACTTACAATGATGATTATCGGACTACGTCAGGTGGTTGCATTTAAAGTTCACTAGTCACTAATTTTAAAATTTTTTTTATCATTGGACAATCTAAACAAATTGAAACAACATGAAAAAACTAGCCTAAACATCGAAATACACTTTAATGCTTACGTTTATAAGTTTGGTGGTGGGAGGAATTTATTTTCACTGTCGGAGTAGTGTGGCGGTTTTAACTTGTGTTTCTGTTCAGTTAACTGTTATACCATCTTCATTTAGGCTTTTAAGTTTGTGTAAGATCCCCGCGTATGCTGTGTTGAGGTTGTCCACATCAATACGGCGGTTCACTATGTGTGGTGTACAGTAGATGTGACACATTTCTAAAAATGGTAGTGAAGCTGTGTGTTTCGATCTATCTATTATGCATGTATTCTCTAAGTCGAATCTGTGTTCTGTGTCGATGCAATGCTCAATGAGAGCGGTTTTCTCTCTTAGCTCGGATAACTGGTAGTTTGTCTGTGTGTCCGCATTTAGTATCTGGTTGAGTTTGTTTACGTTCGATGCATGTCCGTAGAGTCTGGTTTTTAATTTGTTTGAAGTCATTCCAATGTAGCTGCTGTTACAGCCGCTGCACGGAATTTTATAAATAATGTTGCTGTTTTCGTTTTTATTTGTAGGATCCTTAACTTGACTGTGGAAGCTGTTCACAGTTTTGTTCAATTTTGTGGCGATGCAGATGTGCGGATAATCCTTTTTGAACAGTTTAATGAGACGATCACTCAGTTTGGGGATGTAAAGGAGAGATCTGTAAGCAATGTTTATGCTGGGTGTTATGCTGGTTGTGCTTGCTAAGGTGACCATATCCTGAAGGTTGTTTGCCGTGGATTCCATTCCATTCCATCGGACTCTCCTCCTGAAGATGGGCAGTATTACGCCCGAAACCGGTCGAGTTTTAAGGTCAAAATTTTAAAATGTTAAATGTAGTAAGAACGATAAGTGTTGTGTTTTGTCCCGCGTCGCGTCGTATGAGTGATGTTAGTTCTTACGTTGCACGCAAATACCAAATATTGAAAGTGAAAACGTATAAAGAAGTGTAACCAGTCGGACTCTCCTCCTGAAGATGGGCAGTATTACGCCCGAAACCAGTCGAGTTTTAAGGTAAAAATTTTAAAATGTTAAATGTAGTAAGAACGATAAGTGTTGTGTTTTGTCCCGCGTCGCGTCGTATGAGTAATCAGCCAATCTAACGATCATGAATAGAATTCTATTCAGCTCAATTTTTAAGTAACTAACCGTACTTTCAAGTTCGCATTTGTTGAATAAACTTCGAGTAGCATACAAAGCAGCTTCTAAACCGAACTAGGAAGTTCACATTAAGTTCGGTTAGGTCGCTGAACAGAGCGCGATTCAGCTTGAAAAGAAAACTTCAAAATATTTAGAATAAAAATCAATTTGCAATTTTTCAATTTCCTCACTCATCATTCGTGTTGCTTCATCAAATCCCATGATAATCATTTATCGAAGAAACTTAGATCAATGGCAATTAGAATAATGTCTGGCTTTATTTATTATTAAATTCATATTTTTTTTGCAACTTACTACATAAGCTTCGAACTCGAGTCCTCCCTCTTTGAAGCCTAGATTCATACCACTGCTCCGTTCTCGCTATATGAGATCAGCATCGATTTTACTCGATGTGCTGATTTCTCTTCATTACCTACACGTTCATAGCTAGGAACATACCAGGTCTCTCTTTCAGCTTGAAAGTTCAGATAAAGTACAGGCGGAACCTCATGCGAACTAGAAAGTTCAAAAAAGGCTGACGCGTAACTTTTTCTGAACTTTCAAGTTCAGAAAAAGTACACACAGAGCGCAATGTGAACTTAAGTCTGACAGCTCTCTAGTTTGTTTTGAGTTCGTTGGTAAGCAGGTATTAGACGAAGCAAATATTTGCTATTTTTCAATACAGATTTAATTTTGTGCAAATAAAAATCGTACCAAAAATAGCAAATATTTGCTTCGTCTAATACCTGCTGTATTGTAATTGAAAAAGGTTTTGTACGCAATATTTTTCTTTCGAACGTTTATTGAAAATTTATTCTGATAAGCAGTATATACAAAATATGATAAATGTTAAAAATCAATAAAAACTTTTTCAGTCAATAGATATGCTGTGTAGAGATGCACCGAATAGCACTATTCGGCCTTCGGCCGAATACCGAATAACCTTTTATCCATTATTCGGTGAGACGAATATTCGGCCGTATATTCGGCTGAACACAACGTTGATCGTATGATAACAAAATAACCAAATGGACATTGTTTGAAGTTCATGTACGGAAACGATTGAAAATTGTCCGAACTATTGCACAAGAAATAAATAATTTTGCGCCTATGGAATAAGGTACGCTAATCCGTAGCGCACCTACTTTTGTTCTTATTTGAGTTGTCGTTTAAAAATAATGTTTATGAGGATTATGGTTAACACAATTTAGAAGTTTGTGTTACAACTACATTTTGAGTGTTGCATTATACTTTCATATTATTTTCGGATAATCATTGGCCACTATTCGGCTTATTCGGCATATTCGGCCGAATAATAAACTTATTATTCGGCGAGCCGAATATTCGGCAAAATCCAATTTTTGCTGATGTTCGGCCCGAATATTCGGCGACCGAATATTCGGTGCATCTCTAATGCTGTGTGCCGCAGTCGAAACGACCAACGCCTTGGAACACAGGGAACTCTCGGTGGTGTCCGAGAAATGTATTCGGACCTCCAAAACCGGCAACATCATGCTGTGGCCTTACATAAAAACACCCAAGATTTGGGCAAATTGCTCAGGGATGAAAGCATCACGCACAGCAAGTGTCTAACGGGAATTCACAGCTTACAGCCGGTTTATTTTTTCTTTTGACCTGCACATTCAAGGTATCTGAATTCATAATTGATTTCCTGTAAGGTAACAAAAGAAGGTGTTTAGATAGAGAAACCTTCAAGCACCCTAATATTACCTATTGGAGTCATAGCTTTGTTTTCTTTTTGCCATTAATTTAAATAATAAAATGCTGATGATAATAAAATAGACCACATTTCTTATTACCACATTTCTACGATAAATTTACATTTTCCTCTTACCTTTTTTTCAATAAAAAAGTCATTTTAAAGTGTATATTTTTTCGGAAAGACAAAAGTATTATCTACAACTTTATCGAAGACGTTTTACCGATCAAACAAACCATTATGGCCCTAAAAATATTTGTAATCATAAATACCCTCCCAAAAATAGCATTTTCAGTAGCTTCTCAAAAATGAGTCGTGCTCCAAAAAATTAAACCAATAGCATAAAATGACATTTTTTGCCTATAGAAACGTCTATGCAGAGTTTCAGCCAAATTAAAAATAACAATTTAAATAAAATATTAAAACTGGGACATTTTTTGTAGAATTGCTCAGTAATAAAAAGCCTATCACTTTGTAAGTATCACACATGCTAGTGTTGTACTCATTATTCTCACTAAACTTATAAAAAACAGTAGTGGCGTACTGGTTGTAGCATCAATCGATTATGATATAAGGACATATACGGACATAACATGTGCATACACTTGGTCTCAGTAGACAGGTTACTACGTTGATCGCGTGATGTACGATGAATATTTCGAAACTCAGCTTGGAAAATAGCTTCAATTGATGGGTTAACACCAATGCTCACCAAGTTTTTTTCTTGCATCTTATAGAATTTTTTCTCAGCTTTCCAATGCTGGTCTCAGATCGAAAATCGGTAGTTGCGAACATGGTCAAAATTGCATTTTTCTGATGTAATCCAAGATGGCGGCCAAATTCAAGATGGCGGCCTAAATTATGATCACTTCAAATGAAGGCTCTATCAATCCTCTTTACAGAAAAGTGCTACTTGTAGTACTTTACATTACGAATTCTAGAGATATAGCTCAAATAATACATCAAGAATTGCTAAAACTTCAACTTTTCTGAAAACTGTTTCGCCCCTTGGTGACCAAGGGGTCAACAAATTCGATCAAACAAAAATGGCATTGTCATTTTTTCTCTATTTCTCTATGTGCATTTATATCAAATTTGAAAGACCTTGTGCACCTAGTGGTCTAGTTTCAGCGAGAATTGCTCACATAGACTTCTCCTGAACTTTCGTGCTGATTGAAGGTACGGATAAAATGCTAACCTAACTTTAATTTCCGGTGGCTTTAAGGTTCACGTGTGAACTTTGTGTGAACTTCAAGGGTCCAATGAAGAGGAGCAAGCAGCTTCTCCTGAACCTTCGTGCAGAATAGAAGTACGGATAAAATGCTAACCGAACTTCAATTCTAAGGGTTTTGAAGTTCACGTGTGAACTTTATGTGAACTTCAAGGTTCCAATGAAGAGTAGTGAGCAGCTTCTACTGAACTTTCATGCTGATTAGAAACACGGATAAAATGTTAACCGAACTTTAATTTCCGGGGGTTTTGAAGTTCACGTGTGAACTTTATGTGAACTTAAAGGTTCCAATAAAGGGAAACAAGCAGCTTCTCATGAACTTTCAAGTTGCTTTCAGGTGTTGACGGTACTTTATTTAGAATGAAGTTCGGTTTGTGAGTAATGTGTCTTGTTGTCCAGCAAGAAAGTTCCGCGGAACCAAATCCGAACCTTATGTGAACTTCTTAGTTCGATTGTTAAGTGAAATTCGAACTTCTGGTTGCTTGTTCCAAAGTGTGTCTTTTTAAAGCATATTTATAACAAATTTTTGTACATTCTAACTAATTCTGATCTTTTTCTGCCAAAAACCTTACAAAACTTGCTATAATTTTTAATAATCAGTAAGTAATTTTGATGGGAATTTTAATATTTTCTATTAACGAGACCAAGTTTAGAACACAAGTTGATACAAAAAGTTTGTAACAAAATACAGGTCGGACTCGATTATAGGGTAAGGAACGGCTTAAGCAGTCACGCCTATTTTGATCAGTCGAAGAAAACAGGCCTCAAACTCCTGAATTTTGATCAATATCGACAATTTCAATGTTGGAAACAAAAACTTTGATTGTCTAGCTGTCTTACGAATATAAGAAATACCGTTAATCAAAAGAAATCTGTGAACAAACACAATCGAAACAAATCGACCTATATTGCAGCCATTCAGAAGCCATTTCGGGTGCTGAAAATAAACGCCTGCAAAACAGATGGAAACTGCTTTCAATAGGTTTGGGGTGATTGGAATAGTGTCCATCGATTGGTAACATTAATTGATTATTTTTCTAACCTAGTTTTACAATCTGAAAACAAGTTCTGACAGAGAAAAAGATAGAGAACAGATTGATATACTTCTGTTTGAATTTCACCCAACACATTTCGAGTATTTCGTTTCAATACACAGGCGGTTCCTGAAGCTGCTTAGAATATGTTCCCTACCTTATATAGTCTCCGATTTTTTTTCACTATATATAATCGAATTTTATATATAATCAAATCAGTGAAAAAAAATATTTTATATTTATTTTCGTAAATGATTTGTTGTTTTCGAATATATAAGAAGAAATTTATTTTTGATTCATCCTCCTAAAAATCAGAAAACACAATTCTTACAAAAAATACATATCTTGTAGTTATTCCTGGTGTAATTGCAGTCAAATGTAAAGAAAAAATATTTTAAAAAATTTATAAAACTATATGTAGATTTGTCAACTTGTTTGTATTCAATTTCTTAAATTTTAAAAAATAAATTGTTTTATAACTTTTTTTTTCATTTCTTTTATTTTTGAAATTATTCTTATTCAGGTTCATTTGAGTATTTTTAGTTTTTTTATTTTTAAATTTTATGAAACAATTTTCAAAATTAATTTTTTTTTATTTTTTTCTATTTTTTTCCCTTTTTAACAAGCGTTACGTATTTTGTAGATGTTCTCCTACGATATATTAGCTCTAGATAAGTCATATTTGAAATTCAAGAAAAAAGTTTTTTTGCTTCTATATATAATCGAGTCTAATATTATATATAATTGAATCATATATAATCGAGTCCGACTTGTATTAAAATTTGTTATAATCCTGATATTTTTGAGTGATCGGGTATCCATAAATATAAACTATAATTCAGAAACACGACTTCCACTGTTTATAATTCATCGTGAGGACGTTTGACATTCCCAATACTTTGATTTTCAAAAAAAGTTACAAAAAATATTCAAACCATACAACTTTTCATTATACAGGTCGGACTCGATTATATATGGTCTCCTGTTTTTCACTGTATATCGAATTTTATATATAATCGAATCAGAGAAAAAAAATGTTTTTTATTTATTTTATATAAATGATTTGTTATTTTCGAATGAATAAGAAGAATTTTATTTTTGACTCATCCCCCTAAAAGTCAGAAAACACATTTCTTACAAATATATTCATCTTGTAGTCATTCCTGGTGTCATTGCAGTCAAATGTAAAGAAAAATTTGGATCGTGTATATTGATTTGTCAACTCTTTTGTATTGAATATCTCAAATTTTTAAATAATTTCTTTGTATTTTTATTTTAATTTTTTTTTTAATTTTTGAAATCATTTCGATTTAGGTATTTTTTTTTTATTTTTGAATTTAAAAAAATATTGAAGTTTTTAAACATTTTGTGTTTTTTTCTGTTTTTTACCCTTACTATCAAGCGTTACGTATTTTACGGATGTTCTCTTACGACATATTAGCTCTAGATTTGAAATTCAAAAAACAATGTTTTCAATTGAGTCAATATATAATCGAGTCTCTATATAATCATGTCCGACCTATAGTATCAAATGACGATTACAAAATTTTCGATGTACACTATTAAAGCTGCTAATAAATAAGAATAAAATACCATTAACGCATTCCTTATCACCAACAGCATCAAAAGATAGGCACAGCAGCCGAATCAATCCAACATTGATGCATCTATACATGAACCGTAGAATACAAAACACCGACGGTAATTATATTCATTATCTGGCTGAAAAGAAGCTCCACCAAAGACCGGCAGGCAGACTGATGTGCTTGATTACACCCAGCATGCAAGTAATACCAGGCTGGCGTACAGCCAGACACAAAGCTCGAATCATCAAAGCGAGTTGCTTATCGCTTCACGATTAACCTCCGCCACGGATGGCCCAAAAAAGCTCGCGCGGGTTCGTCGCTTCCAAACAATAGAAGACTTCATCGGCTAAACCTCGGTGGCCGTTTATACTTTTTTCGTAAACAAAGTTGCGCATGAAAAAAAACTCCACCTTGTTTTCCTGATGCATCATCTTTATTTGATTTTTTTTACCATCAGCGTGTCGACTGAACCTTCGTTAGCAGGTGTCATGCAAAGCGATAACCTTTTTGCCTGTTTTGGGTAACCCGACCGGCTTCTTAATGCTGCACTGTATTGTGGGAAAACGCAAACATAAAGAAAGAGAATTTATCCACCACTTACTTTGCTGCGCTGACGATTGCTGCAACTGTAATCCAACGTTCAGTAACAGAATGCATATGTATGCAACAGATTTGCATTCAAAGTGCCCCATCTCGGTAAGTAGTTTCTCCTCCCGCTCACTATCCTTCTCTCTTATTCACACTGGTGCAGTACTTCGACACTCAGAACAAATCGAAAAACTGCACAATGTTCGCGATCATCGATTTCGAGTGTATATTTCATTCGGTGCACTTGGGATCTCTTGTGGTTAATTTACGCTTCCTTGATTTTTTGTACGGAGATGCAACTTGCAAACATGAATACACATGCCTTAATGGCAATTAAATTTTACCATTTTCTCGCACGTTACTTTGATAACTGCAATACACGCACCAAAATCACTTGTCGATCAAATAACAATTTTCACATTTTCTTCCCTTATGCTTTTCTCGAGCATCGCTAGGCAAAGTACAGCGAAGAAAGAAAATAACCGCCGATCGCAATTGCACAATATCGATTTCACCACCTAGCAGCCTAGCAGAGCTGCCCCCCTCTGTGTGCCATACCACCAAACCTACTACTACTGCTGCTACCGCGATGGTGTTGTGCCGCTGGGGACCACAAGATTTTAACTTACAACACTGTCATATCGGAATGGTGGTGAAGTGACAAACTTGCAGCCACAATCCAAGTTCTGCTTCGCAATCGAAACCGGAACTCGACCAGAACGAACAGTCACCCCTTTCTGTTTTTTTCGGAGTCAACGTAGAACTGAAGTTTATCCGGTAATCAGCTGTTGACAGCTTCCACTAAATCCACTCAAGTCACAAGATAGTGTTGCACAATCCACGTTCACTAATCTCACAGCATGTTACAACAACTTCGTTACTATTCCAAAAACGAGTGAAAAAAAAACAACTGCACCAAAGTCCTCGAGTTCGCCGCTTGGTCGTTTCCAAAGTCCAAAGCCTTCCAATCTCACCACAAACGCACGCGTGTCTCAACGGCTCGAATGTCGCTACTAAACTAAAGGAAGTCAACAGCGAATGGTAAAGTGTACGTATGGAGTTTCTTCGGCGACCTGCGCCGTTCAGTCCGTGGTGTTACTACTGCTGCTTGTTGCTGCTGCATAACACTCACACATAGAGACCCAGCCATCGATCGAATGCACGGGCTGGTTTGTATTATGAACGGGTGCCCGCCAAGATGTTTGAGTCAATTCAGCGAGAGAATGCACTCGCCAACAAGATCCGATCGAGAGCGAGTGTACAAGTTTGTTGCAATACGAACGGAGGAATTCAAAAATGCAGTACCTACCACGAAATATGTACTGAATAACATTCTGTTTATCTTATTCTTTCTTGGTCCACTGGTCCACAACGTCGCACTGGGAATACCACAATGTGTCAACCAATCCAAACGCAAAGTTTACGGGGCGAGCAAATTCGGAATCACCCAAAATCAACTTATTCTACTTTGTGTAGGTGTATATGCCGATTAAAAAATCACAGGAGGGTTGTGTGCAAAGCCACGACCGCAAGTTGAAGTAGAATACTTTTACAACAAAGATAACCCGGCTGCTTGCGTGTCAGACATATACCGCTTGTATCACAGTATCAACAAATCCTAGCACAGACGACATGAATGGACACCGACCATTCCTTGTGATATTCTCTGTATCAATACCAAAAAAAATTAACAGAGTTTCCCCGTCTCAACAGGTCGATTTATGCTTGCTTTCATGAACTTAGGCTGATTTGATATCTCGTAGGTAAAATCCCAAGTAACCAAAAGTTCGGATAAAAGTAGAATTCATAGACTAATCAGCCAATCTAACGATCATGAATAGAATTCTATTCAGCTCAATTTTTAAGTAACTAACCGTACTTTCAAGTTCGCATTTGTTGAATAAACTTCGAGTAGCATGCAAAGCAGCTTCTAAACCGAACTAGAAAGTTCACATAAGGTTCGGTTAGGTCGCTGAACAGTCCGCTATTCAGCTTGAAAAGAAAACTTCAAAATACTTAAAAATAAAAATCAATTTGCAATTTTTCAATTTCCTCGCTCATCGTTTGTGTTGCTTCAATCCCATGATAATCATTTACTGAAGAAATTTAGATCAGAAGAATAATGTCTGGCTTAATTTATTATTAAATTTCATAATTTTTTTTGCAACTTACTACACAAGCTTCGAACTCGAGTTCTCCCTCTTTGAAGCCTAGATTCATACCACTGCTCCGTTCCCGCTATATGATATCAGCATCGATTTTACTCGATGTGCTGATTTCTCTTCTTTACCTACACGTTCATAGCTAGAAACATACCGGGTCTCTCTTTCAGCTTGAAAGTTCAGATAAAGTACAAGCGGATTGCTTTGTTTTCTTTTTGCCAATAATTTAGATAATAAAGTTCCGATGACAATAAAATAAACCATATTTCTTCATTGTTTTTGAAAAACTTTTTTTTTTTTATCACTAATCCTGAAGCAAACTTCATTTTCGCCAAAATAGAGTAAAGCATCAGTCAGAACTTAACATGAACTTTGAAGTGGAAATGAAGTACGACATAGACTTCTCCAGAACTTTCGTGCTGATTAGAGGTACGGATAAAATGCTAACCGAACTTTAATTTCCGGCGGCATTGAGGTTCACGTGTGAACTTTATGTGAACTTAAAGGTTCCAATGAAGGGGAGTAAGCAGCTTCTCCTGGACCTTCGTGCTGATTAGAAGTACGGATAAAATGCTAAACGAACTTTAATTTCCGGGTGTTTTGCAGTTCACGTGTGTACCTTATGTGAACTTTAAGGTTCCAATAAAGGGGAACAAGCAGCTTCTCATGAACTTCCAAGTTGCTTCCAGGTGTTGACAGTACTTTATTTAGAATGAAGTTCGGTTTGTGAGTAATGTGTCTTGTTGTTCAGCAAGAAAGTTCCGCGGAACCAAATCCGAACTTTATGTGAACTTCTAAATTCATTTGTTAAGTGAAATTCGAACTTCGGGTTGCTTGGAGTTTTTCGAAAAGTTTGAAACAGCCTTTTCCTTGAACAATTTCTAAACCTGCTGTTAGAGCGTGGTGAAAACTGATGGCTTGAGAGAAAACATGCTGGTAAAAGCAACAGTACCGTAAAGTATATGTGGAGCAGAGTACCGCTGGTCTCTCGTAGTCTATCATTACAGCGGTACACGACTTCTATTCGCGTGCAATCGAGGAATCTGATGGTGATTTTGTTAATCTCAGTTCATTGTCTCATGAATATGTTTACCATACAAACCATAAATTACTCAGCAAGAATTTGACTTTTTGCTACGGTTGTAAATTATAAGTTATTTTTATTTCATTTTAACTTCGATGATCACCCGTGGTCCCCGTGGTTCTGTGGTTAGCGATTTCGGTCGGCTAGCTCTCCCACACGGTTGTGATATCGGGTTCGATTCCCGATCAGGTCGAGGATCTTTTCAAGCTGGAAATTTTCTCGACTCAGAACTGGGGCATGGTGTATCGTTGTACTTATCCTATAATATGCAAAATGTGCCTAAGATTTATTCAGAATCTTTTTTTACATTTTACATTATTAGATGATTTTCTTCATACGTAATACAGTGAATGTAATTGTTGGCAAATGAAAAAAGGCTGGCTTATTAGATGATTTTCTTCATACGCAGGGCCGGATTTACGATTGTGGGGGCCCGGGGCCCAGTTATAGTGGGGGCCCCGAAACAAAACAAAACCTTTTTTTTTATCGTACGAGTTAAAAACATTTATTTGCTATTGAAAAGTTATCAAAAATTTGTTAAATTTTTTTCTTTCGTGTTGTTTTGCAGAAAACTTATTAATTATATAATCAACATTCAACTCCTTCAGTATACTCGTACTCGAAACTTAATAATGCTAAGACTGCCTTTCATTCTCCACAGTCGTACGCAACCTATTTTTAATTAGTTTCATCTTCGATTGTTTTTTCTTGACACCTGAAAAAAAACCTAATTTGAAAAAATTGCGATCCACAGGCAAAAATTTGCACACAATTTGAGAAAGACTGCGCAAATATAAGACGACTCTGACAATAATATACAGAAACTAGGAAAAAACTACACACATCTGCAGGTCAATAAAATCTGCACACGAACTCAGAAAATCTGCATTTTGCAAAGCACATCTGGTGTTCCTGATTCGGACAAGATAGCAAAAGCAATGCATTAAAAAAACTTGTGGGTTATTTTCTTTCTCTGCTTCATCTCCCATGCGCGCTGGTTCGATTCAAATGGTGTGTTAATGTGTGTCATTCCAAGAGAATCCAAGGCAGGGATGCCACATATACAGATTTTTCTGTATTTTACAGAGTTTTGAACTAAAAAAGCAATACAGAATCTGTATTACAGAATTACAGAATATTGTCAGAAATACAGATTTTACAGAATCTTTTGCTATTCGAAATGAAATCAATTTTTTGGAAGGTTAAATTCAATTCAACGACTTTCAAACTTCTGTGAAAAAACCTGATGCTGTTTATGTTAGTATCGTTGCAGAAGAAGAGGGATGAGGCTTGGACGAAGACGGAAAATAACGTTTCGAAATATTTGACGGGATTTCTATTTAAAATTTGTGAAACAAATTGCAAAGCTGTTCGATTTTATCGATTCTGTTGAAAAAACGGTAGCTTTATTCAATTCTAAACATTCGTGAAATTGGAAAATTTAAATGATTTGATCTCCAAAATTCGTAACAGTAACTGATCGACAAGACATGAATAACGAGTTTTACTCGCTAAGAACAAACTTTTTGACCGGAAGATTCGATGAAACAGATGACTTAACTTGGTCTGAGTAGTTGGACGCCACAATGCCAATGGTAAATTCATGTTTCCGTTACTGGGATCATTTGTGCGAATTTTTTCAATAATTCCACATTCTTCGGCTTTTGTAGAACGCATATTTTCGATATATAATTGCAGCAAGTCTAAAGCCAGAAATCTCATGGCCCCTAAGCTTATGAGCTCAATTTTAAAAGCTAAAAGCTACGTTGCTAACCAAGCAGGAGCTACTAGAATTAAATTAACAAAAACATGCATGAACATCACGTAAAGATAAATAAGCAATGTCGTGTTCAGTTACTACATTTGATTAACTCGCCTAATTATAAGTTTGGAACCAATAAAAAATTAGGCCAAAGCAAAAAATGGTGATTTGTTTCAATATATTCTTTAAGGAAGAAGATTTTCATGCAACATTTTTAGTTAGCTGGATACAGATTTTTTATATAGATTTTTTAGCCCGTGAAACAGATAATACAGACATTAGCAAAAATACAGAAATAAATGTGGCAACCCTGATCCAAGGTGAGCTCTTATGGATGTAGTCGTGATATTGGCGCTAGCGAAAAAATAACACTGAAAGAAAGTGTCAGATTGAAATGGTCTAATCAAATTTTCTTACTGTAAATCGAACTTTTGATTAAATCTCATTTTTTAAAGAGAAAAAATCTTTTTCTCAATTTGTGGGGGGCCCAAAAATGTGGAGGCCCGGGGCCCGGCCCCCCTGGGCTCCCCCATAAATCCGGCTCTGTTCATACGTAATACAGTGAATGTAATTGTTGGCAAATGAAAAAAAAATAGTCAAGCAAAAAATAAAAATGAATCTTCTTGAACTTTTACTTTGTTTCAATTGTTGATTGCTGTTATTTTTTGCTAGAAGTTGTTAATAATTTTGTTCAACATATTTTCTTATGTTTCTCTATTAGTATACTATGAGACGGCTTCGAAATTATTTTCAAAGTAAAATTCATATGATAAATTTAATCAAACAGACACAAACATTCGTTACGATAACGTAAATATTGTTGTTGGACGCATTACGAAAAATTCATGGTGCTTCTTCAACGACAACGATACGCTTGTGCCTTGCAAAATAAATGTTGTTTGCAGGAAAAAACCTTACAGGCACAATATCACCAAATGTAAACGAAATGCTTTCGAGTGTTGCTAAATATATTTCTAGAAAACCTGAATTAACCCACCTAGCGGTCAGACCCAGCCTTTCTCATTCAAACTTATTATTTGTAAAAATAGATTTACATGAACGCTTCAATCCAATAAAGGTATATTCACTCGTTGGGTTCTAAAGTATTGATGTTGTAATTGAAGTATAAAATATGAAATTTGACGTAATGTTAGTGCTTAAGAAATAGCGAAATAAAAGGAATGACTTTTAATTTCGAACAATTTAATCACGAGCAATACCAGGAACGTTTAAATAGTAAGATACCCCATTTAAGTTATGTTGAGGCCACATATATTGGTTAAAGCAAGTATAGTTTTAAACAGTCTTTGAATTTCTTTTCTTCCCACAACTTTTGAACCACATATCAAATTGTTATGAAATTTTTTATTTTTAAGCTTGAGAGATGTCGCGTTCGTATGACACTAGTCATGTTCAAAAAAGTCGTGTAATCTTTGAGATAATGGACTTTCGTTGTTTTAACAATTTAATACATAACGGTTGCTTAGACCACTAGTCCTTCCATTTGATACTGATTTTATAAAAATCGGTTCAGCCATCTCTGAGAAACATGAGTGGGAACACGTTTCTTTTCGTTACTTTTGAACCACAAGTTTAATCTTTATAAAATTCAAGGGTATTTCAGGTAGCCCGTTCATTTGAAACCAATTTTGTTTAAAACGGTTGTGTAGTTACTAAGATAATGAAGTTTCATGATTTTTACATTTTGATACATCCCTTGTAGGAGCTTATGACCACTGTTACCGTTAGTTAGATATATTGTGGTATAGATTTTGATACATAACCTCTACAATAAAAATCCGATTACAATAATATTGAATAGCGTCTTATGGGACGACAAGACCTTCCATTTGCAATTAATTTCATGAAAATCGGTTCAGCCATCTCTGAGAAAAGTGACTGAGAATAGAAGGTTGCACATACACACACACACTCACACACACGCACACACGCACACACACAAACACACACACACACTCATACGTACACACTTACATACACACACATACATACATACATACATACACACACATACACATACACACACACATACACACACATACATACGTACACAGACACAGACAAAACACAGCGCCCCTCGCAGCCTGGAAGAATACAAATATGACTGCTCACAAAGAGAAATGGCTGGCAAGTGACGATATCTGCAGGTGAAAAACAAAAACACCACACGGTGTATCCGAAGTGCCGGATTATCGTACTTTAATGTACCTCGGATTTTCTTTCACCAAAAGTTAGTTTTGGTCCTAACCTTTCAAAATCGGCTAATTTTAAAATTATCCATCGGGGGAAATTTGAAAAAAATTGATTTGAATTTTTAGTGTTTTTTCAACCTAAATTTTTCGATTTGATTGGTGATCTAACGAATCGTGTAACATCAACATGTAGAAAATTGAGTTCCATTTCAACTACCTGCGTTTCTTTAATGGAAAATTTTCACTTTCAACCGAATCGCTTGCAATAATTTATAATTATTACAGTCCCGACACAATTATGGATCACTTGAAAAGGTGTATGAATTCAAAATAAACACATCTGGCCAATTTTATTGTATATAAGTAATCTATAAATGTTTTCAGTTACAGAAATATGTAATCTTTCTTTTGATTGAGTATTTGTTTCCATGTTTTATAAATATTTCTCTGAAAATATATTTATTTTATTACAACTCATCAAATACAAAACTATGGATCACTTTTCAGAGCGGTCCCAATTATGAAACAATTTGCATCATATTAAACAGTTTTCGGCAATGAATTTGTTTAATGAACCTTATTCAAATTATATGATATGAAGAATTGCCATGTTTCATATCTTTTTAAAGATCTCACATGGGCCTGGGGATTTTTTCTAGGTGGTTAAAACATACTATAGTATACAATATAGCAGCTTCCGCAAAGAACTTTGGGATACATCCCCCTTTCTTTGTCGCATTCGAGAATCTAGCACTGTTTATGGTTTTTGTCAGTGTATCATGTATACATTTAGGTTGTTTCACTTTTTTGAAACACAAAAGACATATTTTTTTGTTCATGTGTTTTCTTTATTTTGTACAATCTACCGAAAACAACTAGACGAGCCGTCGTTTGTTTTAACGTTGTCGAAATGGTTTGTTAATATCACTGTTTATATGTGTTGTAAATCATAGCAATCACTGATTTTTTCACATGCACCATAAAAAAACCAAGGTTATTTTGACAAATGCATATCAACCACTACTATATAAATGTGTTCGGGTTTTTTCGTAATGTTTTTTTTTTCAATACCTGTGTATATATCTCTTTTTTTCTTCAACATGCAATCTAAAAATCTACTAGGAAACTATTTTAAGCTTAAGATTGTGATGAAGTTATTTAATTTGAACGTTATCAGTGTATTTAACATTAAAAATTAGTATAATTCAAATAAAAAAATACACAAAAAATTTAAATCAACTTTATTCAATTTTCCCCCGATGGATTTTTTTAAAACCGGTTGATTTTGCAAGGTATGGATCCAAACTAACTTTTGGTGAAAGAAAATCCGAGGTACATCAAAGTATGATAATCCGGCATTTCGGACACACCGTGCACCATGTTTTTGCAAAAAAAAAAGAAATCGCCACTAACAATCTTTATAATATTCGAAACAATATTCGACTATTCCACGAACGATTATCAGAATATAAATCAATATAAATATACCATTCATGAAATGATACCTGAACAACTGGAAACTACTGCAAAATAACATATTTATATTATTAGAAGAATAGTTTTAGTACAAAATTTTGTATTATTAGTTTACCATAACGTGTACTGACTTACTTTACTTTGTTGGCTAACGGACCGTTCACCGGTCTAGGGCCGAACGAATTAGAGATGTCCAGCTTCTTCTGTCTTGGGCAGCCGTTCTCCAGTCTCCCCGTACACCAGCAGTCCACCGCGCACATCCACCGCGTGCGAGGCCTATCACGGAGTCGACGGCCTCTTCTTGGTTCTCTACTGAAGATAGTTTTGGCGGCTCTCTTGTCAGGCATCCTGGCTACATGTCCAGCCCACTGAAGCCTGCCCCGCTGTATTACCTTCACTATATCAGCATGTTTGTATACCTGGTACAACTCGTGATTAATGCGTCTGCGCCACACTCCATCTTCCAGTTTACCGCCAAGTATCGATCGCAGAACTTTACCACCGGGAGTATCAGCGTCCTATACAGCGCTAGTTTTGTGCGAGTTTGCAAACTGCGGGACCTTAGCTGGTTACGCAGTCCGTAGAAAGCCCTGATCGCAGCTGCAACTCGTCGTTTCACTTCACGGCTCATATCGTTGTCACATGTCACAAGCGTACCAAGATAAACGAATTCGTCAACCACTTCAAATCGTTCCCCATCTATCTCCACCTCAGCACCAACACCACGGGGACTCCCACGCTCTCTGCCAGCTACCATGTACTTCGTTTTGGCAGAGTTAATGACAAGTCCCAATCTCGCTGCTTTCCTCTTAAAAGGTACGAAGGCCTCCTCCACGGCCTAACGGTTGATACCGATGATATCGACGTCGTCCGCAAAACCAAGAAGCATGTGAGATTTCGTGATGATCGTACCGTTTCTTTCGACGTTTGCTCTTCGAACTGCACCCTCCAACGTTACGAACGCGGCTGATGCCTCGCCAGCTATCTGCACGCACGATTTTGATCCCTCCAGTGTCATACGACTCAGCTTTATGATTTTTGTAGGGAAACCGTGTTCCAGCATGATCTGCCTCAGCTCGTTTCTTTTCACTGAGTCGTATGCCGCCCTGAAGTCCACAAACAGATGGTGAGTCGGTAAGTTGTACTCCCGGAACTTATCGAGGATCTGTCGCAGGGTGAAGATTTGATCCGTCGTGGAACGCCCCTGTCGAGAACCAGCCTGGTATTCGCCAACAAAGGATTCCGTTAACGGTCTCAATCTGAAGAACGGGAGAGCACTTTATTTGCGGAGTTGAGCAACGTTATCCCTCGATAGTTGCCACAATCCAATCGATGACCCTTCTTATAGATAGGGCATCTGAGGCCTTCCAACCAGTCGTTCGGCCTTTGTTCTTCCACCCAGATCCTTAGTATTATCTGGTGGATCGCATAGTACAGCTGCTCGCTTCCTGCTTTAGAAGTTCGGCCGGGATACCCTCCCTCCCAGCGGCCTTGCCGTTTTCCAGCTCACAATCGCCTTTTTCACCTCCTCCTGTGTTGGTGTCTCCACAGCTTGTTCATCACTCATAATCATCATCCTGTTCCTGCTCTGCTCATCCGGCTCCTCACCATTCAATAGCGCCTGAAAATGCTCCTTCCACCTGGCTGCAACCGTCGGTTTATCAGTAAGCAGGTTGCCGTCCTTGTCATTACACATGACCGGCACAGGGAAATTCCTGCTTCTGACTCTGTTGACAGTTCTATAGAGTTTCCGCACGTCGTTTTGAGCATAGCTGTCCTCTGCGCTGGCTCCTCGTACTCGCGCTTCTTCCGACGGTGGATTCTATCTTCGGCAGCTCTTGCCCCCCATGTACCTCTCTCTGTTCTGACGCGTAGCCGCAGTGAGCATGCGGCTCCTGGCACGGTTTTTCTCATCTGTCGCTCTCTGGCACTCGGCATCGAACCAGCCATTAGGCTGTCTTCCACGCGTCGTACCTACCACCTCTCTCGCAGTCGTTTCGATGGCGCCGTGGATACTGCTCCACAGTCCATTCATGTCTTCCACGCCTTCCTCCTGCTGTTCTGCGATCCGTTGATCCAGCTCTCTGGCGTATTCTGCTGCCACGCCATTAGCTTTCAACCGCTGAATGTTGAAACGCGTCGTCCTCTCTGTGCGAGATTTCAGCACGTTCGACAACCGTGTGCGGATCTTACAAACGACGGGATAATGGTCAGAGTCAATGTTTGGTCCCCGAAAAGACCTAACATCAGTAACATCCGAAAAGTGCCGACCGTCAATCAGTACGTGATCGATCTGGGAGCAGGCTTCTCCATTTGAATGCCTCCAGGTGTATTTCCGAATATTCAAACGTGGAAAATAGGAGCTACATATGGCCATTCCTCTGGCCGCGGCAAAGTTTATCAGCCTCAGGCCGTTTTCATTGGTCGACGATTAGAGGCTAAGCCTTCTAATGACCGGACAGAAGAACTCCTCTCTCCCAACCCGTGCGTTTGCGTCTCCGATGACGACTTTTACGTCGTGCTTTGGGCACTCGTCATAAATTCGCTCAAGCTTGTCATAGAACTCATATTTGACTTCATCGGATTTGTCGTTTGTTGGTGCGTAGGTGTTGATTAAACTGTAGTTGAAGAATTTGCCCTTAATCCTCAACACACATATACGGTCATCTACGGGCCTCCACCGGATGACTCTTGTTTTCTGATTTCCCAGCACTACGAAACCGACGCCCCGTTCCGCTGCTTTGCCGCCACTGTAGTAGATGTGGTACTTGTAAGAAGTGCGTGCAATAGGGTCTACTGCACGGAATTCCCTTTCTCCGGAATTTGGCCACCGAACCTCCTGAATCGCTGCGCTTTCGACTCCCTGCCGCTGTAGTTCTCGAGCAAGCAAGCCAGCCCGCGCCGGTTCATTGAGAGATCGGACGTTCCAAGTACCCAATTTCCAATCGTTTACCTTAATCTTTTTCCGTATTCGTAGCCTAGGTCTTTGCCGATTGATCCGTTCCGTATTTCCAAATTCGGTGTTCGTGGTTGATGAAAGGTTTCGGTATGCAACCTCACCAGGGTCGCGATACCTACATCCTGCTGATGGGGCTGCCATCTTAGGTGTAGCTCGCGAGATACAGCATTCCATAATTCAGCCGCCCGCTCCGGGTCAGACGCTGTTGTACGCCGCCCCTATGGGGATACAGCCGCGTACGACCCCCTTCCCAGTCAGCACACGACCATAGTTTCCCCCGGGGTTGGTTACCCGATCTCCGCTAAGGTTACTCGTATTCCGGTCGGCACCACGTGGAGGTTGGGATAGAAGTTGCTGGACAGAGGTGAATGGCCACATTAGGGTCTCAAGTTACACGTGTCCAGCCATTTGCCAACCCATAACGTGTATAATATCGAAAAAAATATGTTCGGGAAAATCGATGTTTTTGAATGGTAACCATACCTAACGCCTAGTTCACCAAATGGTTATTTCTCAGTTTACTATAAACTAGATGGTCAAAACTGAAGCTGATATGGTATGTAAATGGTTTTGTTACTTTTTTATAAATACTTAAGATACTATACGAAAAACAATTCGTGTATGGTATTTGTTTACGCGGGAAGTTCCTTTTCAGCGATTCTCGAGTAGCTGCTTTTTCGTACGTTTTCGTTAAGAAAATCTGGCATCTCTGCCGTATCCAGATCAAGTAACCCTTGCTTTTAGCTGAATTACATTTTAAATATTTCCAAGTGACCGTTGAAGAACACGCGAAAATATAAAAACTTGAATTGAAAAGCCATGCAACAATCAACGACAAAAAGGTATGTAAAATGTTAAATGCAATGTAATTTATGTAATTTTAGTATATTCTTGTTCTTAGACCATTGAATGCGCCATAGACAATGCTGCCGATCAACGAAATGGTGCTCAAATATTCAAATATATTGTCATCATAGATCTGGAAGCCACATGTTGGACAAAAAAATCACAAGAAGGTTGTATGCAAAGCCACGACCGCAAGGTTGAAGTAGAATACTTTTACAAGAAAGATAACCTGGCTGTTTGCGTGTCAGTCATTTTTTCTAGTTAATAAACGTTGACCGTTCATTGGCAGTATTGTAATTTCTTTTTGTCTGATATTTTGAATGAAGTTCATTGGATATTTTTAAATTTTGTGCAAATGAGAAGTTGAAGTGCTGCCGAATTGTAATATGCACATTTAATACGACATCATTAAACGGGAAGAGAACAAAGGCTACGGTTATGCAGAACGCGAATGCCGGCGCGATGCGATTCGCCTTACCGTGGTGAAATGTACAGCTCTTTTTAAGGGGAAGTAGAGGTATACATTTCAACAGATTTCGTCTTGCCGAATCGCATCGCGCCGTTATTTGCGTTCTGCATGACCGAAGCCAAACACTAAGCGACGCAAACACGTAATAATAGTCAGAGTATGCATGTAGATGAAGATAATTAACTTTGGATTATAGCGCAAAACGAGAAAATATTAACTCTTCAAATAATCATTTGTGTTCTTCAAATTTCAGTAGTTCAATTTAATATCCGATGAAATGTTTGTTTATTAGCTCTTATAAAGGCCAAATGATGCATTCCCAATTTACTAGGTCCATAACTCTGCCGACCGTGCTTAAGCGAAAGCGCGGTATAACGACCAATCAGAGGTCGAGTTTTGTGATTTGACAAGGCTTAAGAGTTTTCAATAGTACAATAGTTCGAATGATAAAATTGCAATTTCATGCATTTGGTAGGAATCTTAGAAGATTTTCTAATCGATTGCTGCAAAAACGAAGGAAATCCATCGAAAACTAACCGATTTATTAGCATTTGAAATTTTTCTCACTTTTTTCAGTGTTAGATTCTCATTTTACATCCCTATGTAGCCGAACTTCCTGAGAGAAGTATTCTACTTCAAAATTAAATCTTCATTAATTCATTTGTTGTCCATTCTATCATAGGATGTAGTGTTCATTTTATCATAGGATGTAGTGTTTATCTTACATCTCTGTGTTACCTTGATAGTGAGGACTAAGGCGCACGGTCAACACAATAAGAAAGGTGTTTTCACATTGAAAACTAGACACGGCTTTACTGGAGGAAGTGTTGGCAAATGCATCTACCGCTAATACCACCGCTATCATACGAAAGCGCGTCGTTTCATGTGGGGAATATCAACAACGAAAAATGACGCGCGTCTAAGCATAACCCGAACTGTTTCGCCGTGCTGCTCCCATTTACCTTTACATCGGCCTCAGGGAAGTACCGGCTGCATCTGCATCTACCGCTGAGGCTGTCACTATACTGCTATTGGTACCAAAAGCTATTAACTCTTCAAATAAGTGTGTTATTTGTTCTCAAAAGAACAATTGTTCAATTCAAAATCGGATTTACGCAATCGCATCTCTGTAATATTACCGACAATAATATTCTTCTGAACAAACTGATACAACTTTCCCATTAGGCCTCTGCCATAATAGACGCGAAAAGCGAAGCAAACCGATTCGCTCAGCTGTAGGTTAATGTACAACCATCAGTAGAGCTGTACATCAACCGCCGAGCGAATCGGTTCGCGCCGCTTTTCGCGTCTACTATGGCAGAGGCCTTAGAGAAAGTTGCTGGCTGATGTATTCACTTCATGCAAGCCTGCTGCTGATGCTTCCCGCTACCACGCTGAAACAGCATTTTAGTGAAGGGAGTGTCGCTGCATCAGCTGACCCTGCTACTATCGATGCTGATATACCCGCTGCAACAGCTACGCTATGCATAGCCATGCCACAATTGTGGCCGCTATACGCTGGCCCAACTGCTGAGCAACTGCAACGCTATCCGTAGCCATGCCACAGTTGTGGCCGCCATTGGTATCCGCTGTACCTGCATCTGCTGGCCCTGCTGCTATCGATGGTGAGATCCGCTGAAACTGCTACGCTTATTCGCAGCCATGCCACAGTTGTAGCCGCTATCCGCTATCGATGGTACCCACTGCTCGCTCCCGCTGCTGCTAAGGGAGGACTGCTGTCGTCGCTGTTCAGAACTACTATGAGCGGCTGCGACTAAAACAGGCTCTTATATAGGGATGAAAATAGGAATGAATTATTTTACGTACGTGGTGGAATGATATAACTTGAAAAATATGTGTGACTTCATTCTGGTTCAGAGCGATCATTTGATAAGCTCCACCTCTTTTTTCAGTTTCTAAAGTTTTTCCTCAGTTTCGTAGCACGGATGCACAAAAATGATTTCTTGTGAACATTCTGTCGAGCCGGACCGATAGCACTCTCATTGAAGCAACAAAATAACATGTTTTGTGTCGTGTTGTGCAGCTTGGTTGAAGAAAATGTTCCCGTCCCCATATCGCATGTAAGCAGATTATTGCGTTCAGTAGACAGTAGATAGTGTATCCAGCGAATAAACACCGATGGTGCTCTCACACACGCAACGGTTTTAACCCGTATCTTATTGCGGTTTGTAACATCAAGCGATTTCGTTTGCTTGCTGTTGCGTGTTGCATCATGTTGCAACTTGGCAGCTGGGAGACGACGAAATTCTGTTAATGCTGATTGATTGAATCGTCTTCATATAAGCTCTGCATAGTCGAACTAACTGCTTTTGTGAATGCGTTCCAACAGGGCAGTTTATTATTCAATGTCGGTTATGCTGATCGCAGCGTTTGCGCTGCACCTACAGTGGGGAGTTTACTAAATAAAGTAAAAATTAGACAACTACAACAGAATTTCATTGCATCCCGCACAGAATGTCTGCTTGTGTTGATGCCAGAAAATTATTAACCTGCAATTTTTTTTTTATTTGCCTTCAAAAAAGCATTTTGCGGTTCAAAATCGGTTGCTGATTACAACCTTTGAGCTGCCCTAACATTGGGGAAATTAAGATACACGGACAACATGCACTGTGGAAGCTATTTCACATTCAGTAAATTAGACGGGTGCGACAAATTTAAATTGCTAGGATGCAACACAGAATACTTGCTTGCGTTGACAAAAATTATTAACTTTCAATGACTTGTTTATTTGTCTTCAAAAAGGCATTTTGATTTCCAAAATTGGATTTCCTGATGGCAATCTTCATGCTGCCCCAACACGGGGGAAATAATGGCTGTCTGGCGACACACGCTGAGAAAAACCGCGCTGCTCCTGAGACGTGGTGACCAACCACAGGGCTAGTGCTGCTGCTAAGGAAGGACGACTGCTGTTGTCGCATTCTAGAACTATTATGAGCGGCTCCGGCTGAAACAGGCTCTTATATAGGCCAAATAGCATGTTTTCAATTGCAAGGTATATGATCCTGTCGACCGTGCTTGGGAAGCAAGCATATAACGACCAATCAGAGGTCGAATTTTTCGTTTTGACAAGGCTTGACTATTTTCAATAGTACAATAGTGTGAATGATAAAAGTACAATTATCTTATTTTGGAAAGAATCTTAGAAGATTTTCCAATCTATTGCTGCAAGAACGAAGGAAATCCATCGAATACTAACCGATTTATTAGCATTTGAAATTGGACATATTTTTCACTTTTTTCGGTTTTAGATTTTCATTTCACATCCCTATGTAGCCGAACTTCCTGAGAGAAGTATTCTACTTCAAAACATTTTACGAATGGCACAAACATGAAATTATTGAGTTTCCCGCTGTGCTTCTAAAGCCTGTGGTACACTCTTTGTCTAATGATCAAATATTTGACCTTCTAACATAATGGTAAAATTTATTTGACATCATGGTTGTTGTTTACCCGTGCTTGTCCCATGTTAAAATTGGAGAGTGACAAACAATTATATTTGACCAAATTTTTATCTGTCAAAAAGTGCCAAATATTTGACGCTTGGTCAGGCTTAAACTTAGCCACTGAGAAAATAGAAGCGGAATTTCGCCAATATGTCAAACCGGTCGAGGATCCTCGGCTAAGTAAATTTTGTACCGACCTAACTGGTATCCGCCAGGAACAGGTGGATGCCGGGGTGTCCTTGAGCAACTGCATCTTACTATTCGACGAATGGCTGAAACAAGTTTTAGCGGAACGAGATATATTCTTACCGAAAACAAATCCAGATAATCAGACCGGAAATGTTGCGTTCGCAACCTGGACCAACTGGGACTTGGGAGCATGTTTGAGCAAGGAATGCGCGCGGAAACAGATCTGCAAACCGGGTTACTTTGATTCATGGATTGATGTTAAATCGATTTACATGGTAATTTATACAGTTTCAATTTGAATAGCTTAAAATATAGTTTTTTTTCATATTTTTAGAAATTTCATAAGCGCCGCTCGGAAAGCTTTTCAGTCCCGCTGAGAAATCTGGGTATATTTTATGAGGGAAGAGAGCACTGTGGATTAGACGATGCGCGCAGCCTCGCCAAAATGATAGTGCGTATGTGCAAAGATGGTGTTAGATTTAAAATCACCCATTAGTAACCAGAAAAGCTAACATAATATTAATAGTTACGACAGGTGTTCTCTTGTTCTCATCAATTTACTTGCTCTACAAATAAAGGTACCGCTCGCATCAGTTCGAATTTATAAAAGAGTTCTCTTTGAAAATCGTTTACATTTAATGAAAAAAAACTTACTAGTTTTAGCTTCTGTACTGGATAAAAAATGCAAAAATAAAAGCAATGCTGTAGAGTTTTCTAACAAAAATCACAGGAGGGTTGTGTGCAAATCCACGACCGCAAGGTTGAAGTAGAATACTTTTACACAGCTCTACTTACGCTGTACATTAGCCTACGGCTGGGCGAATCGGTTCGCGCCGCTTTTCGCGTTTAGCCCGGCAGAGGCCTTATGCGCACGGCCAACACAATAGAAAGGTGTTCTTCATATTGAAAATTAGACACGGCTTTACTGGAGTAAGCGTTGGCAAATGCATCAACCGCTAATACCGCCGCTATCGTGCGAAAGTCAGCCTGGTAGAGGCCTGAGACGTGGTGACCAACCACAGGGCAAGTGATTTGTTTAATTTGAAGGCAGCCACAGGCGCAACCCGCTGCTATCCTCTGTTACTGCTGAGTGCTGATATCTGCTGTCAACGTTGTGGACGGTCCATCCAGCTCACCTTCCGACTAAAGAATGTAGCTAGTTTTCCCAGAAACACTCTTTTATAGTCGAAGGGTGCTACGAAATAGGCCACGCCTTTCTGTTCAGTTTTACCATTTTGTAATGTTCTTCAGGCGAATTATACCACAATTCGCATTTGATTTTTGTATCCAGCGAATAAACACCGATGGTGCTCTCACACACGCAACGATTTATCCCTAACCGTATTGCGGCTTGTAACATCAAGCGATTACGTTTGCTCGCTGTTGCGTATTGCATCATGTTGCAACTTGGCAGCTGGGTGACGACAAAATTCTGTTCATGCTGAATGATTGAATCGACTTCATATTAACTTTGCATAGTCGAACTAACTGCTTTTGTGAATGCGTTCTAACAGGGCAGTTTGTTATTCAAAATCGGTTATGCTGATCACAGCCTTTGCGCTGCCCCAACAGTGAGGGGTTAACTCAATAAAGTAAAAATTTGACAACTACAATAGAATTTGATTGCATCCCGCACAGAATGTCTGCTTGTGTTGATGCCAGAAAATTATTAAACTTCAATTATTTTTCTATTTGCCTTGAAAAAAAGCATTTTGCGGTTCAAAATCGGTTGCTAATTACAACCTTTGAGCTGCCCTAACATTGGGGGAATTAAGATACACGGACAACATGCACTGTGGAAGCTATTTCACATTCAGTAAATTAGACGGGTGCGACAAATTTAAATTGCTAGGATGCAACACAGAATGCTTGACAAAAATTATTAACTTTCAATGACTTGTTTATTTGCCTTGAAAAAGGCATTTTGATTTCCAAAATTGGATTTCCTGATGGCAATCTTCATGCTGCCCCAACACGGGGAAAATAATGGCTGTCTGGCGACACACGTTGAGAAAAACCGCGCTGCTCCTGAGACGTGGTGACCAACCACAGGGCTAGTGCTGCTGCTAAGGAAGGACGACTGCTGCTGTCGCTGTCTAGAACTATTATGAGCGGCTCCGGCTGAAACAGGCTCTTATATAGGCCAAATAGCATGTTTTCAATTGTAAGGTATATGATCCTGTCAACCGTGCTTGGGAAGCAAGCATATAACGACCAATCGAAGGTCGAATTTTTCGTTTTGACAAGGCTTGACTATTTTCAATAGTGCAATAGTGTGAATAATAAAATTACAATTATCTTATTTTGGGAAGAATCTTAGAAGATTTTCCAATCTATTGCTGCAAGAACGAAGGAAATCCATCGAATACTAACCGATTTATTAGCATTTGAAATTGGACATATTTTTCACTTTTTTCGGTTTTAGATTTTCATTTCACATCCCTATGTAGCCGAACTTCCTGAGAGAAGTATTCTACTTCAAAATAAATTTTGTTGTTTGCTATATACGTATGTATCCCGCAAATGTGTTTCATATTAGGGTAAAACTATGTTTAAGCCACAAATGGCGGACTTCGAGCCACCACCTGGTCGACTACAAATTTTTAAACCTATGAAACGCTATTTTATGTATTTATATTTAAACATAAAACAGCGTCTCCACAGAGAACGACAGATACCATAACGGTGAGTTCTATGTCGCTTCTTTTGTATCCAGCAGCCTTAGGGAACCTGTATATTAGAGAAATGACAGGTTCCCTAAGGCGTGTATATTAGAGAAATGACAGGTTCCCTAAGAGTGTCTTGTCATTTCTCTAATATATATTTGATTTCGGGCAGATTTGATTTCGAGCGCAATCCTTGCTCAAACATTCTCCTAGATCCCAGTTGGTCCAAGTTGCGAACGCAACATTTCCGGTCGGATCATTTGGATTTGTTCTCGGTAGGAACAGATTACGTGCTGCTAGAACTGTTTTTAGCCATTTGTCGAACAGTAGAAGGCAGTTGCTCAGGGTCACCCAGGAATTCACCTGTTCTTGGCGAATCCCAGTTAGTTCAGTACAAAATTTAGTTAGCTGAGGATTCATGAGCGGCGTGACATATTGGCGAAATTCCGCCTCTATTTTGCCAGTGGCCAAGTTTAGAAGCACAGCGGGAAATTCAATAATTTCATGTTCGTGAACTGTTTTTGGGTAACAGGTGGCTTCCAGATCTATAACGATTATATATTTGAATATTTGTGCGCCATTTCGCTGACCAGCAACAGCATTCAGTGGTCTAGGAACCAGAATATGTTTTAATTATTTACTTCATAATCTCGAACATTCTACATAGGGGTACAGGGGGTAAGCCTTTCGTATCCCACAATCAACAATAATTCCCGAAGTTTGTGACGCAATATACAAAGCTTTAAAGCCTGTTTTTTAAGGTAAAATTCTCTCAAACATCTTTTAGCTCAACAATTAACGATGTTATTTATGTCATAGTTTCCATAAACTGAAGAAAATTAGCTGAAAATTACAACAATAGATGGAATTTTTCTCGTTGCATTGGCCTATAGATGGAAAGCACATCATGATGAAAGCCCCAGCACATTAAGGAAGTGTTTATTATAATTATAAAGGTTAGAAATCATTCCAATACCTTATGAGAATCACAATATTAGGGGTACTGGGGGTGAGCCCGGCCCCCTAAGGAAAATGATTCTTTAGCAGCACTTGATGGCGAATATTGTTATTTTTCTTTCACAGAATCATTGCCCAGATTGTTTTCTACAAGATATGAAGGTTTTCAGTGCTTTCAAACTGTTATTTTACAAGGAATAGTGAAGTTTTGAAACTAAGATAAAAATGACGTTTAGCAATCAGTGCGGGTGAAACCGGCACCCCTTGGGGGTAACACCGGCACCTAAGTTTGTTCATGAATTTACTCGAATTAACTGAACCAATCTGAATTCGAAATGGGAAAACTTACCGCCGAACCGCCGAATGGGAAATCACAGACTAACAGACATAACACGTCGAATAAATTTTCAATAAAATCATCGTTTGGATGATTCCAGTACTTTACGTTAGTAACACTAGCACCATCTACTGTCGTGTTCGCGCTGCATCATGTATTTCGACATCAGCGCCAGCGTTATTGCATGTGTCAAATGGGGAACTACAAAATATGTATGAGATTGCATGACAGCGCCCCAGACGACATTTTCGCGCGACAACTGTTATTCGATTGAAAATTTGAAATGAACGTTTTTTTGTGGCGATGGAGCTAGGTTCCAGTGTTACGTCTGTTAGTCTGTGGGGAAATCTTACATTTTTGTTGAATTTGGTTGTTATCGGTTAGCTGGTTCTGGGCAGATTGCCGGAACAAGTTCCGGTGAACATTATGTATAAACAATGAAAGAATTTGATACTCGGCAAGCCTATCATGTGGCACTTTAAATCATATTATTAACGAGTTTCATTGAAGCCAGTATCACATTGACCACACCGGAGCATATTTCAAATACCACCGGGAAAGCTGTCAGTTTTGTGACTTAATTCAGTACACTTGGCACCTCTAATAACCCTTGGAATCATTCATAAATCTCAGAAGAGCTTGAGTGTATGGTTCTAAGTCGATTAATTAATTTATTTATCAGCGAGACATCGGTAATAGATGAGAAATATGTGTCAGTAACATCCAACTAGCCTCAGACCATGTCGGGCTTACCCCACTCACTGGGTGACGGTGTTACCCCGAGAGCACACTTTTTTTTAAAAAGAGTATTTCTACAAATTTATCGCTTCAATTTACCTCAGATCGAATTCCTGTGATTGCTAACAATACAGGCAATAAATTGTAGAGCAACGAAAAATCATTTTAGTCTTTTCAAATGAATAAAAGCTTAAGTTCCACTCACGAAAAATTACATCCGTTAACGCATCAGCTGCAGTAGCGCATTTTTTGTCTATTATTTTGACGTTTGACGTTTCACGGTGGCTTCGATGTGTCTTAAAATGTCTAAAATATTAAATACCAACACTTCACATATTTCAAAACACAGTTAATTAGCGTTTTCTAGTAAAATCCTAGGGGTGACGGTCTTACCCTCAGTGCCGGGCTTACCCCCAGTACCCCTACCTAGTTAAATTCAACATTGTCGAAATTTTTGTTGGCCGCTGTCAGCGTTGCCAGGTCATTTTTTAAAAAATCTGGAAAAGCCAAATAAAAATCTGGAAAAAATCTGGCAGTCATTTCGTGGGGTAAAAGATTAATTTTTCGGATAAAAGTCTTGGGGTACGCAAAATTTGAGGTGACAAAACTGCAAAATTTCGCGCCAAAATTGGAGTGATGACCTTTTTCCGGAATAGGGAAAATAAAATCTGAATCATCCATGAAAAATCTGGATAATTGGACATCAAAGCTGTCTACCTGGATACATGTTCAAAAATCTGGATAATCCAGCTAAATCTGGATACCTGGCAACGCTGGCCGCTGTTCACGTGATGTTCAACGCACACTAGAAATTGTTTTAAATTCAATTCGGCAAAAAGGAAGAGTTATTTGCAGAGATGCCAGATATTCTTAAAAAATGTCCGCAACTGCTCGAAAAACCGAAAAACTCTGCTAATTGTGTGAATCTTATCAAGTTTATCTGGTTTCCATTCCCATTTCTGCATGAGAAAAAGTATTTGACCCGCGAATTGCATGAAATAAAATGAAATGCAAAAAGAAAAACGTTCAAGTGGTTGAAAGTTATAGATTGATAATGGACCAAGGTTGCCACTAGTGTTGCCACCTCTCCGGGTCTCACCCGAAGTCTCCGGGTCTGGGTGATCCCAGGGTCTCAGGGTGAACGTGAATTTTCTCCGGGCCAGGGAGATAGTTTTCGGGACTTTTCTACAACAGCTGGCCAAACTTTAACTCTGGAACTTTTTTCGCCACGAACAGTCATCGGGCGCGGACGCGTTTTCATTTCGCTCCGCAATTTAACTTGTATTTTTATTTTTTTTTTTACACCTTGACGGCGTCGCGAGTGCACGTAAGCAACAATTTATTTATTTATAAACAATCTTTGACCGTCGCGCTACCGCGTGTATCTAACCTTTTCTCGACAATTCGTACTCGCCGCGTAACAATTTTTAATCAGTGCTATGGAAAAGTGTGGCATAACCAACTGTACTTCGACCGACAACCGTTTCCTGTGGAAATGCGAAGGAATATGCAAAAGGCACTTCCACGCTGCCTGCGTAGGAACCCGTAGAAACCAAGAAGAACTACCGCGTTCATTCATGCTGCCCTTATGCATAGAATGCCAGGAACAGTTCATGGACCAACTCCAACTGAAGAAGCTCATCCAGCACCAGAAAATTTTAACAGAAAGTATTGAATCACAAATCAAATCAAATCATTCAATAATCAGTCAACTTCCTAACCTGACTGTAACGCACGACACACTGGACAGTATCAATACACTGCTTTCTGAATTGAAGACGGAAATTAAAAAAGTAAATATTAACACAAACAATGCGTCGGCAAAAACCATAAATCGCATTTCGACGCTGTTCGGCGAACTTGGCCATGACTCCATATCGGACATATCGGACATTAGCAAAGAAAACCGGCAGCACACAAAGAACATACAACAGCACCTGGAAAAAGCATTTACTAATATAGAATCAAAAATTGACAATATGGAGCACCAATTAGAAGCTATACAAAATAAGAAAACAAACTGCAGTACAACGGCGCAGGAACTAATTAATGAATTAAAAGCGCTCAAAGAATCGAATTCACTCCAGCCAAAAACAGACAATCATCCCAGTCTGGCTGAAGAACTTCGCCTTTCGTTGCCACTTCCAGAATCGGACTCAGAAGAACACCGTACTCCAAATTTCACATCAGGCTGGCGCCTAATTGGCAATAAAAAAGTATGGAAACGCGACTGGACTGAATATGACGCCAGACAGCGTAAAAGACGCATGCAGGAAAAGCAAGCAGAAAAGGCCGCTCGTAAACGTATGCAGCAACGCAAACGTCAGCAGGAAAACTCAAACCCTATCAGCATAAGTAACACCTATAAACACGGAATAAACCATTTCGCCTGCAACTCAAAGAAAATTGCTGAAATGCCAAAATAACCATTACCCTCGGACAAAGACCTCCTGGCAGCTGCACGCGTTCAATTTGCTGGGCCGCCGAATTCAGACATAACATCAAAATTTATAAATTTCCAAAAAGGCGAAACTATCAACCCATATCGGACAGAAAAAAATGCAACTAACAATGAAAATTCTGCACCGGCTCCTGCCAGCAACGCCAGCATACAATCAGCACCGCAAGACAGCCAATTTGAACTTGACCCCATGCGTCCACCAATCGTCCGACTTACGCAGCAATCATCGAATGGCGACGAGCGCTTTTTGAAGGCTAGACTCCGCGACCCAAAAGTAATGCATATTACACGCCTATATCTCGCATACATGAAGGACCAACCATCATCTGTATGCGTAGAAGGAATGACACCAACCAGTATAAGAATGCTTCTCGCATCCGAAGGACTGCCGACATCTCCAGAACAGCTCCAACGCGTCTTTATTGAAGTCCATCAGGAATATGGACTCACGCCAGCCGAAGCAGTAGCCGACCTTCAATCATATCGTCATTTTTTATCAAATGAACGCACGCACCGTCTTCAACAACTTCGCGAAAGTGTAAATAAATTTAGTACAAATTTTCGCAAGTAAGGACGCCCTCTTCTGAGGCAGAACCATTATATTTAAACATAAGTAATAACTTGACTAACACTTCTTCGCTTCCTCGACAGAATGCGACTGAAATTCTTATCTATTGTCAGAATTTCAATCGCATGAAAAGCCCAAGCAAAATGAAAGAAATTCAACAAAATCTATTGTCGTCATCTTTTAAAATAATTTTAGGAACTGAAAGTAGCTGGGACGAAAGCGTAAGAAGCGAAGAAGTATTTGGAAACAATTACAATGTATTCCGGCACGATCGGAATTTGTCTACCAGTCAAAAAAAGTCAGGCGGTGGAGTCCTCATTGCCATTAATGTAGACTTTACTTCTGAAGAAATAATATCCGACAAATATAAAGAATTTGAACACGTATGGGCCAAAGCATTTATTGCTGGCGAAGAACATATCTTCTGTTCTGTGTACTTTCCACCGGAACATGCTCATAAACATTCGTATGAATTATTTTTCAAAATTCTAGAATCTATTATGTCTAACATGAAACCAGAAGTAAAACTGCATGTCTATGGCGACTTCAACCAACGTAATGCAGACTTTATTGTAGACATTGAAAATGAATCTATCTTACTCCCAGTCGTAGGCGAAAACGAAACACTGCAGTATCTTTTTGGCAAATCCTCAGAACTCGGTCTATATCAAATCAATCATGTCAAAAACAAACAAAATGCTTATTTAGACCTATTATTCACAAACTGCACTGAAGACTTCTGTGTAGATGCATCATTGACTCCCATCTGGAAAAATGAAGCATTCCACACAGCAATTGAATATTCAATAGTAATGAATAACACTTCGTACCCCAGCGACTGCGAGTACGAGGATGTACCGGAATACCACAAAACTGACTTCGAACAAGTCAAACGTAGACTTCGCATAATAAATTGGCGTAGTATAATTTGTAAAGAAGGAAATGTCAACGTAGAAGTATCAAAATTTTATGAAATAATTAATCAAATTATATCAGAAAATGTACCTCTAAAGAAAAGAAGACGAACGAACACCAACAAATATCCAGTGTGGTTTAATCCACAATTGAAGAACCTAAACAATAGAAAACAAAAAGCACATAAAATATACAAAAAAGACAGCAATAGCGAAAATCTTCAAAATTACCAAGAAATTTGCTGTCAACTTGACGCAGCCATTAAAATTGCACATGAAGAACATAATCGTAAAATCGAATATCAAATCAAGTCTTGCCCTAAGAACTTCTTTAATTACGTAAAAACCAAACTAAAAAGTAACAACTTTCCATCACGAATGCATCTTGACAGTAATGTAGGACAAACTAGTAATGAAATATGTAGTCTTTTTGCCACTTTTTTTCAAGAAATTTACACCAAATATGAAGAAACAGATCGCGACCGCGAATACTTCTCGTATTTTCCTGAATTTTCGAATTCTTTATCTGTCAATCAAATATCTGAATTCGAAATTCAAAACGCACTTAAAAATTTAGACGCTACGAAAGGTCCTGGACCTGACAGAATAGCTCCAATTTTTCTCAAAAATTTGGCAGAAGAACTATCTACACCATTACAACACCTTTTTAACATGTCCCTGAAGAATGGAATTTTCCCAGAACTCTGGAAAACCTCATATTTAGTGCCAATTTTCAAATCTGGCGCTAAATCTGACATTCGTAATTATCGTGGAATTGCCATTATTTCATGCATTCCAAAATTATTTGAATCAATAATTAATGAAAAAATCTTTCAACAAGTAAAACACCAAATTACAACTCAACAGCACGGCTTTTACAAAGGCCGATCAACTACCACAAATCTTTTGGAATTCATAACTTTCACTCTGACTGTAATGGACAACGGTAACCACGTAGAAGCTCTTTATACGGACTTTAGCAAGGCATTTGACAGAATCGACATACCATTATTACTCTTCAAGCTCGAAAAATACGGAACTGAAACAAAATTTTTGGAATGGCTGCAGTCATACTTAACAAAACGAACACAAATAGTCCGCTTTCAAAATTCCTTTTCAAACCCAATAGAAGTAACTTCTGGGGTTCCTCAAGGTTCCCACCTGGGCCCTCTTCTTTTTATATTATACGTAAATGACATTTCCTTTCTTCTTAAGTCAATACATGTGCTTGTATATGCTGATGACATGAAGCTCTTTATAGAAATAACCAATGCAGAAGACTTCGAAATATTCCAGAACGAAATTAATGTATTCTACACTTGGTGCAACAAAAGCCTATTACAACTCAACATTAAAAAATGTAATTCAATAGCCTTTAGCAGAAAAACAGTAACACCACCAACAAACATTTTCTTAGGAAACCAACCAGTAGAAAAATGCAAAATCGTTAGGGACCTAGGCGTAATCTTAGACTCCAAACTCACATTCATAGAACATTATAATACAATTATCAACAAAGCAAATAGTATGCTGGGCTTTATAAAACGCTTCGGCCACAATTTTAAAGACCCATATACAATCAAACTATTATATATTACATACGTCCGACCAATTCTGGAATATTGTAGCATTGTATGGAATCCCTATATTGCCACACATGAAGAACGCATTGAATCTGTCCAAAAACAATTTCTTTTGTACGCGCTTCGTAAGCTAAATTGGACATCATTTCCCTTGCCATCATATGAAGCACGCTGCATGCTTATAGACATACAAGCACTTAAAGAACGCCGCGATCTTTCAATGCTTTATTTTATCAATGACATTATTTCTCAACGCGTGCAATCTACTCAATTATTATCACAACTAAATTTTTATGCACCCAGTCGTCAATTAAGAAATCGTAAAATATTTTCGGAAAATTCTCACAGAACAAACTACTCAAAAAATGGCCCAATAAATCGCATGATGCGTCACTATAACCAGCACTGCGAAAATATCGACATCACCATGGGCAGAAATCAAATAAAAAAACGACTAACTACTGGAAATAATGTATAGAATATAAGAAAGCATTGTATTATTATAACTGTAGTCTACATTTGCTTGACGAAATAAATAAATAAATAAATAAATATAACGGTGTAGATGAATTGTTTGAAAAAAAAATGCATATGTTTTATTCAACCGCAGACATGTAAATACGTGATACGGAACAATTTAAAAAAAAATTAATGGACTTCAATGACTTAGCTGTTTATCAAGAGAAAAGATGTGCTCTAAAAATAGTTTGAAGTATTATTTTGATATCGTTGTTGTCTATTTAATCTAAGTACATTTATTATGAGACGTATTACAAAAAAATTTGACAAGCAACTCGTCTTATTCGAATCGAAATGCATGATCGAGTCGAATTGACCAGAGGAGGTAATGTTTTCACATGTGACGAATTGACGGACATAACAATTACATTTAAATTCCTGAAAGTCACCGCCCAGGTTTGTCAGGTTCTACGTAAGTTTGGGGCAAAGGCGATAATTTTATGTTGTACTCCCACTAATTAAAAATTTGTCGCATCGCATAAATAGGCAATCCTAGCAAAACGTGCTTTTCTTAGTTCAAAATTTTTTTTTAAGTTTTTCATAACAAAGTTTCAGTTTAATATGGAACGCTTTCATTGCGCGAAAAGTCCTTGAAGTGATGCACATACATAAAGCGAATAACAAATTTTATTTAAGATCGGAAACTTTGCAGTTTTTGCTCTATCCAATAGAAAAAATCATCCTCTATCCAATATAAAAATTCAGTTTTTTTATTCAATGTATTAATTTTGAGAGAGAACTTATTCGTAAATTTAAATTTATACGCACTTTTTTTCATCAACAAAAACTATTATATGTGACTCAAAACTTAGCCTAAGGACATTTGTCATATCTAAGAATGAACGAAGCAAGTGCATTAGTATTTAATCAGCTTTTCTGGTTACTGATTAGTGATCTCGAATCTTGCGCCATCTTGGAACATGCGCACTATCATCTTGGCGAGGTTTCGCGAATCGTCCAATCCACAGTGTTCTCTTCCTTCAAAAATTAAACCCATATTGCTCAGTGCTTCTGATAAGTTGTCTGAGCAGCGCTTATAAAAATTCTATAAATACAGAAAACTATTTATAGGCCACCCATCTACGTTAATAGGTACTAAAGGAATTACCATATAAATCGATTTAACATCAATCCATAAATCGAAGTAGGCCGGTTTGCGGATTTGATTTCGAGCGCAATCCTTGCTCAAACATTCTCCTAGATCCCAGTTCGTCCAAGTTGCGAACGCAACATTTCCGGTCGGATCATTTGGATTTGTTCTCGGTAGGAACAGATTACGTGCTGCTAGAACTGTTTTTAGCCATTTGTCGAATAGTAGAAGGCAGTTGCTCAAGGACACCCCGGCATTCACCTGTTCTTGACGAATCCCAGTTAGTTCAGTACAAAATCTAGTTAGCTGAGGATTCATGAGCGGCGTGACATATTGGCGGAATTCCGCCTCTATTTTGCCAGTGACCAAGTTTAGAAGCACAGCGGGAAATTCAATAATTTCATGTTCGTGAACTGTCCTTGTGTAACAGGTGGCTTCCAGATCTATAACGATTATATATTTGAATATTCGTGCGCCATTTCGCTGACCAGCAACAGCATTCAATGGTCTAGGAACAAGAATATGTTTTTATTATTTAATTCATAATCTCGAACATTCTACATACCTAGTTAAATTCAACATTGTCGAAAATTTTGTTGGCCGCTGACTGGCTTTCACGTGATGTTCAACGCACACTAGAAATTGTTTTAAATTCAATTCAGCAAAAAGGAAGAGTGATTTGCAGAGATGCCAGATATTTTAAAAAAATGTCTGCAACTGCTCGAAAAACCGAAATACTCTGCTGGAACTTTTTTTTAATTGTGTGAATCTTATCAAGTTTATCTGGTTTCCATTCCCATTTCTGCATGAGAAAAAGTATTTGACCCGCGAATTGCATGAAATAAAATGAAATGCAAAAAGGAAAACGTTCAAGTGGTTGAAAGTTATAGATTGATAAAGGACCAGGGTTGCCACTAGTGTTGCCACCTCTCCGGGTCTCACCCGAAGTCTCCGGGTCTGGGTGATACCAGGGTCTCAGGGTGAACGTGAATTTTCTCCGGGCCAGGGAGATAGTTTTCGGGACTTTTCTGCAACAGCTGGTCAAACTTTAACTCTGGAACTTTATATAACGGTGTAGATGAATTGTTTGAAAAAAAATGCATATGTTTTATTCAACCGCAGACATGTAAATACGTGATACGGAACAATTGAAAAAAAAATTAATGGACTTCAATGACTTAGCTGTTTATCAAGAGAAAAGATGTGCTCTAAAAATAGTTTGAAGTATTATTTTGATATCGTTGTTGTCTATTTAATCTAAGTACATTTATTATGAGACGTATTACAAAAAAATTTGACAAGCAACTCGTCTTATTCGAATCGAAATGCATGATCGAGTCGAATTGACCAGAGAAGGTAATGTTTTCACATGTGACGAATTGACGGACATAACAATTACATTTAAATCCCTGAAAGTCACCGCCCAGGTTTGTCAGGTTCTACGTAAGTTTGGGGCAAAGGCGATAATTTTATGTTGTACTCCCACTAATTAAAAATTTGTCGCATCGCATAAATAGGCAATCCTAGCAAAACGTGCTTTTCTTAGTTCAAAATTTTTTTTTAAGTTTTTCATAACAAAGTTTCAGTTTAATATGGAACGCTTTCATTGCGCGAAAAGTCCTTGAAGTGATGCACATACATAAAGCGAATACCAAATTTTATTTAAGATCGGAAACTTTGCAGTTTTTGCTCTATCCAATATAAAAAATCATCCACTATCCAATATAAAAAAATCAGTTTTTTTATTCAATGTATTGATTTTGAGAGATAATTCATTCGTAAATTTAAATTTATACGCACTTTTTCCATTAACGAAAACTATTATATGTGACTCAAAACTTAGCCTAAGGATACTTGTCATATCTAAGATTAAACGATGCAAGTTTATTAGTATTTAATTAGCTTTTCTGGTTACTGATTAGTGATCTCGAATCTTGCACCATCTTGGTACATGCGCACTATCATCTTGGCGAGGTTTCGCGAATCGTCCAATCCACAGTGTTCTCTTCCTTCAAAAAATAAGCCCAGATTGCTCAGTGATTCTGAAAAGTTGTCTGAGCAGCGCTTATAAAAATTCTATAAATACAGAAAACTATTTATGGGCTACCCATCTACGTTAATAGGTACTAAAGTAATTACCATGTAAATCGATTTAACATCAATCCATAAATCGAAGTAGGCCGGTTTGCGAATTTGGTTTCGAGCGCAATCCTTGCTCAAACATTCTCCTAGATCCCAGTTGGTCCAAGTTGCGAACGCAACATTTCCGGTCGGGTCATTTGGATTTGTTCTCGGTAGGAACAGATTACGTGCTGCTAGAACTGTTTTTAGCCATTTGTCGAATAGTAGAAGGCAGTTGGTCAAGGACACCCCGGCATTCACCTGTTCTTGGCGAATCCCAGTTAGTTCAGTACAAAATCTAGTTAGCTGAGGATTCATGAGCGGAGTGACATATTGGCGAAATTCCGCCTCTATTTTGCCAGTGGCCAAGTTTAGAAGCACAGCGGGAAATTCAATAATTTCATGTTCGTGAACTGTCCTTGTGTAACAGGTGGCTTCCAGATCTATAACGATTATATATTTTAATTTTTGACCGCCATTTCGCTGACCAGCAACAGCATTCAGTGGTCTAGGAACAAGAATATGTTTTAATTATTTACTCCATAATCTCGAACATTCTACATACCTAGTTAAATTAAACATTGTCGACATTTTTGTTGGCTGCTGACTGGCTTTATGTTCACACGTGATGTTCAACGGACACTAGAAATTGTTTTAAATTCAATTCAGCAAAAAGGAAGAGTGATTTGCAGAGATGCCAGATATTTTTAAAAAATGTCTGCAACTGCTCGAAAAACCGAAATACTCTGCTGGAACTTTTTTTTAATTGTGTGAATCTTATCAAGTTTATCTGGTTTCCATTCCCATTTCTGCATGAGAAAAAGTATTTGACCCGCGAATTGCATGAAATAAAATGAAATGCAAAAAGGAAAACGTTCAAGTGGTTGAAAGTTATAGATTGATAGCTCCATCGCCACAAAAAACGTTCATTTCAAATTTTCAATCGAATAACAGTCAACGCGTGAGAACGTCGTCTGGGACGCTGTCATGCAATCTCATACATATTTTGTAGTTCCCCATTTGACACATGCAGTAACGCTGGCGCTGATGTCGAAATACATGACGCAGCGCGAACACGACAGCAGATGGTGCTAGTGTTATTAAAGTAAAGTACTGGAATCATCCAAACGATGATTTTATTGAAAATTTGTTCGACGCGTTATGTCTGTTAGTCTGTGGACCAGGGTTGCCACTAGTGTTTCCACCTCTAGGGGTCTTTTCTGCAACAGCCGGCCAAACTTTAACTCTGGGATTTTATATAACGGACCTTCGTTGTGGATGAATTGTTTAAAAAGAAATGCATATGTTTTATTTAACCGCAGACAAACAGACGTATCACTGCATACACAGTTCAAAGAAACATACACTGAGTTCAAAGGAAAAGGCACATCAGCGCCGCTACGGCGGGAATATTCCGCATATCTGAAACTCATTTAAAATGATAACGGTCATTTTCCACGAAAATAAATCTCGTGGTACGTCTGTTTGTCTGTGGCACAAGTTAGTCGAAACCACAATTTTCTTAAGCCTGTAGTACACTCTTTGTCTGATGGTCAAATATTTGACCTTCTGACATAATGTTCAGATTTATTTGACATCATGGTAGTTGTTTGCCCGTGTTTGCCCCATGTTGAAATTGGAGAGTGACAAACAATTATATTTGTCCAAATTTTTATCTGTCAAAAAGTGCCAAATATTTTACGCTTGGTCAAAGAGTGTAATACAGGCTTTGGAATTGTGCATGCAGTGGTACGTCTGTTTGTCTGTGGTTATGCTATAGACACTATATACACTGAAAAAACTGCGCACGCTCCATTCAAGTGTTTCATCAATTGGATATGAAAATACCTCTGCATTGTTATTTGAAGAATTTTTTTTATCGAATTCAATCATTTTTCACTTTCGGTTCAAGTTGTCGCACACATCAACTTACATCTGTGAGCCGCACTTCATTTACGTATTATTCCAACATCCCTTTCAAGTGAATTGCACTTGAATCTGTCCCACTGTTTCATTACAGTGAATATCATGTGCGAAACACTTTCAGTTGATTCATTCTGTTTTTATATGTCATATGAAGTGCCGTTTGTGCTGAAAAGCAGGAAAATGGCCACAGATGAAAAGTCAGCGTGTGTCATACGGCTTAGAAGTTCGACGATTTCCCGGACTACATCTGTAAATTTTTGCAAGGTAAGTGATTTATGTCACGTAAAAGAACCAAATTCTAATCTTATTTCGTCCTTCCAGCACGAAATCACAAAGATTCTGATGAAAGCATCTTTACGCTAGAGGCAAGTATTTGTTTACTAAAATATCAAATAATTAAATTAAATTAATTTATTTATTTGTTTTCTTTCACAGGCTTCTTCAACAGAGAAGGAACGTTTATATTTGGTGATGAGTTTTTATGTTATTCAAATTTTATAAATAAAACAAAAATTACATTATATGCAATCATTTCCATATAGAACTGTTTTCATTTCAAAATCGAATAAAAACCATTCGAAGCTTGGTAAACATTTATTTCAGATTCAAAATCCAATCACTTTATGTTTGTATCTCATAACACGAGATTTGGAAGTGTTTTTCTTTTGAAAATGAGGTGTTGCACAATAAATACTTCTAAAGTGTTTTGCATATGAATTCTATATGTTTTGACCAGTAGGGCGAATTCAAGTGCAAAACATTTTATAATTATGCAGGTTTGTCAGAAACACACAAACTTGAGAAGATTGTGGCAGTTTTAATTCGGGATTTTGAAACCGAAGGATAACGATAGAATTTTTTTACGTTTTACGTTTTGCTTAGAAAACGCAGCTCTTTCAGATGATATAAAAGACTAATATAGCTAAACAACCCAATTCCTGGTAAATCTCGTAAATCCACTTTAGATTTCGAGCAATTTTTTTCCAGTTTCAAGCAGCTGCAGTTTTTAACACCATCTGGCATTTTTGGATCAAGTTATCCTTGCGTTTTGCTGAATTAAATTTTAAATTTTTTCCAGTTCTCAAGTAGCTGCAATCAGTTTTAAAACCATCTGGCATTTCTGGATCAAGTTACCCTTGCGTTTTGCTGAATTAGATTTTAAATATTTTCCAGTTTCCGTTGAGCACTCAGTAAAAAGTTAGAAATACACCAGTCAACAGCAAAATCATCATGCTAAATTTAGCAAGGTATAGAAAATGTTCTACTTTAAAATACTTTTCAACAATTTCTTATTGATTTTCGTATTTTTAGTGCACTGAATGCTGGTAACCAGCAAAAATTTCAATATATTATCGTGATGGATCTTGAAGCCACATGCTGGACAAAAAAAATTCGAGACTGGCAGAAACATGAAATTATTGAATTTCCAGCCGTGCTTCTAAATTTGGCCACCGGTAAGATAGAAGCAGAATTCCAGCAGTACGTCAAGCCAGTCGAGATTCCTAAACTGAGTAAGTTTTGTATAGAACTAACCGGAATCGGCCAACAGCAGGTGGATGCCGGGGTGTCCTTGAGTACTTGCATTGGACTGTTCGATAAATGGCTGAAGCAAATTCTCGCGGAACGTAATATATTCCTACCGAAAACAAATCCAAATGATCAACACGGAAGTGTTGCGTTTGCAACATGGTCCGACTGGGATTTGGGAGTGTGCTTGAAAAAAGAATGCACACGAAAACAACTCTCCAAACCGGCCTACTTCGATTCATGGATTGACGTTAAATCGATTTACATGGTAATTTTCGGCATATCAATTTGGATAGTTTAGAAAAGGTTTTTTGTTATTTATAGGAATTTTATAAGTACCACCGCCCACCAAACTTTCCAGATTCACTTAGAAACCTGGGTATGGTTTTTGAGGGAAGAGCACACTGGATTGGACGATTCGCGCAACCTAGCTAAGATGATAGTACGTATGTGCCAGGATGGCGTAAAATTCAAAATCACAAAACAGTTGTAATCAAAGGCCAATAAATACTTGTAACAAAATAAACGAAACTCGTTTGATTTTGAGCATTAAGGTATTCAAGTGTATAATAGTTTCAAGTTCAATAGTGTTTTGTTATGCAAACTCTACAAGAAAAAAAGAGATACAACAGCATTTCTAAGACTTCTCAATAAGTTCACCCATTTACTTTTATAAGCGAACCGAAAAAACACCAGCTAAATTATTTTCTAATGGAATTAGGCTTTATTTCTATGACATAACGATTTCCTGGCGTCGGCAACACTAGACCAGTTGGGTTGGTTGTGAGTGGTCACGCCACTCCACAACCGTCGACTCGTTTATCGGCGTTGGGATTCGAAAACTCAGATCGACGCACCT
The DNA here is from genome assembly GCF_029784165.1 of Wyeomyia smithii. Taxonomy (NCBI): domain Eukaryota; kingdom Metazoa; phylum Arthropoda; class Insecta; order Diptera; family Culicidae; genus Wyeomyia; species Wyeomyia smithii. The sequence continues at coordinate 204,829,607 of NC_073696.1, forward strand.
AACTGGCTGAGATCAGATCAGATTTTTGTAATTTCATCCTCCTTTTTTGTTAGAGTTTAATTTCGAGCATTGAGATTTATGTTGTATTAGTTACTACCTTACAACGTACAAGGGTTGGTCAAATTTTACAGATTTTGAAGCAATATTTGGCAAGCGTGTAAGATTTAGTAAGGTTTATCTAGTTGTGCGCAGATGTCGCTTCGCAGCTCCAAAAATGAATCAAATCAAATTCATCTCATAGCATACACGGTTAGCTGCAAATGTTCAAAAAATGATTGAGTTCAAAAGTATTTAAAAATGTTAAAAACAACCTGCTCAAAGCAGATTCATTAGGAGCATAGTGTATTTCACTTGTTTTCGCATATTTTCTGTTAGTTTATCGCTTCGAACGAACAACGGATTTAAATTTGTAATTTTCAAGAAAATTTTATGTAATTTCAGTGTTTTATTCTGTTTAGCATGTAGTATTAAATTGTATAATATGGTGAAATTTTAAACATGCCAATCAAGTGACCTGTGTTTTTAAACTCAATTTGAAGTAATTTCTAAATAATCGATACACAAAAAACATGAGCCGATCAACAGCGAAACAATCGCTACCAAATCTAGCAAGGTATGTATAGTTAGTCATCCTTAATCAAAATCATCGTTAGCCTTTGTTTCCAGATCACTGAAAGCCGTCGAAAAACTATCCGTGAATAATGCCGCTAGTCAACAAACCTGCAAACATGTTACTCAAACCTTCAAATATATCATTGTCGTAGATTTCGAAGCCACTTGCTGGCCTAAGGAAACACAAAAATGGAAAAAATACGAGATTATTGAATTTCCTGCAGTGCTGCTAAATTTAGAAACCGGCAAAATAGAGGCAGAATTTCGCCAGCATGTCATGCCGGTTGAGAATCCGAGACTGAGTGAATTTTGCACTGAACTAACCGGCATCCGGCAGGAACAGGTGGATGCCGGAGTGCCTCTGAACACTTGCCTTTTATTATTCGGCAAATGGCTGCAGAAAGTTCTGGCGGAACGAAATCTATCTCTACCGAAAACAAATCCGTATGACCAAACCGGAAGTGTAGCATTTGCAACCTGGTCCGACTGGGATTTGGGAGCATGCTTGAGCAAAGAATGCGCTCGAAAACGAATCGCTAAACCAGCCTGCTTCGATCTGTGGATCGATGTTAAAGCTATTTACATGGTAATTTGTTATATGAAATAATTGAATCGTTTAGAAAATTTATTAATTTTGTTAACGAAAATGTTCAAATGGACTGTATTATCACGAGTAGTATAAAAACACATCCGAGCGCGTTCAATACTCATCTACTTCTGATTTATTCATCCTCTCTCTCTCTGTCGCATTAATGATCTTACACTCTAAGTTGAATAACTCTAAAAACTCTAAATTAAATTAATGAAAACGCTCCAACATCTTCCCGGCCATTGAAATGAGAACATTTCAATTAAACCCTTTCTTCTCCATCCATAGGTAACAAACATATATTCTTTACAGCTCGTTTAATCGTCGAATCTTTTGTACGCAAACTAACAACTCGAACGTGACCATCCCTGCCAGGATGTAGTTCAGTAATTCGCGCCAAATTCCACTGCAATGGTGGCAGATTGTCGTCTACAAGTAATACCAAAGAACCCACATGAAATTTGTGAATCTTGAAGTCCTTCTGTCGCTGTTGCATTTCGTGAAGATAATCATTTGACCAAGTTTTCCAAAATGACTGTTTGATGTTCTGCAGCATTTGCCATCGCGAAAGTCTACCAATGTTGAGATGTGCGTAAGATGGCTCAGCAATGGCTTGGAATTCCCGTCCAATAATAAAGTGCCCAGGTGTTAAAGCGGTAATGTCATTAGGATCATCTGAAGAAGGCGTCAACGGTCTCGAGTTGAGAATCGCCTCTATCTGCACTAAGACCGTGCTGAACTCTTCGTATGTTAAATTATGTGCAGCTAAAATTGGTCGTAGATGAAACTTTACCGACTTTACCCCAGCTTCCCATATCCCTCCAAAATGAGGGCTTCGGGGAGGGATAAAAGACCATTCAATGTTTCGTAATACGCAAAACTCGTTTAATTTTCTCTTATGCACTTCTGTACCGAACAAATTTGCCAAATGATTTAACTCATTATTGGCACCGGTGAAATTGGTTGCATTGTCCGAAAGTATTTTTCGTGGCAAACCTCTTCTTCCTACAAATCTTTGCAGTGCTCCCAAAAACGCCTCCGTTGAAAGACTCGAAACGGCTTCAAGGTGAATAGCTCTTACGGCCATACACACAAATAAACACACATATCCCTTCGTCAACACCGGCTTTCTAATAGAGGCCAACGATTTTAAATTAAAAGGTCCAGCGAAATCAATTCCAACAACTTCAAAAACATGACTTGGCTGCACTCTATACTCCGGTAAATCACCCATCAGCTGCGTGGCTCGTTTTGGACATAATTTATAACATGGTGTACACTGGTGTATAATCTTCCGAATCGTAGCCTTTGCCCGTAACGGCCAAAATTGCTGTCGAATTACTGCAAGTAATGAACGTTGTCCAATGTGTAAATTACTTCTATGCAGGTAACGAATTAAAGCCAGCGTGACAGGATGTTTCTGTGGAAGCAACATTTGATGCTTGCTATCGTAGCTAATAGCAGCATTTTTAATGCGTCCACCTACACGGAGAATCTTATCATTTTCGTCGAAAAAAGGATTTAGGCATTTCAGTGGATGTTCAAAATATTTCTCTTCCTTCAAAGCCCTTATTTCAGCAGCGAAGCATTCATTTTGAACCAGTCGTACAATAAGTAACATCGCTCGGTTCATTTCGTCAGCTGTAAGTAACCCCTTTGTAAGGACTTCTCTTCCGCTCCTGATATAATCGGTATAACGAACAACGTAGGCCATGCTGCGCTGCATAATCGAAAATCTGCTGATTGTGTCAAACATTTTCATTCTCTTTGGCTGTCTCGAACATACAAGAACTGTTTTTCGAAGCTCTGGTAAATCTACATCGGAAACTAAGGGAGGCAACGATAGCTCACAATCAGCCTGATTCAAGATCGATGGACCGCTCCACCACATCTCAAGATTCGGTAACAATTGCGGTTGAACACCACGCGAAATCAAGTCTGCGGGATTCGATTTGGAAGGAATGTAACGCCAAATGTACTCATCAGTCAGAGATTGAATCAACTTCACGCGGTTAGCAACAAAAACCTGTAATGCTTCCGGAGATTTTTGTATCCAGCACAGGACGATTTGTGAATCACTCCAGAGAATAATGGAGGAAAACTTCACTTCCAGCGCTTCAACTATTTTTGCAACTAAGCGGGACAACATTAATGCTGCCTGCAACTCCGCTCTCGGTGTTGTAAATTCTTTTCCACTCTTCTGTTTTTTCGGTAAGATACGTGACTTACTACAAATTAGTTTCATTTTAGCTTGGCCGTCATTCATAATTGAACGTGCGTAGAGGCAAGCACCGTATGCCAGATCAGACGCGTCTGCGAAACCGTGCAGCTCTAAATTCAAAGGTTTTCCACTTAGTACACAACGTGGTATCTTGATGCCTTCAACATGTTCCAGTTGATCACGAAACTCTAACCAGAAGCTCGCAAGTGCGTGTGGAAGCACTTCATCCCATTTTAAGTGAAGCATCCAAACTTCCCGCATCACTAGTTTCGCCGTCGTCAAAACTGGACCTAAAAAGCCGAGTGGATCAAAAATCCTCGAAATTTCGCTAAGCAAAATTCTTTTAGTTAACTGCGATGGCTGCGACACCTGCATCTTGGGCAAAGAAATCGTAAAGTTGTCGGTCGTTGGCTCCCAAGCGATTCCCAACGTCTTCATTAACATATTGATTTCTGGATCGTTGATTTTATTAATTGTTTCTCGTTTGTCCTCAGGTACCACTTGGAGTACAGCAGAAGAATTCGAGCACACCTTATGAACATCGAATCCACCACTATGCAGCATATCCCTAACCTGCTGCAATAGTTCGATTGCTTCTTCTTCCGAATCAGCCCCTGAAAGCATATCGTCGATGTAGAAAGAATTTTTTACTGCCTTTGCCGCCAGCGGATATAGTTGTTCCTCGTCATCAGCAAGCTGTCGTAATGCCATTGTTGCCAGAAACGGCGATGAAGCTAGTCCGTATGTGACCGTTCGCAGATTATAAATCTTCAATTGGTGGTCTCTAGATTCCCTCCAGAAAATCCTTTGGAAACAAGTATCATTAGGATGGACCTCTACCTGTCGATACATTTTTGGTATATCAGCACTCAACGCATATCGAAACGAACGAAATTTCAGAAGGATAGATATTAAATCATTCTGTATGGTAGGACCAACAATTTGCGCTTGATTAATTGAAACACCACTCGATGATTCAGCTGAGCCGTCAAAAACTACCCGTAACTTTGTGGTAGTACTCGTTGGCTTTAGCACACAGTGGTGTGGGAGGTAAAATGCATCTGAAGGCATTTCGTCAACCGAAGGTGTAATTTCTGCCATATGATTCATCTGTTTGTACTCTCTCATAAAGGCAATGTACTGCGTCTTGAGAGATAAATCTCTGTCCAATCGTCGTTCCACAGCCAAAAACCTTCTCTTGGCCATCTCTCGAGAATCGCCTAACTGTTCTTTAGCCGAGTTGAAAGGCAGTCGAACAACGAATCTGCCATGATCATCACGTCGATGTGTATCCAAAAAATGTGCAACACAAGCATCTTCCGAGGAATATTCATTTACCGGCCTCTCATCGTAAGAGTCGAAATGCCAAAATTGTTCAAGCAACTTACCCACATCGTTTTCTGTTAAAGTTCCACATAAAGCTTGCCCAACACCAACGTGATTGGTTGGAATAACGCCGCTAACAATCCAACCGAGCTGAGTTTCCTGCACTGCCGGCATATGATCTTCCAGATTCAACTGTCCACCTTTGATCAACTTGAAGAACAAACCAGATCCAATCAGGATTTCGACCTGACCGGGCACATTAAATGATGGATCCGCTAACTCGATGTTATCAGGAATCTTCAGTCGCGTTGGATCGATGCATTGTACTGGAAGTTTTCCTGTTATTTTATTCACCACCAAAAATTCCAAGCATGGTGACACATATTCATTTATTCTGGATTTGATTCGAGCGTGTACCTTGAACTGAATCGTCATTCGATTACCACCAATTCCGATAATGGTGTAATTGCTTCGCTTCTGTTTTAATCCAAGTTTCAACACAAGTGCCTCGGTGATGAAATGCTTATGTGAAGCTGAATCTAGCACAGCCCTGCATGTTGATGATTTAGTACCAGGGCCAATGATAGTCGCTACCGCCGTGGCCAGTAATGTATCCTGTTCATCTTCAACGTTCGAACATAAAACAGAACCGGTAGTGTTTGCTGATGCTGATGACGTATTGGCTTCAGAATTAGCTTTGGGAGCTTCTTTTTTCGTTGTAGGATTTGTCTTAGTTTCAGTTTCAGTAGATTGTGCGTCTTCGGGATGTAGTATCGTGTGATGACGTTTAGCACATTTTTTACAGTTATGCTCTGATTTACATTTACCGGTTATATGGCCCTTCTCAAGGCAATTGAAGCAGGAACCACTCTTGCGAAGGGATGCATATTTATCGCTAAGGTTTGCGCCTTTGAATAATTCACACCTCCACAACTCATGATCTTCTCTACAATGCGAACACTTCCCAGTGGCAGCCACAAGACTATGTATCTTAGGCTCAGCCTTCCCTATAGGACGAATTTGTTTCACAATTTCGGTTGGTTTACTGCATCGGCTAATCTTCTCATAAACACGGCACCGCTCTTTTAAGAAATCCATTGTAGAACTGTACTTCGCCAAATCTCCCTTAGTCTGACTAAGTTCCCAAGCCTTTCGCGTCTCGATGTCGAGTTTTTTCGATAAAATGTTTAGCAGCATTACCTCACCAAGACCCTGAACAGGAAGCTCTAAGTTTTTCAGGGCGTCAACATGTTTACAACACGTATCAATAATTTTGCGCAATGCGTTCGCATTTTCTTTGATCATTGCTGGCATGTTAAAAATCGCGTCGATATGCTTGTCGACTATGACCTGTTTATCCTCATATCTCTCTTCCAGCGTTTCCCAGGCAGCATTATAATCGTTATTGTTTATGATGTCCTGGTCGATAATGCCAGCTGCAGCTCCCACCAATGCGTTCCGTAAATGGTACAGCTTGATGGCTGGTGTTTCGGTGTGATAGCGATCCATTACGTTCTCAAACATATTTTTGAAAGCAAACCAGTTTTCGTATTTACCGTCGAAAGTTGGTAACGGAGCCTTCAATGGTGGAATATACGGCTGAACATTAGCTGGTAACATAGCGGCTTTGTCGATTTCACTCTTCACCGCCGCTACTTCAATTTTTTCTGTTAACTGCACAACAACATCGCAATAAAGTTTTTCAAATTCAATGAATCTCATTTCTTCTGAAGCTCGGGTATCTGCAGTAACATTAAGACTATATATCTGATCCTGTAATGCGTTATATTCGATATATGCACTTTCCACCATTTTCAAATGTAATTGCAGTAAATGCCTGTTTTTCGGTTCGTCCATTTCTGCGAGCGCCACTAATACACGCTGGACTTTCCTTTCAACTGTTTCTTTTTTAATAACAAGCACTTTTAAGCCGTCTTCCATTTTTCTTCGATTGTCCTTTTCTTTTTGTTGGTTTAACTGGTCACTAACTGATAACGTTACCGATGCTCCAGCTCCGTTTTCACCGTTGTTTTCAACTTTATCTTTCTTCGGTGTCTTGTTTTTATTTTTCTGGTTTGGTGTTCGTGCGGTCGCCATCTTTTTTCTGTTCTAGAAAGTTCCAACAATGTCGTCGTTTCCGCTGCTGCGAAATCAAAAGGATTCGTGGCTTGACGCCATTTTGTTGAATTTAGTTCACACTTCTTTCTGACGAAAAACACCTTTTTATAACGAATTCACGCTTTCCACGCTAGGAGAGGTGATCAACATCACTTTTCTCGACCCTTATCCGGCGGAGTAGGACCAAAATGTTAACGAAAATGTTCAAATGGACTGTATTATCACGAGTAGTATAAAAACACATCCGAGCGCGTTCAATACTCATCTACTTCTGATTTATTCATCCTCTCTCTCTCTGTCGCATTAATGATCTTACACTCTAAGTTGAATAACTCTAAAAACTCTAAATTAAATTAATGAAAACGCTCCAACAAATTTAATGAATTAATAGCAATTTTATCAGCGCCGCCCTGAGAGCTTTGCAAATGCTCTGACAAATTTGGATATAGTTTTTGAGGGGAGGCAACATTGTGGATTGGATGATTCGCGCAACATTGCCAGGCTGATAATGCGCATGTGCAAGGATGGTGCTAATTTTGTGATCACCAAAGATTTGAAGCCTTTTAACGTTTTCAGGGGTAAATAAAGACAGCAGCTTTCATGAAAAGCTAATAAATACCTTGTTTTTTTCTAACATTTTTTTATTTAAATCTTTCCAAAGTGGCAGAAATTATTAGGAAAATATGATTCACTACTTGAGGCTCGCGTATATACTTTGAATTCATGCTAATTCAATAGACTCGCGTTTAAATGTTGCTGATATTGCTATCTAAAGATTGTTTAACGATTTTAGTGAGTTCGTGTGCGATAAGGTGTTATTAAATACCTTAAAGATAGGCATTGAGGTTATTGAATTGGTACGTATTCAGAACATACAAGTAAGCCTCAAGTTGTGAATCAGCCTCACTATTGAATCGAAAAAGTTATATTGTTTCGGCACTAGTTTGAATCTGTCGATTAAAAATACTTTTGTTTCAATTGAAAAGTTTTATTATCATGTACAATTTTAAATACGTGCATTATATCGAGAAAACGGATTTAAGTTGAATATTTCGTCAGGAGCATATTCAAGTTTGATTTTTTTCTGCATAGAACAATTACAGATAACAAGGTTTTAAACTAGAATGAAATGCCTAGTCTAATGTATGTTGCAAACAAGAAAATGGCTTCATAAGAAAACAAAAGAAAAGCTACAGTACAATAAGAACAAAAAATTAGGGTGAACCGACATTGTCTAACAAACCATGAAATACGAAATTGTAAAGATTTTTTCTTTACAATGCTACAAAAAGCACTTAGTCTTAAGTGTTGCTTTCATTCTCTAGCTAACTTAAAATATTTACTGTTAAATATTACTAGCAGTCGTGCTTTTCATCAGGCCATTAAAGCTTTCGCTTGCGTCCTCGGGCAGATGGTTTATTGTCTGCTGTCTCTTCCACAGTGCTGCTACTACTCACTAAATCTCCACCATCATTTTTATCTTTCGGCACGGTTCCATTAGTTTTGGGTTTTTCAGATGCTTCTTTCGTCACCTCATCCGACTTCACACTACTACTTGCTTCATCCAAAGTTGACGATGGTTCTGCTTTTTCCATAGTGGCGGCTTTCTTAGATTTAGCAGCAGGTTTAGAAACATCCGGTACGGGTGTACGTTCCTGTGGAAAAATAAACATAGATTCGTAAACGTCATTCCCGAAGCTGACGGTATGTTTCGTTGGTATAACTCACTTTGGATGGTTTATCCTCTACTAAGAATAAGCTGTGTTGACCCCCGCTGGACACTTTTAGAATCCTTTTGCCCTGGATCTGTTTGCTGACCAACAGCACAGGCTTGATTGCATCGTCTTCGCTTCCAGTTCCAAGCTGCTGGCTAGAACCCATTCCCCATGCATAAACTTCGCCACCCTCCGTTACTGCAAAAGATGTACAATCGCCGCAAGAAACGTCCACCACTTTTTTAGTGGCCAGCATATCAACCAAGGTTAATGTTTTCGCATCAGCTGGAACATCTCCCAACCCAAGCCGACCATATTCTTTGCGTCCAATTACGTACACTTTATTATCGTTCTTGAGAACCATCGTATGATGCTGGCCTCCTGTGATAGTCCGAACATCTGTGAAGCTGGTCAATTCCGGTACAAATACTGGTTTCACTACATTTTCACTCGGATTTGGAATGCCAAGCTGACAATAGTTGTTCAATCCGAAAGCAAAGATTTTAGATGTGTTGCGATCTTTGTAGTAGGTACAATACGTAGAAGCCCAAATAGCATCGGCGAGAACAAACTTTCCTCTCAATGTGACGACACCGGGTTTCAGCAGTTCCTTTTTACCCCGTCGGGACTCGCCGGATGCTGCTCGGGTCGAGATACGACCCAGCTGACCCTGCTCGGCACATCCAACGGTATAGACATGGCCAATCTCAGTCAAAATAACCAGATGATCGCCACCGGAAGCAATGTCAACCGATTTGATGCCAGGAAGAACTTCGATCGGTAACCGTTTGTTACCTTCCAGCGTAAGTCCCATGTTGCCATGCGAATCCTATCGGGAAACGAGAAAAAAGTAAGTCCATTAATTCACGTTTCTATTGGTTCCCCACCCCCAACCCCAACGATCGTGAGGTTAGTGCTTCTGCCTACAGTGATAATCCTAGATTGAAAGCAGTTTTATTTTCATGTAGGTAGTCCAATCTTGGAATAGTTTGGTAATTTAATCGTCACTTCTTTCTTCTTTGTTTATTAAACATAAATTGATATAAAGTTTGAATAAAGGCTTTTCAATCGGTGTCGCTACGAAAGCGAAATTGATGAAATTCCAACTAGACCGACATCATCGGCCGGTAGAACTGAATCTTGATACTAGCTAGAGGCTAGCGTTGAGTCACTAGTACGAGGCAGGTCCAGCAAAGGGACATCATCAGCCAGCAATTATAGTCTTCATCAGACATCGAAGCACTGACGAACCGGTACTTACACGGCCGGTGTTTACAACAAGCAGGGAGTCCGAAATGGATAGAAATTTTGTAGCCAATGAAAATGGTCATTGCCGACTTTGTAAATAACCAAAAAAGTGTAACGCTATGGTAGCCTGCGACGAACGCGACCGCTGGTTTTGACCACGTGCATAAAAGACTAACCGCGGATTTGTTTAAAATGTAAGAAGACGTTCGAAGAGATAACGTCAAGCGTATTGCGATTAGATCATAGATATTTTATAACCAAAACAGGGTCCTGGACAAGTTTAGTACTGCAAACATAGGGAAACCCAAAACAATCACGTCCTACGAGGCGACATAGATTCGTCCTGCGAGACGAAGCAACATAAATAAATTCGTCCTGCGAGGCGACATAAAATAAACAAATTCGTCCTGCGTGGCGACACAGATTCGTCCTGCGTGGCGACACAGATTCGTCCTGCGAGACGAAGAAGGTTAGCGAATCTGTCCTGCCTACAGAGAAGAATTGATGCTTTGAGCATAGTTCACGCCCGTTAGCAGGCAAAAAATACCTGGTCTCACTTTAAGGCTGGTTTTCCTTTTCTTAGTGTAGAGTTAAGAAGTGTAGAATTAGAGATATAAATGTAAGTAAAATTGAATGAAGTAGTAAGTAATAATTTAAACCTCTTAAAACTCGTGTCTCGTTCTTAATTTCCGGAAAGAGAAAAGTTGTCCCTAAAGGTTCGTGTGTTGCCCTTTATATTCAAAGAAGAAAAGTTGGTTCTAAAGGTTCGTGTGTTGCACTTTGCGTTCAAAAAAGAACATCAAGAGATAGGAAAATTAGGCAATTGAAGCAGGCATCTGAGAGTTAAAAAACCCGACAACTGAAAGAGAATTTAATCGGGAGACCAACGACAGATGTAACAAACGCATTTTTAGAGCTTAAAGATATGGTAATCAGTTTTACATTTTTTCAATGGGCCAACAGCGAACAGTCATTCAGCAACTCATTCATTATTGTTTCTTGGAAAGGAAATTTGAGGCAGAAAAATAATCGCAAATAGGTTCCCCTTATTTAGAGATCGCTACCTAGATGATTTCCCGACCAACCCTTCGTGCGGGTGCTAGATTAGAAGCAGGTATAGAATTTCTAGACCCGTGCGAGTGCACTGATCGTAAAAGGTCTTTTTTCCTAGTTTGTTAGGTTTAGCCAGCGTTAATGACTGTGTGAATTATAGGCGGGTAATGCTCAAAGAAAAGGGCGATGAGTCCTATTATCAGCCGGCGCGTCTGCGTACGCATTATTATCTTAAGTAGGGAAATAGGGAATGAAAATCCGGCGTTTGTCAAAATATTGTAACTGCCTGAACGAATGTTGTTGTAGGCGCATGTAAAGAAAGAGACGATAACGCTCGAAACCTTTTTTCCCGTTCAGGTACTGGGTTCCCGGGTAGGCAAATTTGACCTGACTAGGCGAATGGAAATTCTGTCGCGTTCTTTATTGTTCCATTACGAAGATTAGGAGAATCTTCTCTCTCATTTCCTTTTCCATACGTAGGCATAGTTCATAAGATTCCAATTTGTAAATTTTGTATATAAACCCTCGATTTGCTACAAATAAAATCATATCACTAGCTAACATCGAACTCGCGTAGTTCTTTCTTTATCTGAAAGTTAGATTTCCAGAGGTTATCCCTAGCGTGTTGAAGCCCTTCGAATGCGGAAGGGTACTTTGCACGTCGGTTAAGATAACCCGAGGAGTTTAACCCTTTTATAAGAAAGACGTTCAATTATTTAAACTTCTGTAGTCGACATTTGGCGTCACTCCAGAGAGGAGCTAGTTGGTATCGGTCCTTTATTTAAAACCTTGCGACGATTCTTTTTACGATGATCAACCTTGCGAAATCATCAGCACAATCAACCCTACGAAGTCTTCAAGGAAACCATCAGGAAGTCGCTACCCCTTCGTAACTCAAAGATGAGCTACTTTGTGGAGAATCCCAATGGCAGCTGCCGTTTGTGCACTGCCAAGGATACGAAGGAAAACATGGTCGCATGCGATGAATGCGACCGATGGTTCCATCTCAGCTGTGCGCAGTTGAGAGAGGTGCCCTCTAAAGATGGCGGTGTTTAAAGTGCACGGCTATTTTGGATGAATTTAATAGACTGAAAGCAGTCCCTTCCCCTAGCGATATGATGTCGCAAATACTGAAGGACAATCGAGACGCCATGGCCCAGATGATTCAGTCATTCGGCAGAATGAAGACTAAACGAAGCAGCTCGATGAGCTTTACTGAAGATCCGCCAGTAGAAAACTGGACGATCTACTCAAAGAGGCAAGCCCTAATGGAATTGTCTGAGTTTGGTGGAACAGCCGAAGAATGGCCACGTTTCCACAAAATATTTACAGAGACCACCAAAGAAGGTGCCTTTACCAAGTTGGAAAACTTGACTAGACTACAGAAAGTTCTGTATGGAGACGCAGAGAGAAGCGTCAAGCAATTAATGTTGAATCCTGAAAATACGGATCAAATTATTAAACGTTTACAAGAACGTTTTGGTAGACCCGAAATAGTCTACAAAGATCTGATTAATGAACTGACTTCCATAAGAAAGGAAGCAAGATGAACGTCACTCAAAGATGAACTACTTTGTAGAGAATCCCAATGGCAGCTGCCGTTTGTGCACTGCCAAGGATACGAAGGAAAACATGGTCGCATGCGATGGATGCGACCGATGGTTCCATCTCAGCTGTGCGCAGTTGAGAATGGTGCCCTCTAAAGATAAGCCTTGGCTGTGTTTAAAGTGCACGGCTATTTTGGATGAATTTAATAGACTGTAAGCAGTCCCTTCCCCTAGCGATATGATGTCGCAAATACTGAAGGACAATCGAGACGCCATGGCCCAGATGATTCAGTCGGCAAAATGAAGACTGAACGAAGCAGCTCGATGAGCTTTACTGAAGATCCGCCAGTAGAAAACTGGACGATCTACTTTAAAAATTGCCTAAGTTTGGCGGAATAGCCAAAGAATGATCACGTTTCCACAAAATATTTACGGAGACCACCAAAGAAGATGCCTTTACCAAGTTGGAAAACTTGACTAGACTACAGAGAGTTTTGTATGGAGACGCAGAGAGAAGCGTTAAGCAATTAATGTTGGATCCTGAAAATACGGATCAAATTATTAAACGTTTACAAAAACGTTTTTGGTAGACCCAGTCTACAAAGATCTGATTAATGAACTGCCTTCCATAAGATAGAAAGCAAGAAATGTCGTAGCCGATTGTTCAGACGCTCTTGACAATCTTGTGGCCAATATCACGGCTTATTTGAATGATCCCCGTTTAGTGGAGGAAACAGTAAAAAAATTGCCGTTTAATTTGCAAATAAAGTGCAACATTAAGGAAAACGCAAGCTGTTAAAGAACCGCCACGCAGAGTGAATCTCCACACTACAGATGCCACCGAAAACAACACAAGTAGAGAAAAACTAAAAAGATGTCTTGTTTGTTCGGGAAGTCATAAGACATTGTCAAAAACTAAAAAACAAGGACCCTAAAGAAGGAACGATACTCTTTTAGCGAAAAAAATATGTTTCGGCTGTTTATCATACACGAACCATCGAATGCAAAATTGTCGTTTGGCAAGAGAATGCGGCGGATGGTTCTTTTTTTGTTCCCTTACAAAGATTAGGAGAATCTTTTCTCTCATTTTCTCTACCATACGTAGGCATAGTTCATAAGATTCCAATTTGTAAATTTTGTGTATAAACCCTCGATTTGCTACAAATAAAAAAAAAATATTCTTCGTCTCACGCTTGGTGTGTACAGACGTGTTTGTTACAACAACTGAAAGTTTTATTTTACCTATCGCATTCGTTATACAACAGTACGTTGTCGGGTCCCAACGAAATGGGAAAAACGGGTTACAGTAAGGAGCAAAGCAATAAGCGTCCTCGTGACTCTGCTGAAAAGGATGATGGAACCGCCAAGAAGATACTAGCGGCTAACAAGTTTGCATCGCTGGCTGACCAAACTACCGCGAAAACGGAAAAGAAGGAGAAAATGCCGCCTTTCTACGTAAGAGGTTTCCCGCCTGGACTTAGGCAACACTTCAATGAACTTATCAGCAAAGGGCTGGTAGCTACCCTGAGGCTATGCACAGACGGCTACAAAATCGTCGTTCCATCCACCCCACAACAAAGCCATCAACACCAACAACAAAGCCATCAAATATCGTGATCAGTTCTACCTGATCCACCTGACCAGGGGGTCAACTACACTAAGCACAGTGAAAACAATCACCGCCCTATTCAACATCATCGTGCAATGGGAGCGATACAAACCGATTCATCGCGATGTCACGCAGTGTTCCAACTGCTTGAACTATGGACATGGCACAAAGCATTGCCACATCAAGAGTCGCTGCATGAAATGTGCAGGTTCGCATCGAACAGTGGATTGTCTTGTTGAGGAAGCCGAACAAATCAAGTGTCTCAACTGTGACAATGAGCATGCTACGAACAGCCGTTCCTGTCCAAAACGAGCAGAATTTATCAAAATTCGAAGTGAAATTGCCAATCGCCAGCGACCGTCGAAAAGAAAAACTGTACAACCTAGCGTTACACCAACCCCACCAGCGACTTCAAGTACGTTGCCGTTTCCACCTCCTCCAACTGGTGGTATTCCTAGCCGGGACCCCCCCCCCCGGATTTTTGAGTTATGCACAGGCTGCCAGCATGCCCCCAGCAAGTAGCAATTTGTACTCGATAGAACAGCTAGCTGCGCTTTTTCTTAAACTCGATCAGCAAACAAAGGCTTGTCGCACCAACCAGGAACAGATTGCGGTCATGATGACTTTTTACTACCGTCATGGATCCATTCTTTCGAATCCTTAACTGGAATGCCCGCTTTGTGGCCAACAAGAAGTTAAAACTAGTTAAAATTTTCTGAACACACAGCACATCGATGTCGCTGCAATAACCGAAACACATTTGAAGCCGAACATAAACTTCTACCTGCCGGAACACTCGATAGTCAGACTGGATCGCACAACCTCAGCTGGGGGCGGGGTTGCAATCGCCATAAGGAGAGGAATACCATACACATCACTACCGAGTTTCAACACAAGCTTTGTCGAAGCTGTAGGAATCGAAATTACCACCACTGATGGACCAATCATATTTATTGCGGTCTATTGTCCGAAGCAGTCTCGACGGGCAAATGGAACCACGGTGAAATTGAAGAACGACATCCAAAAACTGCCTAGAAGAGGAGGCAATTTCGTCATCACAGGTGATCTCAATGCTCGCCACTCCGCTTGGGGTGACTCCAGGTGCAACTCAAATGGTAACATCATCGTAGAAGATTCCGAAGCTGGATATTACTATCCCGCTCATCCGGAATTGCCAACTTACATCTCCCCTGGTGATGTAGGCTCCAAGCTTGACATTTTTCTGACCAACATCACCGATCGATTTTCGATTCCGAAAACCATAACAGAGCTCTCCTCGGATCATCTTCCGGTCATCGCTGAGATTGGTGCTAACGTAGAGCGGCGCCAAGTTCAACAAAGAAGAAATTACCATCGTGCAAATTGGGTTCAGCTGCAGCGGTATGTTGAAAACCATCTTGATGCGGACATCACTTTGAACAGCACTGGAGACATCGATCGTACTCTACAGTCCATGATAGACGTCATCCAGGAAGCAGAGTACCGCTACATCCCATCTGTTCCAATGACACGTAAGTTTGCGCAAATCGACGATAACACTAAGCGCATAATTTCCTTGCGAAACTCGCTGCGAAGGCAATATCAACGTACCCGCAACCCTAGGCACCGATTCTACGCTAGACAGCTGATAAAAATCGTTCAAGAAGGTCTGGAGAGAGTGAACACAGACAGTTTGCAACCGAATTACGTAATTTGCCCAACTGCTCACGGCCATTTTGGCGTGTGGCTAAAGTGTTAAAGAACAAACCAAAACCCATTCCGCCGTTGATAGTGAATAGTGAAACTCTGCTAAGTTCCCGCGAAAAAGCTTGTGCTATCTCTCAGCATTTTGCCGCTTCCCACAATCTTGGTCGTGATATTGTGAGTGGAATCGTACCAGCTGTCAGCGAATCGATAGTAATTCTGGCGCGCACACCGAATATCTTACCACCTGATCAGCGGATAACAGTGGACGAGGTACAAAACAACATCAAATTCTCTCGGAACATGAAGGCTCCCGGATTCGACGGAGTGTTCAACTTTGTGCTCAGAAACCTTGGACCAACAGCCTTGTCTGTGGTGGAAAAAGTGTTCAACCGATGCCTTGAATTGGCGTACTTTCCAGCAAAGTGGAAACTGGCGAAAGTGATTCCCATTTTGAAACCAGGAAAGGATCCCACATGCCCCAAAAGCTACCGTCCCATCAGTCTGCTTTCTTCCCTCAGCAAGGTAATCGAACGATGCATCTACAGCCGTATTCTGTGCCACGCAGAAGTGAACAACATATTCCTGGACGAGTAGTTCGGTTTTCGCAGAGGCCATTCAACAACATATCAACTGCAGAGAGTAACAAAACTCATCAATCGGAACAAGGAGCTATCTAAAACAACTGCCATGGCCTGCCTGGACATAGAAAAGCAATCGACAACGTGTGGCACGAAGGGCTTATCTACAAGCTACAGCGCTACAACTATCCCGTTTATCTAGTGAAATTTATGCATAACTATCTTACGCTGCGCAAATCTCAGGTTTGTGTGCTGGGTGGCCTGTCTGACCCATACGACGTAGGAGCTGGTGTTCAACAGGGCAGCATCCTTGGTCCTATTCTGTACAATTTATTTACATCAGTTATTCCTGAACTACCCAATGGAGGCATCCTGTCGCTGTTTGCAGATCAACCAAATAGTTAAAAAGCTGCAAACTGGGCTTAACGCCTTTGTGAATTATCTCACCTCATGGAAAATTTGTGTGAATGCAGCAAAAACGCAGACCATAGTATTTCCTCATCGGAATAGTCAGCGTTTGGTGCCGAAAGCAAAGATTCGGTTGAACAATGTAGATATTCCCTGGTCGTCAAATGTTTGCTACCTTGGTTTGACCTATGATCATAAGCTACTTTATCGCCCCCACATTGAACAAACAGTAACGAAAAGTTTAGTGCTAATGAAGAAGTTGTACCCGCTAATCAACCGAAAATCGAAATTATCCGTCGTGAATAAATTGACGGTATACAAACAGGTCATCCTGCCGATGCTCTTATACGCCTCGTCGGTCTGGAGAACCTGTGCTAGAACCTACTTGCAAAAGATTCAACGGAAAAATCAGAGTTGAAAAGTTGATAAAATTGAATCTCTTACAATGTTCAAAAAACAAATGTATAATGAAAATACCGTAAAAAAAAATAAGAATATTGAATCTATTAAAAAAAATAAAAAAAAAAACAAATAAAATCATACCACTAGCTAACATCGAACTCGCATAGTTCTTTCTTTATCCGAAAGTTAGATTTCCAGAGGTTATCCCTAGCGTGTTGAAGCCTTTCGAATGCGAAAAGTACTTTGCACGTCGGTTAAGATAACCCGAGGAGTTTACCCCTTTTATAAGAAAGACGTTCAATTATTTCAACTCCTGTAGTCGACATTTGCCCGGTCCAGGAAGTCGCTACCCCTTCACCACTCAAAGATGAACTACTTTGTAGAGAATCCCAATGGCAACTGCCGTTTGTGCACTGCCGAGGATACGAAGGAAAACATGGTCGCATGCGATGAATGCGACCGATGGTTCCATCTCAGCTGTGCGCAGTTGAGAATGGTGCCCTCTAAAGATAAGCCTTGGCTGTGTTTAAAGTTCACGGCTATTTTGGATGAATTTTATAGACTAAAAGCAGTCCCTTTCCCTAGCGATATGATGTCGCAAATACTGGAGGACAATCGAGACGCCATGGCCCAGATGATTCAGTCATTCGGCAAAATGAAGACTGAACGAAGCAGCTCGATGAGCTTTACTGAAGATCCGCCAGTAGAAAACTGGACGATCTACTTAAAGAGGCAAGCCCTAATGGAATTGCCTAAAATTGGTGGAACGGCCAAAGAATGGCCACGTTTCCACAAAATATTTACGGAGACCACCAAAGAAGGTGCCTTACCAAGTTGGAAAACTTGACTAGACTACAGAAAGTTCTGTATGGAGACGCAGAGAGAAGCGTCAAGCAATTAATGTTGGATCCTGAAAATACGGATCAAATAATTATACGTTTACAAGAACGTTTTGGGTAGACCAGAAATAGTCTACAAAGATCTGATTAATGTCGTAGCCGATTGTTCAGACGCTCTTGACATTCTTGTGGCCAATTCACGGCATAGAACAAAGAAGATTATTTGAATGATCCCCGTTTAGTGGAGGAAACAGTAAAAAAATTGCCGATTAATTTGCAAATAAAGTGGTCTGAGGAAAACCACAACGACAATGAAAAATTGAGCGACCTAAACGAGTGGCTGAAGCCTCATGCAGCAACGTTAAGGAAAATGCAAGCTGTTAAAGAACCGCCACGCAAAATGAATCTCCACACTACAGATGCCACCGAAAACAACACAAGTAGAGAAAAACTAAAAAGATGTCTTGTTTGTTCGGGAAGTCAACCTGCACCGACCGCCCCGGAAGAAGCATTCAATCATCACGACCAGGCAAAACAGAACCGATATTACCAAGTTATTAACATTGAGAAACGGTGATATCAAGGTGGACACTTATGCTTTCTTAGATGCAGGTTCCTCATTAACACTCGCCGATGAAGGAATAGCCGAACAACTGGATTCAGAAGGAAGAACAGAAACATTGAAATTAAAATGGACTCAAAATGTTACCCGTACTGAAATAAGCAAAAACGTGCAGTTTAAAATTACCGGAACATCGGGTAAAAAATTCACACTAAAGTCGGTAAAAACGGTAAAGAATCTACAATTACCTGCTCAGTCCCTGGATTACAAAAAGATGGTTAATCAATATTCATACCTGAAGAATTTGCCTATAAAGGGTAACTGCCAAGCACGATCGACAGTATTAATAGGCCTGAATCATAGTCTTTTACTAGTTCCGATGGAAACTAAAATGAGAGAAGAAAAGGATCCAATCGCCATCAAAGCCAAGCTTGGATGGCTAATCTTTGGAAACATATCTTCTACTGTGGACTACGAACACGTGATGATGATTCAAGAAGAGGAAAAACTAAACGCATTAATGCGAAGATTCGAATCATTAGAGTCGTTTGGAGTGAAAGTAGTCGAAAAACTACCGCAACCTGAAGATGATATAAGATCGGAAAAGATTCTTAAGGAAACTTTGAAGTACACGAATGGACGATATGAAGTAGCATTACTGTGGAGAGCGACAATACAACGTTTCCGAATAACTATAATTACGCTCTGCGGAGACTAGAAATAATGGAACGTAAATTGTCCAAAGATAACAATTTGAGGAAATGGGTACTGGAAACTTTCAACAGCTACAAGGAAATTCTGTCACGTTTTTTTTTGTTCCCTTACGAAGATTAGGAGAATCTTCTCTCTCTTTTACTCTACCATACGTAGGCATAGTTCATAAGATTCCAATTTGTAAATTTTGTATATAAACCCTCGATTTGCTGCAAATAAAATCATACCACTAGCTAACATCGAACTCGCGTAGTTCTTTCTTCATCCGAAAGTTAAATTTCCAGAGGTTATCCCTAGCGTGTAGAAGCCTTTCGAATGCGAAAAGGTACTTTGCACGTCGGTTAAGGTAACCCGAGGAGTTTAACCCTTTAATAAGAAAGACGTTCAATTTTTTTAAACTCTTGTAGTCGACAACAGATTTTAATAGGATTTTCAGGAGTAGCTAGCTTAGTTATTACGATGAAAAGCCTGGATAGGAAAGAATATTGAAATGACCGGAGGTTACTCAAAGACCTGGCAAGTAAAATACCGGCCACATAACATTGAAAGGGGGTCATGCAATTGAATGAGGAGAAAATCATTTTCTCCCTAAGTAATCCCTTTATAACTCCTACTTTAGAAAACTTTTTCGAGTGGCTGAAGCCACAAGAAACGCTACTAGCCAATATGCTTCCTGCAGAAAGAAGCGCTAGCGTAGCAATAGTGAACCCATCGCCATGCTAACTAATCTAGGATTGGCAATGGCGGAAGTGATAAAGATATCAACGCAAAAAACTTGTTAACAATAGAAGAGGTGAAACAAGAGGGAAAATCTATTAGAGAAATACTGGCAGATGATTTCTCTATAGAATCCTTTGGGTACCGCAAAGTGATTTAGTTTCCAAAGCCGTACGGAAAATAGTTACATGGTACTGATCTTCCATACAGTTTTAAACTACGCTAAGTCGCCTTCTGAAGCAAGAAAAGAAGATGGATAAAAATCCTGCTTTAAGAGAGTAGTATATCGGTAAAATTAAGGAGTACCAAAAAAAGGGTTACATCCGCAAATTAAAAGCAGAGGAGTATGTGATAGAAACTTCAAAAGCATTTTATCTTCCTCATTTCGTAACAAACAACCGCCAAAACCAAGACTGGTGTTTGACGCAGCTGCGAAAGTGGAAACTATTTCTCTTAATTCACAGTTACTATCAGGACCAGACGTGGTAGAATCGGCCCAAATGATTCAGTCATTCGGCAAAATGAAGACTGATCGAAGCAGCTCGATGAGCTTTACTGAAGATCCGCCAGTAGAAAACTGGACGCAAGCCCTAATGGAATTGCCTAAGTTTGGTGAAACAGCCAAAGAATGGCCACGTTTCCACAAAATATCTAATCTAAGACTACTTGTGTGATTTGCAAAAAGAAACACAAAACTACTGACTGTTATAAATTTAAACAGTTAGGATTAAATAAAAGGTATGAGGTTGCGATTAAGGAAAAACTTTGTTTCGCCTCTTGTAATTCCAACACACACAGAGCAAACGAATGTGAATTTTCAAAGCCTTGCCCAGTAGAAGGTTGTGGGCGAAAACATCATCTATTACATTCTAGTGGACGAAATGCCACAAGTGCGACTCATAAAAATGAGGTGAATAGCTCCCTACATGAGAAAAACGATGTTCTTCACCAAATCGTCCCTATCACGTTACAGAACGGTGAACAGTTGTTCATTTTACGCCTCGTTCGCTTTGTACGTTCGTTTGTAAGTTTCAGTTTTCGCGTTGGAAATTGACGCTACGGTGAACCCTGATATGGGTAAATCAAAAACCAGTTCCAGTACGGGGGAACGGCCTCGGCCTGACAATACGCATGATCCTGCGGCTAAAAAGCTTCTGGCCAACAGATTCGCTGTCCTGGAAAACGCCACGGATCCCGAAATAGTGGAGAAGGAGAACATCCCGCCTTTCTATGTGAAAGGTTGCCCGGAAGGTCTACTTGAAGCAATAGTGTTTTATATTGACAAAGGACTGAAATGCACCATCCGCATGTGCACTGAATGATACAAACTGATGGTTGGATGAATCATTAGAAGGCGGTGCGAGTGATACTGCAGAAACACAAGGTGTAATATTTCTCCCACGATATCGAAGCAGTAAAACCCCTCAAGGTTGTTCTCCGCGGTCTTCCTGACATGGAAGTTGACACTCTGTTGGAGGAACTAAAGACGAAAGGACTCAAACCAATCCAGATCCATAAGATGACGCGTCACAACAAAACTCGTAAGTACCGTGATCAGTTATATCACGTAAACCTGGAGAAAAATTCAACGTGCCAGGCGGACCTGCAGTCCGTCCGAGCACTTTTTCACATCATCGTAGCCTGGGAGCGCTACAAACAAGTGCCTCGTGACGTCACCCAATGCTCTAACTGCCTGCTGTTTGTACACGGGACTAAAAATTGCCATATGGCCACAGGGTAGCCTTCTTGGTCCCATCCTGTTCAACATATTTACCTCAGATGCTCCTTCCCTTCCGGGTGGTAGCATCCTGTCTATGTTTGCAGACGACAATTCCATTATCTACAAAGGTCCAGTGATTAGAGCTTTGACGCGTATGGATGTCCTGTCCAACAATTTCAACAGCTGGAAGATCTGCATCAATGCAGCTAAGACCCAGGCTATTATATTCTCGCATTCAAAATCAACTCGACTTGTTCCGCCTGCCAATGTGAGAATCCACCTCGATAACACTTCCATCGAATGGTCGAGTGAGGTTGTTTATCTTGGTCTCTCCCTGGACCAAAAGCTTCTATTTCGTTTACACGTAGCGCTGGAGGAACGGAGAACAACATCCTTGAATAGATTCAGAGAGTCCTGCGCCAGGTCACCTCACCAGATCATTCGTGAGCTGTTACTTTAGTTTCAAGTTAGTTTTAAGTTAGTTATTCGTAGTTAAGTAGGTTATCAAAATTTCTCTTTCAATTAAAAACAAATCTATAAACGATGAACTGTAATTCTACACAAATAATGTAAATCTATAGAATTAAGCTACCAGCAAACCTCAAAACAAAGATGCAGAGCCTTAAAGGCTAAACAATTATTATGTAAACCATATGTAACCATATAAATAAAATATAAATAACTGTACTTTAGGCTTAATGTACAAGTTTAAAAAACTCAAGTTGTTTTCCTGTTCTAAGAAACATTTTTGTCGACCCGTTCCTGTTCCAAGGAACGTATAAAGAGAGGATCCGTCGCCCTCTTGGTCGCGCATCAAAAACGCACTTTACAAAAAGAAAGATATTTTTATGAGTTTTTCTGGGATGCATGTTTTTGAAGAGCTAAAGTTGCTCCATCCAGACATAGATTTAAAGACTCTTGCATATGAGGCCATTACTAGTGTGGCGTCGTCACGCATTGATACCTTTTCGAAGATGGTAGAGTTGATGCTGGCACGCGACGATGAGTTGGTCCATGTCAAATGAGAACGAAATTGAAATGGAAAGGATAAGTCAAAAAGGAGTTGTTCCTTGTTTCGGCCCTTTCGTATTTTTCACCCTTTCTTGCATAGCGTGATTGCGCATGCACTCACGCGTAGAAACTTGAGGAAGTCTATTTTATTAGTATGTGGGTTACCTGTGGTGTATGGCTTATCCTGCGTGGGGTTGTATCGTTTTTTGTTTATCTCATTTTAGCGTAGAATAAAAAGGCTCGTTTTTTAGAGAAAGATTGTGTTAGTGTTGAAAGCGTGGAGGTAGAGAATGCTCACCAACGCAACGTATTCAAATTAATAGGTTTAAGAGAAAAGGAATGTAAATGTAAAATTAAGCAAATATTCCGGTAAAAATTAACAAAATTATGGTAAAACTTACAGATCTTACAGAACTGTCGTTAATTTGATGCTTTTTTGCAGGAATACCGGTATTATTACACTTTACTGATGGATTATTGTAAAAAAATTACCGAACGACTTTTTTTGGATTAAGTGTGTAACCTTTATATTAGAACATTTTGTTTGAAAGAATAGACCACTCTGGTTCGCAACGGCTCATATGAGAGAATGAAAGTGAAGAGAACCTAACCAAAAAATTACCTCCTGTCACAATTTCACAGCATTGCTTCTTACGAGATGGGACAATGAGTTTGGATATATTTTTTTTTTTTATTTAGAAAAATGTTGACTTCATTTCTTGTTACGAAGCTATGTATGAATAATTATTTCCATTAAGAAACTCGATTTCGGTGAAGATGCAAATGGCACAGACTTGCTAAGCACAGCATTATAGTAGACAGGAATCGCTAAATATAAATGAGTTAAAAGTGGTAGTCCTATGAAATTGCGGAAAACGAAATCAAATTTTATAAGGTAACTGCTTGCTTGTCTCATAAAACAGAAATCTGCGAACGAAAGCACTAATAATTTAAAAACTAATCTTCCGAATGTGATGCCGTTAACGCAGTATTAAGTACTCCAACAACTTTAGTACCACCCGAAACTTCTCGTCTTGCTCAGACCGAAAATAAAGCTAGTGTTAGACTAGTCTGAATTGAGTTCTACCGCAAGTCTCTCACGAGACGACAGCAGCTCGCAAATCGTACTAAAAATGCTAGCAATTCGCTTTCTCAAATAGCAGTTTTCAGTTGTTCACGGATGTCCCGTGATAGTGAATTCACTATCGTACGAAACTTCATACTCAAATGCACTATTACAGGCCAAATGAACTAACCGAAAGTGCTACATGCACCAACACTAGATGCTTTTTCTGGTAGCGAAACCCTCCTTTCAAGAAGGTGCCTTGCTGAGGCATTTCCACATGCTTTTTCTCAGACCTTCCCGAAGCAGTTGTATGAGTAACGAATGTACTCGTATGTGTGCTCCAAGTGCGAGATTAACACTAGCTTTGATACGAGCCCGCCATTGAAATCAACGGCTGAAGGGCTTAAGAAGTTCTACTCAAAATGGCAACCAGCTGTTACAGCATCACACAACGTATAAACTGCATGAAGAAAAGTAAAATGCATTTCCTATGTTTCCCCTTGGCATTCTTCACACTACATCACAGGTAAAACCAGTCCCCTTCCAAAAGAGTTTTTACGCAGGTAAAAGTCCCTTCCAGAATTTCGACAACCAGTTTTGTGAGACAGACCAGTTAAAGCGGGAAACAGCAAACAGCTGTTCAATTTAAATGGATGAAAAATAAACCGTTAGACGAAAAAAAATCTTACCCGAAATGATCCCCACGCATAGACGCGTCCGTCATTTAACAGACAGGCTGAATGTGAGTCGCCGGCTGATATTTTCAAGCAAGGCGCAGGGAGATTGATTTTGTGGGGTAGAAATTCCGCGCCGGAGTCATCATTAGTAGCCCGACCTAGCGCACCTTCATCGTTGCATCCAAATGAATACACTTCGCCCTTACGCGTCAGGCATAGATTGTGCATTCCTCCGGCAGAAATGTCCACCACATCCTTCATACCATCGACTAGTGCAGGACGACTTTTTTCCATCACATCTTCTCCTAAACCGAGTTGGCCGAATTCTCCCTGGCCACATGAAAGTACACTGCCGCATGATTTAGGTAGCGTTGGAAGTGCTAATTCAACTGTTTCCGAGAAAAAAAAAAAAAACTTACACAACATGACATCACACTCTTAATAATCAATTTGCTTACATTTGTGTGATGAACGAACCAGTTTCGCTGGAGGTGCATCACCATTAGTAGCCGGTTCACGTTTTGCCTTTCCGCGAGCCATTTTCCAACTGCTAGGACGCTTTTATTAGCCTGCTGTCTAAATAGAACAAATCCCTGCGCGGGATTGAGGTTAAGAAAATTTAACAGCAATGTTCAAAAATGTGCAGTTAATTCAACACACTGCTTTTCTTGAAACGATGCTTCACTGTTCTTGTTCACTTCACTATATTTTACTACATCAAAAAAGCAGAACCAATTTACTTTCTGGCTAACCAGACATAGCACTGAGGCACGTTTGAATGATCATTTTCTAGTTTGAGTTTCAAGAATTTCAGCACACCGGTTTTTTGTTAAATTTTGACACTTCTTCATCTTCGCATTCTTACCTTCGTCGTTAAAATTCTTCGTTAAAAAGCTTGTCCATATGGTAACACTTTCGCTGCCACTCCAGTCGATTTCACAGACAAAATGATATTGCCGCATGTTGAATTATACAGGGTTGCTAAGCACACTGTACTGCCAAGAACAGCCATTATATTAATTGATTGAAAAATATGCAGATGATCCTGGTATATCATTTTTTACTTGCTTTGGTAAACATTAGGTTAGGTATTTTTTTTTCGTTTTGTTTACCCGATGCTTACCAACAAACAGGGTTGCCCATCCAGTTTGCCACGACTACACGGTAAGAGTCGAAAACCCATTAATGGGTATTGTTGTATCCATTTTTTCTGTCATATGCGGCTGTCAAAAGAATAAGTAAATTTAAAAATGTGAAATGGGTAAAATTGTACGCATTAGAAAGACATGTTCTTAGAAAAAAATGGGTCATTTGTTTACCCATTAATGGGTGAAAAAATACTTCAAACATCGTTTTAGTTTGCTCTGTCGATTTGTTCGCACGCGTTACTTCTACGATCTGTTTTGTTTATAATTTGTCAACAATTGCCATGGGAGAACTTTAAAAGAAATTCGATACTGCGTCGTTTAAGAAGTTGCAAGGTAAACAGTATGTTATATCAAGTATTGAATTTTACAATGTGAGATTTTTTTTATATTAGGTCTATAATGTTCACTATCCGTCTGGTATTGGCTTTGTTGCAGAGAATAGCGATTCTGACAATTGATAATAGCAGATAAAATACTCCTGTTTTCGTAAATAAGATTCATTTTTGCAAATAATAGGGTACTAAAGCCCTATTCTGTTTTTGGTCTTAAGTGATAAAGCGTGTCTAATAAATACATGAGACATTTTTAATTTCACGTTTTCAAAGGTTATTTGCAAAAAAAAAACGGTTTCAAATTTTTTAAACATTACAAAAATTCAACACAATTTCACGGCAACACTGCACAGTGAAAACATCGGAAATCGAAAAATTGTTCAAAAGCAAACCAAGCAACCCAGGGGGAATCTATCTGTCAAATATCGTGTAACCGTGACCAGCATATTTGGCAACAAGGCGTCCGGTTGTTTTGGTTTTTGTCGTTTTGATTGGAGTAAAATTCAGTAGAATTGTAACGTTCTTTTTTACCAAAACTCTAGAAATCGCGGAAAACTTTTATTCATACTGCGTTGCGTAGTGAAATTTGGTGGCAGCAGCCTGCAATTAGCTGAAAATCATGAACTTTTCTCGCCACAAAGGAAATCTTTTAAACGTCATGTACCAACAAACTTCATGGACCAGAGTTGATCTGCAATAACGCACACATATATGAATTTTGACAGCAGTAAATCCCCCCTGAAGCAACCATCGTTGTTGTTACTGCCTATTTTTCTTTATGTTGATGTTACCGAAACTTTTCATGTTTACATAGGTGGAAGAATAGTGTTAAAGTCGAAAAATGGCCTGTGCTGTAGTATGCTACAAGCGGACAAAAAAACTATCACCGGATATACATTTTTCCCGGTTCCGAAGAATGACGATCCCAGGAGAATTTGGCTCTATCGATGCGGCATTTACGTGGAAAATCCCATGCCAAAGCTAATGAAAACCAGAAGAATGTTTGTTTGTGATAATCATTTTGAGGTAGGTGCTTTCAATTTTGAAACATCTAGTAGAATATAGTAAAACCACAGAATCTTCTTTTATTTTGTAGCCGGGTGTTTATCGAAGCGTTATTGTTAAATCAGCGAAAATAAAACAACGTTTTCAATTGTATCCAGACATTCTGCCTCACAAAAACTTGCCGGTTGAATCTTGCGGCATCAGATATTCGTACTTGGACAGAGAAAAATGATCCACTTGAATATGATGAATCAGAAGTCTCAAGTCTTGAATGCACGGCGAATAGTAGCAAATCTCTCGATAGGTCTACAGCCAATATTGAACCGTTTGACTATTCACAGCCCCCGAAACGTATGTTAACCTTAGCGTTATCAAAACCGTATGTGATCATATTTAATGGTTAAAAATACAGGATCCAAATCTCACGATCAGCGAATCTACAAGCAGGGCTTGGTTGATCGAAGTGGTGCAACAGAGACTTTGCTCTAAGCGTCCGTATCTGTGCAATGTGCTATTTTGACGGAAACTAAAGCAACACAGACGAAATTTCATCAAACCTCATCCAAAACTCTTCCACCATATTCAGATGTCCAAAGTTCAGCTGGATGTGCAGTCAAGTGAAAAATCCTGTGAAAGCGAGTATTTGCCTAGCGCAGACAGCTTAAATGAGTTTAAAGCTGAAGTTTCTTTTAAAGAAGTTTTTTGTGAAATTGAAACGTTTGTTAGGACAAAATCTACCAATTATTTAGACATTTCAAACGAAAATCTTTTCATTTTAGATGCGTTATCAGACACTACTGGCATAAGTAAGAGAGATATGTTAGTTTTTCGAAAAATAAGATTGAATGAATCATATGAGATTTTGAGTGACACTGTAGGACTAACAGGCGCGCGCGTTGGGCAAATTTTTAATGACTGTGTTCCTAAAATCGCCAAAGAAATGAACGAAATAATTTTCTGGCCTTCAGCCAGCGAGATTGAGAAATTTTTACCAGTTTCTTTTCTGAACAAATATTCTAGCGTTCAAAGCATTATCGACTGCTTTGAAGTGCAAATTGAAAAACCGTTCGATCCTGTTTTACAATCAATAACTTACTCATCGTATAAATCATGCAATACGTTGAAGTTTTTGATATCTTGTACTCCTTGTGGTTTGGTTACATTTTTATCTAAAGCGTTTCCTGGACGTCCGAGTGACCAAAAATCGTTCGACGTTCTGGATATTTGAAAATGATTCAGCCCGGTGCAGGAGTACTCACGGATCGCGGTTTTAAAAATGTGGCATCAGATGTTGCCAACTCTGGAGGAGTTCTTATAAGACCACCCAGTGTATCTAATGATGAACCGTTATCTAAAGATGATTCAATGTTAGCAAAAGAGATCGCGAGTGTCAGGATACACGTTGAGCGCCTTATAAGAAGATTTAGGGAGTTCAAAATATGCGCTCCACATGCAGAATTACCTTCAACATTGTTTGATAAGGTAGATGATATTGTTACAATCATAGGTGGATTAGTTAACATGCAAGGCAAGCTGATTGGGTGAAATAGATTTTACTTGTAGTGGTTACTCAAGATAGCTAAAAACTGCAAAGTATTTATTGTAATTTTACATACAATTCGCCGTTCTACCTTCGACATTTCATGATAGGATGTGTAATACTGTTACTATGTAATAATTTAGATTATTGAATATGCTATACAAGATGATTCAAATAAGAACGACCATATCAGATATAAATAACGATTGAATCATTCAATCATTAATTTAATCTTTAATCACTACAAGTTTATTTACAGTATTTATGCAACATAGTATATCTCTCAAAAGTTTTCATACAGTTTGGGAAAAATGTTCTCTTGCCAAAATTTATAACTAGTTTTCATGATGTTAGTAATATAGTCGTTATCAAAATCTACGTCGTAAAATTCTACAAATTGTTCAGGATGTCTACTATTTTCAAAACCTGGTCGAACAAGAACTAAAACACCATTTGTTCTGTGTGTCATTATCATTTGCAAATGAATTTGGCAATTTACTTTATGCTTGAGCTTTCCATCTTCATCACTGTAATACTTTATGGTGTCTTCCTTAAACGGGCATTTTATTTCAAACACAGTAGTTACATTGATGGCGTCGGGAGACGCGCCGAAGGCTGGATATCGCGGATGAAGTCCATCGTCATCGCTTCACATTTTTATAATATTTCTTAATTACTCCGATAACCTTACTTTCTAGATTAAGCCCTCGTTTCATTGCTTCTGATGTTTTACTACTCTGTCCTAGAACGCTTCTAACCAACGATCCGTCAGACATTCCACATCGAGACAACTCATACACTTTTGATGCAGTAAATCTATTTATAGTAATTTCTAAATTCAGTAATTCTTCAGTACAAGCTTGTACTGTCATAGACCTTTTGAAATAAGAAATGAACTTCTTCCAATCGGAAATACCTTGAGACCTTTTGTATTCCAGCATCAGGTAATGTATCGAACAACGACCACTTTGAGAAGTTGGTTTAATATATTTAAGGACAGTGTTTGTATGCTTTTGAAGTAGAATACTACTCTCAGGAAGTTCGGCTACATAGGGATGTGAAATGAAAATCTAAAACCGAAAAAAGTGAAAAATATGTCCAATTTCAAATGCTAATAAATCGGTTAGTATTCGATGGATTTTCTTCGTTCTTGCAGCAATAGATTGGAAAATCTTCTAAGATTCTTCCCAAAATAAGATAATTGTAATTTTATTATTCACACTATTGTACTATTGAAAATAGCCAAGCCTTGTCAAAACGAAAAATTCGACCTCTGATTGGTCGTTATATGCTTGCTTCCCAAGCACGGTCGACAGGATCATATACCTTACAATTGAAAACATGCTATTTGGCCTATAAAAGTGCCTGTTTCAGCCGGAGCCGCTCATAATAGTTCTAGACAGCGACAACAGCAGTCGTCCTTCCTTAGCAGCAGCACTAGCCCTGTGGTTGATCACCACGTCTCAGGAGCAGCGCGGTTTTTCTCAGCGTGTGTCGCCAGACAGCCATTATTCCCCCCGTGTTGGGGCAGCATGAAGATTGCCATCAGGAAATCCAATTTTGGAAATCAAAATGCCTTTTTCAAGGCAAATAAACAAGTCATTGAAAGTTAATAATTTTTGTCAACGCAAGCAAGCATTCTGTGTTGCATCCTAGCAATTTAAATCTGTCGCACCCGTCGAATTTACTGAATGTGAAATTGCTTCCACAGTGCATGTTGTCCGTGTATCTTAATTACCCCAATGTTAGGGCAGCTCAAAAGTTGTAATCAGCAACCGGTTTTGAACCGCAAAATGCTTTTTGAAGTAGAATACTTCTCTCAGAAAGTTCGGCTACATAGGGATGTGAAATGAAAATCTAAAACCGAAAAAAGTGCGAAATATGTCCAATTTCAAATGCTAATAAATCGGTTAGTTTCCGATGGATTTCCTTCGTTATTGCAGCAATCGATTAGAAAATCTTCTAAGATTCCTACCAAATTTAGGAAATTGCAATTTTATTATTCGTACTATTGTACTATTGAAAATTCTTAAGCCTTGTCAAAACACAAAATTCGACCTCGTGATTGGTCGTTATACGATTGCTTTCCTATTATTTGGCCTATATAAGAGGCTTCATCAGATATTAAACAAAGATTTCATCAGATATTAAATTGAACAACTGAAATTTGAAGAACACAAATGAATATTTGAAGAGTTAATATTTTCTCGTTTTGCGCTATAATCCAAAGTTAATTATCTTCATCCACATGCATACTCTGACTACGTTTGCGTCGCTTAGTGGTTGGCTACGGTTATGCAGAACGCAAATGTCGGCGCGATGTGATTCGGCAAGACGAAATGTGTTGAAATGTATTGCTCTACTTCGTCGTAAAAAGAGCTGTACATTTCATCACGGTAAGGCGAATCGCATAGCGCCGCCATTCGCGTTCTGCATAACCGTAGCTTTTGTTCCGTTCCCGTTTAATGATGTCGTATTAAATGTGCATATTGCAATTTGGCAGCACTTCAACTTCTCATTTGCGCAAAATTTTAAAAATATTCAATAAACTTCATTCAAAATATCAAACAAAGAGAAATTACAATACTGCCAATGAACGGTCAACGTTTATTTACTAGAAAAAATGACTGACACGCAAGTAACGGGGTTATCTTCTTGCAAAAGTATTCTACTTCAACCTTGCGGTCGTGGCTTTGCATACAACCTTCCTGTGATTTTTAGGACACTTTTCTAACAACGCCTGGACGAATCTCCCACTTCCGTTTTCGCTTTTTCTTTTAATACCCGACTTAGAATACTTGCTGATATCAAAATTGACCCTCATTGACCCGCGATAATTGTGGCACTTTCCACAAACAAGTGCCATCCGTTGGAGACGGGGACGAATACTTCTCGTAGAGGAAAAATAAGAAGGCTATTGCATGCTTACATCCACCATCTGCTGCTTTGCAACCATCGTTCTCGCTTTCGCAATAAACGTCTTGAATCTTATCGAGCTGAGTATCGATAATTGCAACTACGGTGTATTGTTTTTTTGTAACTTTATGCTCAGGAACAACCCGAGCTGTAACGGTATACACACCATTATTAATTTTGTACTGAACTTTGCCGATAGCAGAGTTGAGATAATCGGGATTACTGGACCTAGACATTAGATAAAAATATGTAGTATTACTTTGAGAACCGTGAGCCACGTTGATGAGTGTACCTTTCAATTCTTCCACGTTTGTTAGCATCTCGAAATTTATCGTTGGTGGAAAAAAACTCCTGGACCATGAAAAAATCTACTTTTGGAAGAGTGTTGATATCAGCTTTCAGAAATCCTGCCTGCATTTTCTCTATAGTTTTTACTCTAATTGGTAATATTGCAATGAAAAATCACTTGTCTGCCAAAATTTTTTACAAAAGCAAAACAAAATGCATCGAAATATCTGTTACTTCTCTGTCAAAGTTACCGTCACAATCGATGTCAAAGTCAGAAGTGTTCGGGAAATCCGAAAGGCAAAGGCAATGATTTTCAAACGTCAAAATTGAACAATTATGTCAAAGTAGAACAATTGGTTAGTTTTTTATTTTCGATTTTTTTAAATCTCTCTGCATTTTCTGAGTTGAAGGAAAGTTCCATCGTATTTGAAGAGACCAGCTTCATTAAAATCATCAATAAAAGCAAATTTTTATCTTTCATTTTTGTCCCCCATTAAAAATAATTGATTTCACTTTCACTTCTTTTCATTTTTTTGAGTGATAATCACAAAGTTTCCGTTTATTTAATAATGGGTAAAATTTCACCCATTTCCTTGAGAAAATTTATTTCTCAAAATGAGTGATTTTGTACCCAGTTTTTGACGTTTAATCGGTTTACCCGTTAATGGGTAAATCGAGTTTACCCACTAAATGGGTTGGCTCACTTTTTGGCGAAATGGTTGAAAAAGTACCCATTAATGGGTTTTCGACTCTTACCGTGTGGAGACTGTGTTATAAAGAGATACGCAAAGAGAAAAGCAGTAAATATGGCAACCCTTTGCTAATATTCTATTTCAAACAATTCTGGCAACCACATTTAATTTCGCATGACTTTTCATACGCACTAGAAAGTGTAATGAAATTCCGAAACTTTGTGAGAATATATAACTGAGTTTCAAAGCTTGTTTATACTTTTTTTTTATTTTCAATGCATCACTCATAATACAAGCATAACAAACACATTTTCCATTCAAACCATAATTGCACGTGGTTCACAACAATTATACTGATTACAATACACATTCTGTACGAAAAGTAACACTCCTGAGTTTGTTTACTTTGCACACTCGGAGCCTCGATTTGACGGTTCACTTGGAGTTTTCGACCTCACTCTTTGCGTATCTGTTCATAACACCGTCTGTAGCCACGACCAGTTGACATTTCATGGAGGTTGCCAAACTACTAGTGGAAATTTCAATCGAACTTAAAGCAAATTGCAGATTTTCATAGAACTAGGTTTAGTCGTCTTTTACGTGGGGGACACGTGCCGCATAAAAAGAAACCGCGTGAATTCCGGAATCCGCGTAAAAATATTGCGTACATTCGGGAATTCACGTACAAAACCGCGTTAATTCCGGAATCCGCGAAAAAATAACTCATTAATGAACCGCTTAAAAGGCGACCTTAGTGTTGTTAAAGCATAAGATTATTTAGACCCTAGATGAGTAATGCGCAAGTGTGCCCTTTATGTTCAAGGCCAGTCATGTTGCATAAAAGATCCCCCGATTCGCGAAAATCCCTCAGAAACAGCTGTGAGAATCATGATTTAGTGATGGGAAATATCGCCCAAAACCGACATCGATAACAATCGATGATTCCGGGGCTTTTATCGATATTATCGATAAGTATCGATAATTTGACAGCTAACGTTTGCGGTAATTTTTTTTTTCAGATGGTGATGAAAAAAAACTATTTCAGATGGTGATGAAAAAAAACTAAGACAGATAATTGAGTTGGATAAATTACCCGTGGAAGGTTATCATGTTAGCTTCCTCACAAAAAAATAGTACGTCCTTGCGTGCAGCCTTCCGGCAGTTAACAGGAACATTCGCCATGGCGGACGAAAACATGCGTGTAGCCGTGTTTTTAAGCTCTTTCTTCGTTTTTTTTTTAATAATTCCTCCTCCGTTTTCGCGACAAAATTGTTGGAGTAGATCTTGCGCTTCAAGTTTGTCCAGAAATTCTCGATGGGAAGCAGATGGGGGACAATATATCTAGCTAATGGTAGCAGTGGTCATAGGCTCCTACAAGAGAGATGGGGGACATTGGGCGGATTCGCCGACTTCGGTACCACATCGATATTCAGCCGCTCCATCTCCTCCAACGATCGCTTCGAGTAGTTGGCCGACGTCAAATCTGGCCAGAACAATGTGTCTTCGCGCTTATGGTATTTCTTGATGAACGACGCAACTTCTGTCAGGCACTTTGTACTATAAATTTTTCCGTTCACGGCCAGCCCGGAGCGAAAGAAGAGCAACTTTGAAATACCTTTCTCACTGATTGTCAGTCAAAGCCGCACCTTCTTGGGGAACTTGGTCTGTGAAATAAACTTTACCTCGGTGCTCACTTCCTTCGTGGGGGAGGTAAAACACGAAGAGCCCTGCTAGTCGTTGCCATCCATGGTGAGATAGGTCTAATCGTCCAATACCACTGCCGCGTCGCGATTCACCGGGAAAATTGACTTGACCATCTTATTCAACCGCTGTTGCTGCGTCATTGCCTGCAGCTCCGAGACCAGTGGACGGCACTGCCGCTTCCTGCATGTATGTCCATGTTCTCCACACTGTTTTAGAGCATGCACCAACCTCTCGGCCAAGTGCACGCAGTGACTTTTCCTCTCGGTCTTCCTCTTCAGCATACTTTGAAGCTTCTTGTCGCTCAGGGTCGTTTGCCGTCCGGAACCGGGCTTTCTTTCGATGCTCTGATCGTTGGCCAATAGTGTCAAGATGTTGTAGATGCCAGAACCGGCATACCCTTTCTACGGAATAGTGTCAAGCCGAAGTTCGTTTTGAAGGTTGTATAATCAGGGAAATAATTGAAGCAGGCAAAATTCTGTCAAATTTTAAATGGCCAAAACTTCACGAAAAATGAATCAATTCTGACAAAACAGGTTTCATTTTACTGGAAAACTGTCCTAGTTTCCTAGTATTACTTGAGAACTGGACGTGACCAAGGGTCACTGGAAATGTTTCGGATTTCCGGAGTGTGTGCCAAAGTGTACATTTTTGCAACGCGTAGAACTTTTTCTGACATTCTGTTTCACTTAAGTTTATATGTTGTCAATAAATCAGAATTTATTTCGGGTTCATTTGTAGCCAAAGATTGAAAATTCGCCAAGGAATCATCGAGGTATAAATTTATTAAGTATGGGTGTTGATTTTGGCGGTTTTTTCCCTGTTGGGTACTAATTTTCTTTGAGCTTTCAGCACTCTAGCAGAATTCAATCGAACATTGTGGGTGTGTAGGTCTTATTAAACCAAGCAACTTTGCAAACTTGCGTTTGAAAATTTATCTGGATTAACATTTAAAAAGGTCAGCTTATTTTCACGCGGATTTTCTCTAAAAGGTTATTTATGCAGATTTTCAAATTAACGTGGTTTTTTACGCGAATTTTTGAATTAAAGCGGTTTTTCAAGCGGATTTCTGAATTAACATGGTTTTTTCACGAGGCATGTATCCCCCGCGTAAGAATACCTAACTGTATTTGAACTTTTTTCTTATGAAACAATATATTTCAGTAAAAATTATCTGAACTTTCCTTCAAAAATATAAAAAATGAGTTAAAGATCCTACTCTGAAAAAAATATAATTTTAAAAACAAAAAATGATTTTAGAAAAGATCGGTGATCTCAGATTTTTTCAAATGAAGTATTTTAGATAGAGAATTTAGTTGCCTAAAACGTTCTATGCGTTGCAAAAATGTACACCTTGACACACACTCTTGAGTCCGAAACATTTTCGGTGTAGGTTGGTCACACCAAGTTCCCAAGTAATACTAATATAAAACTGTTTTCCAGTGAAATGAAACCGGTTATCAAAATTGATCCATTTTTCGTAGAGTTCTGGCCATTTAAAATTCGAGAGAATTTTATTTATCTCAATTATTTCGTCTACCCCCTGTATAAATCAGGATACTTTTTTGGCGCAACAATTTCGTTGATTTGGTTTTTTAGTGGAACTAAAAATTGTTTGTTGGGTAACAGATACTTTAAACTTAAACAGTTCCAAGTTAAACTAAACAATTACCAGAGAATCACCAATAGACTGCCGCTATGCATGTCCATGATATTATAAAAGTTTTTTTTTCTCGCTTGTTTTCCGTCGGTCTAGTTCCACCACTGTTGTGGCCAATCACCGACGCCCAAGGAGGCGACTCCACACCCAGGACCCTAACTCACGACCCGTTTATTAACGGACCGGCGCCAACGGCTTTACTTCCTCATGCGATGGAAGGCGTGATCCCAGAGATTTTTCGCCTCAGAAAATCTCCCGGTGTCGGCTAGGATTGAATCTAGACCAGTTGGGTTGGTTGTGAGGGGATCACGCCACCTCACAACCATCGACACCTACAGTGGGTCCAAAAAGTATTCGTCTAGACGAATATTTTTCTAAAAAGTCCAAGACTGGAGCTTGATATGTACTAAAAAATAAAACTAACGGTTAGTTTGGGTAGCAGACCAGTAGGTTAATATTTACTCTTCGAAAATTAAAAAAAAACATAACAATAAAGGTAACAAGGGTGACATTTCATCACATTTCATTTAACATATGCTCAAAAAGTATTCGTCTAATTGGGTTTTAAATAGTTTTCGCATAACAATAGGACTAATAATATGAAAATTAATACTTAGTTGGGTTTCCCTTTGCGTCTATAACAGCTCGTAGTCTTCGAGGCATGGAGTTTATCAAATTGGCCGTGACGGAGGATGAAATTTTTTCCCATTCTTCTTTCAAAACTTGTTTCAATTGGTTTTTGTTAGAAATGTGCCTTTTCCTGATTTCATCATCCAGTATTTTCCATAAATGCTCTATCGGGTTAATATCTGGGCTCTGGGGAGGCGTGTGAAGTTGTTTCGGTGTGTTATAAAGAAGCCATAGCTTGGTGTTAAGGGCCGTGTGCTTGGGATCATTATCTTGTTGGAATATGTATTTCCCTTGTAGCCCCAATTTCTCAGCACTGGCATTCAAATTATCCTTCAAAATGCGGATATACATTGTATGATCCATAATCCCTTCAATTATATGTAGTTTTCCTACACCTGCTGCACTCATGCATCCCCAAACCAGGACGGAACCCCACCATGCTTCACTGTTGGTGTTAGGTTTTGCGGTTGCATTTCCGTGTTCTTTTTGCGCCATACCATACGTTGACCATCTGATCCAAATATATTGAATTTGCTTTCGTCGGAAAATATGACTCGATTCCAGAAGTCTTCCTTCTTGAATTGGTGTTCCTTGGCAAAACTAAGCCGTTTCTGACAGTTAACTTGACTCACCCAAAAATTTTTCCGAGCAACACGTCCATTATAGCCATACTTTTTGCAGGTATTTCGGATTGTGCTAGTTCATACCGTTGTACCTTTTCTCTCCAGTTCACCTGCTAACTTGGGCGCACTTATTTTCGGATCTTTTTTTATTGCTCGCACAATCAATCGGTCATCCTGCTCAGTTAACGATCGAGGACGACCGCTCCGTTGTTTGTTTTGCAGTGTTTTTGTAATGCTAAAGCGATTAATAACTGATTGAATGGTTGATCTAGGCCTACCTACAAGTCTCGCTATCTCGTAAGATGACTTGCATTCATTATGCAGGCGTATAATTAGTTTCCTCTCTTCAGAACTCGTCTCTTTACCTTTCCGACCCATGATGTCTCTTAATTTACACTTCAATTACAATAAAAACAACAAAATACTATGATCTGTCAATATATCATTCGGCTAGATACTGCCAGAGGGCTTATTCGTCGGTAAAGAAGTTTAACTCTTGTATGAACTCTTCAAATGGTAAATTTCTTAAGTAGACAAATACTTTTTGAGCACACGTAAAATGAATTATAATGAAATGTCACCCTTGTTACATTTATGGTTATGGTTTTTTTTTGTAAGTTTCAAAGAATAAATATGAATTGATTGATTTGCGACCCAAAATTACGATTGGTTTTCTTTTCTAGTAACAATCAAGCTTCAGTCTCTAGCTTTTTCAGGAAATTTTCATCTAGACGAATACTTTTTGGACCCACTGTATGTCGGCGGTGGGATTCGAACCCAGGCGTCGAGCGTGGTTGGCGGAGACGTTACCAACCACACTAGGCCCCCGCTCATTATAAGAGTTGGCAAGCCATAGAAAATGCATTTTATTACAATTTCGTATCATTGTTTTTTATGAGATGGTGCAAAAAGTTTGGATATTTTTTTAAAGTTCTCTAGTACTAAGTTGTCTAATTCATCTGTTCTTAGGAAACTAAAAACTATAAATACCTTTTTAGTTACCATTATTTCTCAGAAACTCAGTGACACCCGGGACGAACCTTCACACCACCCGCAACAATGCTAAATCTTGTCGAATAGCAGCACCCAACAAATACCTAGCGGCAAAAGCAACTCCTGGGGTAGGGTAGGAGAGGTCTCCTTCTTTTGGGTCTCCTCCAGTAACCAGCCGCACTGACTTGTGCTCACCCTTATAATATCGATAATTATCGTTAACGTCAAAAAATTAACGATAATATCGATGACCGGCGTTTATCGATATTATCGATAAGTATCGATAAGTTTCCCATCACTAGATCTAGCAGCCCCCATTAGCATTGGGCGATACGACGGAGAGTATCGATACTTCAGTATCGATACCCGAAGAACCAAAAGTATCGAGATACTCAAAATATCGATCAAAAAGTATCGATACCAGAAGTATCGATACTATAGCTGAGATCATTTTTTGAATTTTTGATAAATACATTTACTCAGGGTGGCCACTCTACCGGAAAAACGGGAAAAGCGGGAAAAGCCGGGAATTTTAAATCACCGGGAAAAAAAAATACGGGAAAACCGGGAAATTAGGCTTCACGCCGGGAAAATCATCCTCCTTCATGTCTGCCGCTTTATTTGTTCAACAGTTTCTGGGGAAATGTCAACATGAGACCCTGTTTATTTTATGTTTACCTAACTGGCATGATTCTGCCGGATAGGGGAAAGCTGGTTGTTGGTTTCAGTTAAAGTCGACAGCGGCTTCGCAGCAAGATCTGCGTCAAATAAAATCAGGCTTGATCAGGTGGCTAAATTTACTGTTCCGTAACATATATTGTCAGATTTTAAATAAGTCAACAAGTTATCAGCGTCGCGGGAGGCGTATTGAAACTTTTTGTGAATAGTGTTCGACATCGCATCGGAGAGAATCCGGTTAAAAGTCAAATAGGACCGGAAACTTCGAGTCTCGATTTTATTTCGAACAGGACCGGAACGGAGCTACACGGTTTGTACTTCCCGATTTTTGGTATGATTTTAACCACAAGCAGCAAAAAGCAGCAAAAAAAGTTTTTTCATTCTGTGTTGGACCTTTTGACTACTTGATTTTGTTGGGGAAAGACGCCACCTTGAAGAGCTATTTGTTAAAGATTTCTCAGATTTTTTCTATATCAAAAACAAACAGTAGCTAAATTATTTTTTTTTTCAAATTGTTTATTCAGAGTGTCAGTTGAATTTATTTTACGGACCATGAGAAAATTTCTTATACATTACATTGACCCCAGCTCGAAAATTTTAAAGTCCCAGGATCGAAGTTTTTCGAAAAAAAATTGTTTTGAAATAACAGATCTCAACGTTTCAGCCATTTTGCAAAATGCATCTTGACAGTTTCATGTGCATTTTTTTCATTGGTCACTCTGAGGCTCTTCTTCCCAAAGTCCGCTTGAAGTTTTGCCTGAGGACATTTTTCTAGAAGACAAAAACTCTATGCCCCAACTCTTGAATTTTTCCCACGCATTTCATTGGCATCCTGATACAGAAGCACTGCAAGCTCGAGAGAAGGTTGACAGAGAAAGATGCAGAAGGAAGCAAAAAAGCGCGAGAAGGCAAAGATTGGCAACGATTTGGAGATAAAGAGGGCGAAAATTGTGCAGCAGATTACCATGAAGGTACTGGCTAAAGTCGACAAACGGCTAAACACGATGAAGGAGGAATGTTTTTCATAGTTTTGTAACACTATTTTTGCAAGGCACAAATAAGCATGTGAAAATTGATTTTTTTCTCATATGTTTTAAAAATAAAACCACGGGAAATTTCACTAAATATCATCGGGAAAACCGGGGAAAAACCGGGAAATTGAAAATTGATATTGAGTGGCCACCCTGAATTTACTGAAAACCAGTATTCGATTCAGTCATTCGCGAAAATACAGCAAAACTATTTGCTGAACAAAGAACAGTAAATGAATGGTTGCTGGAATCCAGCAAAAGAATTGATATGTCAAAAAACTTACGTCAAGCTGTCATTAGTAAAACGCGCCAAATCGCTGTGCAGCTGGTACGGGATCATCGCTAAGCTCCTGATAGCGAATATGGGACCATAGCTAAGTCCTTGTTGGGCTAGATGAACTTAAAAGTTGAAATGATAATCATACATCTCTAGTTCAACAGTAATTTGCCTATGATCCGATGGGCGGATGGAATCTGGTGCCTGACGGAAACATGGTTCCCTTGAATTAACTGGTTAACCAGCAAATTGATTTATGCTTTGCTGAATGAACAGCAAATTGTCATAGCTGACAACCAGCAAGTTGTATTTTGTTTTACCGAACATGCAGCAAGCGACCTGTCACTTTTATGCAATTGAGCATTACTGAATAATTAGCAAATTTCATTTTGCTGAACAGATTGCTGGAAGCACAGCACACCAAAAATCAGCAAAATTTTGGTGGTTTCCAGCAATGAAAATTTGATGTGCCGACTTTTTGTTGTTTTTCTGGTATCTATCCGCATTCTCTAGAGCAGCATGAATCAAATGACTTCACAAACAAATACATACAGGTAATGCAGAAATTCTGAGCTTTGGCAAACAAATGAATTAAACAACTTATATCTTCAAGATTTGTATTCACTGGCAGCTCCCGTCTTATTTGTATAAATTATTGACACACTTCCATATTAATTGATGAGGAAGTTGATGACATAAAAAAAAATAGATATGTCAGCGAAAATAAGATAGTGAAGTCTACCGCTGAATTTGTCTAACTAATAAATATTGCAATTTTTTTTTTTCACTTGTACTCTAACTTGTGTCGACGGAAAGCATGAGTTAGTTTCCGCTTGCAAATATTCGATCTGAACAGTGTAACCAGAAAACTTATATTTGTTTTTAAAATACAGTCAAATTTCGCTCGTTGGGCTATGTTTAGTTGGGCTACGTTTTAGTTGGGCTCCCGCTCGTTGGGTTATAGCCATGGGCGCAACTAAGGAAGATTTCTAGGGGGGGCTAGTTTTCATCTATGTCATAAAAGAGTTTTAATATGCTTATTTAATAAAGCCTAAAATAGTATCGTAAAAGCAGAAAAAATCACTTCGGGATAGAATCTCCGAAGATGTGCTGAATATCTTGAACACAGCGTCAACGTCAACCTCTTTCAGCAACATTGATTCGATATTGAGGAGAACTAGGTTTGGTAAACGGCTGGGCAGTGCTTTTTAACAGAACACCCGTACTAGTTGGAATA
Organism: Wyeomyia smithii; assembly: GCF_029784165.1. NCBI lineage: Eukaryota > Metazoa > Arthropoda > Insecta > Diptera > Culicidae > Wyeomyia > Wyeomyia smithii. Next base: position 204,870,776 of record NC_073696.1, read on the forward strand.
AAATAGACCCCAGTGTTGTTTAAGGCATAATGCTCTGTTCCTACCTCCACGTGGAACCGATTGGGATACGAGCAACCAAGGGAAAACCGGTGAACCGGTGGGAACTTGGTCGTACGCTGACAGGAAGGGGTAGTTGTTCTCCTTAGAGAGCAGCTTGTCTGAGCGTCTACACCACAGGCTAGGGGCGGCTCAAACAGCGACTGATCCGGACCGGACAGTTGAACTATGAAATGTGGTGTCTCGCCAGCTACATCTCTAGCGGCAGCTCCGTCGCGAGACTAGGCATCGCAGCCCTGGTAAGGCAGCATACTAAAATAAACATACTGCGGAGAGTCAAGAATTCAAAACGAACCGGAACAATCGGTAATGACCCTCCCGACGAAATAAGGACGACGATTAGAAGCTCGGTATATGTAACAGTAGATCGCTTAACGCCCCGGATGTCGACCGGATTCTGCTGGACAATCAGCGACAGGTTGTGTTTGTTGAGAATGAAAGGCCGGTTCCACAACTACACTATCCCGCACAGCTGGAGAAACTCTACCATAGCTGCTCGCGTAGAGACATCAAGATCGTCATTGGGAACATGAACGGAAGGAAAGACTTGTATAAGCCGGTTATCGGCCGGCACAGCCTGCACACCGTGACGAACGACAACGGCCAGCTATGCACCAACTTCGCAGCTTCCTGCGGATTGGCAGTCCAAAGTCCCTTCTTTACTCGACCAACGTACAGCAAAACAAATTGACCACGTTCTCATCGATGGCCCCTACTTCTAAGACATTACAAACGTACGCACCAATCACGGTGATGATCGGACATGACCACCTCAATACAAAAAACTGCAAAACCCTGATATAACCGGTAGTCCTCTACGGAAGTCCTCTTGGTGTTTTCGAACGGAAGGTACTATGGACTATCTAAGGTAGAGTACAAACGGACGACGGATAATGGCGACAGCGAATGAACAAGCGCTGCTTGGAGAGAACCCCATTGCACACCTGGCGAAAGACAATAGGTTGCGGTGGACTGGTCACGTCGTAAGGATGCCGGACGACAACCCTATGAAATCACTTCTTCTCAGCAACCCTACCGGCAGCAGAAATTAAGGGTGCAGCGTGCATGTTGGCTCGACTAGATCGAAAGAGACTTGCGAGTGATGAGACGTCTGGGGAACTGGTGAAACACAGCCCAAAACCGAGTAAAATGGCAACAACTGCTTGATACAGCACGAGTTACTACAGCTCTCGTCTGACTGGTAAGGTGAGTAAGAGAGCAAGGGTTGAGAATCGATCCTGGGTGCAGAACTAGTTCTTAGCCAACGAATGACATCTCAATTTGTGTTGATTTTAATGCTCTGATAAGTAGTATGGAATGTATATATATTGAATACAATCATTCTCTGGGAAATTCTAGGGGGGGCTAAACAATTTCTAGGGGGGCTTCAGCCCCCCCTAGCCCCCCCGTAGTTGCGCCCATGGTTATAACCCAACTAAATCGAAGCCAAACATCATTTCTGATAACGTTGAATTTCGTTTGAGGGGTTTGTGGATGCATTTTAACGCAGAAAGTAGAATTTCTTGAAATAAAAACAAATGAAGCTGAGTATAAATGTAGACAAACAATATTTTAATCAATTGTCAGAGAAACAATATAAGTTTTGTGACTTAATAATGCAACGTAGAGCTATGCCTATTTTTGAAAGTATTTGAGAACACGTTATTATTGAGCACTCCTTTTTGGCTTTAAATGTGTGGCTTAAGTAAAACAAATTTCGAATTTGGCCCTATGCTGCGTTTGGCTCAGATTTTGACAGTTCGTTTGGCTCACAACATTCTCTCTATCTATTTCTCCATCTAAAGCCTGTAGTACACTCTTTGTCTAATGGTCAAATTTTTGACCTTCTGACATAATGGTCAAATTTATTTGACATCATGGTTGTTGTTTGCCCGTGTTTGCCTCATGTTAAAATTGGAGAGTGACAAATAATTATCTTCGACCAAATTTTTATCTGTCAAAAAGTGCCAAATATTTGACGCTTGGTCAAAGAGTGTAATACAGGCTTAAGTTTTGCTAGTGCAAATAGACTTGTGCGATACTCATACTGGCAGTGGCAGCTTTTCAGTGGTTCCAGCTCGTATCAACTAGCTGGCATCTCCATCCGATTTGCTTTGCTTTATCGCAGCCAACATCGCAGCGGTTCTACGATGTGTGGGCTCCACTGACGCTGACAGACAGCATAACATAGCGTATCAAAAGTGGCGGTGATCTCGTGTACGCATTGAGATGTTAGCCCTTGTAACATGTCAGCTAGCTGGTCCGTATGCATAAAGTAATATCGATACAAATATCGCGGTTTTCAGTATCGATACGGTCGAGTATCGGACGCTTGTGTATCGATCCAAAAAATCGAAATATCGTCTCAAAAGTATCGATATTTCCGATACCGATACAATATCGCCCATTGCTAGCCCCCATTCTTCACCTAGCACTCAATGATTCTGGTAGCAGCAATTCTGTTTCCACTTTTTGGGTGGTTTGTGCTAAAACACCTGAAATAGATCTCCTAATTGCTAATTGACTTATTTGCGAATAAAAATCCGGAATACTCCGTGATAACGGCGAATCCACAGAGAACAAACATTCATGTTCATATCAAGAAATTTGAAAATTGAAAAGAAATATAGAAATAATAAAGAATATGTGTTTTTTCGAAGTTTTAGTTACACATTATAATCCAACTTTAAACCTGTACACTGGTTTACTTAAATTTAACAAAACATCATCGGTATAATCTTTCAAAACTGTGTACCTTGTGACGAATTTCAAAAAATGATATTCGCTTATGCATGGTGAAAAACAGAACTGTATTATGCATTAAGTTGAAAATTGGAGTTGTCGACTAGCGACATTCGATTTTACTCTCATACCCAGAGATGCCAGACTTTTTTTTGGCAAGTCTGTATAATCCATAAAAATGTCTGTATAAGTCTGTATACCGCTGCGAAAAAAAGTTACCGATACATTGATACCTAATTATTTGTCGACCTGTTTGTTTTGTTTTATTGCTTGTTTTGATTGTTCTTTTTCGAGTCTATCATAGTTGGTCGATTAATCGATAACTAATTTATCTTTTAAATCTAAGTAACACATAGAAGTAAGAGTCTTTCCCGTGATAAAAATCGTCGTTCGTCGTAATGTAGCTAAACTGATACATGATGGCAGAAGTCTCGCGGTTATAAAAATAGTACCTTCAAGGTTTGGGACATTTTAAGCAATTCTTCAACGTTGGATATTGCTCCGAATAGAACAAACGGTCTTTTCACCAATATAACCTGCATGGCAATCGATCGAGACAATCAGCTGTTTGTTACTGGGGGCGAAACAGGCAGATTAGTGCCCACGGGGCCGATAAAAACCCCGATAGCCTGACTCGATTCCCGTTGTCATGATTTCACGCTCAAAAACGCAAGATTAATATGTTCAGCAAAGTGTTCAGTTCCTAGTTCACTTTTTCCAGCAACGGCTACAGTGACTTTTGGTTTTTGTGTTCGTTTTTTTTTTGTGTATACTGGTAAAACCATTATGTAGAATATCAGATATCTGTGTAATATCTGTATTATACTAAATGTCTGTATAAAATCTGTAGGCTTATGCGTGTCTGTATCGCAACACAAAAGTCTGTATAATACAGATTTGTCTGTATATCTGGCATCTCTGCTCATACCGTACATTATACTTAACGTCGGAAGTAGTGCGCTGTATAGCGCATCCCGACCAACCACTCTTTAAGTTTCTTCATGAAACGAGAACGATCGCTATCAATTAGTTTTGAACCTATATCGTTTGATTTCAGTTGTTGTCATTTCATGAAGGTGCATAAAGAGTGGTTGATCGGGATCTGATTTGCTATACAGCGCATTACTTCCGACGTTAGGTATAATGTACGGTATAAGTGAAAAATCGAATGTCGCTAGTCGACAACTCCAATTTTCAACTTAATGCATAATATAGTTCTTGGCAACAAACGGCACAAAAACTGTGTTGCCGAAACGATAGATTTTCTCTTCGCGCGACTCTATATAGACTCTATATAGACATAGACTCTGCTGGTGATATGCGGCGTAGTCTGAACAAGGCATCATAACATGTACGAAGTTAGAGCAATTTTGCTTTTATTGGCATATTTGGAGGACAAATATATTTTTGTATCGTTAATTGGGTTGTTTAGCTACATCAGTTTTTTATAGCATTTGAAAGAGCTACATTTTCCAAGCAAAACGTGACTTTCAAAAAAAATTTATCGTTGTCCTTCAGTTTTTCAATCACGAATTAAAACTGCTCAAAATCTGCTAGAAATCGCTACTCGCAGTTCTCGTAAGAGGTGAACTTAATCTGTTAAAAAATCGCTTTATTATGTAAAGTTAAATCGGATGATATTTTTTAAGTTGAATAATTACCAAACGAAATAGGATTTCGTAGTGTTTTTCAAAATGGTTTCGAGAGTGATAACAGCATAAGATTCTTCGTCGTATAATTTTATATATTCCAGGTAAGTAATATCGCTTTCTTGAGTATTTTCCAATTGCTCACAGTTTCATGATTCATTAATGTGACTAATGTAATCACAGAGGGGATTCACTGCTGTCAAATTCCATATATGTGTGCGTTATCGCAGATCAACTCTGGTCCATGACGTTTGTTGGTCCATGACGTTTGTAACCATGAACAATAACGGGGGAAAAATATCACTACACAACACATTCATGAAAGTTTTCCGCGGTTTCTCGCGTTTTGTTAAAAAAACGTTCCAATTATATAATATTTCACATCGATCAATTTCATGACTAAAAAGAACAAAAACCAAAACAAACGCCATGTTGCCAAATATGTTGGTTACACGATGTTTGACAGATAGATCCTCCCTGTGTAATCATTAACAAATGATAGCAACCCGCATAAACAAATACCATACACGAATTGTTTCCCGTACAGCATCTTAACCATTTATAAAACAGTCATATAACCATTTACATACCATATCAGCTTCAGTTTTGACCATCTAGTTCATAGTAAACTGAGAAATAATCATTTGGTGAACTAGGCGTTAGGTATGGTTACCATTCAAAAACAGCGATTTTCCCGAACATATTTTTTTCGATATTATACAAGATATGGTAAACTAATAATCCAAAATTTTGTACTAAAACTATTCTTCAAATAGTATAAATATGTTTTTTTGCAGTAGTTTCCAGTTGTTCAGGTATCATCTCATGAATATTATATTGATTTATATTCTGATAATCGTTCGTGGAATAGTCGGGATATTGTTTTGAATATAAAGATTGTTAGTGGCGATTTCTTTATTTTTTGCAAAATCATGTTTTTGTTTTTCAGCTGCAGATATCATCATTTGCCAGTCATCTTGCACATTTCTTTTTGTGACTGGTCATATTTGTATTCTTCCAGGCTGCGAGGGGCGCTGTTTTGCATTTGTCGTCATGCAATGTGGACTTCAACATCGTTCTGCTGGGAGATACTGGAAAGATTTCTGACCAATTTGATTACCTTTCATTATAGTTTGACAAACACCTGCCCTTGTTTACCACATGAAAAATTGGAGAGTGACAAACAATTATCTTTGACCAAATTTGACCAATCTGTCAAAAAGTGACAAATATTTGACGCTTGGTCAAAGAGTGTAAAGGCTGGATTACACTCTGCCTAATCCCATTGCTCTTGTTGTCTTGTTTTAGCCTGTTTTTGTTTTCTTTTCTTTTCTTTTAAATTACTAAACTAGAAAATTCAGCTGACCTCCTGCTTACTGGTGTACCGTACAACCCGTCAGAAAAAACGAGTGTCTTATTGTTTAAAGTTGCTTCTGCTCTGGGCTACTCTAACTCGGATGTTCCAGTTGTCTTTTCGAAGCGACTGGCCCGAGTTCCCATTGCCGTTGGCTCTTCACCACCTATACTTTTCCAGTTTGCTATAAAAGCGGCTAGAGATGACTTCTTTCATTGCTACCTGTTTCAAAGGAATCTCAATCTGTCGCAGCTTGGATTCGACGTTACCAAACGGGTTTACCTTAACGAAAATCTGTGTGAATCTGCCCGTCAGCTGAAAGGACATGCCTTGAAACTAAAAAAGGAAGGCAGGATTCAGAAGGTTTTTACCAAGCATGGGGTCGTCTTCGTTAAAACCAATGCCGATTCTCCAGCCGAGGCTATACGTAACCAGGATCAGTTAAAACTGCTTAGTTCGAAAAATATATAACCTTTCCTAGTCAAATCATTTTCCTTTTATGATATTCCATGTTTCCACTCCTTTATTGTCCGTTGATTATTCCCCTCCTAAAAGTAAATTGAAAATTCTGCTGATGGTGTTGCTGTTGGACCTTCTGCTGCTGCCGCTGCTGCTGAGGATTCGATGCTGCTGTTGCTACCATGGTGTAGTGTCTACGCTTCTCAATGCCCTAGTTTCGATGATAATCAACAACTTCTACAAACCTCCAAGTACATAACCACAGTTAGTATAAATAATCACTATGATCAATGAAATTTATACGTTAGTTTTTTTAGTCTCAGCATTATATTCCTTTCGTTTAGTTAGTTTAGTTCATTTGCGTTTGCTCCTCTCTTTCTTTTTCGATGATGTCAGTTAATCAAGTGAGCATTGCTCGCACAAACAATGATATAGCCAGTATCCCGCGTGCCGTGATGAATGTGGCACTCAAAAGCGATAACATTAATGTATGTCATATGAACATTCAGAGTTTATGCGCTCGTGGAATAAGCAAATTTGAAGAATTTAAAGACTTATTTGTAAATAGTAAAGTCGACGTGATTTGTGTGACTGAAACATGGCTTCATGATTCAATTTCCGACGATTCTATTGCACTTCCTGGTTATAACCTACATAGACATGATCGTTCTTACAGCCGTGGCGGAGGCATTTGCGTTTATTTCAAGCCTGAATTGCGATGCAGAATCCTATCGAGCTCTACTTTATATGTGGGTGCAGATGACAGCAATTGTACTGAATATTTGTTTATTGAGGTTCAATATGTCACCGAAAAGTTTTTGCTTGGCGTTTTTTTCAGTCCGCCTAGAGGAGACTATGCTGCCGTTTTAAACAGTAAGCTATTTGATTTTTCGCTTCTTTACACCAATATCATATTGATTGGTGATTTTAACTCGAACTTAAACAAAAGAAATAGTAAAAGTTTGCAGTTTAGCAATGTAACTGACAATTTTGGATTTAGCTGTGTGAATAATCAGCCCACTCATTTTTATTCAGAGGGTTGCTCTCTAATTGATCTGTTATTAACAAATAATGACGAGTTCATTGTTAATTTCAATCAAGTATCTGCACCTGGTTTTTCTAAGCATGACATAATTTTTTCATCCCTCAATATATCTCGCGTTTCCGCTGATCAGCCAAAATACTTCAGAGACTATGGATGTATTAACTACGGAGAATTATATCATAGTTTGGATCAAATCGACTGGTCTTTGCTTTACAGTATGCACGACTCTAATCTCGCAATTGATTTTTTGACTACTCAACTTTTAGAACACTTTGATACGTTTGTCCCAGTTCGTGCTTACCGTCCTTCAGCGATCAACTTCCATTTTACAGAAGAAATTCGTAATGCCATGATTTCGAGGAATGCTGCGTATAGTCAATGGACCAGCAGTAAAAGCGATATCGATCATGCTCAGTACAGACGATTGCGCAACCGCGTGAATAACTTAATAAACAAAGCTAAAGCTGATTTCATTTCCTCAGCTTTGCATTCTAATAACTCTAGCAAGCAGCTGTGGGCTAAACTTAAGCAACTAAATATTACTAAATCCGTGAATAATCAAGCACAGTTATCTCATTCTAGTGATGAAATCAATAACTTTTTCAGCGAAAACTTTACTCGTGATCATGAAATACCCCCAACCCCTCCCGAAAATCCAAATGGTTTCAAATTTGTTCCATGTAATGAATTTGAAGTCGGAAAAGTTATCAATTCTTTCACTTCGAACGCGGTAGGCTTAAATGAAATTCCTCTTAGATTTATAAAATTGATTTTACCTTTCATTATCACACCTATTACATTCGTTTTCAACCTTATCTTTTCAACTTCTAAGTTTCCTCGTTCCTGGAAAGCGTCAAAAGTTATTCCAATACCAAAAAAACCTAGAATTAACTCCTTAAATAATTTACGTCCCATAGCATACTCTGTGTTTTATCCAAGGCTTTTGAAAAGATTGCCAAAAATCAAATACAAGAGTTCATCAACGCTTTTCACCTGCTTACACCATATCAATCAGGATTTAGAACTGGTCATAGCACCACCACAGCTTTATTAAAGGTGCAAGACGACATTCACAAGATAGTGGACAAGAAAGGAGTAGCTTTTTTGCTTTTAATAGACTTTTCAAAAGCTTTTGATAGGGTTTCCCACGCCAAATTACTGCAAAAACTATCAAACCAGTTCAGCTTTTCACGAGAGGCAGTTTACCTTATTCGGTCTTACCTCTGTGATCGATCTCAATTAGTAGAAACGCCAGGAACTCTATCGAATTCGGTCAACATAATATCGGGGGTTCCTCAAGGGTCAGTACTCGGGCCTTTACTTTTTTCATTATTTATTAATGATTTGCCAACAGTTCTCAGGCATTGCATGATACATATATTTGCTGACGATGTTCAGCTTTATTTCTGCTCTGACAATCTTTCAGTTGATGAAATGGGTTTACTCGTTAATTCGGATCTTGAAAATGCTAGCCGATGGTCAGAACGAAATCTTCTCTCTGTAAATGCTTCCAAACCAAAGTTATGTTTATTAGTCGTCGAGAAATTCCGTCTACATTACCGAGTATAATTTTCAACCGTGAAACTTTGGATTATGTTGATAAGATCTCTAATTTGGGGATCACCTTTCAGCACAATCTTGAATGGGATGCTCATATTAATACCCAGTGCTCAAAAATCTACGCAGGTTTACGTCACTTAAGGCTAACTGCAAGCATGCTGTCTATTCCGGTTAAAATTAGATTGTTCAAAACACTTCTACTTCCCCACTTCACCTATGGGTTAGAATTAATTTCAAACGCCTCTGCTGCTGCTTTCGACAGATTAAGAATTGCGCTAAATGGATGTGTCCGTTGGATTTTTAATATTAATACCTTTTCTCGAGTTTCACATCTCCAAAGTCAACTACTGGGATGCTCATTTCAAGTTTTCCTAAAATCGCGGTATATATCTACTTTATTTAGAATAACCTATCATGGTCCCCGTTATCTTTCAGAAAAACTCAGGTTTTTCAGAGGCACACGTACCAGAAGCTTTGTTTTGCCACAATTCATTACTTCTCACTATCGTGATTCGTTTTTCGTGCGAGCAATTACTTTATGGAACCAGCTCCCAGCCGACATTAAAAATATTAATTTACGAGGGAGGTTCATGCGCAAGTGTATAGATTGGCTAGAAGAAAGGAATTAAAAATGTTAAAGTAAAAATCATTGGATCTTAAGAATGAGTTCAAAATAATTAATTTATATTTAAGATGTGGTTACATTCAATCCAATTGTAGAATTAAAGAATGAGAATGCCTTACTCTACAAGTATACTTTGCAATAAATAATAATAAAGCAAATGTCAATTCATATCAGCTCACTGTAGTGTGAACGCTCGAAGTGATATCGGATATCATCTGGCGATATCAGGTGATATCCGGTGTAGTCTGAACAAGGCATTATGTATGTGGTAATACAGTCTTACGAGTTGTTGCAACAATCAGTGGATTCGTCGGAATCGAAATCGGCAATTGGGTTGTTAAGCTATATCAGCTTTTTATATCATCTGAAAGATCTGAATTTTCCAAGTAGAACGTGATTTAAAAAAAATTCTATCGTTATCCTTCGTTTTTTAAATCAAGATTTAAAACTGCTCGAATCGCTACAATGACAGTTCGCCCATATACCAACTGTTATTGTAGCGATTTTGGAGCAATTTTTATTCTTCATTTAAAAATCCATGGACAATGATATAAAGTTTTAATGATTCACGTTTTGCTCAGAAAATTACACTCTTTCAGATGATATGCCTACGAGAATGTACTAAATATGGAGAAAAATATGCGGATTTTTTATCGGGTAATCGACATAAAATGACCGATTCTGCAAAAAGGGATCGATCTCGTACATTGCTTGTGACCGATTAAACAAAACAAAACACCGTAGAAATTTGCGCAGTATAGGTAATTGTAAACAATGTGCTTCTAGTGTAATATATGACGTTAGAAATTTCAGGATAGAAAATTTGTCATTTTGAAGATATTTTAATTATTATGTTCAGTTATAATGTGCTAATAAAATTTTGTTGATCATTCAGAGAAGGCTAGAAATAGCGCAGTTTGGTCGGAGTATTTTTTTCAAATAGCATGTACAATCTGATAGCATACGGAATTTTTGTTATCGCACTTATAGAAAACATATTCGGATAACAAGAAACCAATTAACCTCGTTAATAGTTGCTAAAAATGACAAATACCTCTAATTTCTCATCCATTGCCAACACAACCACGTAGAACCACACATGTTAGTATCGATGGCTTCATTGATAAAAAAATGATCAGTGATCTGAGTAATAACTCCATTGAGTTGAGCGATCACATTCGACATCAATACTGCCATAACCGACCACCGTATCGTAAATCGAAAAAACCAACTGCCGTAAAGGTAAGAGTTCCTTTCCCTCTCGAAAAAATTTCAAGGTCTACTGACTATGACAGTATTTTGATTCTATATGATTCTCTTGTGTCCGTTTCTTTTGTATAGGTCTACTCAGTGGCAAACGAATCCCGACATTTACTAGTCTTCGGCGTTCCCCAAATCAATTTGCTCCGGGAACTAAAGACCGAGTTTCGCCGTCACGGTACGGTTCAGCATGTATTAAATATTACGGACAGCATTAGGGCGAGTGGAAATCGTGAGTGTATTCAAGTGTTAAGACAAACAATTTTGTTCACGTGTTTTGGCACTGTTCAAATATACAGACATTTGTCTCACAGTAATACCAATAATAAAATGTTTTATTTACAGATCAAGTTGAGCCTTTCACAGACGTGTTCTATGTAAAATTCGATAAACTAGAAAAAGCTCGGCTAGCGAAAAAACGTTTGGACGCTCGAAACTTTTATGGCGGTATTCTGCACATCACTTACGCCCCAGAGAAGGAATCTATACAAGAGCTCCGTGAGAAGTTGTCTCAACGGCGTAGAGAGGTCAATTTGAGAATTCAAAAGAATCGGTTGAGTGAACACAGCAATTTGATCGCAAAGTGTGAACAAGTGCTACAGCAACAGGATTCAGTCCATTCGGCAGAATCGATCCCGAAAAAGCACAGAAAAGTATCATCCAAATAAATACTCTCTGGTTACACTGCTAAGAAACAATAGAAAGTTTCTTTTCGTGGTTAGCAGAGTGTCTATTGCACATTGTCAAATTACCAGTTTGTTCAGTGCTTTTTTTCTGAAGAAAGAATGAAGATTCCCAAAGAGGTACGATATAAATCGACATGCAGCCATAAAAATATATATTATTCTAATTTTATGTAGGTCCAGTGCAGGACTTGTGCTCAAGTATTCTGCTGTGCAAAGTGCCGAGAAAAGCACGAAAACAACAATCACAAGGAAATGCAAGCAATTCGACAAATTTGCTATATTTGCAATAACCGACCATTTCCGCTGAAACCGGATATGAAAGTAACACCAAACAATTTGCTGGTAGAACACATCTTAAAAGAGCATCTGCCATTACGCTGCAATCGATGCGCCAAGGTGAGTGAATTACGGTGTTGTTTTGCGATGTTGAGTTTTGAGGTTAGTTGGCTTATTATTGCTGACCTTTGTGTTGAGTTCTTGTAGACAAATTTCGATGTCTTGATACAGTATAGTTCAGGTGATCTGCCTATATTCGTCTTTATTAAACACAAAACTATCATTACTAATTTGTATGTGACAAAATTATGAATAATTATTTTCTTTCGGTATCTTCCTCCACCGCAGGTGTTCCACACGACTTCTGATTTCGAATCAATTACTCGTTGCTTAACCATCACTGATAGGAACGGAACTAGTGCAACCGACGCCGTCTGCCAGTTAGAACAAAATGCTATGCAAATACCAACTATAAAAGAAGCATCTCCCGAAAATGGCATTGTTCGTCCGCAGGAAGTAGAGGATAAAGAAAATATAAATGACAACTGTTCTGTTGTTAACTCTTCCGACTATTCCAATGGGAACAGTGGTAAAGTACATCAAACAGCAATCAAGGTTATGAAAGCATCCACTGTAACAGCAACCACTCCTCGTATCTCCAAGGAACTCCGTGCTATTACGGACCCAATTGAGGAAATTCCTGATATAAATAAAGCTATGTTAACTCCGCTTTCCATGATCAACTTGCGTTGGAAGCGAAAGAGCAGACAGAGTTTTGATAGTATGTTGTGCGTCACATCGAATATATCAGCTGTCAATGCTTCCTCGGAGGATCCGGGTAATGGACCACCTAGTCCTAACAAAAAACTGGTTCGAACCACGTCAACTCCGATGATGCATGGTTGTTTACCACACAGGAAAGGGGCAGCTAATGAATCCTATACAAGTGCAATGGGACAAATGTCCAGTATCCACCACAGTAATAGCGGCAGCGATTCCGATTCAAAAGCCGAAGATCCAGTAACATCGTCACCAGCTTCTTATGAAATACTTCCCAAGGTTCGCGCCATCAGCCGAAGTCGATCACGAGCAGTGGCCACACCTTTAAGACAGGTTATGTCAAAGAGTATTCAACGGGCGATTGCACAGCACGGTTACTACTCCAAAATTTTGGCTCCAGGAACACAGCGAAAAATGAGTTTCAACTCAACTAATGGCAGTAGTGTGAACAGTACTTCTGATTCTTCCTTGCGAGGAGCAGCGTTGGATCTCCGCACGACACCGGTTCTGAAAAGAGCCTCCAGTGAATCAGCGGCCTCGTCAGGATTCGCTTTTCACAAAACAGCAAAGATGATTTGCCTTCCCAAAAAATCAAACGAAGAATCTTCCGAAGCTAGAGTAACCTTTTCCAGTTATTACGATACTCACCAAAGCCTAGACACAAGTCGTGAGATAATAGATCAAGAAAACCGTGATAACCAGCGGTTAGACGAAGAAAGCTTGATTGTCCATCGAAGATCAAAGTCTAAAACCGCTCACAATTATCAGGATACTCCAAAGATGGCTGGTGGAATATTAAAAAAGGTTATTACATTTGCAACACCAGAAATGTCCCGAAAAAGCACAAAAGATGATTTTGACGAAGATGGAGATGAAGTTTGGGCAACACCATGTGCCGTTCCCACTCGTAGTTTCAGCTGCTCAGCAATAGGAGATTCACGTTTTGATTCTATTATGACCGAAGACAACAGTGACGCCTCCGGTTCGGATGATGTATTCATGCCGCCATCTAAGACTAAATCTTGCACACAGTATAAAGCTCCCCAGTCCTTGCCTAGTACTGGTAGGCTGTGGACAATTGTAACAAACGTGATGAGACTTGCGAGTCGTGGTGACATACAAGAGGAGCTTGCCACTTCAGGCTCCGCGTCGTCGGTTACTGATAATACCGAAGAAGATGGCAAAGTTTCATCTACATTATTGAAAAAGGCAGCTTCATTCGCTGGATTTTTAAAAGATCGATTTCCAGTACGAGCATCTAAACCACAGCAGTCGCGTAATTCTTCATCTGGCTCAGAAGAGTTTGCGATACCGTACAGTCAAGAAGCAGGGGCTGGGCTTAAGCGGCGGCGAACCGCTTCTCTGTACACCAGACCTTACGAATTTATAGGAAATGCTGCTGCAGTTCATAGACTCACTAGTTCTAGTCCACTGGCTAAGAGGGCGAAACGCATTCAGGGAAGGCAACCGATCGAACGAATGAGAAGTAACAGTAGAAGCGATGGTAGTGGAAGTGACATCTGATGACTGTAATACTGGGGCAATTTACGCGACTTAGTTTAGTTTAATATCGATACGATGCTCAATTTGTTGCGTAACTGCTAATAACAATCAATAATCGCGTTTCAAAGTCATATTGTGAAAGAAACTAGTATTGCATGTTATTCTTCCTATGTAATAGATGTAAAGTGCCATATCAATGTCAGCTTGTATTGTTAGAATAAATATATACATAAACAAAAATTGACGAAATAATACATGTACCAAGAAAAAATATTAATAAGAAATATTTCAAGTAACAATCGGACGAAACTGAACTTCCTGGTCGAACTACGTTTTTCTTTCGTTTGGTAACATAGACTGGTTTCAACAGAAATGGTCCTGTGACACTCTCTTCTATGTTGCAAACTGACCTCCGTTTTCTATGATTGAGATAGTTTATTATAATAGAACTTATATCTTACTAATTATATCAAAGTAGAATTAGATAAAATGCATCGCAGCTTTTTTTCTTATCTTGGCCTACGGGATGCTTATAAAATATAAAATATTCAGAGCAGCTTATCGTTCGTAAAAAAGATTTAGTTACTCTTAGTCGCTTATTGTCTTCAGTATTAAGTGTTTTTTTTCTTCCGTGCGAAGTGCTATCATAAATCAATTTGTCATATATTCCTCAAAAATGACAGTGGAAAGGACTCTAAACAGCTCATGCCATCTTGGCATTCCCAATCGACGTTCACACCGTCTTATAGATATATACGCCTCAAGTCCGTAGGCGAAGTGATCATACTGCACTGAGGGCACAGCTTTTTGGCTCCCAAAGTATGCAACCAACATTCCTCGCAGTAAACATGCCAACAACAAATAGATACAACCGGTTTCCTAAAGTCATCCATACATATCAGACATTTAGGTCGATTTTGTATGAATCCTTCGTATTCACGAATCTTCGACTTCAGTGATTCAATTATCTGGTCTCCGTTTTCGCCATTTCGATCCTCCGAAGTCATGTGAACATGCTGCTGCTGTTGCTGCGGGAAACGAGCGACTGTATGTCTACTGGTCCCTTCGCCGGGATTGTCTTGTTCGGGTCTCTTAAGTGTTAAAGGTTCATTTGCCATTACTAAACCGCGAAGATAGGAATCTTTAAATCGATTATCGGCCATTGGATAAATAACATCACGCTCGGAGTATTGTGGAGGCCCATAAATCTGCGTTTCATCACCGTCAACATTCAGCTCGTCATCAGTATCCTCTGCGTTTGTTACTCGTACAGCTGTACTCGCCAGAGCACCGGTTTGATGTAACATACTAGTTGTGCGAACTCGTGTATGTCCGGCCCATTCATAAACCTCAAAGTTTTCTCCTTCTACATCAATACTTACATCATCGTCATCAGAATCATTTACCCTAGAGGACACACCATTCCCGTTTATTTCAGATTTTTTGAGACAATTTTCCACGTGAGATGTTATATCTTCTGACACCACCTTATTGCATACAGGGCAGTTACTGTCTTCTGTTTTGCGTTTTCGAGTCTTTATCTGAAATAAAAAATAGTATGAATACATAAACTACGCATTCAAATGACTGCGATTGTACCTTCAATCTTGCTTGACGATTATTCTTAATTTTCTGATAGGTTCCCCAGCATTCTTCAGGAGTTGCCAATGGAGCCGAATCTGTCGTGTCTTCTGTGGAGTGTCCATTTGTTATTCCGGTGCTACCACCAATTTTGGTCCCATAAATATTACCGCTCGGGCCAGCTACAGGCGAAGCCCTATCAGTGACTGCGGTGTAGCTCGCACTCGCACTGGAAGCATTTGTTCTAGGTTTAAGAATTCTATCAAGTCGCTCCACTTCCAACGCGAAATGTTGGTCAATATCATTGGGGCGAAGTGTGATGCCGCAAATCGGACAACAAAGCGTTTCCGTTTTAGGTTTCCTCTGTCGAACGAAATTTCCACTGTCTCCGCTGCCACCGGCTTTTAAATTCTCTTCCACACACTGGTGATCCATTGAAAACGTTGCAAGGCTAGCTGTTTATGCATTTAAAAACAGACCACATCAATACACACTCGAGCTGCGTATCGAGAAATTTAATTCTGCTAGAATAATGCAAATCTGAATATAAATTCAAGACTTTGTAAAAACTTGCTAGCACAAAAATTGTTTGTTTTCAGATTTTGGGCACTAACACCACAGACTCACAGACTCATCAAATGAAATGCGTAAATAAAATGTATATACTCACAGCATAGTACACAGCATGGCGCAAGGGGTAATGTAGAACTGACGTAAAAAATGAAAACTTTAAACCCCGCCTCACTTTTTCCCTTTTTCAGTTTAAATTTGTATTGCGACTTTCGCACCATTTTGAACTACCCCGTCATCGTAAAACAGAAATATTCTAGTATATCGACAAAGATACTTCATTATTAGCGAATTTCTTTATTCCACTGTGTTCGGGCAAATCTGTGGAGGAATAAAGAAACGACATCGCAATTTACGACGCAAGTGAGCAAGAGGTGCCAGTTAATTGTTTACGAACTAAGCACGTGTGGTGGCGGGTTGAAACTGACAAATATTACAGTGCGCTTCGGGCAGCACGCCAGGTCAAAACTGGGTTAAAATCGATCAAATTAATAAAGGTTTTGACAGCAGTTAGGTTGCTTCCAGGTCAAAACGAGGTGAGCTGGTGGAAAGTATCGATAGTCAGTATCACCCATTCAGTCATGTGCATTTGATTTTGTATGGATTAATTCAACATATAATTTTTAATTGACGCTTGCTTTAAAAAATTAACTGAGGTAAAATACCAATTTTCGTCTATGTCGATTGTCATGTTTTAAACTGTCATCCTTCTTTAGTGAGTTGCCTAATTTCATCTATTATTTTTTTAGCATACTTTCCTACTTTTTATCTTAAGCATAGTTTACAGTTCCAAGCGAAGTGAAAAATTTGACAAGTGAAGTCTGTCGTGAAAACCCGTTTGTAGAACACACAGGTATTTCACCAGCCTGAAGTTTATAGTTTAAGTGAAGCGAAATTCACGAGCTCACACTCCGAGTGAAGTGAAAATTGGCTGCAACAGACAGAACATAAACGCACGCAAGTTTTCGCTTGCTGCTGCTTTTTTCATTAGCGTTTGCATGCGTGAAAAAAGTGAACCCAAGTGAAAAAGATAAGATCCACAACCTTCGATTTCGCTGGATCAAATTTGTTTACAGCTCCAAGCGAAGTGAAATTTTTGCAGATTGCATTTTTCACGGGCGTGAAATAATGAACATATTGTATGAGATTTTCACTTCGCTTGGAACTCTATATAGGGCTTTATTGGAAAAATTAAAAAAGGAAACAAAAAGTTCAACGGAGCTTTAAACTTAATTGTAAAAAAGCCACTCTTACAGTTCCTTTTTGGTCAAGCCATTTCTACTGTAGTCAGCATTTGGTTTAGTTCGTCAGTAGCAGAGAGAGAAAGAAAGTTTGTTAAACTATTATCGTTTCATCTCTAGTTTCATTGCTATGAATCCAAATAAACGTTCTTCGTTATTCCGCCATTCAAAGTATAAGTAGAATTCTGACGCCATGAGTCGTACGAGCAAATTAATACTAGTGTTGCGATAGCAACGGACAGACAGATTTTTTTCTGGTTTTTAACTCATGTATTTGTTCCAAAACAGAGTTGTAAATCCCTTTGGGGAACATTATAAAAATACAATTAATATTGCCTTATGTATCCCAACTAACAATTTTGTTGGATAACGGCTTGTTCAGAGGCGACGCGTGACCAAGTGGGCCACCTGTTCAATCGACATTTGCAACATTAAAACAACAGTATTGCGATAACAGATTTTAAAAGTTTTATTTATCAACATTTATTTATATAACAAAGGAATCCTTCGGTTTACTTTTAACGCAAACTTGTCGATAATATCGTCGTAAAATAATGGCGTCAGCATCATCTCATGGAGTAAATCTTTCTCCACAGCCATCATCATAATACCAAATAATCGATTCTGGCCCGATTTGGACCGCAAATATTTTTTGATCCGTCGGAGAACCGAAAACGTTCGTTCGACGGACGCCGTTGTATTAGGCAATGTCAGTATCATTCTGGCCAGCCGAAGCGTTTCGGAGAAAGTTTGATGCAGGTTTTGTCCAAGGATAAACGAAATTAAATACAATATATTTTTGCCTCTGAACTCTTCGCGCGAGTAAAGAACGGTCAGCTCATTATACAGCTTCGCTTCATCGAATTTAGAATGGTACGAAATAAGCATTTTCAAATTCTTTGTAGGGAATGTGACATTGAATTCGGCAAATTTGGCAAATGATGAATTTGTATTCATCTAGTTCTTTGAATCGTTTAGACATTTCGTCAATAATTTTGTCAATGATAAAGTCATATATGGGACGATAATTGATACCGTTGCTATCAGTGACCGTTTCGCCAGAAACATCAATTGCATCATTAAGCGTTCTGTAGAAATGATGCTCTGCTTTGAGCTCTTCGATAGAAGCGAGGCAAGCCTTGGCGTTACGTAAACATTCTACTACGTTGATACAGAACATCTGTATGTGCAAAAATATTAGCAAAAAGTTTGAGCAAGAATACGGTATTGAATTCAAGCATGAATGCGTGAAGACCTCTGGCTGTAGTACAAGTTTCAGCATAAAAGACACTGTCGCCAAGATAAATCTCACCTAAACATTCATTAATCGCTGCATAATTCGAATCAATTATTTTGATCATACGCGAATTATACGACCATTTGGTCTTGCAAACATTTGGTATGTGGGTCTCCATAAATTGCTTTAATGTCTCGCTGCGTTTAGGTGACTGCGAGAAAAATGCCGCGAGTGATGAGATCGTGTTGAAAAACCTTGCTGATTTCTTGTTATTTGTGCACGAGTGAAGTAGCACCAAATTAAGCACATGTGCGCGGCAGTGGATATATCCAGCTTTTGGAAACCGTTGCTTCACCAATGTTTGCACTCCAGATTTGTCCCCGGACATTACAGCAGCTCCATCATAGCTCTGAGCTACAACTTTGTCACCATCAAGACCAAAATACGCTGCTATTTCATCAACGTGTCCGGCCAACGCAGCGGCGGTTTTGTCACTGCTAACGTCTGCCAATCTAACGAGCCTTTCAACTGGTGTTCCTAAAATTTCAATGAACAAAAAAATGTTTGAGCCTCGTTGAATTAAAAAAAAAACAACTATTTGTTAACATATTTGCAAAATATATTTTATGAATATTTCTTACCATCGGGCCGTAAGTAGCGCAGAGTACAAGATAGTTGCGATAACCGAGCCGAATCTGTTGATTCATCCATCATAATGGACACGAACTCAGCATCAAGAACTTCTCTTTTAATTGTTTGAAGCATGTAGCCTTCAATGCATTCTATAAGCTCGTTCTGAATTCCTCCCGACGTTCCGCTGAAAACTTTATTATTTATAAAGTCCTGGAATGCTGGATCCCTGGCGGCGATCAACGTGCAGAGGTCGTTATAATTTCCTCTGTTCGTGGAATCGGAACATTCATAATGTCCGCGAAAGGCGAGACCGTGAGTGCCAAGGAAACAGGTGATCTCAATTGAAGTTCGCATACCCTTCCGGTTTTTCGTTACTTCTTCGTTATGCTTATTGCGGGCGATCTGCCGGCTATGGTCAAGTGCTTCGTCTAACCTCATTTGCCCGAACATCGATAAGGCAAGTGAATTGTTTATGTGATCTTTAGAGCTCGAATGCGTTTTAATTGACGCAGAAAGGTGATTCAGATCACTATATCCTTCCTTGCTCCAAACATTTTTTTCATTGGCGCTACGGAAAAGCAAACATGGCCAGCAGAACAGTTTATTTAATTTCGCCGATCCACACAGCCATTGCTGGTCATACGATGACACATTAAAGTTGCGGGACATAATTTTCCCCTTCAACTTATACGTGGATTTTAATTGTTCCATAGGTGGACGAGGAACCGGATGTCCAATAACTTTAATTTTGTCTTCCATGGTTCTGGCGGCAAACGGGCGCTTTAGCATTTGCTCAATAATGCAATGATCCCTAACGTTGTCCATCTGGAAATCCACGCAAACAATCTCCAGTAGGTATATGGTAGTTTGTGATGATTAATTGAAATATATCTCGCGTAAGTTTTCAAAGCGACCTATCTAACATTGAGAGACTCTCTTTGTTTACTTTCTCTTCAAATCAATAATTATGTTATTTTTTCCATATTTCATAACACTCAATGCATAGTAAGCAAGACAGTATTACTATCTCTCGATTAAGAGGAAGAAAGCTTAGAAAATATATATAATGACGATGTAATTAACGAAACAAAGTGAGAGAGGAGAGAATCTGTCATTGTTACTTAGGTCTCTTTCAAAAATTACGCGAGATATGATGAAGTAATTAAGCTTTACTCACCACGTATCGTTCCTTAAACGAGATTGAAATTTCACACAAGAAAGCAACAGAAATTTGAAAGATGGAGCAATGGTAGTCTTAGCCGTCACAAACAAATCAAAAGCAACCGTAACGTGAGCAGTCAAACATGTACTATACCATTCTAGTTACCATACTATGGTTCAAGTTATTGAATGAACAACATCGAGAAAAATGGCTTGAATCGAAACCACACATCAACGAAAAAACACCCTACATCTACAATAACCATGAATGAATTTGTTCGATTTTTCATTGTATCGCACTCAGCGCTGCGCGACACTTTTTTCTCACGTGAAGAATAATGTCATCAATGAGGAAATACATGAAAACCCTTCGCTGCACTCTCGGCTTTGCATCGACCTGACGCTCGCTTGAGCGTTGAGAGCTGTGTACTCTCGCGGCCTCTCTCAAATTTCAATAAACGAACATCAAAGAATGGTGGGCGTGGGGGTCGGCGTCGGCGGTATCGTTTCCATCGGCTTGGTTCAACATAATTTTTGAACCGCAAATGTCATTTTTACGCAAGGCTGCGCATTAGTAGTGGTGCACGCTTTGTGTACATAACTGGCTGCGTACGCTATAGTACTTGAAAATGCAGAGAAGTGTTTGAATGAATGCTAGTTCAGATAAATGATTTGAACAAACGGTAGTCATTACTGCTTATCTCGTTGTGTTGTGTTGTATTACGGGTGAGCTGTGTTGCGGGTGGGTTGAGTAGTGTAGAGTGAGTTTAGCCAGGTTATATTCTTCACGGTGGAGAAATAAATAGAAATTGAAATTGGTGGAAATAAATTAAAAATCAAAAAAATGTTCGAATGTTCGAAATAACATTAAGGTTACAAGAAAACTTAATGATGTCAGATCCATGCTACAAATGAGAAATAATTCGAGTAATTGTTCTGAAATTGTCTACCTGTCCTATGAACAGGTTGAACAGGTGGACGAGACGCCTCTGGGCTTGTTAAGCTGTAGGTCAGCCGAAATCTATTGAATAATAGCTTATTAAGCTGTAAAACAACAAAATTGTTTGCTGGGATGTAACAGTTTTATATCTTTTATCATTTAGTTAGCAAATTATATGTTCACTCAAGTTTAGTCTCCTTCTGTTACTTTATCCGTACGATAACAACCTGTACTACTACGGCCCGTACTTTAACAATTCGTACTAACTATAACAGAGTATTCCTGCAATTGTGACATTTAGGTTAAGTGAATAAACTTAATTTTAATTTTACCTTTCACCAGACTATTAGCTTATAAGAAAACCCGTACTATAGTTTAAGTTAGATGTAGGTATAATAACAATGAAATTATTAGATGTAAGTATAATTTTTATTGTAATCCAATTTCAGTAGAATAAGAACCTCCTTCTGGACCTCGTTTTATCAGTAACTACTCGAGCTCACTCTATTTTCTGACACCTTTTACCTTTTTCTGCACTTCCTTTTCTCTGTCAACACCCTCGTAGACAGTTGAGCATCCAGGGTTGCTCATCGGCCGTCGGCGGCTTAAGATTATACAGATGGAGGTGCATCATATCCCGCAGGTTTGTGACACTCCCCCTCAGTACGCCACTGGGTTTCATGTGGTTTACCTTCCTTTGCACTGACGTCTAGAACTGCAATCTTGGTCGCTGGTCTCTCGAGGAGTCCTCTGGTTGTTTGCACAGTCACGCGGCGAACTTGTCCATCCTTAGCCTTGACTGCCTCCACCACACGTCCTCGTGGCCAGCAGTTCCGCGGGAGATTGCAGTCAGCGATTAGCACCAAGTCGCCCTCAGCAATGGGTTTCACGGGCTGGAACCATCGCGTCCTACGAGTTAGAGTCGGCAGGTATTCATCGACCCATTTCTTCCAGAAAGTATCAGCATACAGCTGGGCCATTCTCCACGAGTGCTTCAATACAATCGGTCTGTCATCGAAAGCGATCGGGGGTTACTCCCATTCGAAGATCCTAACAAAAAATGGTTTGGTGTTAGAGGGGGTTCATTGTCATTATCAAGTGGTATGTCAGTGAGTGGTCTAGAGTTTAGAATCATTTCGATCTCCATGAGCAAGTGAAAAAGAGCGATACACAATCTTCGATTCCGCTGGATCGAATTTGTTTACAGTTCCAAGCGAAGTGAAAATTCTGCAGATTGCATTTTTCACGCGCGTGAAAAACTGAATATTTTGTATTAATGAGATTGCCAGCGAGTAGGTTTGTTTACAAACAACTAGGGCATAAAAAGTATCGCATCTCATAATATATCATTTGGATGCATTTAAATCAGAAATATGGCAATGCTACATACCTTGCTACCAATATTCATCAATTTAAGAAACAATTTTCAACTAAAAACACCTGAATTTGCGGTATTCAATAGCCTAGTTAGTAAGGATGTATCAACAAACACGAAAAAGTTATTCGCTGTTGCATAGTGATGCTTCGTCTTCAACCCTCCAAAGTGAAAAAACGCTTTCTCTCCCCGCGCCTACTTTTTGGTCAATATACGCTTGGTGCCTTTGGTGCCTCCGCTTCAGCTCTATTCTCACAAATCATTATTAATCTTGTTTTTAATTGACGGCTTTTATTAACAAACAGATGCACATAAACCGTTCGTCACTTAAAATCACCAACTCAGTGCCAAAACTATCAATATTCACAAATCTTTGCCAGTTTCACGAAATCAATTTCATCACTCGGGTTTTCAATTTTTCAACCAGTTTGATTTTTCATCCAATGTTGGGTTCAAACTACTCAACGTTGATTTTATATCAAAACACCGCCATTGAGTGAGAGCATGTTTAAAATCTATTGAGTTGAAATGACTCAGCATTCGCATTGCAAAATTACCCAACACGTAAGTTGTATAATGTTTACATCATTTCAAGAAGTTTGTACCCACCGGTTGGGTAGATTTTGTTTTCCGTGTAGCAGCTAAAGCATAACGTAATAAATTAATGGTCCCTTAATGCTGTCATTTTTATTGTGAAAACTCAACTTTTTTAACTGTGTAGTCTATGGAGTTGTCATATTTAAATACGCAATCCGCGGTTTGATAGCCGTCATGAAGAGGGTATTTTTGTCCGTTTTTCTTTAAAGTAAAATATTTTGATTAGGATACACGCACAGTTTCATCGAAAAATTCAACTCTCGAATCGAAACAATTGATTAAACTAATGTACGATGAATAGGACCGTAAGCTTAAAACGAGTAAACACTCTGCCGAGTGTGGCCAATATTTGTATCGTTGAAGAGCAGTTGGATGCAGCAATCTTCTATTGCCTGAATGCGCTCACTAAGCGGTACTCTCCTTCGGACCAGTTCCGGGCAATATTTGTAAAGGTAGTGTCTTTGTGTAACAAGTTGCGGTAGAACTGTATGTATACTGTTTTTTTTTGTTTTTCTAGGGTATGTTCTTAAAACCCAACACGAAAGCTTTCGTACATGTATTGCACTTTTTGTTCAACATTTACGACACAAAGGAATTCCGCAAGCGATTTTATTGGCCCATCTTTGATAAAACTGCCGAAACTGCATTTCGTAGCTCTACGGTTGAGTATATCAACTGGCTTGTGGATCAGGGCAGACTAGAGACAGAAAAGATCAAAGCCCACACGGTGGTGCTACCAGGAGGGATAAAATTCATGAAATTTCTACTGGTATTAATTCGTTTCGTCCTTAAAGAACAGCAACGAAAAAGTCGCAGTGGAAATTGTGGCAAAATAGTCGCGAAAAGTGATGTGAAGCATTTACTAGCTAACCACGCGCAATGGGAGGAAATTGGATCAAGAATGAGAGAGATTCTTCAAAATGATTTGAGTCTGATAAGCAGTAGAATTCAACAAATAGATTATCTATTTGGGGATCTATTCAGTAATTGTCTTGGACCGGCGAAGCAGATGAATTTTGAAAAGCTTATGCAAATTTGGGGAAAATTCAACCGGACATATTTCGATGAAACTGAAGGGCGACGGCAGCGTATATTGGATGTTACAGCTGAATATGAAAAACTTGTTGTTTCAGCAAAACGTAAATTGGAACCGAAAGAAATTACACTGAAGGTCAATCCAGAGGACCTGAAGGAAACGCTTTATCGATTGGAAGTCTTGTTTCCTGATAATGCTTTTCATTTTCGTGACGTTTTTGACGAATGCGAAAAAATAGATGCTATAAAGTTATTCGAAATTATCATATTCATGCTGCCAGAAATCGAGCAGCGCTTGAAGAGCTTCACAGTTCGCAGTATTGAATCTTTGAAATTTGAGCTCAAAGAGTTGTCCAGAGTTGCTGTGAAATCAGACAGTCTATGCCATGAAATGGCTTCTTTGCGAAGAAGTTTGCCTTTTATAGATGCCAAGTTTCAAGAACTGGCAACACAAGAAGAACTTGATGAACTGAACAGCGATCTCGGTATAAGAAACAAGATATTCAATACTCCACCAATATCTTTAAATTTTCAAGAGAATGGTGAAGGTGGGGCAGTAACTAAACCGATACCTAAACGTTACCGCATTGCTCTTTTCGATGACGACCAAGTACAGCAACATCTTCGCATGCGGTTACTGTCGTCAAGCGTTTGTCATGCGGTGCCCAAAACCCCCCGATCTGCTAAGAAAGTCAAGTCGAAGGATCCTTCGGCTTCAGATAATGTTTTCGCTATTCCCAAACCAGCACGTAAAGAAAAAATGAATCCTCTTTCAATGTTAAACAAAATCACTTCCCAGGGAAAATCGAAGAGCAGATCTACTTCTACACAAATGCCTGTGAACAGCACAATGAATTTATCCTCATTGTCTCATCTAGAAGATATAACTTTACGCCCAGAATTTTCTTCGACCCTTCTAGGAACTCCAGAGAAACAAACCTCACATAACCGTCGCAGTATTAATGCCAACGAAACTTTGATAACCAAGTCGGACTGTCAGTCAGTGCCTTCAATGCAAAACCAACAGCTTTCCGCAGCAAATACGCCCAAGGTACACGGTTCACCACGTTACAAAACAATATACAGTGAAAACTTGATTCAGCAAACGACTACTACTAAAACAACGATGTCGCCAGATTCGCTATTTTTGTTGAGTCAAACCACCACAAGAACAACTACTACTCGCCGTAGGAGCTCGATTGTGCACTTTGAACAGTTGCAAACCTCACCCTCGGGAAAGCTTAATGCTCTAATGCCCTCTGAAATTACTCCTGAGATGTCTGTTTATATGAACAATACAGATTGTGACCATGTTTCTACCGATGCGATGGAGAAGGAAATACGAGATCTACCGCGAATACAGATATCAGAGTTCGATGAACTGGACTCTGGTATTAGTGACGAAAATCGGTTAGCCGAAAATGTATTACATAGTACCGATGAAGCAGATGAACAACAGATAACAGAAAATATGGAACATACGTTGAACGCACAGGTAAATTGGCTATTCACGAAATCTTCAAATTGTTACAACTTATCTTTTCTATTTTCCAGCAAAACAGTGAGTTATCTGATCTCTCGAACACCTTGGTGGATCTCAATCTAAGTAAACTATCTATTTCCTGCGCTAAAGTAGAAAGCACCGTAGATACCAACCGATCCTTTGCGGATATTCCGTTGGATGCCGATGGGGAAGATCTGTTTAATGTTAGCGATGGCATTTTAGCGGACATCGATTGACCTGAGACGAATAATTCCATAACTCCAGTGATGCATGAAATACTATTTAATCGACTGTCATATCCTGATCAATATATATACACATGCAGTTGCTTAGTTTTTAATATTGTTTTTTTTTTCAAACTTAGTGTTTCTGCGAATTATGCATGATGTCGAAAACCTGGAAAATCAGGGAATTCGTTTTTCGATCAGGAAAATCAGTGAAAACTGAAAAATAATCAGGGAAAATTTTTTAACTGATACACGATTCTTTTTCAAATGGCTTTTTAGCGCAAAAACTGATGTTTTTTTAGGATAAAAAGTTAAATCGAGACCGCTACTGTTCGGTTTCATATCTGATTTTTCACTGGGATTTAAGAGTTGCGTTCATTTTCGTTGCACTCTTTTGTTGCAAATGCTGAAAAATATCAGGGAAAGTGAAGTCATATTTCAGGGAGAATCAGGGGATTTGGTTTTGAAAACTTTTTTGCCACCCTGTTGTGGTTTCGGTTACAAAAGGGGCATGTATTTATCCTTGTAGTTTTTTTCTGGTGCGCCTCTTTGTATAGTACCAAGTGGATATTCCTAAATCAGAAGGCGTCTGTATGCAACTATCTCACCAAAATATTTCTTACGCTATATCCCAGAATACTGTCGGTAGGTGAGTGGATTGGGTATTAGGAAGAATGTTCATACAGGATAAAATCCTCTCTTGGCTGTTACTAAAAAGCTGAGTACGCGGGTGTACCAACGTTTAGGATGTCTAGTGGTCGGGGTTTAGTGCCGTAATTAATAGATGATGCTGATTCGAGTTGGGAGAGTTAAGCAATGTACAAGTGTAGAGGATATGAACTTCTGTTCTGATGTAAGGCAAAAGGGGATATGTTGGAGCTCGTACTTTAAAAAGAAACCGCAATAATTCAAATTGCTCGTGAGTCTGACAACAGACTTAATCATGGTTGATAAACTGCCATCTTTATGGACATTTTGGTTCATCACTATCCCGTAACGTTGTAAATAAGTTTATCAATTGTATCCAATAAATTTTAGACTATAACGAGAACTGATTTATAGTGATTTATTATATTTATTATGATTCATAAATTTTATTTTATAGTGATTCACCTGTAGTGTTCTGTGATAAACATATTCTGAGCTTTTGGAGTCTTTTACATTCGAATATGATATCGTTACTAGGATAAGAAATGATACATCTTGTGTTTGTAAATCTTTATTCTTATAAAGGGTGATCTTATTACATTTTCTATTGCATGGTTTTGTAGCATGGGAAATTATAGGACACCAGTTTTTTAGTCTAATTTAAGAAGTACTTCGTAAAATAATTCGCAAAAGTTTGGAGATTTTGTTGACGGAAATTCTATACAGTAAAAACGGTTCAAAACACAAGCGTAATCGGAGAATCTCGTCTCGTCTAATGGCTTACTGCTACTCACTGCTTCTAATGTGAATGAAAGAGCCCTAGTGACTTGTTAGTGTTAGTGTGAGTTCGATCGCATGCCACGTGTATTGATCCTGTCTCTTCGAGAAGACTTATTGCAAAATAAAACTAGTACAGTGAAAACTCATTAAAACTTATATTTAAAAAACCGTTAGAAATGTCGTCTTTTGTAAAATTTCTTGTAGCTTCTAAATTTTTCTTATTTAAACGAGAGTTGAGTTTACCTTTTCTTAAGTCCAATTTGTACAGTCGTATTGTAAAATTGCCCTCACAATGCATGCAAAATTCAAAAAATTTACAATTATTTTTTATTAGGAAAATTGTCATCCTAATATGTCATGCTATAAACTATCGAAAAAAAAATTTGCTAACGAAAACCTAGCATTGATTCTACATAACTAGACTTTACGCCAAATGCTTCAAAATAAAACTTTGTTTCGACAAAATGTTTCTCCGTGAAACAGATGAAGAGTTTGATTTTACTATCTTAATCCTACTTCTGCCTCATCTATTGGTACACTATTCGAATTATTAAAGTCACACTCTCTCTTATGTGTATAAACTGTGTATGGGTGCCGGTTAGCATCAGTATAACCTAAGCTGGTGCTATCTAACATACATAATGTCACTTATGAGTCTAATAGCAAACAGAAAACTGTATGAAATAAAAAAAGAACACTTTTTACAAACTCGCTCAATTGTTTGTATCGCGCCTCGATTAATATCGAACCGGTTCTTCTCTTAAAATACTTTGGGCACCAGAATGTACGGCACCTTGGAGCAGTAGCGTTGCCAGGCGGAATTGTACTTTTTAGTGTTACGATCGTTAACCCGTTGGGCGCGCTGGACCAGCAGAGCTACGGTGAACAGAACAGCCAAAAGCGGAGGCCAGGCAAAGCGCCAGTACAGCAGAGGCAACAGGGCAACATTCTGAAGAATATCTCCAACGTAGTTGGGCTGACGGACCCGGGACCACCATTTTGCCACCAGCAAGCGGCGACCCTGGAAGGTGGGCAGAGTTTCAAGATCTGTAATAAAGAGGACAAATGCAAAAAAAATATGTCGGGTTTCAATATTTCATTATCAAAACATTTTTCTGTAATAATAAAATTTGAGCAAACACCAATTCGATTCAAAAGTAAATTGAAGTTCGTAGATAAAGAGAAATAGAAAACATGCATTATCAAGTTGCTGCTCATCGGACAAGAGAGAACAGCAGTTCATACGAAGAACGCTTGCACCCCTATTTATTAAATGAATAATTTATCTCTACTCCTTCAACGAAGGTCGTTCACATTCCTATGCAAACAAGTTGCAGTGCTTTATAATAGGTACATATTCTTACACCACGCGATCCATTCACACCAACAAGTGTGCATCGCTATTATCAGATTTATGTTTGCTGTTTTCTACTTGCTCATCCTACCACT
This sequence comes from Wyeomyia smithii, assembly GCF_029784165.1. Lineage (NCBI taxonomy): Eukaryota > Metazoa > Arthropoda > Insecta > Diptera > Culicidae > Wyeomyia > Wyeomyia smithii. The sequence continues at coordinate 204,899,750 of NC_073696.1, forward strand.
ACGGTGATAAAGCGCTATCATAGATAGCATGAAGAACGAACAGTACTTACCGATAAACTTCTCTCCAAGCGGGTTCAATCGGTACTGATGTTTGAGCCGGTTGCTGGATCTCTTGATAACTAACCCAGCAAGTGCCAACAGAGTTACGACTCCGAAGGCCCATAGGGGAACCTCGGTGAGCTTGTGGGCGGAAACGTACTTAGGTAGCAGAGTTAGAGTAAAGGGGAAAATGGCATAACGCATAAGCAGCAGTGCACCAAAACCTTCGCTCTGCAGATCGAAGGAAAACGTTAGATGATGTTCGTAGGTAAGCATGTCCAGCAGATAGAGAATGGTAAGCGATGATGCAAGAACTGGTGTCGCTTCCAGTTCGAGGTTTTTTACGCTGTAGATCGCTTTATCCAACAAGGATAGTTCTGGTTCTGTGTCTGGCAACAACGGGAAATGAAGATTGCGGTACAAAATGATGGCATTGAAGACAAGTGCAAGCACGACAGATATATGATAATGAACAAGTTTAAGGTTGACGGTGTTGAATGCAAGAGGATTAATTTCCCGTCCAATGAAGTAATCAGCAAGAGGACGATCTGTCTTCGCATAGGGATTCCAGTTATTCTGCGGAACGTAGCGAGACTTGAAGAAGGCCAGACCAGCTGTTATGAGCGCGTACGCCAAACTGATGACCAATAGTTGATTGTAGCCCTTGCTGATAGTTGAGATCAATGGGTACTTGTAGCAGTACTCAGCGACGAAAATTACCAAACCAGTGAAAACAGCACAGGATAGTCCAGTGAATGTGTAACTTTGTTGACCGCGAATTTCATCCACAATCTTCACCGCTTTTCCGACGGGAAGCGCAGTAAGTAAAGCGATTCCCCATGTGAACAACAGGAAAATTACGCCGATCTCGCGGTTGAAGAAAGTTGTCAATGTTTTAAATTCGTCTAGATTCTCCGGAATCTTGAAACGACAATCTCGGTGAGCTGCTCCCGAACAGAAATGGTTCGTGACGAAAATAAAAGCGGGCACCAGAAGTAGCACGGCAGCAGCACCCCAATTTCCTCCGTACTCACGAAGATCTTGCAGTTGTTTAGTAGCACTTCTTCTAGCGTAATTTTTGTTCCTTGAGACTCCGTTGTCGTCCTTGTGAAAGCTTTGGAACTCGATGTCTTCGTGATCAGAGAATTCTTGTGATTCATTGGCGACACTGACGGAGCGAGATGCGGAAGGTCTGCTTCGTTCCGTCGTCGTCACAATCGACCGTTGGCTTGTATTAGGGGTTAAACTTTTAGCTGGTGAACCTTTCTTCGACAGTTCTTCTGCCTCATCCAATATAGCGGAAAGGTTTTTATCGCGAAGGGATTTTCGAATAACCGGACTCTTGTCTCGTTGTTCAGAAATCCGTATTCTGGTGGATCTTCGAGGTTCATTTTTTGAATCGGGAGAAAGCTTAGTTGGTGCCTCCTTAACAGCAGTAACCACTCGATTGGGTTTTCGTCCGGGGGAGGATTTTCTAGCCGGTGAAGCTTTGCGTGCAGGTGATGCTTTTCGGGCTGGAGAAGCTTTCCGTTTCGGTGATACTTTTCGCGCTGGAGATGGCTTCCTAGCGGGCGATTTTTTCTGTCGACCAGGAGAAGCTCTACGGCCGGGGGATGGTTTTCTAGTCAGCGGTGGTGACGGAGTTCTATTGCGAGCTGTCGATTTTCGTCCTCTTTTAGCCGTCTCCGCTGGACCAGGGACGACGGCGCCCGACGATGCGGAGGACGTAACAGGTCCTCCGCCTCTTGTTGCGCGACGACTTTCCATTCCGGATCTGTTGGTTACGCACACACAAAAAAAAAAAAAATAATAAAATCAGGAACGGGTACCCAAAAATAGAAATAAGCCAAAACCACGAAACGGCGGGCGCTTGTCTAGCTAGTTTGCACTTTTTACGCGTAGTCAGTCGACAGGCAAGTAAATGGTAGTGGTACACACGCTGCTGGGTGAGATTTTTCTCTCGTCTCGCTAAGGCAGTTTCAATTTTTTTCCCACCTATAGTGAGACACACAATCGCAGGCAAAAACGCGCGTCTCTTCCAAAACAATTACCGAGTTTAGGAATTTGGATAGCAAAACATACTCTTGCTTACGTTAAAAACACTAACCACTTACTCAATCACTGCACGGTTGATTCAACAGTCTCTTTTTACTTATTTGATGTGGTTTTCTATCAAAAATACCTTCTTATTTTTAGCAAAACGACAGGCACCGAGTTTCTAGCCAAGCATCAGAGAGACGCCATTCACGAAAATATGCTGCTTGCTGATGTGTATGCGTAGCTACGGTTATCAGTTATGCTTGTTGGCGAGGTAAGGTTGGTAGCACCGACTGATGGTGCGTTAAGTGCGTTATGTGTAAACCGTTATTGGGTGCGAGGGTTGGAGTCTGTACTAAAGCTAACCAACGAAATGTTATAAAATTGCGCAGAAATAGTGAGCCCTTATACAGAGAGCCGACAAAAAACTCACCGTTATGGTAAATGACGCATCAAAACGGGCACGCTGTATGATTCTGCATGACGAGTTTTTGTTACGGTTTAGGACATCGAGGAGTATATAATATTCAGATTGAATAAATTAAATTACTCAATATGAGTACAAACTTTTGCTAAAACTTTTTCTCTCAAAACTTTGCAATTAGAATTAAGAGAAAAAATATATTTTTCTTCATTTAATTTTCCAGGTTACCGTCGCGTTACGAACTCATCATTTAATTGTGATTTTTAAGATGTACTTACAGACAGACCGCTAGTGTCGCTATAAGCAAGCGTGCACATTCATTATCAAAGACAAAAATCATCAGTAATGCCGCATGTGTTGATTTAAGCAATCGTACACACCTATTAGTGAAGACAAAAACCGTTTTACGAAAATAAATTAGTAGGCAATAAGGTCACATGATGGCGCATGAGTGTAACGTTTCGAATAGGGACGAAGATTTTCGTTCGAAGAGGCACGTTTGTTTGCCTGTGGTGTACTATTGCACAGTGATAAGCAAAGCAAAGCCTTGGTGCTACATTCCGTATCGGAACTCGACCTTCTGTTTATTATACACAGACTTCGCAGCCAACTGTTAAGTGTACAGGACAATTGCGGGGCTAGCGCTACGATCTTACTGACACTAACAGTCTCTCCCGAGCCGAGACTCGAACCTACGACGACTGGCTTGTTAGGCCAGCATCGAACCTCGAAACCAGCTGGGAAAGTTTGATTGCACAGTGATAGATGTGGCTTTTAACGCGGAAGTCTCAACATTGCTGTTGAATTGAATTTAGAAACAACCTATTTACCTTTTATCAATTCTTTGATAAATGGAATGAGTGAAATACATTTTAGATAAAAAAAAACGTTTATTTCTTCAGCTCAATAATTTTCTAAAGTTATCTACGAAAAATCATTGACGAATCTCGTCTGAGTTTTTAGCCAAAATTATCGTTAAACACTGTTGATGCCGAGATCAGCCAAACCATTACTGACATCTCGGCACGAATTTTGCTTGTTGCCGAGTTTCGGCAACACAGCTGTCATTCTCATGAACGAGTTGGCGCCATTTTTCTTTGTACAAAATTCTACACTCAAAATGTTTTTCACGTTATTGTTACGTGAAATTTCCTGTACTTATTCATTTTCTGTCATTTTGCATGATTTATGTGACAAACATAACATCTACGTGAAAATCACATGCATACTATGTTTTATCATGTAGCATCTACGTCAACTTGGCAACGTCAAATAGAATAAAGTATCGCGTGAACTCTCCGTGTGAAAATACACAGAAACCAAAATGGCGAAGCTGTTGTCTGATGTTGTCTTTGAACATGAAAGGAATTCCTCGATGACTTCCCAATAAGTGAGCTTTAGAAAAAAATATAAGGATCCGCCATCGAGATATCACTCAGATTCAGTTCAAATTGCGAGGAATTTCCTGAACATAAACAGGTGCAGCTAACAGTGATTATCGCCAGCGAATGTCGCAATATCATTTTGCCATTTTGTATGTCGTTTAATTCATTTACGAATTGGCGATTTTGCATGCCCGTGCGACTTATCAAGCAACATATTTCGATGTGTTCTGAGAACCATTCCTAGTCTCTCAAGAATTTGGGAAACCACAATTTAAAAATTATACGTTGTATAAAACGTAGAACCTATCAGACAATCAAATGCTTTTCACTTTCCCGGTAGTTAAATTCTACGTGAAACTCACATGAAATGCATATGTCTACTGAATAAGATTCACAGGATGAATCATCTCACCAGTTCATGATAAAATCAAATGACAATCACGTACAATCACATGAAAATGACAGTGGAAAATATTCACATAACCTTTCCGGCAACTATAACATGAAAAATATTTTGAGTGAACAAACGTGTTACGTACGAGCACACAGGAAGCAGACAATAGTTTTGCTAAAATTTGTGCAAACTACAGATGTTTACCAGCCGGAAGCCGAAAAACGTGTAGTTAAGATTCTTGAGAAGTAGCAGGAACCTGAAAAATTGTACTTTTTAATCGTGCAAACGCTTCAGATGTGAACAAACATTAAGCGGAAAAAAGCATCTCAAAGTAAAGTGGACGCGGTTCAACAGAAACTGCAAGAGGAGGACGTGACATTTTTGAATATTACGAAAACATTCAATACTCACAATGAATAATTTTCTTTACTCACTAAAACTCATCGAGCTCATAATTTATCTTTTGAATTCTCAGCGAAATTATTCTTTGCGATTGGATTCCGCTGAAAAATCGCCTCGTTAAGCAAAGTCTACAGTTTCAAGCGAAGTGAAAAACTTGACAAGTGAAAAAGCGTAAATTTTCGCTTGCGAAATCTGTCGTGAAAACCCGTTTGTGGAACAGGCAGGTATTTCACCAACCTGCAGTTTACAGTTTAAGTGAAGCGGAATTCACGAGTTTACACTCCGAGCTAAGTGAAAATTGGCTGCAACTGACAGAATATAAACGCACGCAACTTCTCGCTTGCTGCTGTTTTTCCACTAGCGTTTGCATGCGTGAAAAAAGTAAATCCAAGTGAAAAGATGAGATTTACAACCTTCGATTTCGCTGGATCGAATTTGTTTACAGTTCCAAGCGAAGTGAAATTTTTGCAGGTTGCATTTTTCACGAGCGTGAAAAAATGAACATTTTGTATGAGATTTTCACTTCGCTTGGAACTCTAAATAGGGCTTTACTGTGTCTAAACATTCAGCCTAGACAACCGAAAGGTCGTTAGACTAGTTTGCCGCCTCTCGGTTAGATTTACTGAGAGCGCAGTCAAATGCGTACCGAGATTCTGGGCATTAAATGACATCTATCAAATACTGGTTTCCCGAGATTCTCGGCAAAATAGAAGAGATTTAGCCGAGATGGTTGCCGAGCACTCGGCTGTCTAAATCTAGACACAAATATGGCCCTGATTTTGCGAATTTTTTTAAGTGTGTATACAGCGTTGCCAACGCTCCAGTTTTTCCTGGATATCTCCAGTTTTTTTCGGGCACGCCAGCAAAACAGCTAAAGGTTGAAAATCTTCAGTTTTTAAAAAATTGTTTCAGTTTTATCCAGTTTTCTATTCGTCACCTTTTTTCGAATTCTTTTCCCTCAAACGTATGGTCTTTTCAATATTTCGTGCATTCATGCCCTTCACTTTTCTGGTTTAAATCGAATTCCAGTCGCATCTTCAAAATTTCGAGTACGCCAGACTTTATACCTAGTGACTATAATCTTCATCAGAGAAAAATCAAAATTGCAATGCATTGTCTCTTCCATCCTCTTTGTTTACATGACATAATACGGTGCAATATACGTATGTAATTGTTATTTACGCAACATTTTTGTACTGAAAATCAAATAAATTTCTGCAAAGGCTTCAAATTTTATATCCAGTTTTCTCCAGTTTTTCATTTTGAATTCTACCAGTTTTTCTTGAATAAAGGTTGGCATCGCTGTGTGTATATATATGTTTTCATTTATTCTTATTCATAACATTATACTGCTAGCGTCGACGGTTCTGCTCTAGTGTTCTTTTTTAATAAAAATTTTCGCTTTCTCGGATTTGTTTGATAGTTTTTAACTGTATGGTTTTCAATTGCAGACTTCTAGGATCTGATCTGATGAGAAATTAGTTCAATCCAGCTTTTCACGAGCGGTAATGGTCGATAGATTTGACATATAATGGAGGTTATTCAACTGCTAATTCAATGGATATTTCCACTGAACTAAAACTACTTCTATACTATGGAAATATTCATTGTGATAATAGTTTGACAACCTCTACTGTATGTCAAATCTCTCCGCAATTACCGCTGGATATTTGTAATTGTTTGTTAATTGTCGACTACTTTGTGATAAGGTCGTACACAATAAAAAAATTTACATTTTTTTAAATGCACATGAATGGAGCATTGGACACCATGTAATATTCCGTAAGGCATTATATTCACATGCAATGTAAATGAATATATTGTTAATTTGCATGCATATTTATATTCAAAGCTTCAAGTTTATATCACTTAACGTACAAATTTACGTGGTTTAAAACGATTCTGTATTGTGCATTATTAACGGTGTGAAATTATATATATTTTTCACTTTATGTACTAGAAACCGCTATGTGCTTTCATTTGTTTTAGTTGTAAATTTCATTTTTTGGTACTTTGTATGTCTAAACGTAAACAAAACGAGTGAGAGATTATTTGTGCTTGTGAAGTACAAGGAATATAACTCTAACTCGTTTTGTTGACGTTTAGACATACGACCTTATCACAAAGTAGTCGAGAATTCTTTTTTCTAAGTCTAAGTCACACCTTCTGTTCTCGTTCATTTTTCGCATACTCGTAAAATTAAATACCTACATCGTCCGCGTTACTAAAATTTAAAATGTAGTCATCATGCAAAATACATTATTATACTTGTATAATTCTCAGTGCTTTGTTTATCGCCTTCGTGAAAAAAGGCAGATAATTAGTTAGAGTTATTCATACCCTAATCATTACAATTTTACGAAATGATGGTAAATTATTGAGTTAAATGATTTTAAACGTATCAAAAACAAGAAGCTACAACATTGATGAATTCGGAAAATAATTCAAAGCTCGGAAAATGTTTTGAAACTTCAGCGTCAAAGCCCGGTTACTGAAAATAAATATTCAACAAAAACTTCTTTACAAAAATTTTCTTATGCCCAAAGTGTCTACAAAAGCTTGGTTCAAAGGGTTAGATTTAACTCATGATTTCATTCGAGTTATTTCGCGCCTAATGTCCAATAACTGTTGTAAACGTACACCTTTATCGAATATACATAGTCGATAGTAATCTGTGCGAATGTGGAGGATACGAAGATATTGACCATATAGTCTTCGTATGCCCCAAGTACCACAGAGCAAGGTCCAAGCTTCTCTCCGGAAACAGATAGTGACATTTACAATGCAAGTACGGGATGCGCTTGCTAGCCGCAACCCCGCACTAGTAATACCTATTTAAGACTTTTTAAGAGATATCAAGAATCAAATTTGATTATCTTCTTGCTTTTTCTCCTGATTTCTCCCAACACAACCACCCTCAAAACGATCTCTAATTCTGTTCTTTTTTCTTTTTTCTTTTATTAATCTTTTTAGAGAAACATGAATCATCGCTTCTTTCTGAGAGACATGATCCACCGAACTTAGATATAAATATTGATTTCCAAGAGATAAGGAACCATCACATCTCAACGAAGAGTATTAAGAATTAATATTTAGTCATATAGACCTTTAATGTTATCGTTAGTCGTAGGTGAATGATGAATGACATGTATTTTTAAATTGTGTTTTTTTTTAAGAGAAAAGATGAGAGGGTTTTTATGCCTGTATGAGAAGAAGCAGTTGGGATACAGGCTCAACTCAAACTGGATTTGCTTGCCCCAAAAGACATTCGGCCCCGTTATGCTTCGCGGTTGGGTCTAAATAAATATTATAGTTTAAAAAATAAAAATTCTTCAAACAATAAATCATTGTATTGAATGTAAACTTCACAAATCAAAACATCAAAATAGTACAAACCCTTGTGTTGATGGTCGGCCATTATGTTTTCCGTTCTCGCCAAACCTCGCTTCATCACCATATAATGTTTACCCTAACTCTCGGTTAGCAGGGCGGAGCTTTAACTTATTTCGTCCTTGCGCAGTAACTAACGATGTCGAAAAGGGTAATTCGGGTCCTACGTATAAAAGCAAAAGCCATGACCGAGCGAGTAATTATTCCTCGCGAACGCTTTCGGTAGCAACCATCCGGCTTTCGGAATAGTTTCTGGGAAGTGAAAGTGTAATTCGAAGAAGAAAGTTTTGTTTCCAGTTAACATGGATAAAATATGCCGAAGTCAGTTACCAGATTCATCCTCATCACCCCCGCTTAGGTGCATATAGGATACTTTGTGTTGTAATATTCGTGCTCTATGTGCATAACCTAATCAAAATCAGAACCAATTCTCGTGAAATCGAGTTGATAAAACAACAAGTGCTTTTCAAGTGTAAAAACTGGTACCCCATTAATATAATCTGTTTTGAATTGATCAATTATCTGCATGCACTCGTTGTAATGATGGCGACCGTCGGTGTCACGTATAGTGGCTTGAATTTCCATAGCTTTGACGAGGATCTCATCTCGGATTTACCGTCGTGTGTTTATGCAAACCATCAGCTGGGCGCAGCGACGGCTACCAATGCCAGTGCCGCCAATCTGAGATTGAACACCAGCGGTTTGCGGCAAATTCAGCATCAATATCTACATCATAATGGTAATTTCCATTCAATTAGCAGTTTTAGCAGTAAGAAATTCCATTGCGGCATACAAAAGTTTAGGCAAGGGTCTGCATAAACGCATAAACTTGAAGGAATCAGGGAAATTTGGTAAAACCAGATGTATTTTCAAATCAGAGACGACGTGGCGTAAAACTCAAATAATAAAAATAAAAATAATTGTGTAAGTTTTCGATCATTTTTTTGACTATAAAAAAATTTTAAAATTAGGTATTTCTTATAAAAATTGGCCTTCAGAATTTTGTTTTTTGATAGTTGTTTTGTTCCCTAGTACTACAAATAAGTAGTGGTCAAGTTCTGTGTTACAATTATTTTTTTTTACTTTAAATGGTCTTTAAGAATTTTTTTTTGTTTATGAAAAAAGAGTTGGATTTGCTTTCATTGTTCGTGAAAAGTTTTATCAAATCATTTTATTAAAATCCAGAAAAGGGAAATATGAGCCAAATTTGTCCGAGATAATTTTCTTGAAGGTTTATTTAAGAATAACTGTATTGCAATGGTATACTTAATTCTAGTAACCATTCCAAATCATATAGGTCAAAGTGATTAACTTTCTGAATGCATGCGTTTTTGATTTATTCAAGGATTATGTACCGTTTCAACTAAAATCCGAACAGGCGCAAACTTCGAACACTTCAGAATAAAAATCACATTATAGAGTAATCAAAAGTATGATTACTATATACCGTTTCGTTCCTCGAAATGTCCTTCACCCAGTGATGTATAGCTCTTTACTGTAGGACCACTTCCTGGCAACCAGCAGGCGCGGAAAAAAGTGACAATCAGTGTTGAGACGGTTTGCTCTATTTATCTCTTAGTGATTACATTGAAGTGTTCGGAATTTGAATCAAAGCCAACTTCTTAATTTTAGTTAATTTCATAAACAAAACATATTTGAATCAATATAAATAGCACTTAATTCCAACGAAAATTAAGTAACCAACATGTTAAACCTTTAAGATCGACAAGAAAATTCATTTTACGTTGCATTTTTAGTGCAAGAAGTTACATCATAGCTTAAGTGTTCGAAATTTGATGCAGTACGGTATCTCGTAAAAAAATAGATTTTTGTATTTTGATTGTAAATACAGCAGAATTGTGGGACCAACATCGTATCTGGGTATTAACGGAGAAGTTATTCCTTTAGGTAGCTGTTTAGCACCACACTTTTTCTTATTGCTTACAGATTAAGGATCTTTTTCACACATTGATTCTAATTAACACAGATAAAATTCTTTTCGTTTTCAGGTCTAAATAGGTCTAGGTTTCGTAACAAGGTTCATAACAAAACCAATATCTACAGTTTTTTTTATGACGTTATGCAAAATATTATTGTTCTGTGTTCTGACCATTTTTATTATTCTACTGTTAGGCCACACCCACAAATAGCGTTGGCTTTGCATTTCGTAGAAAATGTGGTTCAATTCATTCAGCTGTTCATTAATTCATGTACTTTAAATAAGCATAGACATGAACCTCAGGAACCTTGAGTAAAATCAACAATTTCACGGATAGATTATTAATATTCAATTTTGTACGATAGCACCTAAAAAATGTGAGAGAAAATAGTATCTATTCAAGATTTACTTTGATGTCAATTTCAAAGCAATTTGAATCGTTTTCTGTACTGGAGTTTATTCCTACGAATTATTGTAATCTTTAGATGCTGAAAGCATTGTAACCTAGAACTCTAATATGTATAATTCCTTCCGGTTTACAAACCTTACGTATCTACGGATGAGAGATTTTTTTCAATACTATGGATTCTGCTATTAGAAATGTTTCATGATACTCTTGAAGACTCTTGAAACAGGGGTAATCATAGTTACTACCTATTTTTATGGCGACAGATCGTTGAGATCCTATGCTGAATACGCCTCCATAAAACTCGGTCTTGGGCTGCTTCTCTCCAGTCTCCACTTACATCCGCTGCTCTGGCATCCTCGTCGACAGCACACAACCCGCGCGTGCAAGGCTTGCCTCGAAGACGTCGGGCTCTATCCGGTTCTCTGCTAAATATTATCCGCCATCCGTGATATGTGTCCAGCCCACTGTAATCTGCCGTATTTTATCAACTTGACAATATCAGTGTGTTTTTATACTTTGTATAGCTCGTGATTCATGTGCTTACGCCACACCCTATTTTCTAGTTTGCCACCGAGTATTGACCGCAGGATTCTACGCTCGAAGCGCTCATCGATCATGATCCTTCCAAGTCCACGATTCATGTCCGTAGAGTGCAACCTGGAGGATCAGAGTCCTGTAGAGTGCAAATTTTGTACGAATCTGTAGGCTACAGGACCTTAGCTATTCGCTCCCGTAATTCATCTCTTCATTTCGCGACTCACCCCGTTGTTACATGCCACGAGAGTACCAAGATAAACAAATTCGTCGACCACTTCGAAAGTATCCCCACCGGTGGAGATCCACCGTTGTTTATGGTGAGTCCAATTCTCGCAGCTTCCCTGAACTGTAAAGGCCTTCTCAACTGTATCTCTCAGATGGTCTCGCGGTACGATGCTGGCCCAACAAGCCAGTCGTCGTAGGTTCGAGTCTCGGCTCGGGAGAGACTGTTAGTGTCAGTAGGATCGTAGCGCTAGCCCCGCAATTGTCCTGTACACTAAACAGTCGACTGCGCAGTCTGTGTATAAAAGAAACCAAAGGTCAAGTTCCGAATCGGAATGTAGCACCAAGGCTTTGCTTTAAAAGGCCTTCTCAATTACTCTACGGTTAACATCAATTATATCAATGTTGTTTGCGAAGCCTAGAAGCATGTGGGACTTCGTGATGATGGTGCCGCTCCTCTGCACATCTGCCCTTCGTATTTCACTTTCTGAAGCAATGTTGAACAGCAAGTTCGAGAGGCCGTCACCTTGCTTCAGACTATCTAACGTCACAAACGCGTCCGAAAATTCACCCGCTATCCTGACACATGATTTGAAACTGTCAAGCGTCGCACGTAACAGTTTAATTCGTTTTGTTGGAAAACTATGTTAAACCATAATTTACCACAGTTCGTTGCGTTTCACTGTATCGTACGCCGCCTTAAAGTCAATAAACAGATGATGTGTCCGCAAGTTGTGTTCTCGAAACTTGTCGAGGATCTGTCTTAAGGTAAATATATGGTCCGTCAGCAGGTAAGCCGTTTTTCCCAGCGGCTTTGTGGTTCTTCAGCTCTTTGCAAGCGTTCTTCACCTCATCCAATGTTGGTGGGTCCACGGCTTGTCCGTCCTCCCTAGTTTCTATCCTGTTCCCCTCGACGACTTTCCTACTTTCTCACCGTTCAACATCACTTCAAAATGTTGCTTCCAACGCCTGGCCACATGCGATTAATGGGTAATCAGGTTCCCCTCCCTATCCTCCCAGGTACTGGCACGGTTCGGTTCCTGATTCCGTTAATCGTTCTATAGACGCTCCTCGTGTCGTGCCTAGGGTGGTCGGTATTACCGACTTTTTGAAAAACCGGTATTTCGGTATTCATAAAAATAAAAACCGGTAAAACCGGTAAAAAACCGGTATTTTTTTCGGGTTAATACAAACCAGGGGTGACTCGTGGGCTTTGAACCTACTTTTCCCACTACAAAATTCTTAAAATCATAGTTTGGGGAAGTAATGATGATTGTCCGCGAAAAAACGCGAGTCATTCTCTCTGTACTATTGAAAAATAATTAAAGATATAGGGCGTCGAACGTCTCCGGTAGTAGTTTTCTTCGGCCGGTTTTCTGCCGCAGTCTTATGCAAAAACCTGCCGAAATAAACCACTGCCGAAGACGTTACCTACTCAAGTTTGGATTTGAAATTTATTTTTTGCTTAGCGTCTCAGGTTGCATCTATGTATGGACGTGTCGCTGCATAATCTTGTTTTTGCATTTATGAGTACCTATGCTTTATTACGGTTCAGTTTTTTTTTCTTTTTGTAAGATTTGGACCTCTGCGACCATTGTTTTGTTCTCTTGTGGTATATGTTCCAAATACAACACTGGATAAAGATAACAGTGTTGAAAAACTTTAATGAATGAATCTAGTGATATGATTACGAAGAACATAATTTCAAAACTCATGTAAGCATAATAAAAACATGCAGATTTTATTAAAATTTTCTTTTACATCGCAAAACTTAGTTTCAAATTAGTGAATAACTTTAAAATTCTAAGAGAAACAATATTTGAATCTGTTGAGAAGAGTATATGAATGAAGAATAAAAAATAAATAAAAAAAATGACGATCAGACCAGAATTTACTTTTTACGAATCCGACGGAATTGAAGGTTGATACTTATTTATTCTGTTCGATGCTTTTTAAACAGTTCGTCCAAATTATTTATTATCATAATTATTTTCCTAATTTTAGCTCCTGATGGAGAAACGAAAAATGTGGCATATGATGGCATATGAATAAGTTTGTAACTGAAATAGAAATAAATATTTGAAATGAGAAGTTGGTCAAAAATATATAAAAATATAGAAAATTATAGAAAAAGCAGAAATTTTAACACGAGCAAACCCGGGAACATTCAGCTAGTTACTAATAAAAGCCCGCTGCGGTATGGGTGACGAAGCTTCAAAGAAACAGTAATTTTTAGGATGAAATATTGGCTGAATAATTCATCCTGTAAACACTTTGTATCAACAAAAAATAAATTCTTAATCAAAATTTATATTTATTTATTATTTCCTCAGTTTTACTTTCAAATAGCACAAAATGAATAATGACTTGCGTTTTTTCGCCGACATGATTGTGATTACTGACTAGTTTGATTTTCATAATTTGTAGTTAAACTGGTAGGTTCAAAACCCACGAGTTGCCTCTGTGAGTATGAGTGTGTGAAGAGACTAGCTGTTCTACTTAAAAAATAAATGTTTTGCTTTATTGATATGAAGCTTTTGACATATTATCGATACGCATAAACACATCGTCTGAACCCATGCAAAACAAGCAAAAAGATAACAAAAACTGATAAATAGGTAAGGGTATATCAATATTCAATGTTGCTTTTGTCTAGATGTATTTATTATATACATCGTCATGTGATTTTTAACACCTACCTAAGTGGGTAGCATTTATTAGCCTTACAATGATTTATAAATACTGTGACAAGTTTTTTTTTATTCAAAGAAAAATACCGAAAATACCGGTTTTTTCGCTTCTCCAATACCGGTATTTCGGTATTGAAAAAAATATCGGTTTTACCGGTTTTTGTTTTACCGGTAAACCACCCTAGTCGTGCCTGATGAAGCAGTTCTCCGCCTCCGCGAGGACGCGATCGTAGTGCTCACGATTCTTACATCGGTTAAGCCTATTTTCGGCAGCTCTTGATTCCCGGTATTTCTCCCGCATCTGACGCGTCACACGATTAGCTGCTACTAACGTGTTGGCATAGGCCCGGCTCCTTCCGCTGATAATCTCTGGATGTCCAGACGTATCTTCCTCGCCGATCTCGATTTGAATACGTTTTCAAAAGCATTCACCACTTTTGGTGTAAATACTGAAAATATTTCATTTCGGCCTTTGGGTTAACCATAAGCATAACCATAATCAAACAAGTTTCAAACATTTTAGGACGGTTTTCTTCATTATATTCTCAACTCAAGAAAAGGTTTTAACGCGAAATATTATAAATTTGGAAAGGAAAATGAATCTCTAAGCTGTTCAACCAACTTGCCGAGAAAAATAATGACACAGGATGCGAAAAACGAACGACAACAGAATTTGAAAAAAGACAAAAAAATCAAATTAGTTAGTTCAGCACAACGGAGCTTTTCTGTGAAACGCGTTCGGTGAAGGTTTGTCACTAACTCAGCGTGTCGACTACCCAACTCACAAACCGTAGACATAGTACACTCCAAATATTTTTTACATTATTGTTACGTGAAATTTCCTGTACTACTTCATTTTCTGTCATTTTGCATGATTTATGTGACAAACATAACATCTACGTGAAAATCACAAGCATACTATGTTTTATCACGTATCATCTACGTCAACTTTGCAACGCCAAACAGAATGAGTACCGCGTGAACTCTCCGTGCGAAAATACACAGAAATCAAAATGGCGAAGCTGTTGTGAAATTCAGTTTCTAAACATAAAAAGGAATTTCTCGATGACTTGCCAATAAGTGAGCTTTAGAAAAACCATAAGAATCCGACATCGAGTCTTGAGCTTACAGATTTCACACAGATTCAGGTAAAATGACGAGGAATTACCTGAACATAAACATTTACAGGTAACAGTAATTATCCCCGGCAAATGTCGCAATATCATTTTGTCATTTTACACTAACATAGAGATTGCCCACTTTACTCAACTTAAAAAAATGTCGTCATGAGACAAAAAAATAGCTCGTAACGAAAAATTAAACATTTGTTTAACTAACCCACTTGCTTTAACACACATTGCATGAATACTTTCTATGTGCTATATTTTCCCTCAAATAGTTATTCTTTTTCTATTCATTACTATTCATTTATCCTTAGATTGTCTGGATACACCAGGACCTGCAAGTGCTGCTCTCTCAACATCAATTGGACATCCGTACAACACTGCACCGTACAAAATCCAGCGACAGCAAACTAGCGTACGCGAACGAAAGAGGGTACTGCGGTCTGCTCCCAACGGGTAAGGAACACTTTTGCTTAACATTTTTATCGCTAAAGAAATCCTAATTTTCCTCTGTTTGTTAAATAACGTATTTGACACATATGCCAATTTTCTGTACCGTCATAGTTATTAAAAAACAGAAATATGATGATTCTTTATAAATTCTAACTTTAAAAAAGTCTGTGAATGCTAATCGTTAAAAAAAGGTATCAAATAGTTCAAAAGTCTAAGTCGTATTTTCATCATGGACAAACTTTTAATTGCTTTTTTCCCATTTTCATTAGCAGCATAAACTCAGCGTTTGACGAGCTTCGAGTTCACGTACCAACCTTTCCGTACGAGAAACGTCTAAGCAAAATTGATACACTCCGGTTGGCGATTGCGTACATCGCTCTGCTGCGGGAAGTCCTGGAAGCCGACTACGACCCTCTAACGTACGTGGAAAAATGCCTCCGCGGGGAGATCAAAGCAGACCACGCCCACTGGAATACGAGTGGTATGTAGCACGGCAGATGAGGAAAAAAGAAAAATAAACAGTAACATTCTATTTCAATTCACAGATCTAACTGCACGTCTGTCGTGGATCAATTGGGAGAATTTGGGTGTTCACCCAGGACGCCGTACTATACTAACGTCACTTGCACTTGGATCGTCGGATAATTTAGGCTGCGGTCCACCACCTCATCTGATTTAATTCAAGTGATTGAACTCAAACAACATAAGCTGTATACTCCGCGTTATGTCTTCCGTTGCAAATGCTCTAGTCTCTATGTTAGTGTAAAAACTGACCTAGCATAATTATTTCATTTTAGTTTAGTTGTGATATTGTTCGTAAGCAAAAGCAGTAATTTTTTTGTTCCATGCCAAAATTGTATTGTGATCTAAGCAATGCTTGAAACATCAAATCAATAAATATCAAACAACATAGCGAAAAATGTGTTTCATTCACAAAGTAATA
This sequence comes from Wyeomyia smithii, assembly GCF_029784165.1. Lineage (NCBI taxonomy): Eukaryota > Metazoa > Arthropoda > Insecta > Diptera > Culicidae > Wyeomyia > Wyeomyia smithii. Next base: position 204,916,138 of record NC_073696.1, read on the forward strand.
GAAGTCCAACTCGATTATCCGAAATGTTGATTTTCATGAATTGATTTGACTCTCCCTTCCCAGCTTCTGAAAATTTTGATATAATGGTATTTTTTTTTTAGATTTATGATTTAATATGTTGTTTCAATTATAACAAAACAACAAAAAACTTTTTTGAGCTATTGAAAGTCAAAGTTATAGCACTAAAAAAATAGCCTTTTATATGCTGATAATATAAATATTCTAAAATTAACATATGCTATCGAAACTTAAAACAAGTTTTTTTTTCAAATTTTTATCAAAACTTCAAGTTATAAAAAAGCCTCTGATGAAAAATCCAGTATGGAAAAATGTTGGACACTGTTCTCCTTGAAGGTCAAGTTTTAGAGCTTTTCACTTTTTTGTTCAACTTTTCTAGAAATAAATTCCAATAATGTTAAACGATCCTAGTGATAATTTCAAATCGGAAAGTTCATCAAGAATAACCTCTAGATAAGCTTTCTTATTAGCTTTTTCATTTTGGACACAATAACACAATTAAGAAAAAGCCAGAAAACATTCTTGCAAGTATTTGTGAATTCAAACCAAAATAGGGATATCTAGGGTTGGAATACCGGGAATAATACCGGTACTACCGGGCGACATTCCAGTGCCGAAATACCGGCTTTCGATACTGGTAATCTGTTTAGTTTTCCAGATCAGATCACCATATGTATTTCGCTGGATCTAAATAATATTTCTCCACTAATTTGCTCTGATTTGCTCGTCTAAGAACTAAACATGATAGTTTCTTCAATACAATATGTAAGTCTGAGGACATCTGGCAAAGACTACTCCAGCACGAACATTCAACGATGCTTCAAAGATGCAGAGAAGTTGAACTAAAGGTTATTCAATTTTGTGATCTAGGAATATCGGAAGCAATTCCGTGATTTACAAGCTCAAAACCGATAGCTGTGTCTCACATTGGACGGGTGGATTTTGGTAAACCACCGTCGTTATATGAACGTAAACGCCTATGATTCAAATCGCATGTGAAATTTGGACGCTGTAGAATATTACCCATTGGGTATTTTGTCTTGAAAATGTTGGTAGAAGTAGTTTGGAGTGTATTGTTTTCATTGTGTTTTATGGCTGTCGATTTTTCGAAAATGAGAACTAATGTCGTTACCCGAAAAGCAACGTCGCGAATTGATTAGGGGCATGCACCTGTTGCGTTGCTTTAACCGAGGAAGCAGACGCTTCTGTAACCGAACCGATCTTATGACCATTACTGAAAAACTACGAAATTCTATCAACTCGAGATGCAAAAACATATTTCAATACGATTTTGTGTTCTCCCATATGATTTTGATAACAAAATTGAATCTGAATAGTTATAATAACAAATCTTGAAATGAAGTTGTCCTGAAACAAATCTTACAAATTTTTCGTTTCTATTAAAACATGTTGTTTCTGACAATGGTTGTTATTATACTGTTCTATATACTATCCTTTTTTGAAAGAAAACGGATACGTTAGTAACAAAGTTTGATTTGTGTTTGATACTAGTAGAGTCATTTCTGTTATAGTTTCTGTTATACCTGTGTGTACCTGTAATTTTCTGGCCGGATCTAGCTTCGTGCCACTATTCAAATTATGTCCTGGACTGGTATGAAGCCAACGGGGTCAGTTTCGTACCCAAAGATATGCCCCCCCCCCCCCCAACGCAACGAAATTGAGGCATATCGAAACATACTTTTACTTACTTCAGTAGCCTAGAGCCGTATCAAGAGTTTTCCTCCATTTTATTCGGTCCTGGGCTACTCGTCACCAATTTCCTAGACGTCTCCATACTCGCAGATCCGCTTCAACCTGGTTAAGCCATCTGGCACGTTGGGCCTCTCTATTCCTGGTGCCGGTGGAGTCCTTGAAGAGAACCGATTTTACCGCATTGTCGTCCGGCATCCTCGTGACATGCCCGGACCATCGTAGCCTCCCGACCTTCATCAGGTGCACAATAGGAAACTTTCCAAGTACTCCACCAAATATTGTCCGCAACACTTTCCGTTCAAATACGGCCAGTGCGTGTATGTCTTCCGTGAGCAGCGTCACGGTTTCGAGTTCATAGAGAACTACGGGTCTAATTAGGGTTTTGTACATTGTCAGTTTCGTGCAGTAGCGTATGCTCCTGGATCGAAGCACCCTGCGACGGGCAATGTAGGCCCGATTTCCTGCTTGAATACGTCGTTGGACCTCCTCACTTGTGTTATTGTCGGCGGTTACCAGAGATTCCAAGTATACGAACTCCTCTACCACTTCGAGTTCGTCGCCGTCCATGATAACCGTCCTTGGGAAGCAAAAGTTGGTTTCTTTCGAGCCTCTTCCTTTCATATACTTGGTTTTCGATGCATTTATTTCGAAACATACTGGGCTATTATAAAGTAGGCACTAAAAAAGCATCCGAATGAGATCAAATCTCTAGAAGAAATGAAGAAAAAGTGGGTTTCCGTTTAGAAAAAGCTGCAGCCAGATGTTGTACAAAACTTAATGAGAGGAGTTAAACGTAAGGTGCGAGCGTACGGTTATGGAATTCTATTTCTATTTTTATTTTATTCTAAGGCGTCTTTGAACAAGTCATACAGGCTGAATTACTTATACATAAACTCTAACTATTCGTAATTCTATTTGACAAAACGGCCCTCGACAATATAAAATCGAACATATCACCAATGTCGTTAAATGCACAGAATGCACGCGTCTAGTGAGGTATGTTAACCATAGCAAGTATTGAAGTTGAATGAAATAAATATGCCAAAAGCTTACTAATGGTTTATAATTCATTATCTGAAATTTCGAAAAAGATTGGTCAACTAAGTAATTTTCTACAGTGTTTTTCGTGATGCAATTTGATGTGGGACACCCGGACACCCTTCATATCACGATCCTGGTAAAGAGTAAGGCTGTGCGAGATTTCGAATGATTTCGTATAATTTCGCAAAACACGAATTTTCCCGAAATTTCGCGAAATTTCGGTTTCGCGAAATTGCCGAAAAATTTCGTTGAATTTCGCTAAATTCCGCCTAAAATTTCGCGAAATTAAACTTCCAATTTCGACGATTACGAAATTTCGCGGAATTTCGGACCAAATTTCCGATGCACATTATTACATTATTTTGGTTTGTGCTCATTGCGACTATAAATTAAATTGAATATATCTCAACAGTTATCTGGTATCCTAAGTCAGACATAAAAAAAAAAACTCTCAGCCGGTAATTTTTGTATCAAAAAACCACAAAAAATCACGCGGGGGGTGTGGGGGTTAATGAATAGACCACGTAGTCTTTTTTCTGACTTATAATTTATTATTGCCACTAAGTCAAGACGAAGCTTTCGCAATTTTTTAATTAATAAATTTATTTGACACGACTTGATAATTAATAAGTGTCACGGAAAGATTGAGAGTTGTCAGCAATTAATTGTAATCAAATTTGTGAAACGTATTTCAAATTTATCCGAACGAAGAATTTTTTTTTGTTTTAAACAGGCTTTGCCTTATATGGCATTTACTTCTTCAGAATAGTTCTATTTTGCAATGCGTCGGAATTTATGACATTTTTCCTGGAAGTATATTTCAATACTCAACGACCGGTAAAAAAATCAACGTTTTGGTCTTAAAAACAATATATAAGACCTGGATGTTCGTGAACTGTAGGAAGAAAGAAAGATGTTTATATTTTGTTCGACATTCAAAACTTTGTAATTTATTAAAAAAAACTAAGTTACAAATCCGATACCTGAAAATCACTAAAAGTAAGGTTTCACTTATTATCAACTAAATATTGATGATTTATAGATGAGTATACAATTTACCATAACTATAAGCGAAAAATTTATCGTAGATGATCAAACTGCCTAAACAAATTTTATTTATTTTGATACTCAACAACAAATTAAAAATCAGTTTGAATATACTCAACAGAATAGAGTATTTTAAATTACTTTCAGGTAAGAAAATTATTATATTTGTTAAAGACAATGAAATATTATTAAAAATTAAACAACCATTATCTATTTGTTATTTTGGTTTTGAGAAAATGATATTACTGAAAATTCTATTTACAATTTGCGCAATAACTAATAATCAGTTTTCTTAAACCTTCATTTTTTTATAAATTTTTCATACTTTATTGTACATATATTTGCAGAATAAGATCACAATACAAAAGACCACGAAAGAACACGAAAGACCACGGGGGAAGTAGGAGGGTATAAAAGGGATCAAAATATGACCACGTAGCTTAGAAATGGTCCCAAATGCATTTTATTATTTTTGGTGTCGCAGAAACTCACAGGGCATATTTTTTTAGGACAAAATTATTTTCTACAACCTTACCAGAGACACTAGTTATGCCAGTCAAACAAACCGATTTAGCTGAAAAAATAATTTAATCTCCAATTGGGCACTCTGTGGGTAATTAAAATATTTTTATAATCGAAACAGTTGGTTTGATTGGCATAGTGCCTTTGGCAAAGTTGTAGATAAAAATATTGTCCTTCCATGTTGTAACTTTTTTTTTAATATAACTTTTTTTGATTTCTTCATCGCTTCGGTATTTTTTTTTGTAATTTTTATACAAAAAAAAGATTTTTGAAAATAAGCTTTTTTATATTAATTTTAATGTTTCTTTTACATTAAAAAATGAATTTTTTGAGTCGAGGCCGAGGAACTGCTTATCGGATTCGTCGCTTTTACGTTTGCATAGGGAAAAACTCTTTGTAAAAATTATCTTTGCTAGGGACACCAAAACTCACAGGAATGGTTGAAAACCTACCTACCATCTCTCATGTTTTCCAATTCGAGCTCTAGGACAAAACTTGGATTTTGAATGATGAAAGTGCTATGAAAGAAGGATTACTATTTTAAACATAGTTGCATTCAAACCAAAAGAATCAGTTCAGAAATTTATTAAATTATTATTTACAAAAACATTTCGAGTTTGACCTTTATATCATTTGTATCTATCACGCTACTATTACCTGCAATATAATCTGTAAAAATGAATGCATAAGGATTTTAGTTTTTAACAATTTTGATTTTCTCGTCATTGTCGGTTCCCAAGTAACAATTTAAGTCGTATTGCATTCTTTTAGCGGTTTTCATGACCAATTTCGTAAAATTGCTGTTAACTATCAGAACCTCCTGATAACCGCTATAAGTTTGCTTTACAGCCAGGTGGCCCACCCTTGCCAAGCTTATTGAATCAATTATAAGAATGGCAATAAAACTGCTTTAAAACCACATGTAAAGAGTACCGCATACTATAAGCAGCTGGCATTACCTCTTTAAGAGCGCAATAAGTTTGCTTGCATTATTGCGCTCTGCTACTTGCCACAATAAGTCCAAATCAACTTTTCATTGCTTGACAGCAACCGTAATAAGTTGATTTGTTGTACCGTTCCTGCACACACACCAGAACATCACGCCACTTTTTTCAATAAGGAAATCTCTCGTCGCGGGAGAAATGTTTCACCTGTGTTGGTTATCATCGTGCAATCGTTTTTATTTGATGGTGATATTGTAGAAAGATAAGGAATAAGGAGGGGTTTTTGGTAGGATTTGTAGCTCTCAAGCATATCGTCCCCCTAATGCTAGAACTAGATAACTCGAAATTTGTCGATTTTGAGTTAAGTATGCCATCATATTTATCGCGTCGAGCTTTATAACATATCTAAAACTCGTTGAAAAACGATTACAAGAAAAAAAGTTATTCAACTAGATATCTTAACGAAAAACAAGCGTATTTTGTAATAAAACTAAATAACTCGGTTTTTTGTTGATTTTTCAGTTGCTATAACGGGCCTGAAACGATATGGATGCGTTTCATAAAATCTGAACCTTTAATAATTGCAGTTGATACGTCATCACCAGAATCGGTCAAATTTTCAAACTCGTTTTTCTCGAAACGTCAACTTTCGAGTTATCTAGTTCTAGCATTAAGGGGACGATATGCGCATGAAATTTTGTCGTGCATTTTGAGATCATAGGCGCTTAAAATTTATGCGCCATCAAAATAGTACGGGCTTACAAAAATGATCTCATTGTTAGCAAAAATGAATTGGATTGTTTCAGCTCAGTTTTTCAGAAAAAAATCTAGCCGTGTTCTTCAATACAGAGATAGATCAAAATCAACTTTGGATATTCAATTTATTTGTTAGTCAGACGACGATTTGATTTTCGTTTCAAGATTATAAAAAGTTTCAAAAATATCAATATGGCGCGGTTGGTAGTTAGTTGGCATTAATCGTAGCCGCAATAAGCCTAGTTCAATGATATATATGTTGTAAGGTGCGGCAAAGGTTGGATGCCTGCATTATTAGAGAAAAATATGGTCAATCCCTGAGGCCTAGACAACTCTATTTTTATAAAAAATCTGACATCACACCGACGATAATGAGGAATCAACAAACTTTTATATAAATAGAGAGGTGCACGAAAAATGCAACGATACATACTTAGTTTAATTGAATATTGAATATATTTCGAAACATATCAATAGTGTCTTGCCCCTACCTTATTTTTAAGGACGCATAATTTAACGACATAGGAAATTATTTTCAACCAAAACAAAACAAACTGGCGATAAAATTTACAAAAAACTACCGAAAAGTACTAAGTTTGCTGTGTTACTTTATTAGATTTTTGGAGTTCTACGTCATCAATGTTCACAAATGCGCTGCAAGATGCTCTAAAGCATTTTACACACATCTTACGGAGACTGCGACAGAATTCTGCATCACACTAAACCAACTCAGCCGCTTTTGTCTCACCTGTATGTATATCATTGCCTGCATATATTTGTTTACAAGTACGACAGGTTAAAACTGGGCATTTGAATGACCGCAATAAAACTGGTTTCTATGTTATATGACAGCAAGCTGGAGTGGTTTTATGGGGCAATAGATAGTAATAATAAAACCAATAATAAAGCAAAATCGCATTGACTCTTGCCGGTTTTATTGGAAGTTTTATTAGAGTTTTATTGACAGCTATCAGTGTTCATTACGACTTGCTATTTTTGGCAACGGGTTTAATCGCCATAAAACCGTTGGAAATATTCATTGCTGTGATATAACCGTTAGAAAACCAAGTAGCTATAGAATTGTTACTTGGGTTAATCGATATCTGAATATTGTAATGCTATGTTTCAGAAACATTTATTTTATTTTTCGAAATTTCGCGAAATTTCGCGAAATTCAGAGACCAATTTCGTTTCGTCTCAAGAACTCGAAATCCACCTTGATTTCGTTTCGACTAATTTGGCGAAACCGAAATTAAGGGTTAATTTCGTTTCGTTTCGTTTCGACACCAGAAAAGCCAGTTTCGCACACCCCTAGTAAAGAGTATACCGAAACTTTTTTTAACCACGAACAACGAAATTAGCAATATGGAACGGATCAATCGGCAAAGACCTAGGCTAACTACACAGATATAAAGACCGGTAAACAATTTAAACAATTCAAAATTGGGTACTTGAAACATCCGATCTCTCAATGAACAAACGCGAGCTGGTTTGCTGGCTCTAGAACTACAACTCGTAGTGCTGGGAAATCATAAAATAAGAGTCATCCGGTGGAGGCCCGTTGATGACCGTATAAGCGTGTTGAGGATTAAGGGCAAGTTCTTCAACTACAGTTCAATCAACCCCTACGCAACGACAAACGACACATCCGATTACGTTTAAGGCGTAAAAGTCGTAATCGGAGATGCAAACGCACAGGTTGGGAGGGAGCAATTTCTTCGTTCTGACCATTGGAAGCCTTCATTCGTCAATCAATGAAAATGGCCTGATCCACACATGGTTGTCGAACGTTTCAAAATCTCGCACAGAGAGGACGATGCGTTTCAACATTCAGCGGTTGAAAGCTGAGGGCGTGGCAGAAGAATGCGTCAGAGAGCTGGATCAACGGATCGCAGAACAGCAGGAGGAACGAGTGGAAGATATAAATGGGCTGTGGATGTCATTATAAAGACTGCGAGAGAGGTGGTAGGTACGATGCGTGGAAGACAGCGTAACGGCTGGTTTAATGCCGAGTGTCAAGAAGCGACGGACGAGAAGAACCGTGCCAGGAGCCGCATGCTTATTGCGGCTAGCCATCCGAACAGAAAGAGCTGCGGAAAATAGAGTCCACCATCGGAAGAAGCGCGGTATCCCAGCCGAACTTCTAGAAGTGTGAGGCAAGCGATCATATTGATGATCTGGGCGGATGAACAAATGCCGAACGGCTGTTTGGAAGGCCTCATATGCCGAATCTACAAGAAGGGTCATCAACCGTTACAACTATCGAGGCATCACGTTGTTCAACTCCGCATACTCCGCATTGAAACCGTTAACGGATTCCTTCGTCGGTGAATATCAGGCTGGTTTTCGACAAGGTCGTTCCACGACGGATTAAATGTTTACCCTGCGATAGATCCTCGATAAGTTTCGGGAGTATAACGCGGTTTCCCGACAAAACTAATTAGGTGAGTCGTATGACGTTGGAGGAATCGAAATCATGCATACGTATAGCTGGCGAGACATTAGTCGCGTTCGTTACGTTAGATAAACTGAAGCAAGGGGATGCGTTCTCCTACTTGCTGTTCAAGTACGAATAGTAAAAGTGCAAAGAAACGGTAGGATCATCATGAAATCTCACGTGCTCTTTGGTTGGACCCGAAGACATTGATATTATCGATATCAACCCTAGGGCCATGGAGGAGGCCTTCAAGCCTTTTAAAGGGAAGCAGCGGGGTTGGGTCTCAGCATTAACTCTGTCAAAGCAAATTACATGGTAGCTGGCAGAGAGCGTGGGAGTTCCGAGGCTGAAATGGAGATTGATGGGGACCGATTCGAATGGGTTGAAGATTTCGTTTATTTTGGTACGCCCGGGTCATGTGATAACGATATGAGCGGTGAAGTGAAACGACGAGTTTCAAGTACGGACTACGTAAACAGCTAAGGTCCCCAAGTTTGCAAACTCGCAAAAAACAAGCGCTTTATAGTACACTGATCATCCCGGTGACCCATTACGGACAGGAAGCATGGACGCTGAAGCGAGTTGATCGACGAGTGCTCGGAGTTTTCGAGCGTAGTTGTAGGCCTCGTACAGCTGTGCGAGGTGGAAGAAGATGCGCTATCTGCTGGTGTACGAGGTGACTGGAAAACAGCTGTCCAAGACATAAGAAGCTAGGCATCTCTAATTCGTTAGGCCCCAGAGGCTCGTCGGCCAATAAAGTAACTAAGTAAGTATATGCGATAGAGTGCATATCGTGAAAAAGTTGAAAGACCATCAAGTATTCTTGGCCCTTGGAATCTTTCTTACAGTGCTTTGTACCAGAAACAATCTTTAAATACAGGAAATCTGATTGCTTTTTATGAAAGAATAATTACTTATTTCGAAACCGAAGTATTCAAGACTGTATAATTATAAATGCTTTTCGAAAACCTGTGTACAAATCACCATACGTTAGCAGAGTGGCACTTGCACTGTTATTATGTAAAATTTCGTTACTAAAATGTCACGCATACAGGATAATACTTTGAACGTCCTGGGTATTCTAAAGGCTTACTCTTGTATCGCATTGACTTCGTAAATATTAGAAATAAAATCGTTAGTATATTTTTTTAATAAACTAGAGTTTTTGTTCTTCAAAAACCTGGGAACTGGTACCAGTGCTTCTGTTTACAGTACTCATGCTCTTAGTACCGCAATACTGGTATTCGCGCACATAGCTATATTCTCAACGCGTTTAATACGTATAAGATGTAACACATAAAATATTCTTCTCGCTTCCCAAGACACTAAAGATGAAGTTGTTTTTTTCGATGTTGACTAGAATCTTCCATAATAGGTTGTTTTCACGTTGACAAGTAAAAAGAACTGCAAATGTCAAAAAAGGATTATTTTTTTTCTGTGTGGACTCATCACTGCGACCAGAGCTTAGATTCATTGTGATATTGCCCAGGTGTTTTCTGTACGCCGCACTTCATATTATTGGCAGTATCACTATTGAAGTAAGTGATACGCTTATCTTTCATACCCGTGCTTGTGTGTAAATTTTACCTTTCCGTTTCAAGCTTACTGCTTCACTATACCGAGCCTCTGTCCATCCTAACCTAGTTACAATTTCCTGAAGAGAACTTTCATACGTTACTAACACCAGTTTTATTATAATGGGGACTTATTTTTGTTAGAAGGAGAGTCAACAGGGGTACTGAAGAATTCAGATTGAAGGAAGGGTACGTGGTGGGGAGCCTGAGAATAAACCCATGCTAAAGTCCTTTGACAACCAAATGGCCTGATTCTACTAAGGTTCGAACCCACGACCACCTGCTTACCAAAGCGGACTCTGTAACCTTGCGGCTTCGAAGCTCCCTAAAATAGGATCATACATGAAAGAGCTCGAAAACATGCTATGAGACAGCGATATCACGCGCTAATAAGATTGAGCCCAGTATGATTTTTAACTGTATCAACTCGAGCATTTTCGTGCTTGGTTTGCAAACTACGTGATGCTATTCAACGTATGCATTATTTTCACTATGCTGGTTAACTTCGCGCACACTGTCGTCATAGAGTGAATTGTGTAATATCAATCACGCATTACGTAAAATTTATAGTTGCTCTTTAAATCTAAGATAATTTTTATTTATCTTACATTTCTACATCCTGGAAAGGTTGGCCAGTACTTTCTCCATACGCGGAAAATACTCAGCTTGTGTCGAATATGTTTTCAACTTTTCATTCAAACAGGAGACACGCGAATTCTGGTTTGTGATTTCTGTGGTTGCTCTGATTGTTAACGGTGTTAAATCTTTTGTGTGCACCCGGTTTACAGATATTAAATTGGATTAAGGTAATAATTAATAACTTAAGACAACACCTAAGAAGTTAAAAGAATAACAAATGAATATTTGAATAACAATAAAGTATTTGGTACTTTGTTGCGTAATATCGGCAGACTATTTCAATGGAGGTACTGTATATTTTAGTATTATGTATTTCTAGGATTATTCCCGCTTCGATGAAAAGATCGATTAACCACAAGGTAAGGTATTAAATTGGGAGAAAGGGTGCAACATGAAAACGACGATCACTTCCATAAATAGTGATATATCTGAAACGAGTACTTAGACTAAAGAAGAGGTTTACCACAAAAGATCAAAATATTGGTCGCTGTGGTTAAAATCTTACAAAAAAAAGGTATAAATATATATTTAACTGCCAGGCTTAGGAACAGCTTCATAGGGTATGTTGATGATTAGGGTATTTTTTTTTTTAAATTGGGCACAATATCGCCTGTTTCGGTTAATTCAAGTAGCATGTCTGGTAAAGATGACAATTAACACTTAATTTAATTTGTCTACTAAAATTTTTTCCCGCTTCATCTACACTCTACTGTTATACTCAGTAAAAGTGCATGATCACACAATGTTATTATCCACGATAATGGTACGATCGAATAATATCTGTTCGACCGTTTAGCGCAGGTAATTCAGCAACGTAGATTCGCGATATTCCCCTGATGTGTTTGAAAACCCGCGAACCTGTTGCAATTTTCACATCGGATTCGTTAACAGTCGACATCGTTGTAAAAGTCGTCCTCGTGGTTGACCGCGTGCAGGCGTATTTCCTCCTATCGGTACCGGTACGCGTCCGAACCTTATGACGCATCGCTCAGCGACAATTCAACATAAACCCCAACCGCATACGCCTCGCAAGTTCAGTTGGCTGCGCATGCTGCTAAAGGTTCGGTCATATGCGCAAAGCAGCGTTTGTTGCCGGTTTGCTTTCGGTCAGTTTATCTATAGCTGCTAATACCGCAATCAGTCGCTTCTTCGCTGGCATCGCAAGTACGCCCAAAATTTACTGCTGCCCAAGAAATCGCGGGAAAGAATAGTGTTTGCAGCGTGCGAGGTTAAGCCGTTTGTGAAATATCTGTTACTAAAATTTAGCTGAAATTGAAGTAAGAGAAGTGAATAATTTGTTGAATTAGGAAATAAGGGTACAAAGGTTAAGATCGGTGTTGATGTGCTAGTAAAGTGCTGGTTATTCAAAATTATTACCAACTGGTTACAAACGAAAACAAAAGTGACCAGTTAAGTGAGACTTGAATGTTGAGTGTCTTACAATAGTAATTACAAGTGAAACGTAAAAAAGTCTTGTTGTCTGTCAAGAGAGTGCTTATCTCTTATCTGGGAGGTTTTCCATTGTCAAGATATTAGCAAGTGATCTTGTCTATGCAGCAAGTTTAGCCGGATGACGGTACGTGAATTGCAAATTTTTTGAAAATTGTCACACGTGAACTAAAGCGAAGCATCAAAGGTAGGTAATATCTGTAACTTGTTAGAGCAGTCAATTTCATAACAATTCAATTTCATTTCATAACACGTTTTACTAGAGTGATTTGGTATCATCAGTAACGAGTGATAATCAGAATGTGTAAAATTTACTGTCCTATCAAAACGGTATTGCGGAGATTAGTAGAATGCGACAAAAACGGAACGAAATAGATCGAAGCAATCTAACAAAAATATTTATATATTCATTCGAACGGGAAAAATGAAAGTAGCTTTTCAATATCTCTTGGTATCGGGAAATGGTATATCACTACAATATTAATCACCGCTGGATATTTTAAATGGGGAAACAAACAAAAATACCAACTATCGAACTTTACTGTCATCAGAATCAGAGAACTTTTTGTAGTACGTTTTGTCAAAAAATTCTGTTGATTTTCACGGGGTCTGTATAAGCAGAGACTAGGTGCAGCGTTTCGCTTTCGGAATTTGATTCTCTGTGCTTTACTTAAAGCAGAATTTGCAACTAATTATTAAACTGCACAACAATGGCTTATTGATTCTATTTGGCTTTTTTTAGTTGATTATTTCTACTCTACGCGTTCGATAGCTATGTGTGGGAATTCGACAGTGAATGATGATCATATCTCAAAGACAACAAAATCTATGTTGTTTTCTTTTTACGCTAGTTTAACCAAAGCGGGAAAAATTTTACTTTCAGGAAGCTTCCGTTTTAACTTCCTATTAATTTTTAAGTAGCTGTCGGCGACCAGTGATCAATGTAATCTGTCAAATTTGTGTGGAGAGACGTGATAACTAACTAAAGGAGCGATAACGCTTTAAAGCTGTTTGTATTGTTGTTTAGTTAATCTGTTGTTGTTTTTTTTTTTTTTTTTTTGAAGTTTCTAGTCAACTTTTCATGTATCTTTCACAGATTTCTTTGTAAAACTTAATATGAGCTCTATAATACAGATCTATACAAATAGTTACTTATCTTGTTTACCAACTCAATCCACCTGCCAGAATAAAATTGAGGGTAAATTATAACACAAACAAAGCTGCGTGACCGCGCTGTCAGAAAGCTCTATTATAAGACTCTAATAGTTCAAGAATGCTACTGCAATGCAAAAATAACCTGCACTGGGCCGGATGAGGCCCAGTTCGTTTGAAAGAGAAGCTGAATGGCACATTCATTGCAGACCGGAACTGAAGAGAGGGTGGTTAAAGAATGACTCACACTGCGGTGCACCGAAGAACACAAAAGTTGGAAATGCGCAAACGTTATTTACTTTGAAATTTCTATTTTCCAAGTCGGAGTTAAGAGCTTGAGCATAACTGGTTTTGTTTCACTGTTTAGTGTTCCAACAACGAAATTCCACTAACATATATTTTAAATTTATTCACATTTAGATGAAAAGTAAGCTCTTAACATAATAAATTTATGTTCTCATGACGCCAACTTGATTCTACCATGAAATACACACCGGTAGGTATAGTTAATCGCATTCCAGTCCAATGTTGATCTTGTATTGTAAATAGCAAAATGCTGCGACGAAAAATGAGAGTGTCTTACAAGACATTTTTGTCTATACGAAGCAGGTTTTAACAGTTTTCTGGTTCCCACTAATTGACCAAGACCGTCAAGGATCATGTGGCGCGTGGTATTAATTAAAAAATCATTGTTTAATTATTACCTTGGATAGACGTTTGGTTTATATTTAATTGTTGGGGTAGATGCTCATAAACCGGTTTTCGTAGACTTCTGAATGCAATAAGTTATGTTAAAGGTAATGGTATCGGTTTTCGATGGTTGATACGATTGGAGAGTTGATTGTTAATTTTTCCCGGCAATTGGAATCAACTGTGTCATTTTAATATTATAATAGCAAAAGTATACTGGCGCCAATTCAATTCGAAAATATGAAGATATTGGTAGAAAAGAAGAGCATATTAACAGCTGATTATACTGAATCAAGCTTTACTTTATTAAATTGTTGGTCCCGTCTGAAGACTTATTATTGTCAAACGGTGCCCAGTGGTGTAAATGTTTAACACACGTCAATATGAGCAACTAATAATTGACGTAGTTTCCATCAAACAGAAGATGGTTTGTGTTTGCAATTCCCGTCCGTTTGGGTGCAAACTGTCTTCCGCCAAATTTATACACTTTGTCAATTGCACTCCGCATAAATAATGATGGCTTTATATTTGTCATTGCTTTTAATTATCCGATTTTTTATGTTTAGCTTCAAGCAGATACAAAGTTGGATATCTGCTGAAGAAAAAATGCTGTACGGAAGTGTAATATTCGAGGTCCAATATTAGATCACTAACTTGTTCGGTTATAACATAAAACACCTTCTGAAGGGTTGGTGTACAGTGCAGCCAAGGTTTCCGGCTGTTTATTTACTGACTGTGTGAATTGAGCAGCTTCGTTTTGTTTTACATGCGGGTAACAATCATTCTTCGATGATGTGGTTAACTACCTGTTAGTTCATGCTTCAGCGGAACGGTTTCCATATATAACTTAGCTAGAGAAGTCTAAATGGTGTATCAATTGGCTGCACTTTTTGACTGCACCTACCTGTGCAGGGGGCCATGGGTGTTGACTGATAAGCAATAAATAATGTATGTTTGCATGTCAAAACTATTAGACTCCTCATTTTTTTAGTTGTCCCGGTTATTAATTGAATTTATCGTTATATAGCTTATAAGTTTGACAGATATTTCGATACCTTCGCAGGAACGTATATAACAACGAACATTCCTACTGTATTGTATTGTGTGTTTATGAATTTTCATTTAACTAGAACACAAATTAAGGAAAAGTTCTAGTTCAGAGGCTCGTAAATTAACGTAATTTCAATGTAGTGTATTTTATTGGGTATTGTTTAATTCGTTTCTGAGGAGTATTAGAATTAGAGTAGAATGGCCACAAAATGTATATTCGGAATTATCCCATGGCGCTTACCAGTTTAAATAACGGAAATTGCAAAATGGGAATTATGCTTACTTAATGATTTTCCTAGAGATATATCCCTCAGGATTTCAACTGTGTCACAATGTTACGCCAGCGCAGTCGATTCATGGCAACCTATCTCCGGTTTCTTGACCGTCCCACACTTATAAGATTTTGCTCTACTAAGTCCAATCACTACCTCGTTGCGCGCCTCTACGTCTCGAATCCGGCAGGTACAAGCACTATTTTTACAGGTTTGTCGTCCGCATTCTCACAACATGCCCTACCCATTATACGCTTTTAGCTTCAGCGACTTTTTGGATACTGGGTTCGCGGCGAGTTGCGCCACTTGGTGGTTCAGCTTCCATACACCATTTTCGCACACTCCGCCGAAGATGGCCCTAAGTACTGGTCGTTAGAAAACGGCCAGTGCTTGCAAGTCCTCTTCGAGCAAGTATGCTCTCCAGCTACAAAACACCCGCGAAATTCTCTGCTGCAGTTGTTGTCTGATATAACCAAGGATACGAGGTACACAAATCCGTCCATCACCTCTAACTCATTTCCGTCGAGTACTACGCTAATGCGCTCGGTTCATGCTACTAGCAGATTTTATTCTTGTTGAAGTCCCTTATTTTTTTCAAACGCGCTTGATAACCCACCCGAAATCTTCACATAGTACTGTACACCACCCATCGTGGATTGGATTTGGTCTACATTTGGCATTACACGAAGCAAATATTTGCTCGAAATGACGGTCAATATTTCCTTGCCGCGTAATATCAAATTATTTGCTTCAATTAAATATAAAAAATATTTGCTGTCTTCTTCAGTAAACAAAAAATGAGGCAAATATTTGCTTCACCTAATATCGTTCTTTGCTAGTTAGTTCACTACTGAGCTAGTAGTTGCTTGATTTTTTTCGCTGTTCATTGATAAAAATTTACAAAACCTGTTGATTGATAATAAATTTAGAAACCCGTAATTCAATGCGAACTGGGTGATCGTCATGAAAAATATGTTCGGCTATTTTGGATCTGAAATGGTCTTTTCCGAGTCTTTCTTAGCCTTTATGAGTTCTGAAGTATGTTCCTTAAACCGGATGTCTAAATTTCTTTTGGTTTGGCCAATGTAAACCTTATCACATTATGGGCATGCAACTAAACACCTGCCCTATGTAATTTGTCAATAGTGTCTTTAGTAGAACCCAATCTTGTTTTAAGTTGGTTATTTCTACTACTGTAGATAATATCCAACCCAAATTTCTTATTTTTTTACGAAGTTGATGAGTAAAATTAACATCATATTCAACAACGGTGTGAGTGTGTGTAAGATTTCCTGTATTGGAATCGTTTCTTTTTATCAAAAATAGCTTGGATGGTTCTTCTATGATATCCATTCTGCTAACCAAATTTAAAAATATATTCTATTTCAGTTTTATTTCCTTCGGTGGATCATATGGTAAAAAGCAGCCATTTTATGCTGGAAGGAATGGTTCGATGTGCTAGGTATTATCCGTTTTGTATGCGGGGGCTTCCTAAAGATTCCGAAAACAACAACGACATCCAAAAAAGTAAGCCTGGTATTTTGTTCAATTTCCAAAGTAAACCGAATGTTTTTATGAATACCATTCAAAATTTCTAAGTCACCCTGTTTTAAAATGCAAAAAATATCATCCACGTACCTCCACTAACGATCTGGTAAGGATACTTTTTCTTTTAGTTTATTTTCCAAATATGCCATAAAAAGTTCACACAGGAAAGGTGAAAGAGGATTCCCCATCGGTGCTCCTTTTGTTTTACGGTTAACTTTCTCACGAAATGAAAAATAATTATCTGCAAAGTCGAGTTTACTTCAAGCAACTGCGTACCTTAGTTTTCCAATGGTTATCACATCGTTGGGAGAGATCTTCCAATAGATTTATAGCTTCTTTCACTGGAACACTTGGGAAAAGTGCAGCGAATGGTAAGAAGGAGATCCTAAAACTCGTCCAGGATCACTCTTGTTTTTTTACAGATGGCTCTAAAATGGGTGAACCTGCGGGTGCTGGGGTTATTGGACCAGGAAATAATATATCAACTCCAATGGGACAGTGGCCCACAGTCTTCCAAGCTGAAATAAATTTGTGCTATCCTAACATGCACAAATATTTGTTTGGCTAGAAAATATAGATTTGCCAATATTTGTATTTTATCTGATAGTCAAGCAGTTCTTAATGCACTTAAAGCCTACACATGCCAGTCTAAGTTAGTTTGGGATTGTATTCTATTCCTACGACAACTGACTGTAACAAACGGTGTAAATCTATACTGGGTGCCTGGTCGCTGTGGTATAGACGGAAATGAAAAAGCCGATCTCTTAGCAAGAATTGGTTCTTCAATCACATTCGTCGGACCGGAGCCATTCTGTGGGGTTTCTACATCCTGCCTGAAATCAGAGCTCAGAGGCTGGAAAACAATGATGATTGGTGCCAACTGGAGGGCTACCTCCAATGCAAGACAATCTAAACTATTCATTACACCTTGTAAAAGAATTACCCGCAATCTGCTCAGTACAAGTAAAGCTGATATGAGTACGTTGACTGGCCTGCTGACTGGACACTGTCCGAGTAGGTATCACCTTAAAAAAAAATAGGTAAACTGACAGATGACATATGTCGCTTCTGTAATTTTGAAGTTGAAACTTTGGAACATCTACTGTGCCAATGCGGTGCGTTATTTCAACAAAGACAGCGTATTTTTGGAAAAGGTGTACTTACGCCTAACGAGGTATGGAATGCTGAACTAACATAGGTAATGAACTTCATCAAAGAGGGCATTTCTTCTTGAGGGATAATGCAAAGTCCTAGGGCGACTGTCACTGATACCCATAGCAATGGAACGAATTGACAGCGCATAGATATTAACGCGGAGTATAACACAATATATCTAACTAATGGTAGCAATGGTAATAAGCTCCTACAAGGGATCGTATATCTTTTTGAGTTTGGCGAGTCCAATATTTCAAACATAGAATTGCTAAGCTAAGTTCCTTCCAATGGTTGTCTTATGAAACACTCATAAACGAACAAATTAGTAGGCAGCAAAATAGTGGAAGCCATTTTGCGCCGATAGCCTTTAACAAATATTACCTTGCCAAACAATGGTTTACAAGAAGCTCATTACGGTCAAATCAATCAGCAACTCGTATCAGATCTTCGTCCACCATTCGTACAAGCTCGCGAGAAAATGTATAGTTGCACATCATCGTCGTAGAATCGAATCGAGCACCTCGTCTCGTAGCACTATCCTACCCCTAGACGAACATTATTACAGTAGTCCTTTAGAGCAGGGCCGGCGTCACACTATTTTCCCGAGTTAGTAATAAGGAATAGGGAAGGTTCAAAAGTGGCCTTCCAGCAGTTAACCGGAACAATCACAGCAGCATCTTCCTGGGGAACCTGGTATGTCAAATTACTTTACTTCGGATTTCACTTCCTTCTTGAAGGAAGTAAAATACGAAGTGCCCTGCCAGTCGTTGCAATCCATGTTCGCCAGGTAATTTTCACAGTTTGGCTGGTGGCACCAACCTCCCGACCAAGCGCACGCAGCGATGTAGCCACTTTTCCCTCGGTTTTCCTCTTCAGCATCCTTTCAAGCTTCTTATTGCTCAGGGTCATCGGCCGTTTGGAACCGGGTTTTTTTCGATGCTTTGATTCCTGTCCAAAAGTGCCAAGATATTGTAGATGTGGAAACGGGCGTATACGGCGTCCACAAAGTGGCGCACGATATTCGTTTTTGACGCGGCGAAGCACCGTTCTTTGAACACGCACACTTCTGAATGAAGTAGCTTCACTGTTTTCACCATCACGATTTGTGTTCGAGTTAATTTTTATCTGCTGACTCATGGGTTACTATGATTGATGCTGCATTTTCAATGCAAACTCATGGCTCAACAGTTTTGTATCTTCGGAAAAAGTCTCCATCCAAAATTTAAACTTAAGCGGACTTCTGGTAAGGCTTCACTTACAGTAGTGAAAGCCTCACTTTTTTGACCAAGGAAAAAAATGCACAAGAGTAGCTCCTGAAGTTTGCGAAATCGAAATTTTGTTTAAGAGCAAATTGCTCAGAAAGGCATTAAATCTGTAGCTTTATAGACTCTTGCTCAATGATATCTATTGAAAAGCGGTCGCTCGCACATGTACGCGGCAATTTTACGTTTCGAAAATAGAAATCATTACTTTTTTTTTTGATTTTATCCGATAATTCCGTGTGGGTGAGTACCCACAGGGGTATTTTCCGAGTGGGTACTACTACCCATACTACCCACATCAACCGCCGGCCCTGCTTTAGAGGGACTCCGACGAGCTTTTCTTTATTCGGCAACGCTACCGCAAGGTTTCGCCACGCGCTTTTTCATTTGACTAGCCACAATGAAAGCTGTACCCAGCTTGTTGGTGTTGCCGCAGCTCTGGTGAGAGACTTGCAGGTCCATGATCCGAGCTTTCAATCCTTAGTTCGTTTTCGTCGCCTTAGTATATGCTGGTCCTTATTAGAGATGGTACCCGACGGGTTCGGGTCGGGTTCGGGTTTGAAAATTTTTGAAAGTGTCAGGTACGGGTCGGGTCCGGGTTTTGTGGAAAAAATATTTTCGGGTTCGGGTCGGGTTCGGGTTTGAAAATGTCGGGTTCAGGTCGGGTTTGAGTATGTAAAACCCGAAACTTGTCTGTGAAATCTATGAAATCTCGGGTTCGGGTCGGGTTCGGGTTTCACAATTTCGGGTTCGGGTTTCAAAGAAATAAAATTTTCGGGTTCGGGTCGGGTTCGGGTTTCGACCAAAAAAAAAATTCGGGTTCGGGTCGGGTACGGGTTTGAAAAACATCAAACCCGACCCTCTCTAGTCCTTATTTGTGTTATTTGCTTCCTGTACTGATCGTTTTTACGGCTTGCTTGTAAGGCTCCCAGATGGTCTCAAGGTACGATGCTGGCCTAACAAGTCAGTTGTCGTAGGTTCGAGTCTCGGCTCGGGAGAGATTGTTAGTGGTTAGTAGGATCGTAGCGCTAGCCCCGCAATTGTCCTGTACACTAAAACAGTCGGCTGCGAAGACTGTGTATAAATAAACAGAAGGTCAAATTCCGAATAGGTATGCAATACCAAGGCTTTTTTTGTAAGGCTTGCACCACCCCCGGGGGAAATTTTAATCCTTTCTCTTTAAAGTCAATTTTTTATTGACTGGTAAATGAACTTCGAAAATAGTCATATTAGATGGTATTTTGCCACATTAGGTTGTTTCCCGTAAGCTAGAAGACACAATATTGAATTCCAAAATAATGTCTTGAGTCGTTTTGCGAGCTCTGGACATTACTCTGATTCCGATTTTGGATTATATTTCGTTATTTTATGCAGATTCCCGAAAACCGTAACTTGCATCCAAGGATTTAAAAATAGCGTTTGATGTTTATTTTGTTCCGAAAATACTCGTAGGGGGATTAGGGGCATAATGACCACACGGGGCGAAATGGGCACCCCTCTTTTATGCGAAACTACGCATTTTTTAGTACAATATGGTATGTGGAACTCTTCCGTAGTTACTACAGTATCTCTTGATGTAGAACAAAAGTGGTTTATCTGTTTAAAATATGGAAATATTTTGAAAAAATCAACTTGGTTCCCGGATGTTGGAAAAATTATTATTATTGCGCACTACAAAATAAGCTTCTACGGTCGTTTAAATGGCTCCATCAAGTATGTAGACATATCAATATGACGTATGGGTCGTACCCCAAATTTCACCATCATTGAAGTTTTGATTTTAAGCTATAATTAGTATTAAAATCTTATGTTAACTTTAACTAATTTGACAGGGGCGAAATGGTCACCTTTAGGTGGGGTGAAATGAGCACACCTTGTTACATGAACTTACCTGAAATTCATCTCAGTAGACTTGTGAGTTTGTCTGTTTTCATAGTCAGTGTTTGTTTACAGTGATGGTGCGAACATATATTAGAAAATCTTCGAGACCGAATCGGCCAGAAAAAGGGACTGCACGCAGAATTGGCCACCATAAGGCGCGACGGGACATTCACGAAACAAGCCGCCAAGTATCACGGCATCCCGCGACAAACGTTGGCCCATTAGTTGTACTTCTACACAGTTTCAAGATATGTTCTATAAGAGTGCTCATTATACCCCGTGGGTGCTCATTATGCCCCAGTGGGGTGCTCATTGTGCCCCACACATCGACTGATTGCTAGTTTTTGATGCATGAATCTAATTTGTGTTTTTCACCATTATACGATAAACTTTTCAATTTGTGAATAGTGTACTTTCAATTATAGATAGTTAATTTAAGTTTTGCACTGAAGACAGCTTATATTTTTTGTCGTTTTCCATGCTTAAATCAGCAACCAAGTTAGGGTGCTTATTATGCCCCTACTCCCCCTATTAAATGGTATTTAATCATTTTATACTTTTTCCAAGGAACCGGAAGTCACCATCTTGATTTTCCAAAATGGCGTCTAAAGTGGCTTTTCGGTTGCTAGGGATCATCTCTATTCTATAAACAACCATCTTGAGTGGTATTCGACCATTTGAGCCAGTTCTCCCGAAAGCGGAAGTTACCACCTTGAAATTATAATTTGCATCTAGGGTCAATTTCCGGGTACTTCGTACTCGTTCTGAAAATACCCACACTGAAAATACCCACACTGAAAATATTTTTTCGTTATTTTCTGCACGCACGTTTCGTAAACATGGAATTCGTAGATTGTACAGCACTTTTGTTGATTGTATAGAATATTCGTATTGCAAGTTATCGAATAGATTTGCAACGTTACGCATAATTAGTACAATTCACGGATGTACTTTCGTACGAACGTGAATAACAACGAACAAAAAATTTCGTAAAATGTATATGTTATTGCGTAGGCTTACTAATTTTTCGTACTATTTACATTATGCAGCGTTTGTTTGTACGAATGATTGCGTTCATTTTTAAAACCTTTCGTTATGTATACGAATACGTACTTTGACAGTTCTGACGAAAGTACCCTCAGATTTATTACGGATTGGTTTCGTTGCAGAAAACAACAAAGGTTTTGTATATAATACACACGTTTTCGTGGAATAAACTAAAATATATTTTCAGTGCATATTGGATGATATTTGACCGTATTTCCAGTTCTGATTGGTCAAAATTTGCGTTCAAAACAAGGCTCTACATTTTTCAATAGTACAATACTGCCCATAAACGCATAAGAGTCACACTGCCAAAAATGTACAACTGAGTAAAACACAGTAGATGCTGGAAAACCAGTGCATTTTTGACGTCGACTAACGTCTATATCGAAGTTAGGCACCTGAATTTGAAAATCTAGTAATTCAACCAGGGAAAACCAGAGAAAAGTGGTCAGGTTTTGAGCGCTTATTTTGCAGTCATCTATAATCAGGTTTCCGAGGTTTTGGCATCAATCGATCAGAAATTCTTTTACGGTCAAATTTATGCAACAAATATAAACTATCGTTTGAGATACACTATTGAAAAATTGGTAATTAATATCGATTGTCTAAATCATACCGCGCAGCCAATCACTACCTCTCTTCCCAAGCACAGTCGACACTAACGGATACAATCGATTTGACTTTATTGTTATTGTTGTCACTTTCTGTTTCCGATGTTTATTTGCGTTCCTTGTCAATCCATTCTCTACCGAATGGTACCGATTACATACGGACGCTAGGT
This sequence comes from Wyeomyia smithii, assembly GCF_029784165.1. Lineage (NCBI taxonomy): Eukaryota > Metazoa > Arthropoda > Insecta > Diptera > Culicidae > Wyeomyia > Wyeomyia smithii. The sequence goes on from NC_073696.1 coordinate 204,939,116, forward strand.
GTTAGCAGCTGAAAGGAGGAAAGACAAAATAGTACCGGTCATCTCGTGCCGGTTTCACCCGTAATGCTGGTGGCTGTTAGTAGTAAACGGCTACGGCAAAATACTAAAATGACTGGAATTCTGGACGGACTAACCAGCAAACGAGAATAATCGGTAACTGGTACCTTTTGGTGCCTCGAAGTTTTATAATAGAAGCGGTTAGTTGAATTTTCTGTTCTATAAAATGCTGCTGTTAGCGGAAAAAACTTTGCAAAACTGCATGTTTGTGTTGGTGTTAATATTACGACAGCGGCGGCTTTCAAGAAACATTTTTTCCTTCCCATTTTATCATCTATGTAGCCCCTCCTTCTTTCTAACTAACTGATGAAGCCTTGGTATAAAATGTACCTTTCGAACATTTTACCCCATCAGTTTCATTATTAAACCGTACCGGTTACATACGGACGCTCGGTGTTAGCAGCTAAAAGGAGGAAAAACAAAATAGTACCGGTCATCTCGTGCCGGTTTCACCCGTAATGCTGGTGGCTGTTAGTAGTAAATGGCTACTGAAAAATACTAAAATGACTGGAATTCTGGACGGACTAACCAGTAAACAAGAATAATCGGCAAACGGCACCTTTTGGTGCCTCGAAGTTTTGTGAAAGAAGCGTTGCAATTCCTTCTATTATTTGTTTCAATGGAATCTAAGAATACGGTAGTCAACGTCATGCGGTCGTGTCTTGAATACCACTCTTATACTATTGTCCTTCCTATTGATTCAATCAAAGAACAAAATATTAAAACATGTATTCGTCCGAGGTAAATATATGTGGCAGAATACTTTTATATGCAATGAGGTTGTGGTTGTTCCGATTAGTACACTTCAATTGGTCATTTAATGAAACTTACTATAATTTTCTACTAATTATTTTTAGCTCTGAGCCTCTTTTGCATTTATTTGTAACGTGGGACTGACCAATATTTATATTTTTTCATCATTTTAGTAATAAACATAGCTCTTTTGTGTTTTTTTTTTGAGAGCACACGTACTGTAAAGAAGTTTCTGAGGTTTATCTCAAAAGTGATGAAAATTCACATGGGACTGTAATGCATTTATGGGCAGAATATTGAGCATCAAAAATTTACAATTTTCCGCATTTTATTGAGTGCATAGCTAATTTTCCAATCGATTGCTGTAAAAGTGAAGGAAAACCGTTCAAAACTGAGTTTTAAACATTTGAAAAAGGACAATTTTCGTAACGCTCTCGATGTTTTCGGTATTATTTGCGGAATAGGGTTATGAGGTTTATGAAGCCTCCTAATTCGCCATCATTTCGATCGCCTTAGTTATTGCAGTTCTCGTGCAAGCAAGTCAGAAAGTGCTGGTTCGGGAGTTTTCGTATTCCTAGTATCGTCCTAATGTTTCCGTATTCCTTACCATGGTCTTTACTGCCGTTCCAAGCATAGTTGTCCCATGTTCTACATAGATCTTATGCACGCTGGGACAAATATGTTTGGAACGGCAGTTTGCTGATTGATCGTTTTTGAATTTTCATTTCCGTGGTAAAGTTTAGCATTGTTCATCGCCTTACAGAAACATTATAAATTATCAAAAAATATTTTCTCCAATAATATTCATTTAAAAGCAACCTATATCTATTGACTACCTTAATTTTATTTCTAATTACAGATTCTTTACATACGAAAGGCTCCTAAAGAAAAGTCGCGTTGGCACCGGTGGCTGCTTATCAAATGCAGTTTTGTGAAATGATATGAATACGGCTAGACTACGTTTATTGCACGTTAATTTCTGTTGCAACTTCTGAAGCTGGAAGCAAACTACTCAAACTCAACCAACAGATCGATCAATCGGCTAGCACATAAAAGCGCCAGATGAAGAGCTACGGTTGCAGGCAGCATCTCCTGATGCATCTTCAGTGGACAGCCAATGGGCTGCTAATGATTGCCGCTTTGGGTCTGTTGCTCTCTGTCGTTCACGGTCAAGTTGTTAGCTCAGGTGAGTGCAGATCAGGTTTTTATAACATCATTTCGTAGTTTATAAGTCAATGCTGAGCGCTCGTTGTGATGCAATTATAGGCAACCGTCAAAAGAATCAAATAACTATATTGACTCGTACGTACGTGTAGTCAAGTACCGGCCCATACAGAGGATTAAACGACAATAAAATTTCTTTATTGAAAAACCGGTACCAAATGAAACAGTGCCAGGATCAAGTCGCAGAAAAGCTGTAAAGGCGTTTTCCCCTGAAACTGGAAACTTTTGAACGCAATTGTCCTGCTAACAATCTTACACTGGAAGGAACGGCCAATCACGTGGTGATTCTCGTGTCTTTTAACGAAATGAACGAATAATGCGTGAAAGGAAGGCAATATCATCTAATGATGTACGGTACCCTACTAGGGGATAGGTACTTCCCATGAAACGTGTCTGAGCGGTTCAGTGGACGCGTTAAAAATCCCCACTCACTTCAGCATTCCAAATAATGATCTGGATAAGTGTGACTTTCAATCTCCGTCGGACATCCCAAACTGTTGTCATCTTTGTTAGTCTTTCGTTTGTCAACTGGTTTGTTGCGTAATTAATGGGGGAAGCTCGGTATGAAAAACTATAGCGCATGACTAATCTTACTTTAAGCATTTCAAACGGTCGGTGTAGAAAAGCCCGGATTCTATTGCTACTACCTATTAGTCAGATAGTGTTATTAATGATGCTCTACTAATTGTGGACAACTTTGTGTCGATTGCCACCGCACATGTGGTGAATAGAATGTGATGTGGTGGTGTATTCAAGTAACGTTTTTTTTCCTTAAGCGACCCCCTTCACCAGCGATGATCAACCAGGAAGCTTAGAACTGATTCAGTAAGCTAGTTAATTTCATTTGCTCCACGAATGTGAAGCACGCTGACTCGATGCTTGTCTACATCCGCCTACCGTGGGTTATCTAATAAAAATGCGCATTGATTCTTAAGGGGCACACCTGGATGTCCAGGTTCAAGTAGATTGAACAATCAGCATCTTATTTGAATTGATTAGATGACAGTTTTAGTCTGCATCAAAGCGTAAATTGATAACTTAATTTATAGCCAAGTTTGGGTGGTCTTTCTTAAACATTATATAATTGCATCGATTGATTATTACAAATTCGAATATTTACAATTGAGATTCGTTTTTTATGACGTGTTCCTTCAAGTGTCACCATCTTTCTACTTTATGCTGTATTATTTTGCTAATGTTCACGACATCGACACTCTGGAGATTAAATATAAATATCTCCTCAAAGACATAAGCATTTAAGTAATGGGTTTTGATTTTTTCTAAAACAAACTGTTAGAATCTATGTTGATCTTCAGGTTCTTAGTTTCCAATGAGAATACACGTGATAAGAAGGATTAGAGTAGTTGTACAATCCATAGTTGAAGCATCATACGAACCTGTTGTGATATCATTATGAAGTATTCGTTATTTATTGTTTTATTAGAGTGACATTGCTCATAAGTGAAGTGGCATTATTTAGTATGTTTTGTGATGAAGGACAATCTATTTGACAATTTATTTGATGCTGTCAGTGTTCGCTAAATGTATCCGTAATCCAAGATGAAAAGGAAACTTGCTTAAAACTGTAAATAAGTGAATGACCCCTTTTCCCAACAGTAACTCAAGCAGAACGACTATTGCCCGACAAAAGTTCAATTCAGCTTGAAGCAAAATGTCAAACTTGGCGAATTATTAACTTGACATTGTACAGGTCAGTTAACTATTCAAACGATACAGTTAGTAATTTATTCGCAGGGCATCTATAAATGTTCACAGAGTGAAGCAGGCTTATTATCTAATCATATGCAGTGATAGAAGCGATAAAAACTAATCCACCTGCTTGGTGATACTTCTAATTCACAAGACAAGAAGAACTCAGGTTATATGGATGCAATTTAACTCGATAATCTCGTCCGATTGGCTAGTGCATCGTCTGAATTTAAATATTTAAAAGTGACACCTGGCAACTCGTGTCGCCACATGAGGTTCTTCAGGCAGTAGTAGTAACCGATGCGTGTAATTTGTATTAAATTCCTGATCATAGTGAATCAGATTCGGACTGTAGTTGACTTACGATAGTGTTTATACTATAGTAAAATATAAAGGAAAATATTGTTTTGTTCAATGTTTAAACTCACAATACACCACTGTAGCGATTTAAGATTATGAATGATCATACGAGAAATGGTGTCATGAGAATAGTAGATACCCGGAACAATGAGAAGCCGACTCTCGCTGTTCACGTCTGTTCATTGAAGCGGCACAGTTTAAAAGGCAAGGCAAAGCAACATGCAGGTATGATTAGTGATTGATAGCAGAACACATACCTACATACTTGACGGTTTGACCTGGAGGGATGCGCCAAATTAGATTGCATCATTCTAACCGTTAATGCGCTTTTATCTATAAAGATATGCGAGAGACTCTGGGAAACAAACGGTTTATCGATATAATATATGAACAGTAGCTATCGCGTGTGAATTTACTTTAACAGCACGTGAATATTTTATTAGCTAGAGTCAGTTCTTTTCTGAGGCCAGCTTCTTAGTGATGAGTCTCTATGAGGTGACACGAATTTTCATGTGATAGCATTAGGTCGTTGAGACAAAGTTTATTGCCGGACTCGGAGTATCAACTTAACAGAGGCCACGTTTGCCTAGAAATCTTCGTAAGCATAGTGTTGTATTGCAATTAGTGTTTTATTGGGAATAAACAGGGGAACATTCCGTCTAATGCATCGAGTGCAACCGTGATGATACCTAATATTATAGAGAATCACGACGGAAAATTTGTTTGTAAATTGACTTATATTGTGTTATTTTCCGTGATAAACATGATTATATTGTAATTCATCACGGATTAAAAGGTCGTATTTGACCAAATAGAAAATAGAGTTATCCTGCAGATAATATCTCAATTTATTTAACTCATGGATGGTTTCTTCCTAGCTATGTAATTCACAAACAACTCGGGTGTACCGCAAGGTAGTAAAGTAAGGGCGTTTTTGTTTTTTTTTCTCTCATTTTAATGCCGTTTCTTACTGTTCGGAGACAAAAGTAAGGTTGTGTGTGAATTTAAGTTCGCCTCGTTGATTTGGAGTCTTCGTCAGCTAGTCTAAATTTTATGATTTTAAAGAATTCAAAACGGAATTTTGAGACTGACATTGTAGTGTTTACCGTGCAGAGATCCTTCACTGTGACCAGACCTCTAGTCTATTATGATATTGCTCGGTTGTTTGTTGTGCATTTTATTGATAATGTTTCCAATATCACTGATGAGAGCGAGTAAAATGCTTATTATTGTTTTATTGGTGCTCGTACGTTTCGTGCAGGGTATTAAGAGAGTTCGAGAATGAACAAATACTCAAGTCACAAGAAATCGATTGGCTTGATTCTACTTAGTATCAAGCCGATGTAACCACCTGCTTGACAAAGCGAACTATGTACTATTGCGATCATGAAGCCCCGTATGATCCTCCACAGGGTTGTGACTTTTTGACCCTCGAAAATATACTGTGGGAGGAGGACTTAAAACTGGAAAGATCGAATACACTAAAGTCGCTTTTTACACGGGGGATACGTGCCGCGTAAAAAGAAGTCGCGTTAAAAAACCACGTAAATTCTGGAATCCGCGTAAAAAAGTCACGTAAAAAAACCCGCGTAAAAAACACGTAAAAAGTGACCTTAGTGTACTTTTTTCGACGCCAAGTGACTTAAAAATGCATAAAACGACAAAATGTGGTGTTATCTAGAAAAAATTGACCGAAAATCGACCTTCTGGTACTTTTTTTTCGGACGTTTTTAAAAAAAACCGTGGGGTTACGATGGAATATTGCAGTACTGGTTTCTAAACTGACTCACAACTCGCTCCAAACCACATGTCAATTATTTTAATGTTTATTAAATATCTTTTACCCGATTCCTCAGTTGGGTGGTACATTTATTTTTCTCTAGGGTGGTCCCAAGAATAATAAAAATGAAATTTCTAGTGGTTGAGTGGGAAAAATGCTTATTTTTGTTTGTCTATGTGACATGTAATACTCGATGTACCATATGGGCCAACTAGTTTTCGTTGGGGTGGTGGCAATAACATGAAATTTAATGGTATTGATTGGTGCATAAAAACAATAAAATATCGTATGATCCTATATTTACTGCTATTAAAAGTAACAAACGGTTTGTTTAGGAAGGTTTTGTTTTCTTGTTTGCCATATCGAACATGATATTCTAATACGGTTTTCGGTAAGGTGGTTTTAATAAAGATATTTTGCTATTTAACTGGAAGAAGCAATCGAACTAAGAATCGCTCATTCATTTCCTGATATTTGTTGAAAAGGTTTGACACAGATTACATTTAGTTTAGTTAACACAGACTCACATAAACGAATGCAACCGTAATTACAAGGAGAATCTTTGACATACAGTAGTTGCACGAATATGTGTTTAACCGTAACCGTTAAACCGTTATTATGCATATCACTCCCTCCTTCCACTCCTCCGGTAGCTGTTCAGTATCCCAAATCCTGACTATCAGCTGATGCAGACAGGAAGCAAAAACATCATATCAAGAAGACTGGCATCTCTGGATCGATCCCATACAAATAACAAGCGTCGAATCAAACAGCGCACTCCATCTATTAAAGGTGGAAGTTTGCTATGACAGTGCTGGTAATTACATCGCTGCGAAGATAGAGTGTGCGTATGTGGTGGTCCAGTCTGTGCATTCGGCTTGCACTCGCATCACCAGCACACACACTAGCATGCGTCAGTTCCAGTTTTACTCAACAGACTGCACTGCCAAAACTGTCGCTCAATCTTAGGAAGAGTTCCCAGTCTTCTTGATATGATGTTTTTGCAGGAAGCCAACCGATCCAGGCCCAACTTGATAAGCTCCGCTTCGATGCCATCCTTTCCAGCTGATTTGTTGTTCTTGAGCTGCTTGATAGCATTCATAACTTCAATTATCGTGGGGGACGGTATGTCTTTCTCATCCACTGTACTGACGAAGTCGTTCCTTTTACCGTCTTGGTCCTCTGCCTCTGCGCCATTCAGATGTTCGCTGTAGTGCTGCGTCCACCTGTCGATCACCTCACGTTCGTCCGTCAAGATTTCTCCATCTCTTGGCGGCGCTTCTAGTCCCAAAAAGGATGGGTCTGCTGTTTGTATCGACTCACGTTATGACGGATCCTTTGCTGCAGCATTATTGCCCGCGCTGCGAAACGGTTTTAATGTCATGTTTTGGGCAGCTATCGTATGCTCGCCCCAGTTGCGCGTATAAGGCGTCCTTATCGTCATCGGTACTTCCTAGGTAAAGACTGTGCACGTTAATGACGCTAACGTTGAAGAAACGGCCTCTGATCCTCAACTTGCACATTCTGTTGTTAATTGGCCACCACCCAATCAGGCACTTCTGCATTTTGCCCATTACAATAAAAGCTCTGCCAAATGGTGTGACCATCCAATACTCTCTTCCAGTATACCCCCTGCGGCGTTACCATGTCGAACTCGCAGATCCTTAAGAGACCAACCATGAATGATGTCACTCATTTAAGGGGGGGGGGGGGGTATGTTCGATTATTGTGACAATTTTTGACGTAGGGGGTTGGGAGTACGCTTGAGTTTGACATAACATTTCAACTAAAAAAAAAATGAAAAAGACACATAGAGATACTGCAGAGTTCAATTTAAAACTTGATATGATACTTGCATCATTCTTTCATACTTTTGCTTAAGATTTGCTTGAGATAGAATAAATGACATAATTTCTTTTTCAGGTTTCAAAAGTACAATGTTCGTTAGTTCTATTTTACCGTGTATGTTTGTTTCAGCGCAATTTCATTAATTTTTGAGTCCTCAGTCTTGCGAAAATCGTGACAAAACGTGAACAAAAATGCTTGGTTATTGTAACATGTAGAGGAGATTTGGATTGCGAATGGTTTGAAGAAGTGGGACTAGATATGAATGTGCGTTCTAATTTAATTTTTTTAAACATTTGTTTATTTTCAGTCAATTATAACCAAAAGGGGGGATGGGATTTCAAAAACGTGACATAATTGAGGGGTAAGATGTCTAGGAATTTGTGACAGTTTGTGACAAAAGGTAGGGGGGGTCATTTTTTCCCAAATTTTGCATGACATTATTAATGGATCCCTTAAAGTGGGAAATAATGCGGGTACTTCCCAAAAAGTTAAGGGACTTGCAGTTTCATGATCGGAGTTTCCAATCGTTAGTCCGTTTTCGTTGCCTAGATCCATGCCGGTCCGTTGATCTGGATACACAAACCAGTTGTGTCCATATTTCAGCTGGCAGTCTATTGTATTTCTATGACTCATGGAGGCACTTGTGGGGACCGGAGCTAAGTTTGACGCTCCTTCCAGGTTGTCAACTCACCATTTCAATCCAAAAATAAACTATAATCTTTCATTCTTTTCCAGTTTGAGCTCTAGAGCACACCTGTGTTTGCCGGTGTAATCAAGCTCCGGAAATAGGGAGCTGCGTAGCCGCAAGGTTACAGAGTCCGCTTTGTTAAGTAAATGGACGTGGGTTAGAATCTTAGTAGAATCAGGCCATTCGATGTCAGAACTAGACTTTAAGTATGGGTTCATTCTCAGGCTCCCCACCACTTACCCTTCCTTCACGCTGAAATCTATGACACCTTTGCGTTACTTCCTCTTAACAAAAACATAAGTTCCTCTTATTAATAAAACTGGCCAGAAGCACGCACAACGAAACTTCTCCAGGGAATTACAATTGGTGATATTTGGTAAGAAGAACGAACATCGGTATAGTAGAACAGTAAGCATGTGAAAGGAAGAGTATCACATTACACACAAGCACTGATAAACAATAATAATAAGCATGCCACTTCCCAATAGCGGTATTGCTAATAATATAAGTGCGGGGTACAGCAGACACCCGGGCATATCTCACAATAGATCTACGATTCGGGTCGCAGTGAGGAAGTTTATACAGGAAAAAAAAGCTCCGGAAATGTACTGAGATGTGACACTATACTGACGACTGCTCTCTCCTATCACTATAGAACAGCCTCATGAATAAGCTATTCATGAGCGCTCACATACAGCTAAAAAGCTTACACAGGTAACGAAGCTGCCTTGTGTTGAACACGACAGCTCATTCTTGCGCATGTATTTTGATCGTTCGGGCATGACAGCCTAGTTTGTTTGTTTCATGATGACCTGTTGGTTTGGTCTACGAGGTTGACAGCCTGTTGATCGGCTACGACTGTCATCGATGGTATTGAACTCGCGCCCCTCTTTCTAAGGCAAATGGAGACGAATCAAACCATTTAATGAGTTTTTTCATTGCTAATATTATTCCCCACGTGAGAAAAAACGTTTTGCGCACCGCCTCGCCTTTATTACAGCATCGGCCTTATCCGAGCGAGCTGTTAGGTAAATCATAATCACCTGACAGCCCGCTCGGATTTGTGCCGAAGGATTTCGCGCTGTAAAGGCTGTTATTAACGACAGCTTAGAAGAACAACAGACATAAGAAGATGAAAAATAACAGCCCTTTTGACATTGCATATGTGCGCCATCGTCAGTGGCTGTCGAGTTATGTACCGAACGTATGAGGAGCAGGGAAAGCTGTGCCATCCAATGAATTAGTTTTAAATTTGCTGATAAGGAAAGACAGCCGTTTTCCGAAGCCTGGTTCCGCCTGGTCGTTTTCCGAATCATTCAAACAATCAATAATTGTCTATCAACTCTCTTTAACAGTGAACGGTAACGTGAGTTTTTGGGTTGAATAACGTGAATTTTTTCGGTTGAATAACGTGAGTTTTTGGGTTAGGGTAAATATGTTCAGCTATTTTTGATTATTTAGTTTTTGGCACGAATTTACACTTCAATATTCATTCAAATATAATGCTGATACAAATTTTGAGCAGTTTTTATATCCACGGTTATCAAAGTTAGCAAAGGGGAGGGTTAAAAATGAGTAACACTGAGAAAAAAAAAAAGGAATATCTTGCATACAAGACTGTGTGCAAGTTACGACGTTTGTAACTTGCATGCAAAAGTGTGTTCAAAAATATCACATTATTATCATTATTAATTATTTGGTTTGCCTTTTGATGACAATTTTGAAGGGGGGGGGGGGGGAGGAGGATGACATAAAATGGAAATGAAATTTGTATCGGCCTAATGTGTTGTGAACAATAACGATTCAGATTGTGAAATTAAAAGAGAGATAATTCTTACTCTACGTGTAATAATTTATCAATAAAGAAAAATAAATAAATAGTATTACGATAAGCTATCTTGTATCAAAATGTTTATTTCAGAACCTTTCACCCAAGACTAATGAAATAAGTCTCTGTAAATGATGTGGCGACCGTAGAGATTCTAAATGATAACTGGGGTCGACGGCCTCTGGATATCATTCAGAAATACTCATATTAGGTGGTGTTTGGCCAGAAACCAGTAGCCACCATATTGGAATTCAAAATTGCATCTGAGGTCAATTTCTGCCTCTGTGCATCATTCCGATTACAGAAATACACATATTAGATAATTTATTTAATTATTAATTATTTGCTCAATTTATGCCGTTTTCCTGGAACCGGACCTGTTAAACCAGATAACAGTGTATTATTTGATATTGACTATTCATGATTAACCGTGTAGCACAGACCTTTTTCGATGTATTTTGACAGTTCGATATTTTTGGTTTTCTTGAAACCTGTTCCGGTTTTGACAAAAAGAGAATAAGCGGGAAAAACGCGAACTTCACTTGAATAAAGATCGTAGTAGAGTACGGATGTGAAAATTACAGTCCACTGATTTTTTACTTTTACGACCACCGAATTTCCCACGAAACATTTGGTCCGATCGATCCGGATAGTGAATTTCGCGTGGGATAAGTTGGTGTTTTAAACGAAAAGAGTTTTTATCGCGTGTCGGTGAAGTGAAACCGAGGTTTAGCAGCTAAAACCAAATAGTGAACAATCCGCCATAGGGGCAGATTGAATTGGACGGCACATGTGCTTTTAGCTTCTGGTTTATTGCGGCAAGTGGTATAGAAGAAAGTTGATTGAAAAATTGAAATTTTGACGCACGGCAATTGAAGAAAAAGTGTTGGCAAAGTACGGGGAGCACTTTTTAAGTTTTCGTGTGAAAAATTGATGCTGATAAACGTCGTGTAAGTGACAACATAGTGTGACGGGGGTGCCAGAAGCAAATTTCGCAATACTGTGTTACGCGACCGCCATTTTGAAAGGCCATATCGAAGCGACGCGCTCAGTGAGATGAGTCGAGCGTAGTTTATAAGTGTACGGTCTGCTGATAACAAGAAAAAAGAGCAGGAGAAGTAGTGATAGTGATATGTTGTTAAGATCCGGTAACCCGAAACGAAAGATAGTGTTTTCGACGCCGGTGGCTGTCACTCGCGCTTCTTCTGTGATTCACTCTCCCAGAGTAGTGGTGACTCCTAAAAGTGAAATAGCTAACAAGGTTACTCGTGATCCTGCACCACCACTAACGACTAGCGTGCGAGCACAAAAGGAAGAACAGCAAGCACGCCAGCAACAGCTCGAAATGGCGGAGTCCGTTGCTGCGTTGGAGCAGTGTTTGGTTGCAACCAGAGGTAAGGTTGAACGCATCCGACGAGCAATTGAAGCTGCTAACCAAGACTATGGTAAGTTTTCCTATCATGGCCTGAAACTATATGTTGAAACTGCGACCGCTGCGTATAATGAATACAACGCTTTGCAAAATCGAATTTATCTTGCTACCCCTACGAAGCGAGTTGACTTTGAGAAAAGTTTCATCGATTTCGAAGAAATTTACGAGTTCGTTAGGATTTCTCTTGCCTCATGATTCAAGCGCATGAGGATGCTCGGGAGAAAAATGTCGAAAGACAGCATGAGCAAGTTGAGTTACAACCTGTTCACCAACAAGGCGTACAGCGAATACCACCAATTGTGCCATCGCTTCTTTTACAACAAATGCCGCTACTAACTTTTGATGGCCGCTATGAGAATTGGCACAAATTCAAGGATAGATTCAAGGATATTGTTGATAAATGTACTGCAGATTCACCCGCTACCAAACTGCATTATCTTGATAAAGCGTTGGTAGGGAAAGCGCAAGGCGCAATAGATCAACAGACACTAAACGACAACAATTATGAAGGAGCATGGAGAATATTAAGCAAAAAGTTTGAAAACCTTCGCATGGTGGTGCAAGGCCATATCACACAGTTGTTGGCGTTGAAACCAATGGTAAGGGAGAGTCATGCAGAGTTGAAAGCCTTACTTGATGTCGTAGAAAAACGTTTAGAGTCTCTCGCATTCCACAATTTAAAGATGGAGGACAAATTATCTGAGGCTATTCTTGTGAACTTGATTATTTCAAGACTAGACGTCGATACTCGAAGAGCTTGGGAAGCAACTGTAGAACATGGGCAGTAACCTGTGTATACTGAGACAATAGCGTTTCTTCGGGAACATTGTTACATGCTAGAGCGATGTGAGTTATCTGTAAACCAAACGAAGCCTAGGAACCAGATAAACCAACGAAGCGGTACTCCAAGCGCGATGCATGCGGCCACCATACAGAAAACGGATTGTTGTTCCTTATGTAGCAACGAACATTCAATCGATATTTGTGATACGTTCAAAAAAATGACTGTGAATAGCCGATATGCTAAGGCTAAGCAGCTAGGATTGTGATTTCTATGCTTGAAACGTGGGCATCGTACGACTAATTGCAAGAGTGATAGTAGCAAGTGGTGCGAATGCAAAGGCAAACACCACCCTCTGATGCATTCGAGGGACAAGGAAAGCAAAGAAAACAGTACGGAAGAAGCAGCTAATAAAACTACAACTGACCAAGCAATTGCTGGCAGTTCGAAAAGAAATGAAAAACACGCACGGTAGCGAAATGTGAAGTTCCAAGTACTCCAACCGTGGCCTCGAAACAGGTGTTGTTGGCAACTGCGATTGTTGAAATGGTTGGTGCTGGTGGCGTGAAGCACAACTGCCGCGCCTTACTCGATTCCGGAGCAATGGCGAATTTTGTTTCCGAGAGTATGTGTGATATTTTGAGTCTTCCCAAGAGTTGTGCGAACGTGCCGATTGTCGGAGTAAATGGCACAAAGATGAATGCAAAGTTCAAAATTAATGCTACAGTGAAATCAAAAACGACAGATTATGAGTTTTCCATCGATTATCTCGTCGTGCCTCGCGTTACTGGTGCACTGCCTTCCCTCAAGCTCAATTCTAAAAATTGACCGATTCCTACTGAACTGCAATTGGCCGATCCAAAATTCTTTATTCCCAGTCGAATAAATATTCTGTTGGGAGCAGAGGTGTTTTTCGATCTGCTGCAAGTAGGCAAGATTCGAATGTCTACCGAATTACCGATACTACGAGAGAGCCGTCTAGGGTGGCTGGTTTCCGGACCCATTTGTAATGTTCGAAGTGTTACGGGCGTTCAAAACTGCCATGCTTCTTCTAGCAATCAATATAACGAACAGTTGAATGATCTAATAAAACGTTTTTGGATGATTGACGAGAAAATCAAGGATCAACTTGAAGGTGACGAATGTGAAAGTCATTTTATATCCACGTATTTCCGATGAGAAGATGGAAGATACGTCGTCAAGCTGCCGTTTCGCAAGGATGCAGGTGAGCTCGGAGATTCACGAACTCAAGCCGAGAAGCGTTTCAAGGCTTTGGAAGCTAGGTTGGAGAAATACCCTGATACAAAGCAAAAATATAAAGACTTTATTCACGAGTTCATTAGCCTCGGACACGCAAGGATTTTGCAAGAAGACGAGAAGGCCACTGACGGAGCCTACTACTTGCCACATCACTGTGTATTGAAACCCGACAGTTCGACGACAAAACTGCGCGTAGTGTTTGACGCGTCGGCTAAAACTACGACAAATTTGTCTTTGAACGACGTGTTAATGGAGGCACCCACCGTACAAAGTCCATTGTTTGATATTCTGTTACGGTTCCGTTTGTACAAATATGTCTTTTCAACTGATGCGCAGTACGAGCAAGTGAAGATAAATGACGCACACACCAAATATCAACGATGTGTGTGGAAGGATGAATGATCGCAGCCACTGGTGGATTTGGAATTACTACGTGTTACGTATGGTATAGGACCTTTTGCATATTTAGCGACTAGGTCTCTGATTCAGCTGGCCCATGATGAGCGGAGCAGCTTTTCAGAAGCAAGTGATGCTGTATTGAAGTGCTTCTACGTTGATGATGCACTCGTGGGTGCAAATACTTTGAAGCAAGCGAAAAGTCTGCGCAAGGATCTTCAAAGATTACTGGAAAAAGGTGGATTCAAACTGCACAAATGGTGTGCAAACGATCTGAATATTTTGGAAGGAGTACCAGCAGAAAACCGGGAGAAGGAAATTTCTTTCGAAGACATTAACGTAAACGGAATAATTAAAACACTAGGACTCTTATGGGATCCAAAGAATGACGATTTTCTATTCCGGGTTGCAAAGATAGCACGTATTTCAGGGCCAGCTACGAAGCGTCAAGTGTTGAGTGATATAGCGAAATTATTCGACCCTCTTGGCATCTTAAGTCCGATCGTGGTACTTGCAAAGCTAGTGATGCAACAATTATGGAGAACAGGGCTTGATTGGGACGACGCAATCCCCAACACGTAACATGAGGTCTGGTGTAAGCTGAGGGCTGAATTATGTGAAATCAACAACATGAGGATTCCGAGATGCGTCGTAATTGATGATCCTGTTACATTCGAGTTGCACGGTTTTTCGGATGCCTCCCAACGGGCTTACGGATGTTGAATATATCTTAGAAGTGTGAACGCCAACGGAATGGTTGACGTGAAGCTGATCTGCGGTAAATCTAGAGTTGCGCCGTTGAAGAAGTTGAAACGACCGGAGTATGAAGGAGCATCGCCATGTGAAATGACGATCCCAAGGTTGGAGCTGTGTGCAGCAGCTTTGCTGGCAGAGCAGTTGAAAACAGTGCGCGAAGCCTTAGAACTAGAATTGAAACATATAGTTTTGAGGTCCGACACAAAAATAGTGTTATGTTGGTTGAAAAAACAGAACTCTGATTTCCCGGTATTTGTGCGTAATCGAGTAGTGAAGATTCAGAAATTAACTCCAGATGCTAAATGGTTGTATATAGGCACGAAGGACAACCCTACAGATCTCGTATCTAGAGGCGTCCAACCAGTAGAGCTTATGAAGAGTGAACTGTGGTGGAACGGGCCAGTATTTCTGAGTTCCTTGGAGGAAGAAGTCGTGATACAGCACCTCGAAGAAAAAGAAGAAAGTGATGATGTGAATAATACCAAAGAGACCGTAGCTTTAGTGGCTCAAGAGCGTCGATTGTATAATTTGATCCAGAACTGCAGTAGAAGTGGCAGTCTAGCTGGTCACGACCATCGTGATTCGCTATTGGCAATGGTCAAGATTGTTCAGCATGTAGTGTATGAAGAAGAGATCAAAGATATTGAAAAGGGTAAGCTTGTGAAGGGGAAACTCCGAAATCTTAATCCAATGTACGACAAACGGGAGAAGTTACTCCGAGTTGGGGGCCGGATTAGGTATTCTGACTTGCTCATGGACCAAAAGCATCCCATAATCCTGCCGGAAAGAAATGTGTTTACTGATTTGGTGATTGAAACAATTCACCGAGAGCAATTGCACGTTGGGTTAAATGGATTGCTTGCAAAGGTTCGACAACAATTTTGGCCAGTAAACGCGAAACGCACGATAAATCGAGTTTTAAGAAAATGTGTTAAGTGTTTCCGCGTTAAACCGAGAAACGTCGTACAGTATTTGGGTGACTTACCGAGTGTACGTGTTACGGCTGCGGAGCCGTTCTCGCGAGTCGGTGTAGACTACGCGGGGCCGTTTTTCGTAAAAGAGGGACGATTCAAAGCACAGAAGAAGGTCTTCGTGTGCGTCTTCGTTTGTCTATGCACTAAGGCGATTCATCTAGAGTTGGTGGGCTCTCTATCTACGAATGGATTTTTGGGAGCGCTGCATCGTTTCGTGAGTCGCAGAGGCAACGTAGCGGAAATAAGGTCAGATAACGGCACAAACTTTGTCGGGGCTGAGCGACAGCTTACAGAATTAAAGACCTTGTTAATGTCGCAAATGCTAGAGAGCAAGATTTCGGAGTTTTGCCAGTCGCGTGGTATTACTTGGAAATTTATTCCACCACGGGCCCCGCATCAAGGAGGACTCTGGGAAGCGGGAGTCAAGTCTGTGAAGAATCATCTAAGTAAGGTGTTAAATGAATCGTATTTTACGTATGAATAGTTGTGTACTTTGCTGTATCAAATAGAAGCAATTCTCAATTCGCGCCCAATCGTTCAGCAGAGTGATGACCCTAAGGACTACCAGGCTTTAAGCCCAGGACATTTTTTGATCGGGCGCGAGTTAACAGCGATTGCAGAGCCGTTGTATGGTGACTTGAAGGAGTCGACATTGTCTCGTTACAAATTGATTCAGCGAAGAAAGCAAGCGTTTTGGCGTCGCTGGTCCGCAGAATACGTGATGGAGCTCCAGAAGCGTGGTAAGTGGTTCAAGGAACCCATTTTGCTACGCGATGGATTGTTAGTGGTATTGAAAGAGGACAACATGCTACCCCAGACATGGAAGCTAGGGCGCGTGGTGACCGTGCGAACCAGCAGCGGAATCTATAAACGAGCGACGACGAAGATAGCCGTGTTGCCGATTGATGATGAAGTCTTGAAGAGCGAATAGTTGTAGAGCCATCCGGCTCTGGGGGGAGAATGTTAAACCAGATAACAGTGTATTATTTGATATTGACTATTCATGATTAACCGTGTAGCACAGACCTATTTCGATGTATTTTGACAGTTCGATATTTTTGATTTTCTTGAAAGCTGTTTCCGGTTTTGACAAAGAGAATAAGCGGGAAAAACGTGAACTTCACTTAAATAAAGATCGTAGTGAAGTACGGATGTGAAAATTACAGTCCACTGATTTTTTACTTTTACGACCACCGAATTTCCCACGAAACAGGACCCTTCAGGTCTCTAAGCATCATCCTGATTTTGGGAGTACTCATATCAAGTGGTATTTCCTCATTTTTGACTGTTTCACAGACACCGGAAGTCACCATCGTGAACTTGAAAATGGTGTCTAGAGATGGTTTCTGGTTTGGTTCCAGAAATATCCATGTTGGGTGATATTCGGCCACTCAGGCTGTTTCTCATAAGCCGAAAATCGTTATCTTAAATTTTAAAATGGCATCTGGGCTCGATTATCGGGGTCTGGATATCATCCCGGTTTCGAAAATATCCGTATTGGGTGGTATTTGGCCTTGTTTTCACCTTCTGTCGGTAGAAATCTGCGTTCAAAATAAGGCTTTATATTTACAATAGTTATTATAATTAAATCACCATGTTTCGCATTTTGGTGGACGCTTTGCTAATTTTCTAATCAATTGCTGCAAGAATTTAGGAAATTTGTTAAAACAGACTGAGTTTTTCACAATTGAAAGTGAACAATTCGTGGCGCTCTCAATGCTTTCGGAATTTCAATTTGTATCCTTATTCTAGAATGTTGCTGTAAGACGTAATTATACGTCAGAAAATCTGATTAATAAGACTGCAGAATACGACACCGGCAAGAAAAATGAATTTTAACTGTTTAAAACAAAAACTGCTGAGATATTACAACTTGTGCCTTATCAATTAGGAAGTGAAACCGATAGAACGGATTTAGGCAAAACACTGTAATTAACACTCTAGTGCCCAAGTTAATTTTTGGACGGATTTCGGTAAAATCACAATGAATCTTTATAAACATCTTTTGAGTATTTATTGAAACATTTTAGAGGATTGGCTAAAGCCCGTCTTAAGGCGGCATTGGGCACTAGAGGGTTAATTGTTTTCTGGTAAAATCGATTAATACTGATTGAGAAATAAATAAAGTTTGGGTCATAATAAAAAAAAAACTAAATTAATCCACCTAGCGGTCAGACCCAGCCTTTCTCATTCAAACTTTTATTTGTAAAAATAGATTTACATGAACGCTTCAATCCAATAAATTTATATTCACTCTTAAAAAATATTGATGTTGTAATACATACATATACATATATACTATACATATAAAAATGCAATCCGGTCTGTCTTATCCATATAGGCTCGAAAATCACCGAACCGATCGGCGTGAAAATTTGTATGTAGGGGTTTTTGGTGCCGATAAAGGTTCCCATGATAGTTTGAGACCCCTCCCTTTTCTGGAAGGGAGGGGTCCCATACAAATGAAACATAAATTACTACACAACTCAAGAACAAACCAAGCAAATGAAACCGAATTTGGCATGTGGATTTTTAAGGGGTAACAAATATGTCCATAATAGTTGGATGAAACACAAATTTCTGCACGTCTCGCGAACTAATCAACTAAATGGAACCATATTTGGCAGATGAATGTTTTTAGTGGTAACAAATATGTTCCATAATCGACCTCAGGCAACATTTGGGATTGTAAGATGGCAACTTCTGGTTTCTGGAAAACAGCCTGAAATGGATGATTCCCATTAAATATGAGTATATCTGGAACCAGAAAGATGCAGAAGATAAAAATTGATCACAGATACACTGCCGGTACCCGGATAACTGTCCCATAATGAAAAACAACATGTTGAGAAAACGGCGATTTAATATTATCCGTGAATTTTCGGATTTCCAGCAATTACACCCAGAACCAATGACCATAACAGTTTCATGGCAGCACAAGTTTATCGTTGAAAACAAATAAACATGGATGGAATTGGTTTTACGTTATATAACTTGAAAAGAAGACAAAATAGGACAAAATATGCGGGTACATTTCAAAAGTACTCGCATGTTTTGTCTCATCCCATATAAATTCAACCAGCAACCGGCAGTATCATTGGCAACGTAGATTGTACTACAGAAAAACAACATTAGTCTAGTTAATTAAATGTCATACTTCTATATGCCTAAAATAATCCGATATACACTAATCTAGAGCAAAATTATATGTTTGCAGTTTATTTTTTTTTTTTTTACTCTCGTTTATTTACCGTCGGTCTAGTTCCGCCACTGTTGTGGCCAATCACCGACGCCCAGGGAGACGACTCCACACCCAGGACCCTAACTCACGACCCGTTTATTAACGGACCGGCGCCAACGGCTTTACTTCCTCATGCGATGGAAGGCGTGATCCCAGAGAATTTTCGCCTCAGAAAATCTCCCGGTGTCGGCTAGGATTGAATCTAGACCAGTTGGGTTGGTTGTGAGTGGATCACGCCACCTCACAACCATCAACACCTATGTCGGCGGTGGGATTCGAACCCAGGCGTCGAGCGTGGTTGGCGGAGACGTTACCAACCACACTAGGCCCCCGCTGTGTTTGCAGTTTATACCACTCTGCAGTGGGACTGTAATGCGAGTACTTTCAATATGGGACAAAAACAACTTGGTATTTTTTCCATGTTTTTCCATACAAAAGTATCAATTTTAATTTTTTCCCAGAAAATATGATAACAATTAAGTCGATTCCCGATGATAACTCAAAAGTGACCGAAATCAGTATGGGACAGTTATGCGGGTACCGGCAGTACAGTCCTGAATTTTAAGATGGTGACTTCCGGTGTCTGATAAACAGCCGGAAATGACCAAATACCATTCAATATTAATGTTTTCGGAACCAGAATTACGCCCAGATGACAGAAATTGATTTCACAGGCAATTTTAAAGTCCAAAATGACAACTTTCGGCTTCTGAAAAATAGCACAAGGTGACCAAATACCACCCAATATGAGTATCTCCGGAGCCAGAATGTTGCAAGAAGCTAAAAATTGACCTCAGACATCATTATGAATTGTAGAATGGCAACTTCTGGTTTCTGGAAAACAGCCAAAAATGGCCGATTTCCGTCTAACATGAGTATCTCCTGATCTAAAATGATACACAGCAGCTGTAATCGACCACAGACCCCATTTTGGATTATAGGTTGGCGACTTCCGGTTCCTGAGAAACATCCGAAAATGATCGAATAACACCCAATATGGGTGTTTCTTCAACCAGAATGACGCTCAGAGGCTAGAAATTATTTTAAATACCATTTTGAAATCCAAGATGGCGACTTCCGGTTTGTGAAAAACAGCCTAAAATAACCAAATACCATCCAATATGAGTATCTCCGGAACCAGAATGATGCAACGAGCGAACAATTGACCTCAGACACTATTTTGAATTGCTAAACGGCAACTTCTAGGTCGAAAATGACCGAATAATACTCAATATGGATATTTCCGTAATCGAGATGATGCATAGAAAGCAAACATTGACCCTGGACACCATTTTGAATTTAAAGACGACCACTTTAAGTTTTTGGAAAACAACCTAAATAACTAAATACCTCCTAATATGGGTATTTTCGGTGTCAGATTGATGCCAGAAAATCTGCTGAAAATGACCGAATACCACCCAATATGAATATATTCAGAATTAAGGCGATGTCCACAAGCCAAAAGCTGAGGATGTTGTCATTTCGATTAAAACCAATCATTTCAAACGATTTGTTATTTGACTTTCATCATATCCTATGGCCGATTCGTCGTGCATTTGCAGTTTTTAAACACTTCGCAAGGAATTAATGAATTTGGAACGTTCGGTATCGGTATCGTACCACATTTAATTTATGTTGATGCTACATATATCGATCAAAGCAGGTATAGTTTTAAATAGTCTTTGAATTTCATGTCTTTCCATAACTTTTGAGCTACATATCAGATTGCTATGAAGTTTGTTATTTGTGAGTTTGAGACAGTTCGTATGACACTAGTCATGTTCAAATGAGTCATATAATCTTTGAGATAATAGACTTTCGTGGTTTTGTCAACAATTTAATACATAACGGTTGCTTAAGTTCGATTATAATCAAATGAAATGGGAACGTATAGGGCAGCCAAACTTTGAAACCACGTGTTCCATCATAATTCTTCAGTTAACCCTCAACTAGCCCGCTCATCTGATATCAATATTGATCAAATCGGTTGTGTAGTTTCTGAGATAATGAAGTTTCGTGATTTTCACATTTCGGTATATTACAGATGAAGTTACAGTCCGATTACAGTAAAATTCAATAGGGTGTTATGAGGCAGCTAGACCTTTCATTTGACACTAATTTTGTGGGGATCGGATCAGCCATCTCTGAGAAAAGTGAATGAGTCCAAGTAGTCTTCGGAATATGTTCCTTTTCATAGCTGGATTTCACATTTTTAAACATAACAGTCAAAGTAATAGTTCGATTGCAAAACAAATCAATAGGGTCTTATGGGGCAACTAGACCTTCCATTTGAAACTGATTTTATGAAAATCGGTCCAGCCATCTCTGAGAAACATGAGTGAGATTAAACAGTTTTCAGAACACACCTTTCTTTTCATAACTTTTGAACCACAAGTTCAATCTTTATAAAACTCAAAACTTAAGGGTTTTTCAGGTAGCACGTTCTTTTGAGACCAATTTTGTTCAAATCGGTTGTGTAGTTTTTGAGATAATGATGTTTCATGATTTTTACATTTTGATACATAACCTCTAAACTAAAAATCCGATTACAATAAAATTCAATAGGGTCTTATGGGACAACAAGACCTTTCATTTGCAATTAATTTCATGAAAATCGGACCAGCCATCTCTGAGCAAAGTGAGTGAGAATAAAAATCTGCACATACACACACACACACACATACAGAAAATGCTCAGCTCGTCGAGCTGAGTCGAGTGATATATACCATTCGGCCCTTTGGAGCACTTTTATACTTTCGGTTTTGCAAGTGATTGCTATACCTTTCTAGGAGAAAGGCAAAAATTGTAGAACTATGAACGGGACGTCTTCCCGAAAACATTAGTCAAAATATTTGCATAAGTAATTGTTTTATGAGTCAAACAATAATGAATGATCATAGAATGGGTTTATTCCGTTCTACCGTACAGGGTGTTAATGATGTGTCGAAAAACAACACCGGCATTAAGCTCGAATCCATCGTTCAGCGCATTGACGAACCGGTAAGCGTTGTGTTTTTCGCAACTAGAACCATGAGCGAGTGGATTTTAGCTTAGCTATTTGTAGGCCCTCATGCGTATTCTTTTCCGGGTTATCCTTCCCAGTGCATACGGTGCCTACGTGCCAGCTGAATCTTACACGTGCTTCTAAGTTATAGCAATAAATGTCACCGTTAAGGTAACGCATCTATCAACTTGAACGAACCTACACCTGTGTGCTTACCTATCGAACCGTCAAATCGGTTCATCATATGACGGCATAGCAAGACGTGCGAAACGGTTGATCGATTTCATCGAGATGGTCAGCGTACGAAGCGTTGAGGTACTCGCCGCTTTGAGATAGAGCAAAAATATCGAAAAATGCAAATACAATGTAGGTACCGGTTAGCTTGCTAAATAGTTACGAGTGAACCGCGTTCCGCTAGCACGTTTCTCAGCTTCATGTTAACTCGCATGACTCAAGGTCGAGCACACCGCTTACTTGGCATTGAACTACCTGGCGTTTCATTCTGGCACCTCATGAATTGAAAATGGGTCATCAAATAAATAACAAGCATTTTTGTTCTCTTATCTTTCATCATCAGGTTGTGATCCGGAAAAGTGTTCACCAGCAGTTGAAATACCGGCCAGCTTGCTGCAAATAGGTGAACGAACTAGGAAAGAGCTCGTCAACTGTTGTGAGGTAACTCGTATGTACTGTGACTACAGTGCGTGTCCGGTGGTGATTGAATTTTGTGACGTGAACAAAACGGTTCGACCTAGGATTGTCAACGGAAGATGCTGCACATTGTATGAGTGCGGTTAGTATTGGACAGACTTTTGGCCACAATATTTTTTTCATGTATATATTTTCATATTTACAGAAAATTCCTCGCCAGATAAATACTGCGAAGTAGTGATCAATGGAACCGCCACACGGAAACACGTTGGCGAGAAATGGTTCAGTATGGTTAATAGTACAACGTGTATGAATTTTGAATGTTTGAATAATGGACCAACAGATACTGAACCGTTTGTAAATTCAATCGGTATTTCTTGTAGTACCAGTTGTCCTGAGGTAAGCCACTTTGCAACATAATTTGTTAACGGTAAAATTGGTAATAATTAATGATTGTTTCATTAATTATTACCAATTTTACTTGCGACTTTCTTGAATGTAAACTGGAGTTTACGTGGTGTAAAAACACATCATTATTGTGCGAAATTAGTGCAACCTTCGATTAAGTTTAACCCTCTAGTGCCTGGTGCCACCTTTAGAAGGTCTTCAGTTAAACCTCTGAAAAGCTTCAAAAAGAACTTAAAAAATGTTAAAGATAGAGATTTTTTCGAAGTCCGTCTAAAAACTAATTTGGGCACTAGACGGTTGAAGCCTGGAGAACAAATGCGTCTCAGCTATGACGCATCTCTTGTGTAAATATGTAATCATGCTTTACTCTTATTTTGGTCGCAAAAATCACTAAAATACGAGATGTTTAATATGTCTTACCCATTGTACATGTATAGATAAAAAATTCTTAAAATTTCTAAAGGCAGTCAAAATTCGGAATTATTTGAGTCTTCAAATAAAAATAACAAGTATTTATTTCGTTTTATTTTTTGCCTTAAACTTACAGGGCTTCACACCGCAGTACTCCGACAAGCATTGCTGCCCACAGTGCGTCCAGGCGATGTGCCGCTTCAACGATCAATTTCATCAGGAAGGTGAAACATGGAACAGTCCGGACGGATGTCTACGGTACCGGTGTATGAGGGAAGAAGGACTGCTTTCGATCACCTCTGAACGCAGACGGTGTCCTCAACTACTAGATTGTCCGCCGGAGCATATCGTACAGCAAAACTGTTGCAATATTTGCAACATCTCAAAACCAGTACCGACAGTTCCGGTTCCTCGGGAGACAGAAGAATTCTATACCGAACTAGACTACAAGGATCACAGGTGCAACAGGGAATGCATGAGAGGGCGAAAACCATTAACCTGCTATTACAAATTCAGCATGGAGTGGTATCAAACTATGAGCAAGGCTTGTTACGAATGTCCGTACAATTCAACAGATTGTTTACGGCCACATTGCATTCCCGGAGACGGTGTTAAGAGAAATGTGATGGTTATCAACAGAATGATGCCTGGTCCTTCCATTGAAGTTTGTGAAAATGATATTATTGTTGTTGATGTAGAAAATCACCTCATGGGAGAAAGTACCACTATTCATTGGCACGGTTTGCATCAAAAACGAACGCCTTATATGGACGGTGTGCCGCACATTTCTCAATGCCCAATTAGCCCAGAAACAACATTCCGATACACTTTCAAGGCAGATAATCCCGGAACACATTTCTGGCATTCTCATACAGGAATGCAGCGAGGTGACGGAGCTTTTGGGCCACTTATCATAAGAAGAGACAATGATCCTCAGCAGCTGGTGTATGATTATGACCTTTCCGATCATGTGATAACTGTTCAGGATTGGGGTCATGTAGCTGGCGTTCAAATGTTCACTGCCCATCATCACTCAACTGGAGACAACAAACCTCCTAATATTCTAATCAATGGTCGAGGGAAATACTTCAAACGGTATCCGAAAACAGCCAGCATCACTACCACAACTAAACAAACCCAGTTGAGCATTCCGGCAAAGCCAACAACGATCACTCCTGCAATCACAAACAATCTAGATGATTCTGAATTAATACAAAACTCGCGAGATAGTAGTTTAAAGTTGGAACTCAGTACAGCTGAGTTGACAAATGCAAGACTTTTCAACGTGAGCAACTCTCGAACTCTGGTTCGGAAGAAGCGACAGTCACGTACTGTTGACTTCAACGCTGTGGTCGTTCCAGAGTCGGAACACATACCTGTGAAGGTATTCTATGTGGAACAGAAGAAACGCTATCGATTCAGACTAATCAACGCGGAGTTCCTTAACTGTCCCGTTGAGCTGTCCATTGAAGGTCACAACATGACGGTTATTGCGTCCGACAGTTTCGATATAAATCCAATTGAAGATCTCGCCTCTTTCGTCAGTTACGCAGGTGAACGCTTTGACTTCGTACTACGCGCTAATCAACCGATTGGAAACTATCTGATGAGATTCCGAGGTCTGATGGATTGCGACGAACGGTTTACCTCGGCGTACCAAGTGGCAGTACTCAGATATAAGGGCGCCCCGGAAGTGGAATACGATGTATGGCCGAGCTATGATTTTCCCTTGGAAGGCATGCAGCTAAATGCGTTGAACAAGGGTACGGGTCTTGTAGACACGCTATCCATTGCCGAAACCTCTTCCAGGGATCAAGAAGATCTGCTATTGCTAAAGGAAAAAACTGACTACAAATTCTACGTTTACTATGATTTTTATGCCAAGGACAATCCGCACTTCCATGTTCCGGATTTGTATGGGTTCAAAGATGGTAAATTGGGTTTTATTTATTTGACTTGTTGTCTAACCTCACTTTATCCATACAGTAATTAACAGTACTAATCGGTTGTTCACACCTCAACTGAATCACATTTCCATGCGGATGCCTTCGGAGCCGATGATGCCTGGCAAGGATCGACTAGACGAGAGCCTTTTCTGCAATGCTAGTTCGCTAATGCAGCAAGGCATCAACTGCAGAGAAGAATTTTGTCAGTGCAGTCACGTCCTGCAAGTGCCACTTAACGCAACCGTTGAGATGGTGCTGATTGACGAGGGTTTCACATTCGATGCCAATCATCCGTTTCACTTGCACGGCCACGCATTCCGTGTAGTTAGTATGGAACGGCTTGGAGTGAATGTTACTGCCGAAGAAGTTAAACGGTTGGATGAGGAGGGTAAAATCAAAAGGCGTCTGAAAGGAGCACCGATCAAAGACACGGTAACCATTCCGGACGGAGGTTACACCATAATCCGCTTCATCGCTAGTAATCCAGGTAGGAGGACGCTCGAAAGTTCGACGAACACAAAATTTAAAATAATGCATCTCTTTCATTTTAGGCTACTGGTTATTCCATTGTCATATCGAGTTCCACGCGGAAATCGGTATGGCGTTGGTATTGAAGGTGGGGGATAAATCCGAAATGATTTCCGCTCCTACGGGATTTCCTACTTGCGCCAGTTTCAAACCGGATTACAGCAAACAGCAGTATTCCAGTGGATGGCGATTGTCCGCCGAACAATGTACCTTCCAGCAGCTCATTTCAGTGATAGTTATAATGATGGTAATGAAGAGATTTGCATGAATGTGATATTTATTTGTAAATAAGGTTGTTTTATGTTGAGTAATTTTTAAATACAGTAAATAGTACAAATTTGTTTAAAGTATGATTCGGAAAGAAAAATACACTTTGAGCTGAAAAACATACCGTAAAAACTCACCTACCCGCTGTGTTCCACGCGGACGGGATCTGTAGATGACAGAAAATCAATCAATTGCAGAAAGCTCTTGTGCGCAAGCGCCAAATTTCAACCTACTAGTATCGTATTATTCAATAATATTCGATTCTTAATAAACTAGCTAAATTACTAACTTTTTTGTGAAAATTATTCACTCAAATATTGTCCCTTTGCACTGACTTTTGACGAAGAAAAGAAATTTGAAATACAAACAAAATGCTTTTTTTTAGAAGAAACCAAGAATGTATTTAATATTTTTATTTTTTCATGCGAAAAAAATATAGCAATCGAAGAGTACTGTTTGAGTAAATTTGTATTCTTTAATTTTTAATATAAAAGTAGTTCTAGTAGTTCTAGCTGTGTGAAGTTTGTGTTGAATATTGCTATATATATTAGCATATGTTTTAATATCACATGTGAATAAATAAAAAAATATTTTTCCGTTTGGACGTCGTGTTGTCTAATTTTGACTAAATGAAATTCGAGGACGTTTCGTTTATTTTAACGAATTTATAAACCTGAGTTAATTAAAATAAGTACTAAAGTTTCCCTTGCAAAAAGATACCGCGTGTATGTTTTTTTTTCAAATGCTAGTGAATTTTATGTGGGCTGGTATCGACACGAGTGGCACGATATTAAGGAGGTCTGTTCAGCTTTTTGGCTTCGGTGCTGATGGAGACGTACATCAGACTGAAGGCTGCAGCAGGACGAATTGGACTGGAAAAAGGGTTTTAGAGAAGACAGTATCAACCTCCCATCACGAATTCATATTAACGGTGACGAAATCGAGGTTATAGACGAGTTTGTATACCTGGGCTCACTGGTGGCTGCTGACTACGACACCAGCCGAGAAAGTCGACGAATTCATGGCAGGAAATCTTGTCTACTTTGGACTCCGGAAGACGCTCCGCTCGAATAAAATGCTCTACTACCACAAAACCTGGACCATGCTTGTGGAGGACCAACGCGTCCTTTGGGTTTTTGAACGAAAGGTGCTGCGAACCATCTGTGGTGGAGTGCAGATGGGAGATGGATCATTGCGCAGGCGGATGAACCACGAGTTGCATCAGTTGCTGGGAGAACTACTCATCGTTCAAACGGCGAAAATCGGGAGACTACGGTGGGCTGGGCATGTCGTTAGGATGTCGTACAACAACCCGGTGAAATGGAAAATGGCGGGCAGCGAGCAAGGTGGCGCGATCAAGTGAAATGACCTGCTGGGCCTCTGCAGACGACATGGCTGGTATTGAATGGAGACGACTTCTACGAACAGCAAAGAACACTTTGACCTGGAGCTGACTGGTAAGGCAAATAAGTGAATATTATATGAAATGTTTGAATCTTAGTAATTCTAATACCTTTTAGATATATATTATTATAAATATTTAAGGTTAAAAATAATTCAATTTGGGATATCAGTCGCAATTAAACATCTAATAACACAGTGCAACAAAAATTTACTTTTTCTCCTGCCTTTGTTTTTATGTATGTTTTTTCATGTATTTTGACGCAAAAACAAATTTCCCTGAGTTTGAACGCCATTTTCAATTTTTGAGAAATCGGAAATTTTCGATGTTTTTTCGAAGCCATTTTGTTTTGAAGCCAAATATCAAAATTCTAAAAGTTTGTCCACGTATTAGCATTTTCTTACCCATCTTGAAAAAAAAAACAGATCTTCAATCGGACAAAAACTGAGCTTAAAACGGTGATTCTACGAGAACGGTTTTGGCATGGTTTTAGTATATTTCACAAAGCGAAATAATATCAAGTGGGCAGGCTTGTAAACGATCAACACTTTTTTCGATTTCGCTTCCTTAGCGTGCGTCACAGTAGGCTTTCGCTCGTAAATGAAGAACAACCGTCGCCTCTCACACAAAGAAGAGGATGGTCAATAGACTGGGACACGGTTATATGGGAAAAAGCGATGGTGTTATTTTTTCGCTCTCATGCACTTTCGTGTTCCTTATGGGTCCTATAACAACTGCATAAGTTTTCAGATCGATCGGTGAAACGCCCGATTTGCTCCCGATTTTTAAAGCTTCCATACGATTTTATATGGGTAAAACCACTTTTTGAAAACTTTTTTTATAGAGATGTCCAGTGGCTCCTAAAAAAATATCAATACATGGTATTTATAGGATTTTTTTCTGGAAAAACTCTTCTGAAGACCGCAAGGCGCTAATTTGTTTGTGAAAAAAGATATTGACCCCAGACTGAATGAATATCTGACGAACGGCTCACCATTGAATTCTACTAGCATCACTGCTGCAGCATGCTGCTGTGGCAAATTCAACCATGTGATAAGAAATGATATCGCTTAAATTTATATTGGAGGCTTCCCCGAAGATACTATGAGCAAAAATCACACTTTGAAAATTAATTCCACGCGAAATTATTTCTCATACTTAAGCAAGTTTGCAATAGCAGCATGCTGTAGCAGTGTTGCTGGAAAATTTCAGTGGTGAGCCGTCCGTCAGACATTCAATCAGTTTGGGGTGAATAGCTGTTTCTACAAGCATCGTAGCACCTTACAGTCTTCAGAAGAGTTTTTCCCAGGAAAATTTCCTACAAATATCGTGTATTGATATATTTTTAACAGCCAACTGGACATCTCTAGAGAATAAGTATTGAAAAAGTGGATTTTCCATTATAAAATCGTATGGAAACTTTAAAAATCGGGCGTTTCACCGATCGATCTGAAAAGTTACTCAATTGTCATGGGACCCATAAGGAACACGAAAAGTGCATGGGAGCAACATTTATTTTTTGTTCCACCCTAATGGTCAATCGACACTCGCGCATCAAAGAGATACACACTGTCATTCGTTTGGCGATGTTATTTTGACCTTTTTTGTCTACTTCGTTCATAGATAGAACGAGAAATATTATGAAGAGATCAATAATATAAGAAATTTCCAAAATCTCTGCACACAACGTGCGTAATTCTCATTTCTAAAAGAAATGTGCAAACACGTTTGAGGAAGAAATTCTACAAGGTATACAGCCCTAGGGGTTGTATGAAATGGTGACGTAGGACTTAATGTATATAATATATATGCTATGATAAACTGTTCATTGGCAACATTACTGTTTATATTTGAAGGTCGTTATTGTAAAACTGACGGTGCATGAATACATAGAAATTTTACACTAGTAGTAGTTACGAAATTTCTCATAACTCTTATCTTCAAGCATTTATAGTTCTGAAAAGAACCAATTCCATAATCTTCAGTATGAAATTCGTGCTACAGAATGCTGATGATCGCACCAACGGTAGCTTTGAATATTTTGCTTGACCGCGCATAATAAAATTTGCTCTCCGCTATGCCCTCCAGTAGTTGTGCCAGCAAAATATTCTGCAGCGTACGATTGTAACTATTGCTGCCGTATGCAAAATAAAGGTAATATGTTCCGCAGTGCCTGGAAGATGACTCGTATGCAGCTCTCGTTTTTCAATGTCGCGTACCTCTAACAGCTATACTCCACTCGGTATTGTGTGACAAGCTAGACTGAGGTAGTGATGGGAAACTTATCGATACTTATCGATAATATCGATAAATGATGGTCATCGATATTATCGTTAATTTTTTGACGTCAGCGATAATTATCGATATTATAAGGGTGAGCACAAGTCAGTGCGGCTGGTTACTGGAGGAGACCCAAAAGAAGGAGACCTCACCTACCCTACCCCAGGAGTTGCTTCTGCCGCTAGATATTCGTTGGGTGCTGCTATTCGACAAGATTTAGCATTGTTGGGGGTGGTGCGGGCGAACCTTTAGCCCCGGGTGTCACTGAGTTTCTGGGAAATAATGGTAACTAATAAGGTATTTATAGATTTTAGTTTCCTAAGAACAGATGAATTCGACAACTTAGTACTGGAGAACTTTAAAAAAATATCCAAACTTTTTGCATGATCTCATAAAAGCAATGATATGAAATTGTAATAAAATGTATTTTCTTTGGCTTGCCAACTCTTATAATATGATGGACATGCATAGCGGCAGTCTATTGGTAATTCTCTGGTAATTGTTTAGTTTAACTTGGAACTGTTTAAATTTAAAGTATCTGTTACCCAACAAACAATTTTTAGTTCCACTAAAAATCCACTCCTTTTATATTTTTTACAGGTTCCTTAGGGTCTAGACTGTAAGGAAAAAATTCGTTTCGGATTGATCATCGTCAATTTATTTTCCTAAAAAAAATCTATCGTTTGGAAAAGAGATTTTTAAAGTATACTTAGACATTCAATCAATAAAAGTGGGTATTAAACCTAATGCTCTCACCAACTGAATGCCATTAAAAGTTGGAAAATTTTATGGGGAAGAACATTGCCAAAGACTACATGGCTCTGAAATAACTTGATTTTGAGTTATTCGTGATTTACTGTGGAATAAAAAGTTACATTTTGATGTTTTCTAATACTAAAATGTTCATTTGCCGTATCATATAGTATTATAATTTCAACTAAATCTCCTGCTACTCAAAAGGCCCGTTCTGCAGGGTCATTGATAACTGTTAAGCTTCAACACTTCGATTTGGCATCAAGATAATAATTTCTTTCTATCCAGGCCTTGGGTCTTCCTGAATAAAAAACCTTGATACCAAACCGCAGTCTATCGAAAAAACTTTAGTGACTTCTCTGTGAGTCCACAAGGTTTTTACAGACGAAAATTTCTTCACTCTTGAATTGTCGTTTCCACTGCTTACTTTTTTCAAGTTTTGTACCACCTCCTCTCCCAGCTGGTCTCGAGGTACGATGCTGGCCTAACAAGCCAGTCGTCGTAGGTTCGAGTCTCGGCTCGGGAGAGACTGTTAGTGTCAGTAGGATCGTAGCGCTAGCGAAGTCTGTGTACAATAAACAGAATGTCGAGTTCCGATACGGAATGTAGCACCAAGGCTTTGCTTTGCTTTTTACCACCTTCTCTTCGAGTCATCATTAACATTTTTATCGAAAAATACCAGGCTAACATTGACATCTGGATGATACCACAAGTGCAGTCTGCCGACCCGGCACCGTACCGAAGTCACCGGAGATTGCGGGTTCGAGTTTCATCTGAATAAGTTTTTTTTTCTAATTTTAAGTCGCACTTTCTGTCCTTGTTCATTTTTCGCATCCTCGTTAAATTACATACATTTCCTCCGCTTTAGTAAACTTGATAATATTTATTCAATTTTTTCACTCGACCTTGATTATTGTAGGCAAACATTAAAACTCAACTTTTTATTTCACAGTAAATCACAAATCTAGAGAAACATTTCAAAAGGTCCTATCTGCTTTGAACGATTTTTTGATCGATCACCTTCATTCAATCACCACAACTTACTAAACACCTTATGACACGTTATTTGCACAAGTTGATAGCGGTGGGATCACTCTAGTCTTCTGAACGAAAACATCGCTTGGGAGAGTTACTGAAGCTGAACCATTACCAAAATAAAAAGACGCTGCGGAAAAACGATAAGAGCAGATAGGACCTTTTGAAATGTTTATCTAGAAATAACTCAAAATCAAGTAATTTCAGAGCCATGTAGTCTTTGGCAAAATTCTTCCCCATAAAATTTCCCAACTTTTAATGGCATTCAGTTGGTGAGAGCATAAGGTTTAATACCCACTTTTATTGATTGAATGTCTAAGTATACTTTAAAAATCTCTTTTCCAAACGATAGATTTTTTTTAGGAAAATAAATTGACGATGATCAATCCGAAATGAATTTTTTCCTTACAGTCTAGACCCTAAGGAACCTGTAAAAAATATAAAAGGATTAGGTTTCATGGAAAATTGAATAACTGGAAATGTTTTTTGGATCTAACATAAGAAAAACAGATTTTTTCAAAAAAGTCATCGGGGCCAGTTGAAAACAGCATTTTCTAGAGCTGCCGCGGAACAAAAGTTTGTTCGTATTACTATTTTCTATCATATGGAGGGTGAGCCCCGGACTTGTGCAATTTTGGGACACCCTAATGGGGATACATGCCTCGTAAAAAAACCATGTTAATTCAGAAATCCGCTTGATAAACTGCTTTATTTCAAAAATTTGCGTAAAAAACCACGTTAATTTGAAAATCTGCATAAATAACCTTTTAGAGAAAATCCGCGAGAAAATAATCTGACCTTTTTAAATGTTAATCCAGATAAACTTTCAAACGCAAGTTTGCAAAGTTGCTTGGTTTAACAAGACCTACACACCCACAATGTTCGATTGAATTCTGCTAGAGTGCTGCAAGTTCAAAGAAAATTAATACCCAACAGGGAAAAAACCGCCAAAATCAACACCCATTCTTGATAAATACCTCGGTGATTCCTTGGTGAATTTTCAATGTCAGAAAAAGTTCTACGCGTTGCAAAAATGTACACTCAGTGTTGTTAGTCTCGCTCGTAAGCGGCATGCAACACCTCATGTGAGGTTCTCGGAAATGCCGCTTTCACACAGTAGAGAATTCTTTATTCAAGCTATTTCTCGTTCTTTCTTGCTCGCATTTACTCCCGAGATCATATGCACACACTCCCGTCTACTCTCATCGTGTGTACTCGTGTGTACCTATTCCCCAACTTGCGAGAACTACTAGCCGAAGACAATTGTTTCAAGATGCTTTGCGATGGTTGCATAGGGGAAAAAAATGATAGGGTATCGGACTACTTCGGCAGCGGTTTGCTTCGGTTCGTTTTGCATTAGACTGCTTTAAAAAACTTACCGAAGCAGTCCGATACCCTACACGTTACCCCACTGTCGGTGCATGAGGCTAAACCGGGAAGAAAGCATTTTCGTTTTCGAGCACAGTTTTTCAAGCACTCCTAGTCGAGCAATTTTAGTCGAGTACTCCTACTCACTAGCAGGAACTCGCGTACTCTTTTACGGTAGCTGAGTAGCAATACGAAAGAGTTTGTTCGTGTCGGTGCGTGCTTGCTGCTACTCAAGGGAATGCATGAAGAAGAAAGAGTATCTCCAAAGCGTGTGTGCAAAAGACTCGAGAAGCGTAACATATGTTTCGTTTTCAAGCAGAAAGGAGAAGAAAGGTTTTGCTTCTCGCTCGATTTGCAACGCTGTGTACACTTTGGCGCACACTCCGGAAATCCGAAACATTTCCAGTGACCCTTTGTCACGTCCAGTTCTCAAGGAAACTAGGACAGCTTTCCAGTAAAATGGAACCTGTTTTATCAGAATTGATTCATTTTTCGTGAAGTTTTGGCCATTTACAGCCATTTACAGAATTTTGCCTGCTTCAATTATTTCCCTAATTATACAACCTTCAAAATGAACTTCGGCTTGAAACTACTCCGTAGAAAGCATTCCCGGCGTAAAACCCGAAGACTTTCCAAAACAAACTGTTTAACTCGTCCGGTTGTTTGAATTTTCATTCGCAGTATCGTAAAATTTGTCTTTCAAGGCCTTAACACAATGGATACATTGCGGCTGCGTTTGCGGAAATTTGACAGTTAGCCCATACATTTACTGTCACATTGACGTCAACGCAACGCAAACGTATCCATTCTGTTTGGGCCATCACTGTCTCTGTTTTTAACAAATTTATATAGCAAAATTGCATTTGTCGAATAACGTTTGCGGTAAAAAAATGGACGAAAATTGCCGATTTTTCATGGGTTTACCTTTAATCGCACTGACGAAAATACTCATGCATCATCAATCATAGTAACCCATGAGTTAGCAAAAAAAAAATTGACAGCTCTATCAGTCAAACTCTAACTGTGATGGCGAAAAAAAGTCAAGCTACTCCATTCAGAAGTGTGCGCGTTCAAAGAACGGTACCCCGCCGCGTCAAAAACGGACATAGTGCGGCACTTTGTGGACGCCGGGTATGCCGGTTCTGGCATCTACAACATCTTGACACTATTGGACAACGATCAGAGCATCGAAAGAAAGCCCGGTTCCGGACGACCAACGACCCTGCGCGACAAGAAGCTTCAAAGGATGCTGAAGAGGAAGACCGAGGGAAAAGTGGCTAAATCGCTGCGTGCACTTGGGTGAGAGGTTGGTGTATGCTCTAAAACAGTGAAAAGGCATCTTGTCAAGTCGATTTTCCCGGCGAATCACGACGCGGCTGTGGTATTGGACGACTAGACCTATCTCACCCTGGATGGCAACGACTAGCAGGGCTCTTCGTATTTTACCTCCCCCACGAAGGAAGTGAGCACCGAAGTAAAGTTTATTTCACAGACCAAGTTCCCAAAGAAGGTGCGGGTGTGGCTGACTATCAGCGAGAAAGGGATGTTAAAGTTGCTCTTCTTTCGCTCCGGGCTGGCCGTGAACGGGGAAATTTATAGTACGAAGTGCCTGACAGAAGTTGCGACGTTCATCAAGAAACACCATAAGCGCGAAGACACGGTGTTCTGGCCAGATTTGACGTCGGTCAACTACTCGAAGCGATCGTTGGAGGAGATGGAGCGGCTGACTATCGATGTGGTACCGGCGAATCCGCCCAATGTCCCCCACCTGCTTCCCATCGGGAATTTCTGGACAAACTTGAAGCGCAAGACCTATTTCAACAATTTTGTCGCGAAAGGCTGCACGCAAGGACGTAATATTTTTTTGTGAGGAAGCTAACATGATGACCTTCCAATTTATCCAACTCAATTATCTGTCATAGTTTTTTTCATCACCATCTGAAATAGTTTTTTTTCATCGCCATCTAAAAAAATTTTTTTTTACCGCAAACGTTAGCTGTCAAATTATCGATACTTATCGATAATATCGATAAAAGCCCCGGAATTATCGATTGTTATCGATGTCCGTTTTGGGCGATATTTCCCATCACTAGACTGAGGCTGAATTTTCTACACGCAGTCTTTTCTATCGAGTTCAGCGTAGATTTTTGCCATTAGGGCGTGGCCACGAAGCTTAAAGAAAGAGAAACAAAACAAAACACCTTCGATACTACTGAGTGATTTTCATAAGCATCAAAAGAAAGTTTTTGCTTTCCCGATGCGAAAATCACTCTGGTTCTTTAATTAACTAATTTTCGTTATTAATATTCGACTGATAACGGTGTTCGAGTGGGCACAAACCAGGGTTGCAAATTTTCACTGTCAGTGATAGATTCTCAGTTGACACTGAGGGCTACGAATGTCAGTATCAACACGAACGAGCTGAAAGTGATAACTGCTTTCAGCTTCAATCAGTTGACAGTGGTAATGCTGACTGGTAGCATTTCTGTGATTTCGCACACGCTATGTTGCTCTAGCGATATTTCTACGGTGTAGGATGAAGGTGCCTATCTGTTTCATCGAATTAAAGCATTGAATTGGCTCAGATCAAATAATTTTGATATTAATTAAGATATATCATTTATGTCACTGACATGATTATTGACTGATAATTGACACGGCTGACACTCAATATCAGTTTGAAGAGAGTGAGCGTGAAACTGCTGTTGTATCATTTTCATTTTTCTGTGTCGAAATTTCGCAACACTGGCACAAACAAACAAATAAACCGGAAAATCACTCAATTCAGCAGTGAAAATTCTTGAAATGAGGGTTATATCTTGCTGTGATGAACTATTCATAGGCAACACTACCGTTTATCTTTGCTGCGCTCTGGTCGTTATTGTAAAAATGATTATTGAGAAATAGATGATCATTTCACACTAGTATTAGTTGTGAAAATTCTCATAACTCTTATCTTCAAGCATTTATAGTCCGGAAAAGAATCGATTCCATAATCTTCAGCTCGAAATGTGTGCTACAGAACGCTGATGATCGCACCAGCTAGCTTTGAATATTTTGTTGGCCGCGCATAAAATTTGCTCTCCGCTGTGCCCTTCAGTAGCTGTCCAGCGAAATATCCTGCAGCGTATTGCCTGGAAGTTGACTCGTATGCAGCTCTCGTTTCTCAATGTCGCGTACCTCTATCAGCTATACTTCACTCGCTGTTGTGTGACAAACTAGACTGAAGCTGAATTTTCTACACGCAGTCTTTTGTATCGAGTTTAGCGTAGATTTTTGCCATTAAGGCGTGGCCACGCAGTTTCGAAAAAGACAAACGGAACAAAACACTTTGTTGAGTCAAAATATGTAGGCAGTGAAATTTATTCCGTCCATGTTATTGTTATCCGTGTTCGGAAGCAAGGGAATAGCAAGGAAAATGTATGGGAAAGCTTGACCTTAGAACTTTTCACCTTTTTTCACCATTAAGCAGTGAAGCAACAATGTTAAACATTATATCAAACAATTGTTACACATTTTATCTATCCACCGACATATAAAAGACTAAGAGGCATTAAGTCGTTCGCTTGCTATAATCGTTTGAAATCTGACGCAACATTTGCCAGTTTCATTTTCAATTTCACAAAATGTAATCTAGTATAGAAAACAAAGACGTAGTCCTACGTCAAAAACGTCGTGGTGTCGAGTACTCATTTGACATGTTTATTCAAGAATGTATTTAGTCCTTGCCATCGTCAGGAAAAACGGAGACGATTATCGTAGTGAAAAGGGGTGTCGATGGTTGTGGGGTGGCGTGATCCACTCACAACCAACCCAACTGGTCTAGAATCAATCCTAGCCGACACCGGGAGATTTTCTGAGGCGAAAAGATTTTCTGAGGCGAAAATAGAAGTTTGTTTCATAAAATAAAACCTTACTTTTGACGTCTTCGGTTTTTCGATCAATTCCCCTAACAATTAGATATATTTTGTTCCTAATTTTGAAAATAACGGACTCAAAAATTTTACAGCGTTTATTTTTCTGCAGAAACTTAATGTTGTCTATCTTTGTCGAAAACACATTTTCAATTGAAAAAAAAAAACCTTTTTGAGTACGCCCAATTGAAATACGTCTCATATCATAAAACAATACCTTTTTCAAGATGGGAAAGCTATACAAAGTTTTAGCAAAATTGGAAGTTGAAAATTTAAAAACAGGAACCTCCTCCGTTAGGAGAATTTATTATTGGTAATCAAATTTTAGCATTACTGTTGGCCTAAAAATGAATATTTGCTTAAGACACTTGACAAGGGAGCAATTCCCAGCAAAATAAGTCAATTTTATTTTTGACGTGGGACTACGTCTTTCTTCACTATACTAAGCTACATTCTGTGAAAACTGGAATAAACATGTAACGTTTTTGGTTGGCGGAATGGAAGATTTTAGATGCTAATAGCGCTCAAACAACTGTTCCGATTTCAATAGGTAATATACCGTTGGAAAGCTAAAATATACAAGATTTGTATAACATGATAATTTTAGTTACCATTCTCTTATTACTTCGTTAAAATTGCGAAAAAGTTTGAAGGTCGAAAATCCACATACATTTTTTATACGATTGGTATATTTCCCTGACGCAGACTTCAAAAACATAGACGAAATGATTTCACGCATTCAGTCATTGGCTAGCAATGCCAGCCAATTGGCATTGCATTCATCACCCAACGTAAGCGACGAAGAAAAAAAGCAGAGATGCTTCCACGTGATTGGTTCTTCCCCCAGTCACCCAAGTTCCCCACACGAAGTGACGCTATAAAAGGACATTCCGTGTTGAGAGAAGATCATTCCCTGGTCGACCGTCAAGGCGAACAGTTCGGCTTCCCTTCGATCTGAATTGGACCCCACCAGTGGTAATCTCATTCAGATATCGTTGTTGGAATACGGCCCGAAATTGGACGTGAACGGCACTGGGGACCACTGAAAGCTTTTGGAAGGGACCATTGGAAAACTTGGAAGCCGTTTGCGTGCTGCCGATAGTGTAGG
Source organism: Wyeomyia smithii (assembly GCF_029784165.1). Classification (NCBI taxonomy): domain Eukaryota; kingdom Metazoa; phylum Arthropoda; class Insecta; order Diptera; family Culicidae; genus Wyeomyia; species Wyeomyia smithii. Next base: position 204,977,279 of record NC_073696.1, read on the forward strand.
AATAGTGTGTCGTATATCAAGCGTGTGTGTCTGAGTCGCGTGTGGGTGCGTGAATAGCGTTTGTGTGTATGTGTGAGTGGCGTGTGCGTGTTTGTGTATGCGTAAGCAACGTGTGTGTATGTGTTAGTAACTTGTGTGTGTGTATGTGTGTGTGCGTGCGTGTGTGTGTGTGCGTTAGTGTGTGTGTGTGAGTGCTCGTGTGCGTGTGTGTGTGTGTGTGAGTGCGTATGTGTGTGAGTGCGTATGTGTGTGAATGCGTGTGTGTGTGAGTGTGTGAGTATTGTGTGTACGTATGTGTGTGTGTCTGTGTTTGTGTGTCTGTGTGTGCGTGCGTATGTATGTGTGTGTTTGTATGTGTGTGTGTGTGTGTCACTGTGTTTGTAAGTAGCGTGGGTGTGTTTGAGTAGCGTGTGCGTGTGAGAGGCGTGTGCGTGTGAGTAGCGTGTGTGTGTGTGTGAATAGTGTGTGTGTGAGTAGTGTGTGTGTTTGTGTGTGTATTCGGGTGTGTGTATTACGTGTATGTGTGTATAACATGTGTGTGCAAAAATGCATTTATCCGAGGTAAATATATTTCTGACAGAATACTTGTATTGGCAACAAGTTAATTATTCTTCCTCTTAGTACTTCAATTGGTATTTCTATGATAGTACAATTTTATAATTTTATGCTAGTTATTTTCAGCACTGAGTTTGTTTTGCGTTTATTTGTAACATGGGACTGACGAAAATTCATACTTTTCTCATCAATTTAGCAACAAAAAGCTTTTTCTTGCGATTTTTTGAGGTTTAAGCAAAAAGTGATGAGAAATTACATGGGACTGTTATGCATTGATGGGCAGTTCATGTGGGTATTGGTATTTGTATGCTGTGGTTTATGACAGGTGTATGTGGTTTTCTGTTCATGGATTATTGTGTATGGTATTTGTACGTTTGATGTATTATACACTATGGCTATGGTAGAATTAAATCTTTACACCCACCATAGTCCCACGGCAAGCCATGTTTGTGCACTCAAGCACATACCCTATAACTTTTTTTTTATTGCCTTTTTTGATAAGACTGAAATTTTGCACAAATGTTCCTATAGACTGAAGACATCATGTTGTGCTGATTCAAAAAATGAAAAAATAACAGCACAAAATGAGATTTCTAGCCTATAGGAACATCTATGTTAAGTTTCAGCTGAATCAAAATTGTTTTGTTGCGTATGAATATCAAATTATGAATTTGAATTAATTAAATGTTATTTAGTTTATTGATTATCGCAATCAGCATTCAAACAAATGAAAACTGTAAAATAAATCGACATTTAATTTACTAATAAACACAAATGCTCAGAAACATAGGGTCCTAGCCGCCTTTGGTTCTCGTGGGAATTTCGTGAAACTGTGACTAATTATCCATTGTCGAAGATATAAATTTATCATAATTTGTCATCGCATCCGACCACTCGAACAAGCAAACCACCTCGATAATAGAGCGCGACAAATCAGAAAGACATATTTAGTTCCCCCTCTTGTTTTGCCTCTGCTCAGTTCCGGATCGGACATAGGATCAAAGCATGCGGAAAACTATCAAATCGTGTTACCATCCTCTTCCCTCGTTTTACTGTATCGTTAAATATTTGTATTCGGGTTGCGTTGTACGGTTTGAATTATAGGGCACTTCAAAAATTAGCAATGTCAATAGCATTTAAACATCCACACGCCACGCGCATATCCGATTCAGGCGAGTGACATGCGAAAGCCAACCCCGGAAATATGCTGGTGGACGGGTGTTTTCATGAAAACTAGCGGTAGCGTCGACGCACGGAAGGTTTGCGGAGATCTTCCGCGATGTTCAACAGCATCCTTCGGAGAGGTGCACGCGTATGTTATTTGCTGTGGATGACACGCGCTATGGGGTACCAGCCGCGCGACTTCCGACCAGCCGCCCACCGACCGGCGGTTCAATTGAATGTACCAACATTAATTTTCCGCAACAACAAAAGGAATTGGGTTTAATTGTTGGGTTCGTAAGGTGACGGTGGCTCGGTTTTGTTTTGACTAAGCAAGCGATCGAATTAGTTTGAAATGAGAACTGAACCACACTTAGTAGCTGAGTTTAACGCCGAAGGGCTATTCGTGATTTAAACAAAAGGTACAATTTTGTTTACTCCGAAGAATTCAGAAATAACTTTGCAATTCGAGTGATAATGGCTATAACAAAAGCTATTAGCTATTAACATTGAAGAAGATCTAAACGTTAACAGATGAGCTGAATTCGGATCAATGCCTAATCAATAAGTAAATGGCGGAGACTTATTGACATCAAAGTTAACATGGCTTCAATATCAAATTATATCAAATAATCAGCAAAGTATAAACGTATCAAATTAATAAACTTGGAAAAATAAAAAGTATAAAATCAGAAAAAATTTAGAAATGTTTTGAACTTGGATACTATTTTAAAATAAAAAATTCAAATCCAACAAACCATGTAAATGTTATCAGGTTTCTCATGTAAATATAAATCTCACAAACTAAACTTGTAAGAAAGCGACATTTGAACGTTGTTGAAACTATCAGAGTGCTAAATTTTAGTACCAAAGTATGAAAAAATCATCGGGTATGATATAAAAAGAGATATCAATAAAATAAATAAAAATATAAAGGAGAAATTAAAATTGCAAAGCGACATTTATCGACAAGGTGTAAAAAACACGGTACGTCAAAACCAGGTAAATCAACAAGATTGAAGCTGTTCGCTTCTTCTAAAGCTAATTGTAAGCAGCGTGATTGAATCAGATGAGATGTGCAATCGATTGATTCAATTCACACTCCGTATCCCAACAAATCTTCACAATGGAAATCCTGTCGATGACAGAAAGCAGTGTAAAGAAATAAATCTAAAGCGGTCACGTGGGAAACACACGACCTTGCGCACGCTCTAGCGAAATTGTTCTATTTACGCTTGAGGCGATAAAATTTACATTATAATTTTACCGTCTCATCCTCTTCTATTTTACTAGTACCCTTCCTGGTCGAATAACCGACAAATGCCTTTCTTTTGCAAGGAAACTGCGTATCGATTTTGTCGGGTTATTGTGCTGGTTCCAGAACCTATAGACAAAACGAGGTCCTGGTTTAAATTGAAATCCTGATTTAAATTAAAGATTTCAATAGTTAATTTGTATTTTGCACAATATTTCGTGTGTTTGAGTTATTTTAAGTTGCAAATCAAAAAAACCTTCAAAATAATTAACACAATATCATTCCCACCCTTCTCAGTGGTCCAATTGGATTAGGATTTGTTTTTATTTGCATTTAATATTATATTTATGATGTTTTCCCTGTGGTGGTAAATCGAGCATAGCATACGGTTTGGTGAAATGGGCGACAGGCGCATACGCTACCCGCTAGTTTACGTAGGGGTACGGGCAAATTAGGGTGCATCAAAACAAAACCTAACCAGCCACAGACACTGGAAGAGGAAGCATATGTCCCTTCCAGCTAAAGATCAGGCGGTTATATGCGCTTTGATATTTTTTCACGTCCGATGATAATGATGTTTGCGTGAAAATGCTATTGATAGGGACATCCGCCAGGAAGCGTGTGCACTTCATTGTGGTTGATGGGAAACGCATGTATCTAACGGATTAGCTTTTCTAAATTTTTCAATTGGTTTGACATTTCCTAAAGGGATTTTCTCCAACAAGTTGAGGTTGGCGAGCACAGTTGATAGAAACGTTTGTGGTTTTCAGAGTGGATTAGGCAGGCAGTTGTAATGGCAAAGTGTAAACATTACATGTTGTTCGTGGGAAATCAAAACAAAATTAATCCCAGAGACTGAATAATTCGACGATGGGAACATTGTTCAGAACGTTTTGCCAACATTTTAAACGAATTTTGGAACCATTGGGAGAAATTTTCCATTTTTGCAAGAAGCTAGAGAAAATATCTTAACTTCTTTGCTATCAACTACAAGTGGCACAAAGACATTCTTTTACGGAAATGCTTTTGTCATCACAAAACAATAAATTTGTGCATCCAGGAACCAAATCAAGAGGATCTTGACATTTTACTTTTTATACTAGCGCAAAACGAGACAATATTAAATCTTAAATTATTTATTTGTTATTTTTATAAGGACAATTGTTGTTCAATCAGTTATCGGAGAGAAGAGACCGTTCAATAATTACGTAAGCATATTTTTCCACTTTCTCAACCACCCCTCCCTCCCTTGTGAGACATCGTGAGATTTTTTGTTAACCCACCCCTCCCCCCTATTAAGATCTAACTGCCAGCATATATAGATTTTTATTTTAGTTTTATGATTATAAAGCAAGCACAGTACTTCGTTTCGTCTTCTGTCTTTAATTCAAGTAATTTCGTAATTTCCTTTTCATGAATTTTACCGTTCACGCTGTCATGAACATGGTTATTTTAACAGCTGCATTAACAATGTTTTTCTTATGTAAGAATATCAATTCACCCCCTCCCTCCATTGTAAGATCGCGAAAAAAAAATCCACAACCTCCCTCCCCTCCTATTTGCTTACGTAATTATTGAACGGCCCCTAACATTGATCGCATCTATCTGTGTGCTACCCCGGGGATTGAAGCATTTTTCTAATAACAAAGTGGAAAGCTGTTTTCACAGTGAAAATAACATATTTTGAATGTCAGCATCCCAAAATGTTTGTGCGTTGTCAAAATACGGCAGCTTTTTCTTGGAGGAAGTGTCAAAATCTAATTTTTACTGCTCCAATAGAAAATATGTGGTCGTCTTTAAAAAGACTGTTTCTCACTGAAAATTTGACGGCTCATATATTTTGCATGCCAGCATTCAAGAACATGCCTAGAAAAATACCCCCAGATCATATTTCCGAAATTATGGCGATTAAGGTGAAACCTCATTGAATCCAAAAATGGCCGACTTCGAGTCACCACTTCGAATTTTCAAAAGCACAAGACTCAAAAATACTCATTGCGTTCCCTATGAAAGTTATATTTTATGTTTGCTTCACCATTCTATTTTATGTTTGCTTAGCAAACATTAAATAGCATTTTCTCAGGGAACGCATTAACTATATCCGAGCCTTGTGCTAGCGAAAATTCGAAGTAGTGACTCGAAGTTGGCCTTTTTTGCTTTAGAGGTTTAACCTTAAAACACTGCCAGAATATCATGAAGGGCTTCTTTGAATTCTCACTTTGTAGTAGGGGTACCGGACTGTTTCGGCGGCGATCGTTTTTAATTGGTTTATACGAGTAGAACAGAACTTGTTAAAAATGAATGTAACTTTATATTATGGGCGGTTATAGTTATAGGCCCACGCATGCCACTATTTCACAGCTATCACGGCAAAAAGGTGGAACAATCATTGATCGGTGCTGGTTGAGCATTTGTATTGGGATATCTGAAAATGTCAATCTAAAAATGTATTTTATTCTTCTGGCATGTTTTTATAGGTACACTAGGGAGGCAGCGTATTTTGTTTATTGGCCCAAAAAAATGATCTGTGCAAAATTTCAACTCAATCGGACATGATTTAGAGGTGCCTCAAAACGTTCCAAGTTTTTTATTATTCCGCCCTCGAAAATCTCCCAAAGGGGAAGTACATGAAATTGGGAAAATCGAAACTTTTTTTCGATGCCAAATGACTTAAGAATGCATGAAACGTAGAGATCTAGTGTTATCTCGAAAAAAAGTTTTTATCCGACAATCGACCTTTTGGGACTTAGCCGTTTTCTGGGCAACTGAAGGCTTAATATGGGATATTATAAAACTGGCTTCTAAACAGGCTCACAACTCGTTGTGAACCAGAAGAAAATTATTTCAATGTTCGCAAACTTGAATTTCAGTAGGGTGGTTCATTTATTTTTAAACTAGGATGGTTACAAACACATTTAAAATTGAATTTGGGTGCTCAGATTTATTTACCTGCGTGACATCTTACAGGGTGAGGAATAATTATCCGTGTTTTTTGTTTCAGTGTATAACTAAGATTTGACAGATGTTGAAATGAGCTTTCCTATGCAATTTTTAACCTTGGCTATGTGTAAATAAAACCACGAAATCTCCTTTGAAACAGTGTGGAATAATGTCGTTTTCGTTTTCGCGGTGTAGGTACACTTTTTCCGGGCTATACTTTGCAGCTTCAAATAAAACATTTTCAGTGTCGTTGCATTGGTATGCGTAATAATGGGATAGCTGTCAATTCGTTTTGTTTTGGTTATTATCGCATTTGTCATTTTGTTTCGTTTCCATTTCATATGTCCATCTCGCAAATGTGCTGAAAAAAAAATTTACCTGACACTTTACCACGTGGAACGAGAACCAAAACAAACCAGTTTTGACACATATGTGAGAATGTGTTGGTAACTTCCTACAGTACACTCTGCTTTTTTCGGGTGTCGTCAGGGTCAGAAAAAGTATAGTCAGAGACAGAAAAAGGGTAGTCCGAAAAGTCAAATAAAACATTTACGGTGTCAAGAGTATCGTTTGAGTGTAGCTACACCGCGAAAACGAAATAATAAGTGTCGTAATGAAGTCAAGTCCATTACGCAGTGCGGTAATCGAGTTGTATAAACAAGGAAAGCGTCCAGTAAGTATCGCTTGTATGGTGAAAATGCCTATACAAACCATTAGAGACGCTATAAAACGATATAATGAGCAGGGAGATTTAGAGGACCGTTCAGGGAGAGTCAGAAAAAGAACCGGTAGGACCTCTGGAAACCGGATAATTATTCGTCACCGGATTAACCGTGATTCTAGAAGGTCAATTCGAAAAATGGCAAAATCATTGAAAATTGACCCGAAATCTGTACGAAATATTCTTTACAAGGATTTAGGATTACGTTGTTACAAATTTTAAAAAAAATCATTATCTAAATGACAGGATAAAAGAAAACCGAAAATCGAAGATTCTGTTAGAAGAATTTATGGAAGGACGCCATCGCACAATTTTATTCACCGATGAGAAAATTTTTACTGTGGAACAATTTCATAACCACCAAAATGACCGTCAGCTCTTGCTTAAACGCTCTTCTAAGCGTAACGAACGTAGCTCGATAGCATCATCCAGTTTCGGTGATGGTTTGGGCGGGAATTACGGCTACCGGTACAACCTCCTTAATATTCATTGAAAAGGGTGTAAAAATCGATCAGTTTGTTTACGAAGAGCTTTCAACCGACACAGTAGCGCCTTGGGCACGTGTACATTTCGGTAAAACTAAATAGACAATACAACAAGATTGTGCTCCCTAAATAATTTTCCTAAACGGTTGAAGGCGTGCGTTGAAGCCAAAGGTGGACATTTCGAGTCCGTGATGTAAATATTACAAACCATGCTAATGTATCTACATTTTGTATAAATATGTTGTTGTTTAATATTGAAAGAATAAAGTTATGACTAAAACATTGAACACGGATAATTTTTCCTCACCCTGTATACTTGTACCACAAAGATGGTGAAATTAGTCTCGTGAGGGTGGTGGCAACTACGATAACCATTAAATTTTATGATATTCAAAAGAATTGATGAATCCAACCTCGTAACCCTTCGTTGCGCGCACTGTTATATTTTGAACAAAACTCTGTGTAATTTTTCATATAAAAATACTGCTAGTCATGGCATGAGTAACGCTATGTTAATGAGATATGTTTAAATTTAATAACAATAAATTTCATTTTAAATGTTTCTTGAACCACCCTAGTAAAAAATATATTAATCACCCTAATGAAAATCAAGTTAAAGATACCTAATGAACCTTCAAATAATTTGCATCTAGTTTGGAATGAGTTGTGAAAATAACCAAAGCCAGTTTTAGAATATTCCCGATTAAACCTTCGGTTGCTCAGAAAACGGCTGAGTCGATTTTCGACCAAATTTGGTTTTTTACGAGATCTCGATGTTTTATGTATTTTGAAGTTATTTGGCAATGAAAATTTTCTATTTTCCCAATTTCATGTACTCCCTTGGTAGATTTTCGAGGATCAAAAAATCACGAGCGCTTTGAGGCACCCCTAAATCATGTCCGATTGGGTGACATTTTGCATTTTTCACCCTGTTAAAATGGGTATGGTAACAACATCACATGTCTTAAGCCTGTAGTACTCTTTGTCTAATGGTCAAATATTTGACCTTCTGACATAATGGTCAAATTTATTTGACATCATGGTTGTTGTTTGTCCGTGTTTGCCCCATGTTGAAATTGAAGAGTGACAAATAATTATCTTTGACCAAATTTTTATCTGTCAAAAAGTGACAAATATTTGACGCTCGGTCAAAGAGTGTACTACAGGCTTTACACTTTATTATTTTATTAGTTACACCGAAGAAAAATGTTCTATTCCTTCTCTTCGTTGCTGTCTCAATAAAATTAACAAATAAGACGTCTGTGTATAACTTTTTATTTAAAGTAGATTTTCTTTTGTACAACGATGAACATATCAAAATACCGCAGAAAACAAAAGTTCAAAAGGCTGCTTCAAAGTGGAAAGAAGCTATATACAAAAAATGCGACACGATACTACAAGCTGCAAGTCACACCTGCGATGCTTCGAAAGATGTACTTTTTTCGTTAATTGCACAAATAAAAACGACTTTATTGTGCACAACGTTTTTTTTTCAACAATATAATGGTTATCACCTCCAACTAAAACAATTGAAAAAAAAAATAAATAAATAAATAAACCAAGATGTATATCTCAAATTAATCACTAATGTCACAACTCCATGTTTTCCAACTTGTCCAGCGTCCTTGCTAACACCTCTAATAGAATAGGTTGCCTTATCAATTTTCTAATAATTTATTTTTTAATTATTATGTATATCTCGAAGTAATTTTAGTGGTTTCACACTTTTAGTTCTAGTGCTGTCCACTGGTAGCGTTACATTATATGTTTCCATTGTTTGAAATATTTCGTTCTTGGTGGTTCAGTTCCGGAGGATGAAATAGCTGAATTGAAATCAATGCGGATTGAAACCAACATTCCAACATTATTGTGGGCGAATTAACAAAGGTTCTTGTCTTGACTAATGTTCTGTTATATCCGTTATATTTAAGTTTAAAAAGTTTGATGTTACTGCGCTAGTGCATTAGATGATCAGAACTAGCTATAATATGAACCTTTACTGCAGGCCTGTCCAACCTCCAACCTTTTTGACACGCGGGCCAAATTTCACAATCTAGTCGGGCCAAAATTTTGAAAACTTCCAAATTTCAGCTAATTTTTAGATTATGTACAAATATATGTTAAAATATCATGCTGGTTAACTTTGATTTTAATTTACAAGCAGTCCGGTTTAGATTGAAAAGCCAAGGGTGATACCAGTTGAAGCTTACCATGATAAAAGTAAACTTATAAGCAACAGCCATAACAAACAGGGAAAACAAACAATGTTTTTTTGAAATTTTTCTCATGGTCAGTCTTGTCCAGTCACTCATCATTGTGCATTTATCAACACATAAATTGCATTGTAGTTGTCTTGAGTATGCCAAGACTGCTCATGGTAAAACAGGATTTATATTAATTGTTGTAAGATTTTAAAATTACATGAGCTTGGAGAATCAATGAGAAACTTGAAACCGAAATCCGCAAACATGATTCTAAATTTTCGTCTGATGGAGATAAACGACAACTATTTGTTTTACTGCCTCCATTCTTTTGAAGTCGTTCTTCATTTTTAAAATTTCGATACGGATTGAAAGCTTCAACACACTCAAAACAGGATGTCATTACTCGCTAAATAAGTTTAAATCATGCAAAGATGTTTTGTATCATAACAAATTCCAATCCGAATACATCAACACGTGGGCCAAATGTGAAACGTGTTTCAAAACTTAACGCGGGCCGCGAGAAAAGAAGACGAGGGCCGGATGTGGCCCGCGGGCCGTACGTTGGACAGCCCTGCTTTACAGGATATCTTACAAATTGTTTCAGGTCCTACTTGAAACTTCTTTTTGTTTATGGCCGCATCCAAATTTTACAAACAAACCGACTCGAACAAATTATAAAAGGTTATATTCATTTTTGGATAAGCAAAACATTTGGCCGGATTAATAATTGCATGGGGAGCTTCGTAGCTGCAAGGTTACATAGTAAATGGACAACAAAATTAGAAGCAAAAAAGCGGCGCTATCTTACATCTGTTTTCATTAGGTTCTAACAGTAGGTTAACAAGTTGTTTAGTGATGAGGGTTGTTTCGAACTTTTCGAAAAACCACAGACAAGCTGACGTGCCACTTGATGACGATTTCATCGACCAGAAAAATAACGATAATTTTTAAATTTAGCTGTGCGCAATAATTCCGCTAGTGTCGCTATAAGCAAGCGTGAACATTCATTATCAAAGACAAAAACCGTCACTAATGCTGCTGGTTTTATTTTAGCAAGCGTGCACACCCATTAGCAAATACAAAAACCGTTTTACGAAAATAAGTTAGTAGGCAATAAGCACACATGGTGGCGTATGAGTGTAACGTTCCGAATAAGGACAAAGATTTTTTAGGATTATTGTTCGAAGAGACACGTTTGTTTGTCTGTAGAAAAACCTTTACAACAGACAGACGTCCAAGCAAGAACAACATTGATCAAAATTTCCGTGTAAATTTTCAAAGTAAATTGCGTTATAAATCACTTGTACACTAGCGCCGCCTGGTGACCTTATCGCTACAATACATTTTTTTCGCTGGTGCACGAGGGTGGCGGTACTGGTAGCGCTATCTGGTTACGGTTTGCTACTACAAAAAACTTTACACAAGTTTGGAACTCAGCTTGGACGTCTGTCTGCGCCTTTACCTTCGAGCATAGACTAAAGAGACATAGATATCCAAGTTGGGCTTCGCTGCATATAATCTCAAGGCAACATCATAAACTTGCCATCTGTAGGCCGTTGGGTGAACTAAATCATATCCACTCGGAAAAATATTATGGTACTCCTTATCATTTCAGTGGTGAGCTTGACCAGATTCTCACACCCAGAAAAATATCATGTTACTTTCAATCAGATTTGTACGGCGGTTTTCACTCGACTTTACAATATAATCTAGATGATTTGTAATTTCAATTTATTACAACAAAACTGCAAAGAAACCTCGCGTAATTTTACAAATTAGCATGAGTCACAAAATGTAAAAATATCATAGATACTCTCATCGAATTTTCGGAGGTGACAAAAAGAAAAAAGAGCTTCACATTCACTTAAATTATTTTAACATTGTTTATGTTGTACTTGACGTTCGTGAATATTGACGAAATAAGTTATGCTATGCTTTGCTCCTCGTTGTAAGTGAATTTTGAGGATATTAGGAGACGTATATAACAACGATTTTTAACGCAGTAATGTAAAACCTTAGTTAAAAATAGCGTTTAGCGGTATTCACCAAAATATATGTTGCATCGTTTTTAAATAGAACTTAAAAGAATGAGTGAAAATTTCCAAATTTGAGTTTCTCATTTCTTTGCAAATATTATTAAATCGATTTAAACATTCAAGCAAGGAATAATGAAATTGATAATGAATGAGATCACAAACAATAATCTGCAACGGAAGCTACAAACCGAATAGGAGAACATTCTACAGCATTATTTGACGGCTGAGGCAGAATTATTAACCCAATCAGTTCCGCAAAGGGATTAAAGCTGTAAAACTTTACACAAGTTTGGAACTCAGCTTGGACGTCTGTCTGCGCCTTCACCTTCGAGCATAGACTAAAGAGACATAGATATCCATAGTGGTTCTCAATCGATTATTAAAATTGGTACAAACAACAAATGAGTTATGCTAATGATGACTAGAGCAAGATATATAAGATATAATCACCTGACTTCATACATTTTGCTCGCAACACCTTTATAACGGTGCCATCTGATGACCTCAAAACTGTGATTATTAGCAAAATCAATTTATCATGCTCAATCCGCTAGATGAAAACGAAAACAAGGTAGCAATACCGTATAAGGATATTGAAAATTAGATGACAGGACCATACAATGATATTAAAAAACATGCTTCACCTTTCACCACCTTGTCATCACCAAATTAACAGTATACAAATTAGTTCAATTTTCGTTCACGCGCAACGAAACTCGTGACCGCTGCATACTGCAAGAGTAACGTATTGTGTACTAGTCATCTTTGGTTATGCTTAAAAACATATTGTTGAAACGACTATGAACGATTAGTCATACTATCTTTAGAATAAATAATTCATATCATGGTCATCTCATACATTGACATTAATTATAGTCCTGTTGTAATAAATTATTGTTATTATCTAGACCATATAGATTAGTCTGTTAAAAACACCGCACAAAACCAAGCCTGAAAAGATAGCAATTACCTTAATATTTTTCTGTGTGTGCTCATTAAATGTAGTTCACCCAACCGCCATCATACTCGGAGGGGCGCCACATTTTTGTTCCCCGTATTGTTGGTTGAGTTGGATATCTATGTTTCAATAATCTAAGCTTCGAGACATCAAATTAGTCTATGTTCATGGAAGCATTAATTGACTTGTTGGGACGGGGAAGCTGTCATTTTTTTTTGATTCTGCTGTAGAGAATCTTGCAGTAAATGGTGTCTATTCATGTTGTCTGAGGAATTGGCTCATTGTTCTCGTAAATTTGCTTTTGAAAAAATTTTTATCCATTTTTTACCACTAAACAATAAAATAATAACGGTTACCTTACCGCGTATTTTAAAATTGTCCAACATTTCATCTATTCAACCACATATTGGTTATTTTTATTCATCATGTGGTTATGCTGTTATTATCGTTTGAAATCTGATGGAACATTTGCCAGTTTCATATTGTTGATTGCGACAAATTTTCTCGCGAAAAATTCTTGTAGAAGTGCGCGGTTACGTCCAATCGCGGTAATATCTTCTACCAAAAGTGCGGAAATTGAATTTGCGCACTTTTTGTAGAAGACACCAACATGATTGGTTATACCCGAGCACTTCTACGGCGTTTTTCATGCACCTTGCGAGATAAATTCTCCCGCAATCAACAATATCCAATTGTACAGAATGTACCCGGGTACAGAAATAGACGAAGTCTGTTGAAAAAATCACTTTTTTCTACGATGAATCGGGCTCATGCATCCATTGATTAGAACTTTTGTTATAAAAAGGATTCTTACCTGTTTTTTCGTCAATAATTTCTTTAGTACAGTAGTGTCTTGAGGATGGCAAAGCTGACTCAGTTCTGAACGTGAATTCATATTTGATCTTCTTTCTTACTTATGTTGTTATCGGTCGTCATGGGCAACTCTAAGTGAGTAAACTATCCTAGAACGTCATTTAGGCTAACGTGCTGTACTAGGTGCTCAGGGCCTCGCATTGATTGCTGTAAATATCACATTATTGAGGAGGTAACCAGTGATTAAAAACAAACTTACCACAAAATCAAACCCTGTCACCAATCCGTAAATACAAGGTTCACCTAAATTCTGCTCGATCAATATAGCCTTGACAGTATTGATTTGGAAAAATTTCGGCACTAACCAAGTTTGCGCTATTTCTGGTTCGGTTTGTTTAGCGTTTTTTTTTGTTTTATTTTTAGATTTGTTTTCTATGTCACTTAAAATAATGATGTTTTAATCATAAAAACAATTTTTTTGTTCCTTGAATTTATGTAATCCCCAAGCGAAACATTGTGCCACCTTTAGTGTGGTTCAATTTTTATAGGGGATATTGATCTTTTCGAAGTTCAAGGAACGCTATAGGCAAACAAAAAACAGAATAACAAAAAATATTTTCCTTTTTCTCACATGTGTTTTTTTACTCGCGATACTGTTGCACAACAATGATCTTTTGTTCGCTTTTTGTTTTTCCTTAGACTTGATTTTTGAAAATACAATGATGTTCACAAATGATGTTAAGGCGAAGACTTCTTGAATCTTTTAGTATCTCTCTCAACATTTTTTTCTTTATAACTTCTTCCACATCACTTGTGAAATAAAAATCTGTGCACGATCTGCAAATCGATTTTGAACAAAAAAATAAAACATAAATTTTCTGATAGAAAGCATTGTTTACCAACTATTGAAGACTATTATCTAATGCAGAGTTTTTCACGCATTCCCCTCATCATCTTTTGGGTGTTTTTTTTCGTAACGACCAGTTCCCGGTGAACTTGTCGTTCGATGCAATATGTACGTTCACAGTACTGCTAATTCATTCTGCGGAGTTGATTTGTGTCATCTGGCTAACCTATGTCGGACCTTTTTAAAAGCTGTGGCGGTTTTCGAGTTTCAAATTATTTTACGATTTACGAAAATCTATCGCTTGTGTGATGAGTGCTGATGTGTTAAAACACGTTTGCGATCAAAAATCGAGTTTTGAAGATATGAAGAAACCAAATTTTTGGTGTAAAAATCAAACTCAAAAATTCTACGCTCCGAACCGTCAGACACACGCTGGCCAAATTGATGTTTGTCTGTTTTAATATATACTTCTATTTCTCCTCTTTCACCGTCACATTTTAAGTTTACCTTCGTTTGGTTTTCGCTATGCTATCTTTTGATTAACATGTTTAACATGTTTCACGTGTGCTCCACTTTAGAAGTTGAATTCGCTCCTCTGCTGTCAACTTTTTCATGTATTCGTTTTAGCACCGATTATTGTGACAATTTCCTTCTTTCATTTTCCTCGATCTCACTTCGAGTCACTCGCCGTTTGCGAGTGCATTGTGTTTGTTAGTATTTCTTTTGGCTAGTTATTCTTCTCATAATAAGTTACAATTGGTTTATTGGCTAAAGTAATTCGATTTGCTCTTGTTCTGTTTTTATTTGATCTCTCGATCGCCGTGACTTTCGACGCGTTCACACGATCTGTGCTAGTTTTCTTCATTTGTCTATACAAATGCATCATTACATTTCAACGTATTATGAATTTCTTAAGCACACTCATGCCATTCTGTGGGAACTCAAACTTCAATAGAAAAGCGGCCTTACACTGTGGGCACGTTCCACGCATTCCTTTTTACTCGGCTTATCTCACTAGTGTAACTCATTATCTAACGTGCTTTTTCTTACAGTTGTTGCATAGTTCGCTTGTTTGCGAATATAAGAAAACTTTGAGTCCGATGCAATTCATTTTTTAGAAATGCATGCTTTTCCATGTAAAATCACGCTAGCGATATTTCGAACCAGTTTGGGAATTCATTATATCTTTTCTACATTTCGGCGAACGTTGGCACGTGAAAATAGATTATTATAACAAAACTGAGGTTTTAGTGGCACCGCATGTTGTTCAACAAACAAACGAATTGAAAATCGTCACAAGTTATGTACAAATTTATCAACAGTCAGTACAACAGTCTGCGAAAATTTAAAAATTTCTACTGAACAATTAATAGACGACATTTCACATTGTAACATAAGAAAGCTCAGAGACATGCAAATGTATTTGTAGCAAACTGAAAAAAGAATGCTGCAAAATTGCAAATTTTAACATTTGCCCAAATCGATAAGCCTTCGGGGTCACAACTAACGCTAGTATCAATAAGCCATGATTACCGAATAATCTCTTTGCGAAAAACAAAAGTAAACAGGACTACTAATGCTACCACATTTGCCAGAATAATAGAAAAGCAATTTAATATTAACCTGTCCGTAATTTAGTTTTTATAAATCGAAGAAAAAACGCAGAGTGTTTATTTGCGAGAAATATACTAAATATTTGTGGTGCAGAGATTCTCAATTAATGTGGGTGTGTTGAACATGTTTACAGACGTCGATTTGACCGTTTTAATCCGTTTATGAGTGGAAAAGAAATACCATTTTTGTGCCCGTTTAGCATATTACAAACTTTATCTTCGACAAATTTAGTTATCGGTGGAAAATTTAAACTACCTAAAAAATCTGCCTCAATTCCAACGTTCGCCAGCTTGCAATTATTCTTATCGATTACAAAAAGATTGTTTCACAAAATAAATTAACCAAGTATATTCATTCACTGCTGTAAAAACAAGATAACAAAATGTTCGCTAGTATATTCCAGACTTGATTTTTTTTTCCAACGAGCGTATCTAGTTATCCTCAGGTTACCATGTCCCGGATCTGTCTGCTATTCTCTAAACGGATATTTCAACGATATTGAACAGGCAATATCTTTGCTAGTTTTCACTTTACTCCTCAACTGTAAACGACTTTTGATTTGATCTACTATTTTAGTAATTGCTGCGTGCGCATTTTTGCTAGCCGGTACCAGCTAACGCGTCGCTGCTTTACTTATATTTCACGTGCGTTTGTTTTCCTCTCTCACATACATCCCATTAACACTTTTATTCACTGCTTATTCTTGGTAGTTTTAAAATAAAATGTAGCGCGCCTTCCTACTTGTTACCACCGATCCCGCTTTCGTTCATTTCTAATGTACATGTCGTTATAGCTACTCTAGTTTAGTGTACTAACGTATTTTGCGCCGCAAAACAATCAAACAACTGAAAGTAGTCTAGTAGATAGTAGTGACTCTCTTCCATTCCCTGACCATCGGAAACAGCAATTCTACATGCAGCTTTCATCTCACACACCAACCTAAGCGCATATCAGTGTTCGTTCTTCAACGTAAGTCAGTTTCTCTGCTCGCCTCTAATCGGTACAAGTGAAACAGATGACACATCAAAAAACTTAAAATGCAGCCAATGACTTCTTTTTCAGAATCTTCAGTTCTTAATAGACTTTCTACCGTAGGGTGAGTAGCTGCTCTGGTGGATACTGGTGGTTACCGTGGCCACCGTACTGTGCTGTGGGTGATGATGGTGCTGTTGCGTATGTTGGTGCTGATGTTGATAGTGCTGGTGATGATGTATATGAGGATGGTGGCTATTATTACTGCTGGCAGCGACTGCGGCGGCGGTGGCGTTGAATTTATGCTACTGAGCGGATGGATGCTGCGCAACGTGCATTAAGTGTAAATTCTGTTGATGGTGGTTCTGCTGTGGCGCCCCAGGGGTCATATTCGGGTATACCGTAGGCATGATCTGGGGCGGTGCAGCCACAATAGGACACATCATTGGATAGTGCGGGGGTTGCTGCTGGTGCGCTGGGGCGTACGTTGGAGGACCCCCGGCAGCGGGTGATGGTTGCGGCCCCGGATGATATTGCTGATGCGGTTGTCCAGGCGAGGGCGTTGTCGATGGCGGAGTTGGTGCCAAATATTGTAGCTGAGTTGGTTGTGGAGTTTCGTGATAGATTCGATATGATTGGAATGGCGGGGCCTGGAAATGCTGTGGATGAATCGTTGGCGGATAAGGCGGGAACATTTGAATTGGTGCCGGAGCCAGTAGCGGCTGCCCAGTGGCCGCAGCGACTTGAATTTGAGACGCGGCAACGGGAACTACAATGAAAGAAAAAAAAAAGTTACTCTGTGTTATTCCCGTTGAGCTAGTTTTATTATTATTCAGATAAGTGTAGCCATCAAAACAGTTTGACGCAATTCAATTCAGCAAGACTGAGCTAGAGAATTAAAAACAGGGCGTCAAGTAATATGGGATACAATGTTTGTTAACAGTAAGTGAATATTCTACTTGTTTTAATGAAATGAATTTCTAATCGTAGTTTCTTGAAAAATTATTTTAAGATTCAATGATACTTTATGAAGTATTAAAATACGGACCATGTTGAGAAAGCTTAATTTCGAGCAGGATAAGTTCATCAATTGTATGATATATGGGGAATGACCGGCCTGCGGAGTGTCAGTATATCCGAGATATGACTAAATATAGGGTTAACTTCGAGTTACGATGCTGGATTACACGGTACCCAAAACCAATTTTTGATTTCATCAAGAATTGGTAAGACAGATATAAAATGCTAAAGATGGATCGAGCATAACAACTGTCTGTATTGTTGCACCCCAAAAAATACGGAGTTCTAATTTGGAAGCGTGATGTAGTTCGATATAAAAACATTATAATCTAAACACGGAATTCGTGTTGAATTTTTTAAGGTAAACAGTCATAATTTGCAAAAAATCTGAAATTTACCGTTATACAATTTTTTATTCTGAAACGGTACAAAAAGAACTACTCCTCAAATAGGCTTATTCAGCCATATTTGAAAAGTCCGTCTGAAGGGTACTTTTTAATTTTGGAAGTTGATCTTCTGTTTATTTGAACCATACTTTGCTGTTAACTATTAATTTTAAAGACAATAACATGACAAGCGCTACAATTTTACTAGCTTTCTCTCAGTCTCTTATAGACGATATTCGAACATTGTTGTTAGACCAGAATTGTACCTCCCGACCTACTGGAAAGTGATGAAAATATATTAATCATATTAGTTAACTGTAAAGCTTTAAACTCATCATTAGTGAGTAACCGTGGATCGTATTTGTTTTTAGTGCTTCATTAACCCATTTGAATTCGTTTGCTCATTTTTTGCATTCCAAAACAAACACAAATTAATCGAAAATTTTCATTGGAACTATTTACTTTCAATTTTCGTAAAAGGTACGAACTGTATTATTGTTCGGGCTCTAGAATTGATCCCAAACTTTTTTATCCCTCATTATACCATCCATTATATGATGAGAGAAAATATACGATTAGTTGTAAGTCATGGATTTAGTTCTTGGCGGAGATGATACATACTATTATCAATGCATTTGTACCAGATTTGAGGTTTCGCCCAAACCTTGCTCTCTGATGTCCAACTTTGAGAAGGTGATGATGAACCTAGTTGGGTGTAAAGAAAACTATGTTTTAATTTTAACGGCCACATTGGCGGTGGTTTAGTGGATTCAGGAATTGCCGATCGTTACATGCGTGGTTAGAAGAAAGAAGTGTTTCGAAATTACCTTTCATTGTGTTTGTTTTTTTTTTTAATTTTCTTTGAAAACACATTTCAGATGATTGAAGTGTTTTTAGAATGCTCAAAATATTTCTCACTGACAAAAACATAACATGCGGTTGTGTACACATTGTCCACTGAATTTGTATAAATAAATATCACAGAAACGCTCACAAACCAACCAAACAGTTTGATGAAGCGATGCCAACAGAGTAGTAGATATAATCAGTTTAGAAATTGGAGTATTGGAGTAACTTCAAGTAGCATTTTCATCGAAAAATGCTAACATACACAATTAGTAGTTCAGTCTGTTGATTTTGTTGTACACGATTCTCCTCCGTTGACAGATTTTTGCATGCAGTTTCTTGTATGAGCTAACGATTTCACACGCAACATTAAAAAAATAGTTATACCTTAGACCCATTGCGGAACATTTCAACAAAAAAGCCGTTTACAATTAAGAAAGGAGAACGAACTTGCACAGTTAAGTGGAGTTTTGCATATGAGTGCCCTGGTATTTAATTGAGTAGAATAGAAAAAAAAAGGTTTTTCTTTTTCTTGAAGACCACAGTTTGACGACCACAAGAAACGCTCACACAGAGAAACTATGACCAAGAATCCAACAAAACAAAAAACAAAAAAAACGTTTAGTTATCCTCAGACCGTTACCTTTCCGGATGCGCGTCGGTTGGCCAGCGTGTGGGTGTTGCTGCGTCGGCTGGAATGCGGTCTGCGGCGATGGCATTACGTAGGACATAATGATTGGCTGCGGGGCCACATGTTGCTGGCCCGGGTAGGCACTTTGCTGCGGCTGGGGTTGCGGTTGCTGCTGCTGTTGGGCCATCACTGGTCCCGGCGTTTGTGGAGTGTGAGGGCTAGAAGACGTGTGACTTTTAGAAAAAATAATTACGAGAAAATTGATTAGTACTTGGATGAGGTCCCTGTTTGCGTGCGGATGATATTTGTTAGTATTAACGGGTACAAGCGATAGGCGGCCGACACCATTGGGATTGGTAGAAGAGTATTGAAATGATTTTTTTACATCGGAAAGCACCCACTTCCACAATAAAACAAAAAAAAAGGTATATAATACTTACCGTGACGGGTTTGGAGTGCTGGGACTACGTGGGGTGAAAGGTTTCGCCGCTGGATTCAGCGTGAAAGTCTTCTTCGGAGCAACCTTTGCCGTACCGTCAGTATTGGTAGCGCCAGCACCACCACTGCTGTCAACCACTGATGTACTATTTTGACCAGTTCCACTGCTAGAATTGTTACCAGCAACGCTGCCGTTGCTACTGCTAGTTGATGTGTTGATCTGGTTAGGAAGTCCGCTATGTACAGTGGATTGAACTGTTTGCGGCGGGGAGGATGATGTCGCCTGATGTTGCTGCTGTTGGGTTTGCTGTTGTTGTTGGGACTGCTGTTGTGGAGGGGGCTGAGATTGGGGCTGTTGCTGCTGCTGCTGGGGCTGCTGAGATTGCATTATATGCTGTGGGGGCTGGTGTTGATGTACCATACTGGAAGGTGTTTGAGAGGATTGATTCTGCTGCTGTTGTTGTTGATGTGGTACATGATCTACAACGGAGTGTTTTTGAACTTGGGACAGAGGAGGAGAGGATTCCATAGGAGGTTGGTTAGGTGATGAATGATCTTGTTGTTGTTGTTGCTGTTGCTGCTGCATTTGTTGAACATTGTGTTGCGGAGGTGGTTGTTGATGCACATTTTGCATCGGTGGCTGCTGCTGGGGCGGGGCCAATTTGAAGTCTTGCCCGAATTTACGCAGATTGTCAACATCCATATCACGCGATCGTACTACTACTTGTCGTTGAGGTTGCGGTGGCGGTTGCTGCATTTGTTGTTGCTGCTGGGGAGGAGCAGGACCGGTGGCAACACCAATTATGGGTGGTGGAAGGACAACATGATGCGGTTGCATTACCACCTGTGTCTGAATTTGCTGTTGCTGCTGATCTGCAGTGACCACTGTGGGCGGCGGAATGTGCGTGGCCACAGCGTGATGTGGATGAGTGACATGCATTGGGGGTTTACCCATGGACTGCATCTGTCCTGGGGGCATCTGCTGGGGACCGAGCGAGGGTGGTGGCTCATTATAGTTTACCGTCGCAGCATTCGGATATTGCCGCGTAGCGCGTTGAGGCAATGGTTTAGAACTACTATTTACATTCATGTTACTACTGTTCGACATATCTCCTCTTCCGTCGCCGTTCATTTTGTTCATGTTATTGTTACTATTTACAACCGACGGTTGGTTGTGTTGCTGCGGCACTGGCTGTTGTTGCTGCTGTGGTTGCTGCTGTTGATGGGGCTGATGTTGAACATGCCCATACGGCGATGGATTAGTATGCATTCCATATTGAGACCCATGAGGGTTTGGTTGCTGCATTCCTCCACTATGCTGATTGCTGGGTGGTTGCGGCTGTTGAGGTTGAGCTTGTGCCTGTTGTAATTGTTGCTGTTGCTGCTGCTGTTGTTGCTGTTGTGAAGCCATTGACATATTAGGATAACTGTTTTTGTGGGGTGGCGCCTGAGGGCTCGGGGGCTGTTGTTGCTGTTGTTGCTGCTGCTGCTGCTGGGGAGGTCCACCGTTATTGGTTATTGGTGGCGGAGTGCTCCGAACAGTCAACTTGCCAGCCTGACCCGGTTTGCGCTTTGCGGGCACGATGTATTTAGCATTCGATGGCATCACTGAGCTATTACTGTTGTTTTTATCGTTCATACTATTAGAACTTTGTGCTGGCGAAAGAGTGCTCGCAGACGACGGCTGTGGACTGGAGTTAGACGGCCGAGATACAGCTGCGAAAGCCGATTCTTCGTCACCGTTTTCTAAGTCGATACGATCTTTGTACACCGGATTATTCTCTATTTCATTGGCAATTCGTTCTGCTTCTGTTTCCTGTGCCTTAAAATCATCCGAATCTTTCTTCTGTATCTGCACCGTGTATCCGGAAAGCGACTGATCGAACGTTGATTGTACACCGTAAATCGTTTCGTTCTTGTGGAACATATCATTCACGTCCCATCCGTTGGCATTGGCGTCGAGTTCCAAGTTGAATTCGCAGTCGCCATTCAGAGTGCCACTTTCGTCCCACGGTTCAAGTTCGCGTTCCTCCGGTCGGCCGTTGCCGTTGCAACGAGAAATGGCGGTATCGGTCTTAAATGTGTCTCTGGTAGCGTAATCTAAGTCAACATCTTTGGCAGCAATACTGACGATGTCGCTAGGCTTGAATATGAGCCGGTCGACTACCGAGTCTACGATAATTTTGCTGTCGTTATCTGGGCCGACCTCAATGCGATGTGCCATTTCCAGCACAACCTGTTGGGAAGCAAACAGAGGAATTAGCGTTTGAATAATGTTCTTTCTAAAAACACAGATGTTAAAATTGCTTTTGTCTTCCTTTTGAAAAGGTATACCGTGTAAAAACTGAAGTTATAAATGAGGCAAAATGGGCTCGAATGTTGTGTATCACTGAACTGTGTGTACGCAACGCTCGCCAATTTCACTCGCTTTTTCTTAGTGATGATGGCCCCGATG
Organism: Wyeomyia smithii; assembly: GCF_029784165.1. NCBI lineage: Eukaryota > Metazoa > Arthropoda > Insecta > Diptera > Culicidae > Wyeomyia > Wyeomyia smithii. The sequence goes on from NC_073696.1 coordinate 204,999,616, forward strand.
ATCCCGACAATCTAAGTGTTGAATAAAATTCTAGTTTCTGATAGTTTAGTTCGCTTTTGAATTTGATTGATATCGGACCTAAATTATAAATATATGTATAGCACATATATGGGCGTCGTTGTATGAAATATACCTCTTAGAAGAAAGGCAAAAAAAAAAATAAAAACTTAATAGCACAAACCCAGAACCAAGTTTTTTTTTAATTTGGGATCCCGAACAATTTTAAATTTATCGAAAGTCCATCGGTTTTGTCTTCTCTTGCCACTTTTTTTCTCAAATTTGTATGGGAAAACCTACTTTTTTGTATTTTTTTCGTGGAAAATCAGGTTAATTTGCTAAATGTTCCTCCATGATTTATCATTTTATGTTTATTTATCACAAGGTAAAGCAAAGCCTTGGTGCTACATTCCGATTCGAAACTCGACCTTCTGTTTATTATACACAGACTTCGCAGCCAACTGTTAAGTGTACAGGACAATTGCGGGGCTAGCGCTATGATACTACCAACATCAACAGTCTCTCCCGAGCCAAGACTCGAACCTACTCGAACTGGCTTGTTAGGCCAGCATCGTACATTGAGACCAGCTGGGATTTATTTATCACATTACATAGAAAAAACGGCGTTTATATCTTTTCTTGAGACTTTATGTGATGAAAAAATTACGCAAAAAAGTCTATCCACTCCCAATCGGATATTACGATTTAAGTGTGTTTTACAGAGTTTTAGTTTGAATTCTGAATAAATTTCTCGAATGTAAACAATGTGTCTAACTGTCATTTGGTGCTCTTGAAGTTTTCGTGCTTAAAATTTCATGTTCGTGTGGACTTATCACTGCGACCAAAGACCTTTGATCTATTGTGATTTTTTTTGTATGAACCCTACTGCGACCAGTAGATTTCGATCTTTTGTCCGGACGTTTTTGCTGTTCGCACATTTTTGTTTTTTAACTTTTTGCGGTGTTACTTATTGAGAAGTAACCTGCTCCGTGCTTTTGTCTTCTCCTTCAGACTTAGTAACCTACATCCTTGCTTATCGATCCTATTAATCCCCCTACAAGCTATCACTCTAACAGCGTATAACGTGCTATATAGTCTAATCAGTGCACAATGGTCGAAAAATTAAGATTTCGACCAAAATTAATTTGTTGGTGTCAAATTGTTGGTTTTCTACTGTAAATGATTCTGTCTCTCGAGCAAAGTGTTTCAGTGGCAAGGGTCTGTCCATAAATCACGTGAATTGAGGCAAATCTTATTTTTTTCGAAACAATAAAAAAAATTGTCAGTGTATACAAGCGAATAATTATACTAATTTTAGGTTTTCTCGATGTGTTTTGGACCAAACTAGTACGATATACGATGAATTTCGTTGATAAATCACCAAGAAATTCAAAACTTACATAAAAAATGGAAAACTTTTAATCATCTTTTTCTACAAAAACGCAAATTTTGCGCAAACTTTTAACACTTATTCTTGAAGAGCACAAGCAGGGCTTTCAGGCAAACTATCAGGAGCTGTGCTTATACGTGCTTATATTTAATGTTTTCAATGGTCAACGTTAGGAAAATTTCGCTTTTTTTCTACGTGGCCTGCGGTAGACTCTATAGGGTTGAAATCAATTACTCTTTCAGTTTTATGAAGCTAATATAATAAACCTCTAATTGTATGCAAATATGCCATAACAGATTTAGTAGGATTTTATATATTCCGACATATTCAGAAAAACTCTTTCCCTTAATTTTTGAGAAAGGTAACTTTGGAGGCGTTGTTCAACATGAACCGTTCTATACATCAAGATTTCTTCGAGAAATTTTGAAAATATAGACCAAAAACTACAAAATGATGAGTTAAAACATTCTTGAGCCTATACTTGAAAAAGTTCTTTTGCCATCGAGTTGGCTTGGTTCTACTCAGATTCGAACCTATCGCCACTCACTTGCCAAAGCGGACTCTGTAACCTTGCTCTACATCTATTGTGATATTGCCCAGGTGTTTTCTGTACTCCGAACTTCATGTTATTGGCAGTATCACTATTGAAGTAAGCGGGGTCCATACGAAAAAAATGTGATACGTTTATCATTAATATGCGTGCTTGTGTGTGAGTTTTACCTTTTGGTTTCAAGCTTACTATACGACTATACCGAGCCCATGGTAGCGAAAATTTTTCCGTGATATTTTTCAGCAAAGCAAAGCCTTGGTGCTACATTCCGATTCGGAACTTGACCTTCTGTTTATTTATACACAGACTTCGCAACCGACTGTTTAGTGTACAGGACAATTAACGGGCTAGCGCTACGATCCTATTGACACTAACAGTCTCTCCCGAGTCGAGACTCGAACCTACGACGCCTGGCTTGTTAGGCCAACATCGTACCTCGAGACCATCTGGAAGTTTTTTTTTTAATTTCTCAGCATTCAGCACAAAAAGTGAAACGTAATTGAACGCAACTGTGTTGATGAAAAAAAGGAAATTTCGAGAGTATTGAGGAGAAAGGTAAATTGTGAGAGAGTAACCCAAACCAATTATTGAAGAAACAATGGTTTAGAAAAAACGCGCATGCTTTGGTCTCCGAAGGACGCTCTAATCGAGTAGAATTCGCCGCCGCACCAAGTTGATCATCTACAAGACATTGATCTCTACGTTCATAGGGCGTGGACTATGCTTGTGGAGAAACCACGCGCCCTTGAGGTCTTCGAATGAAAGGTGTTGCGTACCATCTTCGATGGATTGCAGATGGATAACGGAACGGAACGACGAACGAACCACGAGCTGCAGGGGCTAGTAGGGGAGCCATCTATCGTCCACATAGATTGGCAGGTTGCTGTGTGCTGGGCATGCCGTAAGTATATCGAACGACAGCGCGGTAAAGATGGTTTTTGAAACCAATCCATCACAACGATACGGAGCGGTACATAGCGGGCGAGGTGGATCGATCAGGTGGAAAACGATCTACGGACCCTACGCAAACTGTAAAAATGGCGAACTGCAACGCGGATCGATAAAGAAGCATAAAATTTCCTATTTTTGACACCAAATGTCTTAAAAATCGAATCTTCATCTTCATGCTCTTTGAGTAGTATAGATCGCTTTCCATGGGAGTCAGATCAATATTCGAACTCTCCCAGAGTTATTTCTCCGAAAAAAATTCTGGGGCAACACCAGATCTTGAGGTTCTATGCATTTCTTTCAATTTCGGTTATTTCATGAGGAACAATCAAATTTTTTTATCGATCAAAAAATTGAAACTCTGATCGCTTTAGCATTCCACAGCCCAAAGTTCGTGGTCTGATCATACTAAGGTTTGAACCTACAACCACCTGTATGTCAAAACGACTACGGAGCTCCCGTCTCCTGACCTTCATCCGCTCGAGCATCTCTGATCAATTTTGAAAATTAAGGTCAAGGAGCAAAAGAAAACAAGTATCAAAAAATTGCTAACAATTTGTCTGACTTGGTTCGCATTCCCAAATAAAAGCGAAAATGTATTGTTGTACAATACATTCAACAATAAATGTTGTAGAATAAAAATTACTCATAATCTCAGTGTTAATTTGTAGCTTCATGATGGCGCTGTATAATACCCATACAGCCTAAATAATTCATTTGAAGCCTTCTCTAGATGTGAATAGAGTTGTTTAATTTTTGTTTCCCTATTCACAGCAAAGTGAAATTAGTATCTCATCGACATTCTAAGAGGTTGCAGGTTTTACTGTCAATTTTTAGGATATCGACCGTCTGACTTTTCGGCACAAAGAAGGCGCTACCGTATAAAAAAACCTTCAATCTAAACCAACTGTCACGTTTTATTCCTAAATTCCCCCCTCTGTCTTCTGCTGTATATAACTGCATCGGCACATAAGACGACATACCCAAATGTGTGTTTCGTTCGACGTAGAAGAACTAGCAAAATTCTATACTCGTGGTGTGTATGTACGCCTTACAAAAAATGGCCAACTGCATAGAGTGTTCGCACAAAGGGAGAGCTAGCAGCACGCTGATGCATCGTTGGATGCTAAAACAAGGTTATATGTATAACAAAACGGACCTTCCGTTTTCAAGCCGAACTAAGCGCTGCGAATGAAAGCTGCCCTTATGCACTGTAAGACACACCGAAGGAGCATAAAGCAACATGCCTTCTACATATCCTGCAGAATGGAAGCTCAATAGAAAGAAACGACCAGACTTCGCCATTTGACGTTGTAGCTCTGTTGGGGAAGGGGTTTACAACATTGCGCGAAAATCAATAACACACACAGGACTATATTGTACCATTAATTTCTCTATGTTCGCAATTAGGATAAGCGATTCGAAATTGAACTGCTGAAAATGCGGGTTAAGTTATTTTATCAGCAATCAGCTGTACAAAAGCACATTAACTGGCTATGTGTCATTAAAAAGTTTTCGACATTTTAATATCCCACAAACCAGCACAAACTCAATTTGAATGAGATGAAATAAAAAAGGAATAAGTGTGATTCTTTTGTTCCAAGTGGCACATTTCTATTTTTTCTTAGTGAGTAATTTCGACAAGCGATTCACGTCAGTCTATACGTACCTGAAATTGTGATGAAAATGTCCGGAATACGCCCTCGAATATAACACCGGACGCCGTCTGGACCTGCACAATGTTGCCGACGTGTGATGTGGCCGCATGCATAAAAAGCGAGTTGCTGTAGATGCCGTCCGCCGTGATCGAACGTTGCCGTTGGGTCCTGGGTAAAAAGTGCATAATGGGAGAGGATGATTTTAGTTTACTAGCGAAACTGGTGAGTAGATTTATTTATTTGTAGGTTACGAGTATTGGATATCGAAAACGTGTTTGATACACCAATAAAGAACTTGTTTTGTCATTCTAAAATAAAGCACACGCTTGGTTTTCAATTTATGCACAGGGTGTTCTCTATGAATTTTCTATCAAATCGTTCAAGTCTAAATCCTGTTCAAATGCTAAACAGGAATGAAAGAGGTTACTTTTTCTAAAACAGAGGACGAAGAAAAGTAAAATGGCAGTTTTTGAAGGGTACGAAATTAATCCAGAGAAACTAAACTCAAACAAACCCGATTTTTTTTCGAAAAAAAATTTGCTCTTGAATGAGGTTAAACTATACTGCCTATAATCGCATACCAGTCCCATATGGATTTTCATCGTTTTTGAGTTAAATATCAGAATCCATCTATTTCCTACTTTACTATCGATTAAGGAAACAAAAAAGTATGTTTTATCTGGAAAAAGTCAGAAAAAAATGTGAGGTAAAATTGTCCCATCTTGAAAATAATCGCAGTTCAGTCCCACCAGATGTTTTTCCTGAGTATGGCCATATTTTTTTCTTCAATCCATATGACAAATATTTGGTGCTATTTTTCAAGCTTTTTGCTGTCAAAATCATCAAATAATTACTTAATGCAAGGTTGTTTCAAATAAATTCCATACAAAAGTTAATTTCAAATAGACACTGAAACTGCAGCTTTTTCAGAGGGTTCGTTCCCGAAAGGTTATTGGTTTCGTCAATCAGAGATTTGAGCAATGCTGCTTTCTGTAAGGAGTTTTTTTTCCTGTGGATGATCTGCTCACTTCAAATGATCATTCAAGTTGAAATTGTCAAAACTCAGAAGGAAACTCTTTCAGTTGTACCTCTTTTCATCGCCGTCGTCTTCCGTCAAGTCACTGTTGTAATGGAATTGGAAACTTTCCTTTCTCAATACCACTTTTCCAATATGCTAAATGCACGGGCTAATCCGGAATAATTTTATTCAGCACGCATTACGAAACACTGAAGACAGAAATTTCAGTAGCTTATCCAAGACTTTAACATTATATTTGATTATTTGCTTTTTCAACGACGACCTTAAAGTCGGGGTAAGCAATGGATAGACGTCTCCGCCATTCTCCATGCAGCATATTTGGAAGCTGTCTGCGGCCATGAACGTCTGCCCATTCAAAATACTTGAGAAAATTATGACTATTCCTACACCGAGTGGTTGAAAGTGAGACTGGTATGCGATTATTTTGCAACTCGACGGCCTAAATAATCGCATATCAGTCTCTTCCTTGTTTTTTATTGTATTTTCCACAAAAAAGCAAATTCTTCAATAAAGAAGTTATGATTAAGGTCTATTTCATAACATCATGTCGAAAAAATAAGAATAACCCACCCCAAACAGGTGAAATACCCAAAACAAGAAAAATATCTACTAGCGCTGTTTTCTCAACTCGATGATTTTCCAGATGGGACTGATATGCGATTATAGGCAGTATAATACTTTTTTTTTATAATTTACCCTCACTTACCATTTTACCATCTCGTCGACATGCTCGTTTCAGTATTAGATAACATAACAGATTTTCATACTAAAAAGTAATCTGAATTATTTTTTTGTACATACATTTTTTTACATTTTGCAAGGGAGCTCCGCTATATTAATATCATTGAATACCTTTCTCAGGTTTTAGTAAAAAATTCGAATTCCAGTGAAATTGAACAAGCTTTAGCCAGAAATAACAAGTTAGGCGATTCGTACAAGTACTCTTGAACTTAAATTTTCATTTCTCACGAAGAGCATGATCAGGCATTTCACAAAACAGAAAAAAGTGTGGCTGCGTATACTAAAAACTGTACATATTGTATGGAATTTGCATTCAATTGTAGATGAAAATATGTAAAGAAAAGTCAAAAAAAAGCTACTACCGAATACATACGCTAATTCATTGCTTACGTTTCGTACCAGTATAGAAAGAACACTTCGTGAGATTTGAAGATTTAATATGCGAAACATTTTTTTTAAATTGACCGAAAAATTAAAAAAAAAACAATTTTTGCCTAGCGAACTGAACTGAACAAAAAAGCACTACCATCTGCATAATAATGTCGTCATCACTATCCCGTTTGTAGGATCCTATGTTAACCGTACTGCTGTTGTAAATATATTGTGTCAAGTATAGCAAAAAAGATAAAATACATTCTACGCTTTGCTTTCAATATCTTGCAACACAGTAGAAAAAACAACGTCTCGATAGCAATATAGCATTAACCGGATATACCATTAATCCGATAAAATGCAGCTCCAGGTATGTATGTGCAAAACAACGAGACTCGTACCATTATTGCTGCAGTTACTCTAGTCGCCTCAGGATCAATCGTTCAAAACATAGATATCGCATATACTTCACAAAGTTGTTCAATAATTAGTTCGTTTAGGTAAACTTTTCCGCCTTACTCTGCTGTCCGGCTTTCCTTTCTACTTTATAGACTTTTAATTGCACTCCGGATGCGTCGTTATGTGTAGGTATTTCTTCTTTAGCAGTAGTTTTTAATTCTATTTTGACAAAGTGCTGCACTTGTCGTTCACGCTTCCTACATACACACGCGGAAATGTTTGTTCTCACAACACATGTCAGCCATTGTCAGTGGTAATGTCACAAAACACTACCTCACGGCATAGGAGCAGACTCCGAGGTCCTGTTTAGCTCTTGAATGTTCACTATCATTCACAACTTTTCTCACGCTTTCCACTCTTTCGCTCGCACGGGCCTCTCCCGTTCACGTTTGCGACCGGCTCCCCATTCCGCCACCTTTTACCACGCTAGTTTTGTCGTCGTGGTGGTCGCGGTATGTAGCAACTGCGGCGTTTTCCCTATCCTCTGATGTATGTGTATACCACGGCACCGTTCTCATAAAATCCGCCTATTCCACACGCCACTTGCACTTGCAGATCCTTTTCTTGACCACCTGCCACCACGCTAGCCACAAAAAAGGGTGGATATGCTCTATATTTGCCTAATGCATCCACGTTGACGATTGATAAAGCAATAATTAGTGATCCTCTTTATAGATCAATCAGGCAGGAATGGCCTCCGTTTTTTCAGTTCTAGATCAAAACCGACGATGGTTTGCGAAAATGTTCATACACAAGCACGCTCGGCCATAATGAATTTTCCGTCTCCTGACGAAGGCGAATCCCACAAACAAGCACCCATTTTGTCATGATGTTTCAAGACGGCGATCCATCCATAACTATTATGCTTAACACTATATATAAATAAGTTAGTGCCTAGTTAAATGGTAACTATTCAGAATGAAAAACTGCTCGAGTAACAATGTTCGTACAATTGTAATGATTTTCTTCCTCCTCCCAACGTCCGATGTGAACACTCTTAGGCGGATAGATGCAATAGGCAGAAGTTAAAACTAAAACTCTAAATATATCGCAGTTTTTCTTCGTCTTCTTCCCGTGTGCGTGCAAATTCCTTTACTCCCTTCCGTCTCACTATATCAAGCCGAACTAAAAAGGCATCCAAAAAGAATAGCGTTCGTTTTTTTCCACTTTTTTAATTGATAAATTCACCTAAATTTATATTATTATCACAATCAAGTTACAGCGTTCAGTACACATTGCACCTAGGACAACGAAAAACAAAAATGGAGGAAAACCGATTTCCGCGACGGTATTGTCGCGTTTTCCTCGTGAAACGAAATGTGCCACGCAGTTTTGGTCTGACTGACTACAGAAGAGCCGCGGCGGACTGATTAAGCTTTTCTTCCGGATTCCGATGACTAAACAGACGGGTCCGCGACGAACCGACCGACTGTCCGAGTCCCAAGAAACAGACTACGAGTGAATGAGCGAGCAACTGTACCGTCTTTCTGATGTGACAACGAGCCAGACGAGACGACGGTCGGACCGGTGGGTGGTGGTGGTGGCGCATGGTAGCAGCGGCATGCGGTCGGAAAATTGGAACACGGGAGAGTCGTATTCATCGAGCAAGTGAAAAAACAGATCGATACCATGCTTCAGCTGTATTATTTTGCCATGAATTAGAATGGTTCTCGCTCTCTTGACTTCGAACCGTGGCGCTGCATGTCGTGTATCCCGATGGGGTCCATTTGCGACGAGAGTGAGACGCATTTCCTCCATTTTGGGTGTGTGTTTGTGAGCGATGAGGAAGGTTATTCTCATTAATGCTGGTTCACTCGGCTATGGGATGCGGGCATCACGATGGCAAGTATGTTTAGACGGTTGACTGTGACGGTGTCATGTGTGGCGTTTGATATATAGTGCCGGTCAGTCGTGTGAATTGGTGGAGCCGCTAAGTGCTTTGTGAATCGAACGTGTTCCGTTTGCATATTAGTACCTGTATTACGTGTATCATCATATCTGTCGGCTGTGAAAAAAACTTTTCAATATTGTTGGCCGCCATTCGATGGCAGTGAATGACACTTTAGGACGAGCTACCGTTTGTTTACATTTGGTTTCGGTTGGATAATTATCGAAAAATTCAAAAGTAGCGGTAGTATATGAAAATAAATTGTCAGTCCCATAGTCCCATAGATTTTAACCCTCTAGTGCCCAAGTTAATTTTCAGACGGACTTCGAAAAATTCACTATGAATCTGTACAAACATTTTTTAAGTATTGATCAAAGCTTTTCAGAGGTTCAACTGAAGACAGTCTAAAGGCGGCATTGGGCACTAGAGGGTTAAGCTTTCGGTATCGCCAAGAGATCAACGAGGCTCATATAAGAAAACAGTAATACGATGAAGCATCATAACTTTTAAGATGAAGTAGCTCAATGGCTTTTGAGATTACCGTTGAGCAATAATTATTGAGCGATGATACTGAAGTATCGAGGTAGAAGATCCTGCCTACGAGTGTCTCGCTTTCTCATAATCCTGGAAATCAAGTCGGCTCCACTTAGAATTCAACCGTAAAAGAGTCATTTTTACGCAGGCATAACACCAAAAACGGCTTCATATTGCCGGATTTTTCGTTTTAAGTTTTCCAAGTTTTTACAAGATAACTTCAATATTTTTTTAGTACTATAATAAATGTAAATAAGTATATAATAAGTTTGTGTGACCAATCACAAATGGTGACTTCTCAACACTGTTAGAAATTTGTAATTTTAATTTTTAGAGTTTGTTTGCTTTCGCAATTAGGACTTATTATTCGTAGGGATTTAAACCTACTTGTCAAAAAAGGGAGATGAACTTACACATATCTTAATTGCTAACTTATTGGCTATAAAGAGAGCATATCGTAGCAATTGAGGATTGCAACGATTTTTGTCGGAAATTGTTAATAATTTTGTCTGACATAGCTTCTAACGTGTCTCACGTGTAATTCGAGTGTACCAAACCAAGGAGGACGCTTGAAAATCATTTTCAGAATTTCATTCTGAATCCTTTGAAGCGTTTTCTTCCTTGTTAAACAGCAATTTGACCAGATCGGTACAGCATAAAGCTGTACCGATCTGGTCAAATTTGTTTGTAAATCAAAAGTTTATTCTTAAAACAAAGTTTAGAATACCTGCTAATGAGTAGATACAAACATCTCGTATATTTGTTGCACTTTGCTTGTATACTTTCAATATGCTCTTTGAAAATTGTTTTTTTTTATCGTTAATTAGTCCCAAGTACTTAACCTTGTCAGACTAACTTAAAATAACCCCATTCATCTTGACAACGTGATTATTGTTCGGCTTGAGAAAAGAAGCCCTAGCCTTATGAGGAGAAATTATCAACTGAGTTTGCAAGTAGGATTCTTCCTATAATATCTAAACTTTTCTGCAATCAATTGCAGATGACACGAAGATTTTTTCCTTTTACGGAGATGCTTGTGTCATCGCAAAACAATGACTTTGTGCATCCTGGAGGTAAATCAGGAAGATCTGAAGTTAATATGTTGTACAGAACTGGAACAGGTTCAGTCTTGGACCTTGAGGCACACCTGATCTGACGGGAAATCTATCGGATTTTGAATTCTGGTAGACAACCAGCAGAGTTCGATCAGTTAGATATTTTTTTAAAATTTTGATTAGAAAAATTGGAAAGTTAAAAGTTAGCGATTCCACAATCAAATCTTTATGCCAAACACTGCCGAATGCATTTTCTTTGTTTAAAAAAGCAGTAGCACTGGAATAACCTTCATATTTGTAAGCTCGCATCATATAAGTAACTCTGAGCAATTGATGAGTAGTGGAATGCCCATGGCGAAATCCAAACTTTTCATCTGCAAAAATTGAATTTTCATTGATGTGTGACATCATCCTGTTGAGAATAATTCTCTCAAACAGTTTACTTATCGAAGAAAGAAAACTGATTGGTCGACAACTTGAAACCTCAACCAAATTCTTATCCGGCTTCAAAACTGGAGTAATTTTTGCATTTTTCCATAATTTGGGAAAAATGCAATTTTGAAACATCTATTGAAAAATTTTACTAAAAATTCTACTGTGCTCTCAGGAAGATGTTTGAATAATATGTTGAAGATTCCATCGTCACCAGGTGCTTTCATATTTTTGAAATTTTTAATAATTGTTTTAATCTCATTCAAGTTAGATTAAATTATTTCTGCAGTTAAAAAAACCTGGGAAGAAATTAACCCTCTAGTGCCCAAATTAATTTTTAGACGAACTTAAAAAAAATCACTATAAAGCTTTATAAACATTTTTGAGTTCTTATTGAAGCTTTTTAGAGATTCAACTGAAGACCGTCTAAAGACGGCACTAGGCGCTAGAGGGTTGAATCAAATTGAAGTGTGACTTCATTTTTAATTGGATAAGGAAACATTTATTTTTCTATATTACACACGCCTTTGGTATATGTTATTCATATCGTATGAACAGGTCCTTGGAACTTTTAAAATATGAATTCTCCTTCCATTTTTTTCCTTTGTGACCCATCACTGCGACCAGAGACACTGGATCTATTGTGATATTGCCCAGATGTTTTCTGTACTTCGCACTTCATATTATTTGTATTACTATTGAAGTAATTGACACGCTTATCATTTATATCCGTGCTTGTGTGTGACTATACCCTTCCGTTTCAAGCTAACTGCTCTACTATACGAAGCCTCTTTTCATTCTACCAATATCGCCTAATGGGACACCAGCAACAATGTTCAATTCTAAGAGATGGCGCTGCAGTGGTAGTGGTAGTAAAATCGAAATTTCAACGAGCATTTCGCTTGATGACCGGAAAAACTGCTATTAGTTACTCTGTTTTTGTATTATTCTAACTTTCTAGTACTTACTTTTACTATATTCAATCTATTTTTATCAAAAAACTTGATTTTGCTTTACTACTATATTGAGTCAACGGAGTTGTATAAGAAAATCAAGTTTTTTTGATAAAAAAAGATAGCATATAGTAAAAGTAACTACTAGAAAGTTAGACTAATAAAAAAATAAGGTAACTAATAGCAGTTTTTCCGGTCAATAAGCAAAATGCTCGTAGAAATTTCGATTTTAATACCACTACAGCGCAATCTCTTAGAATTTAACATTGTTTCGGGTGTCCCATTACAATTCCCTGAAGAGAACTGTTATACGTTACTCAGACCACGTTTATTCTAGGAGGGACTTATTTTTGTTAGGAGGAGAGTCAACAGGGGTTTTGTAGGTAGAATTCAACTTGAAGGAAGAATACGTGTAGTAGTGGAGTTTTTTTTCTAGTGAAGTTTTATTCAAATGATGGAAAAATAAATTGTTCACAATTTTGTTTCGAGTAGGTTGCGTTCCTAAAGTGCGACTAAAACCATTTCTTCAAATCGTCCATTTTGGAAAATTTTTTACATTCACCAAGATTCGTATCTCGATCTGCTTAGTAAGTTACTTTGAAGAAAATTTCTTGAAAAACGGCTGCATCTACGTGAAAAGTTTTGGAAGATTTCTCACCAAACAAACATGTGGAAAGGGCCTATCTGCCATATGTAAACAAGCCACATTTTCAAGTTTTTCAACGAACACAAGCGTAATCTACTCGTACAATTAAGATTGTTTGACTAAAACAAAGTTCTTGAATCAACAAATTTCGTTGGTAAGGGTAGATTTCGCTTGAATTAATAAAAAAAAGAGAAAATTGGGCTTGTTTACAAATGGCAGATAGGCCCGTTTTCATATGTTTGGAGAGATTTGTTATTAGGTCATGTGGAAAATTTTTGTTGAATTATTTTTGTTTGTTTATTTGTTCTGGAGAGACAAAATTACTGCTGAAACTTTGCCGAAGACATTATACCAATTAAACAAACCGTTTTGGCTTTGATTTTTGCCTTTTTCCTAGAAAGGTATAGCAATCACTGGAAACACCAAAGGTATAAAAGTGCTCCAAAGGGTCGAATCTCGTATATCAATCGACTTAGTTTGACGAGCTGAGCATTTTCTGTATGTGTGTGTGTGTGTGTGTGTGTGTATGTGTGTGTATGTAACGCTCTCCCAATCTCACTCGATTTTCTCATAGATGGCTGGACCGATCTTCATGAAATTAATTGCAAATGAAAGGTCTAGTTGCAACATAAGACCCTATTGAATTTCATTGCAATCGGATTTTTAGTTTAGAGGTTATGTTTAATAATGTGAAAATCACGAAACATCATTATCTCAGAAACTACTCAACCGATTTTAACAAAATTGATTTTAAATGAACAAGCTCCTTAAAAAACCCTTAACTTTTGAGTTTCATGAAGATTGAACGTGTGGTTCAGAAGTTATTTAAAGAAACGTGTTCAGGAGAGTGTTTAATCTCACTCATGTTTCTCAGAGATGGCTGAACCGATTTCCACAAAATCAGTGTCATTTGGAAGGTCTAATTGCCCTATAAGACCCTATTGATTTTTTGTAATAGGACTATTACTTTGCCTGTTATGTTTAAAAATGTGAAATTCAGCTATAAAAAGGATTATATTCCGAAGACTACTCACTCACTTTTCTCAGAGATGGCTGAACCGATTTCCACGAAATTAGTGTCAAATAAAAGGTCTAGCTGCCTCATAACACCCTATTGAATTTCAATGTAATCGGTCTATTACTTTGTCTGTAATGTATCAAAATATGAAAATCACGAAACTTCATTATCTCAGATAGTACACAACCGATTTGAACAATATTGGTATCAAATGAACGGGCTAGTTAAAGGTTAATTGATGAATTTTATAGTGATTAAACACGGTTCAAAAATTGTGAAAAGAAACGATGACTTTTCAAATTCACTCGTTTTTCCAAAAATAGCTGGACTAAATTCAACAATCTTAGTGTCAAATGAAAAATTTGGCTTTCCTATAGGTTCCCATTTTATTTGACTATAATCGTATTTTTATTCCAACCGTTATGTATTAAATCATAAAAACAACGAAAGTCTATTATCTCAAAGATCACACGACTTATTTGAACATATCTAGTGTCATTGGAACGGGTTGTCTCTCAAACTCACAAGTAAGAAATTTTAAAGCAATTTGATATATGGTTCAAAAGTTATGAAAAGAAACGAAATTCAAAGACTATTTAAAACTGTAACTGCTTTGATCAAAACATATGGCCTCAACAAAATTTAAATTTGGTATTGTGCTATACGTACGTTCCCGGTATTGCTTGTGATTGAAGTGTACGAAATTTAAAGTCATTTCTTTTATTTCGCTATTTCTTCAGCACGAATATTTTACTCCTAATTGATATTTTTTTTAACTTTTGAAGTACAATACTTCTCTCAGGAAGTTCAAATACATAGGGATGTGAAATGAAAATCTAAAACCAAAAAAAGTGAAAAATATGTCCAATTTCAAATGCTAATAAATCGGTTATTATTCGATGGATCTCCTTCGTTCTTGCAGCAATAGATTGGAAAATCTTCTAAGATTCTTCCAAAATGAAGATAATTGTGATTTTATTATTCAAACTATTGTACTATTGAAAATAGTTAAGCCTTGTCAAAACGGAAAATTAGACTTCTGATTGGTCGTTATAAGATTGCTTCCCAAGCTTGGTCGACATAATCATATACCTTGCAGTTTAAAATATGCTATTTGGCCTATATAAGAGCCTGTTTCAGCCGAAGCCGCTCATAAAAGTTCTAGAAAGCGACAACAGTAGTCGTCCTCCCTTAGCAGCAGCACTAGCAGTGCAGTGGATACCAGCGATAGTGGATAGCGGCCACAGCTGTGGCATAGCAATGGATAGCGCACCAGTTGCAGCGGATCTCAGCATCGATAGCAGCTAGGTCAGCTGATGCAGGGGCAGCGGATACCAATGGTAGCGTATAGCGGCCACAACTGTGGCATGGCTATGGATAGCGTAGTAGTTGCAGCGGGTATATCTGACCATGAAGCATTTATGCAATAGTTGAATGAAAGTTGCAATTGCAGCAATCGCTTTTTTTCAAGGCTACTAAATGTATTTGGAAGAGCATAATGAATGGTTATTATTGAACTGCAACTGAGGTTTGATGCTGCTGCAAATGCACAGCAGTATGATGTTTATTACGATTTGTTGATACTGTGCTTAACAAGCGGTATATACGAAACAAATCCGATTTAGAAATGACTGACACGCAAGCAGCCGGGTTATCTTTCTTGTAAAAGTATTCTACTCCAACCTTGCGGTCGTGGCTTTGCACACAAAGGTATATAGCACTGGTATGTAGCACTCGACTCAGTTCGACGAACTGAGCATTTTTTGTATGTTTGTATGTATGTGTGTGTATGTGTGTATGTATGTGTGTGTATGTATGTGTGTGTATGTGTGTGTATGTATGTGTGTGTATGTATGTATGCGTGTATGTATGGGTGTGTGCATGTGCAGATTTTTATTTTCACCGATTTTAATGAAATTATATGCAAATGAAAGTTCTAGTTGCCCCATAAGATCCAATTTTTCATTGTAATTGGATTTTTATTTAAGAGGTTATGTTTAAAAATGTAAAAATCACGAAACATCATTACCTCAGAAACCACACAACCGATTTCAATAAAATTGGTATCAAATGAACGGGCTATCTCAAAAAACCCTTAACTTTTGAATTTCATATAGATTGAACTTGTGGTTCAAAAGTTATGAAAAGAAATTGTGAAAATCACGAAACTTCATTATCTCAGAAAGTACACAACCGATTTGATCAATAGTATTATCAGATGAACGGGCTAGTTAAGGGTTGACTGATGAATTATGATTTAACACGTGGTTTCAAAGTTTGGCTGCCCTATACGTTCCCATTTCATTTGATTATAATCGAACTAAGCAACCATAATGTATTAAATTGTTAATAAAACAACGAAAGTCTATTATCTCAAAGATTACACGACTTATTTGAACATAACTCATACGAACGTCATACGAACGAGTCATCTCTCAAACTTACAAATAACAAACTTCATAACAATTTGATATGTGGTTCAAAAGTTATGGAAAGAAAAGAAATTCAAAGGCTTTTTAAAACTATACCTGGTTTGATCAATATATGTGGCCTCAATATAATTTAAATGTGGTATCGTACCATTTGAATATTCCCGGTATCGCTCGTGATTGAATTGTTCGAAATTAAGAGTCATTTCTTTTATTTCGCTATTACTTGAGCATTTACATTACGTCAAATTTCATATATTATACTTCAATTACAACATCATTATTTTAGAACCCAAAAAGTGAATACACATTTATTGGATTGAAACGTTCATGTAAATCTATTTTTACAAATAATAAGTTTGAATGAGAAAGGCTGGGTCTGACCGCTAGGTGGATTAATTTAGGTTTTTTATTTTAGCGGTAAAATTGATAAAAAGTTCCAATGACAAATTTACGCGAACAATGAACCAATTACATGCAAGCATTCCTAGCACAGACGACGTGAATGGACACCAACCGTTCCCTGTGATATTCTCTGTATCAATATCAAAAAAAAATTGACAGAGTCTCCAGTCTCCCCGTCCCAATAGGTCAATTTATTTTTGCTTTCATGAGCTTAGACTAATGTCATGTCTCGAAGGTAAAAGTTTTCCAAAAAGTTTGAAACAATCCCCATCCTTGAACAATGCCTGAACCAGCTGTCAGAACGTAATAAAAACTGATGTCTTGAAAGAAAATATGCTGGTATAGGCAACAGTACCAGTGAAGCAGAAAGCAGCAGGCCTCTCGTCGTCTATGATTGCAGCGACACTCTTCTATTCGTACATTTCAGCGGTACATTTCCATTCGTACTGCAGCGCGCGGTACTATTCGTATTGCAGTGGTACACTTCTGTTCGTACATTTTTATTTTTATGCAATCGAGGTAAAACTGCAATGCTGCTTCTGATGGTGATTGATAGTTTATCTCATAAATATGATTACCATAAATTACTCAACAAGAATTGTACATTTTTGCAACGGTTATAAGTTATATTTATTATATTTCATATTCGATATTTACTAAATAATCGTGACCGGATAGTATCGGAAGACTGAATTCCCAAATACACTAAAGTCGCTTTTTACGCCGGGGATACGTGCCGCGTAAACAAAAACCGCGTAAATTCCGGAATCCGCGTAAAAAAAATCGCGTAAATTCCGGAATCCGCGAAAAAGAAAACCATCGTTAATTTTGCATTCCGAGTGAAGGGAAACCGAAATCCGGGCAAAAAAAAAACCGCGTAAATTCCGGAATCCGCGTAAAAAAACCCGCGTAACAAAAACCGCGTAAAAAGCGACCTTAGTGTATACAAATTTATAGAAGTGTAAGAGCCGGTGAATGCTTGTGAATTTTTGGTACATTCCGAATTTTTTTGTTACATTTCAAAATTGTTAGATGATATTTTATTATTTTATACTTTTCCATAATAAACGTTTATTAGCTGTCTTCGTTACACAGCGAATGTAATTGTAGGCAAACGAAAAAAAAAGTCAAGCAAAAAACAACAATGGAATTGTTGATTGCTACGATTTTTTGCTGAAACTTGTTGATAATTTTGTTTAACATATCTTCTTATGTTTGCTCACATATTATTTTAAAAGCAAGATCCATATTATAAATTTGATTTAATCAGAGTTAAATAAGACAAAACCATTCATTATGATAACGTAAGTAATATTGGATTTAGTTTTTGAGGATATAGAGTTAATTCTGACTTTGACGCATTACGAAAAGTTCTTGGTGCTTCTTCAACAAGAACGATAAGCTTGTGCATTGTCAAATACATGTTGGTTGCACAAAAAATTCTACAGGCATAATATCGCCAAATATAAAAGATATTTTTTCGAGTATATTACTATATTACTAAGGCTGAAAATAAAAGTACGTAAGTCACCGAGCAAACACATTGATTCTGTCTGCGGATTCTGTATATTTTGAAACAAAAAATCCTTTAATTACAGTGTTTAGTTCCACGTCACCATTTCATACAACCCTAGGGCTGTATACTTTGTAGAATTTTTTTTTTATTATTCAATGATCAGACGAGTATCAATGTTCAGCCAGATTTTTGCAGCTTTTATAAAAAAAAAATATTAACTTGAAAAAATAATTTGAAATATTTTTATGATTTTGTTCGGATCTGTCTCCCAGATGGTCTCAAGGAACGATGCTGACCTAACATGCCAGTCGTCGTAGGTTCGAGTCTCGGTCTGGGAGAGGCTGTTAGTGTCAGTAGGATCGTAGCGCTAGCCCCTTAATTGTCCTGTACACTAAACAACCGGCTGCGAAGTCTGTGTATGAAAAACAGAAGGTCAAATTCCGAATCAGAATGTAGCACTAAGGCTTTGCTTTTTTATTTTTTTCGGAAAGACAAAATTATTATCTACAGCTCTGTCAAAAACGTCATACCGATCAAACAAACCGTTGACTTTAAAAATATCAATACCGTTTTCACCCAGTTCACAAATTAAACGTGTTAAAAAGACCAATAGCACAAAATGACATCTTGAGCCCAAAAACATCTGTGCAAAGTTTCATTCAAAAAAACAAATAAGCTGGTCTTGTCAAAATGAATCAGGTTATTGTGGAAAAAGATGACGTTTGAGTTAATCTGCATTTAAGGATTCAAGAATAAATTTTAGCAAGACATACTTTAGGGAACATCCATAAATGACGTAGCTTTTTTTTGATATTTATATTTGCTACGTAGCATGGCTTGACTCCCAACCTTCCCCCTCGTCACATTTCATAACAAAACTGCCCCTCCCTTCTCGAATGCCACGTCATTTATGGATGTTCCCTTACTAGAGAATTGGTATGCTGCCAGTACCCGCATAACTGTCCCATCATGAAAAACCACATGTTAAGAAAATGGCGATTAAATAATCTTCGTGCATTTCATGAATTTCAGCTATTTCAAGCTCCAAACCATATCCATATCCAAAACCAATGGCCAGAATAGTTTCATGGCATCACAAACGTTGACAACAAAAAAAAACATCAAATAAGGGTATTTTCATGCTCGGGATGATACTCAGATATCAGGTTTGACTTCAGCCATAGATTTGAAATCCAAGATGGCGACTTCCGGTTTCTGAGAAACTGTCTGGATAAATAGGGAGGCGTTTTAATGCTGAAATATCGGTTGAATCCCAAGTTGCCGAGTGAACTCAGATGTTTTTTTTAGCCGAGCTTGAGATTCAGTTTTAAGTGTGTATGGAGATACTTTAATCTTTAAATTATCTTTAGTTCAGTTATTGTCAATAACTTCTTTTGTGAGGTGCATGCCTCAAAGTTGCCATTTGAAAATGTGTTTTTTTCTCGTTCACCAACGAGGAAAACTAAATTTTGATTAAAATAAGCCATGAAATACATAACAACGGTTTACGGCACGAAGAAAGTTGTTCATATTTTTCCCCGTTTTTCACTATTTTTTTACGACTTTCAATAGAGCATAAATGAATTACACAGAACCATCAAAATGGTTTGAAAATCGTTATCCGCATGCTCACATACGCACAAACATACACAAATACGCACACACAAATAAACACAATAATTTCTACAACGTCTTTTAAGTCATATGCTCGAAATAATCCGATATACAGTAATCTGGAGCAAGATTTTAGGCTCGCATTTTGTACCACTATGCAGGGGAACTGTAATGCGGGTACTTTTAATATGGGACAAGATAGGCTAATACTTTTAATATGGAACAAATACAAAAGTACTAATTTTAGTTTCTTTCGTAAGTACAATATCAATTAAGCCGATTTTCGGTGCTAACTCAAAAGTTACAAAAATCAATATAGGACAGTTATGCGGGTTCCGGCGATATAGGGGACAGCTCAAATCCTTATCAGATTTAACTAATGACAGTAGGATGTGAAACAAGATCAGTCATGTTGTCAGTCAGATGATAAGAGAAAATGATGGACTATCTGAAGACAGCATGAGTCCGCTACCTGCAAAAACCATAAGCAGCACATATATGTTTAGAAAGGGTGAAAACAAACATAAAAAAGATTTTTACCTGCTCAAAAAGACGTGCGAAATTGATGACGTCATAATAGTTCTAATACATGGTCATAGTGACGAATGTCCGAACAGAGCAAAATGTAAGACGCAGTATAATTTCCCTTGCATTCATCTGCTCAAAATAAAACTTTCATGTTCTATGCCATAATTTGTTATATTCTATTGTCTTTCTGCTGTAGCGTAGGAAGTTACGTAGTTACGATGATAATTAGTTTTGGGATTAAGAAAGTAGTGCTGCATTCTAAGTTTAAATTATGATAAAAAATATATCTCATGTATCTATTTCAAAATTCCTAACCGAGAAAATAAAACCTTAATTTGATGGAAAAGTAGTAACTAAAAGATCGTTTTCTTGTTACATGATCAATCGTCCAATTACGAATGTCTCATTGAACAAAATAGTTTTCTTGAAGAGCGCTTGTATTTTAGCATACATGTCATTCAAAGCATTCCAATTCTTCAGTTTTGTTGTTGTGCGAATATATGAAATTATAAAATCCAGGATAGTTAAATGGTGCACTTTTTATTCTTAAAGTTAAGAAGTATTTTCCAAAATTTCAGCTTAAAAAATCGTATTCCGATGATGTTGTGGATTCTAGTGGTCCATTTCAATCATTAAGTTCAGTCGAGTTAAACTTTAAAATATTTTAATTATTTAGAAATTATAATATTAGAATATTAGAGGTAGAATGGTTCAAGTATAGTTTTGATTTATTTTGTATTCTAATACGTCCTTAAGACTAGGATAAGTTGACAAAACTACGTTTTCCTATCACAGTTTCTAGCAGAACAGAAATCATCATTATAACGCTTCAGATACAAAAGAGAAATTATTGAAATTATTCATTATTATTATTATTATATTTATAAAAATAAAAAAAAACTTGGTCATTGAACTGTGTAATATTGTTTTACTTGGAGAATACGTAGCACGTAAAAAAGCCGCGTAAGTTCCGAAATCTGAAATTGTTTTAACCCAAATTAAAAATCTCTCGACAGCCGATGTACTTAGAAGGTTGATTACAATGATTTTTACGACTTGGATTGAACAGTAGAATCATTTACATCATCAGAACTTTTTTCGTATCACCTAAAATGGCAGGACGAAAAATGAAACCACGCATCGCTACGGGGAGGAAAAGAGAGGCATCTCTTTCTGAAACTAGCTTAAGCAGAGAAAATTTATATGATATTCCGCCTGAGCAAGAAGCCGGCGAAATTGAAATGTTCGAAAGTAAAACTATTCAAAGTGAAATTTCTGTAAAAAAGGAGAAAGTTCCACCTGTTGTGGTATCTATTGCTTCTGAATGTAATATTTTTAAAAGAGAACTTTCTACGTTTCTCTCCGACGTCAATGTTACTTATCAAATTGGTCGAAGAGGCGAATGCTGTTTACTGGCCCAAACATTGAAAGATTGGAATCGTCTTATTCAGTATTCAACTGAAAAGATGTATAATTTTTTTACATATGATACGAAGAGCGCCAAGCCGTTCAAGGTCGTATTGAAAGGTCTCACCAACGATCAAACCGTTGATGAGATCAAAATTACTTTGACAGAATTACTTGGTATAGCCCCTACCCAATGAATGAATTTTGTTTCTGATGAAACAAAAATCACGAGGCGAAAGCAGTCAGCGAACTGGAATTTCCCTTGTAAATTATTTAATTCATTTTAACCGCAGTAAGGTTAATAACTTAAAATTTTTTGAAAAAGCACATGCTTTATATAACGTGCGTGTAAAATGGGAATTATATCGAAAGTTTGGCGGAGGTGAAAAGCATATCACCCAATGCCGTGTTTGCCAACGTTATGGCCATGGTTTAAAGTTTTGTAACATGGACCAAAAATGCCTCATTTGTGGAGACTCTTCTCACAAAAAGGACACATGTCCTGTGAAAGAGAGTAAAAATTTTCGCTGTGCGAATTGTAACGGCAACCATATGTCGAATTTTTATCAATGCCCAACCCGTTTAGCAATTGTTAAGGCAAGGCAAGGTAAACAAAATTCAAAACAAACTTCAAAACAAAATTCTCCAAGCGTACCAGTGACGCATAGTTTACCTACTCCTTTGCATACCCGTTTAACTTATGCACAGGTTACAGGTAGTTCGAACATTATACCGCCTAGTGTTGGTAGTTCGAAAATGACCGTTAATATGGGTAAGCAAAACACGCTAGAAAATAATTGTACACCTATTACTCCAGCTAATATTGCTGCCGAAAATATTTTTTCTAATGCCAACTGCCTGGGGCCTATTACGGCAGGTAAACTTTCTTTTTTGCAACAGGCAATGATCGATCTTATGAACGCCATGTTTCAGGCAAAATCAATGTTTGAAGCCATTTAAATAGGCACAAATTTTACTATTAAAATTTAGCAATGATTTTAAATAAAACAATTAAAATATTAAATTGGAATGCTCGCTCATTGAAGGCCAATGAGAATGAGCTTTTTAATTTTTTAACAGTAAATAATGTGCATATTGCAATTATTACTGAAACATTTTTGAAACCTAACATAAAATTAAAATATGATCCCAATTACGTGGTTCATAGATATGATAGGATTCAGGGTTTCGGTGGTGGAGTTGCAATTGTTATTCATCGCCGAATCAAACATCGTGCTCTTCCCCATCTTGAGACGAAAGTTATTGAAACTTTGGGAATTGAAGTTCAAACTGAACTTGGGATTTTATTTATTGCCGCAGCATATTTACCATTTCAATGCACACGCGAGCACAAAAATTATTTTAAAGGTGATTTACAAAAACTCACCAGAAATCGTTCGAAATTTTTCATAATCGGCGATTTTAACGCTAAACATCGTTCATGGAATAATTCTCAAAGTAATTCCCATGGCAAAATTTTATTCAATGATTGTTCTTCAGGATACTATTCTATTTTGTCTCCGAATAGTCCTACATGCTTTTCTTCTGTAAGAAACCCTTCAACAATTGATTTGGTGCTTACAGATCAAAGTCATGTATGTAGTGATTTGATCACACATGCTGACTTTGATTCTGACCATCTTTCAATAACTTTTTCTTTATCACATGAATCAGTTTAAAACCCTATGAGCTCTGTTTTTAATTATAACAAGGCTAATTGGGAAAGATACAAAACTCATGTTGAGAGAAATTTCAATAATGAGCTTGATTTGCAAAACGAAGTGAATATTGATTCCGCTTTGGAAGCATTAAAATGTGCAATTGTTGATGCCAGGAATTATTCTGTTCCAAAGGCTCAAATGAAATTTGATTCACCAATAATTGACGAAAATCTTCAACTTCTAATTTATTTGAAAAATGTCCGCAGACGTCAATATCAACGTTCTTCGTGACCCTTTTTGAAACTATTTATAAAGATTTACAAAAAGAGATTAAACATAGATTTACTCTTCTGAGAAATCAAAATTTTGAGACTAAAGTTGCAAAATTGAAACCATATTTAAAATCTTTTTGGAAGCTGTCGAAGATTCTTAAGAAACCTTCAAAGCCTATTCCAGTTTTAAAAGATGGTGAACGTTTTTTTGTATCCAATGAACAAAAGGCTCAAAGACTTGATCAGCAGTTTGAGAGTGTTCATAACTTAAATTTGAATTTTGTGAGTCCAATTGAAAATTAAGTCACCCGTCAATTTGATTTAATTTCTTCCCAGAATTTTTTACCTGGAGAAATAATTGAAACTAACTTGAATGAGATTAAATCAATTATTAAAAATTTCAAAAATATAAAAGCACCTGGTGACGATGGAATCTTTAATATACTAATCAAACATCTCCCTGAGAGCACAATGGAATTTTTAGTGAAAATTTTCAATTGCTGCTTCAAAATTGCATATTTTTCCCAAATTATGGAAAAATGCAAAAATTACTCCAATTTTAAAACCGGATAAGAACCCAGCTGAAGTTTCAAATTATCGACCAATCAGTTTGCTTTCTTCAATAAGTAAACTGTTTGAGAGAATTATTCTTAACAGAATGATGTCACACATCAACGAAAATTCAAGTTTTGCAAATGAACAGTTTGGATTTCGCCATGGGCATTCAACAACTCATCAATTGCTCAGAGTTACTAATATGCTACGAGCTAACAAATCTGAAGGTTATTCCACTGGAGCTGCTCTTTTAGATATAGAAAAAGCACTCGACAGTGTTTGGCATAAAGGTTTGATTGCGAAATTGCAAACTTTTAATTTTCCAATTTTCCAAATCAAAATTTTAAAAAATTATCTTACTGATCGAACTCTGCAGGTTGTCTATCAGAATTCAAAATCTGATAGATTTCCTGTCAGAGCAGGTGTGCCCCAAGGTTCAGTCTTGGGTCCAATCCTGTACAACATATTCACTTCAGATCTTCCTGATTTGCCTCCAAGATGCACAAAGTCATTGTTCTGCGATGACACAAGCATTTCCGTAAAAGGAAAAAGTCTTCGTGTCATATGCAGTCGATTGCAGAAAAGTTTAGATATTTTTTCTTCCTACTTGCAAAAGTGGAAAATCTCTCCCAATGCTTCTAAAACTCAAATGATAATTTTTCCGCATAAGCCTAGGGCTTCTTTCCTCAAGCCAAACAATAATCACGTTGTCAAGATGAATGGGGTTATTTTAAGTTGGTCCGACAAGGTTAAGTACTTGGGACTAATTTATGATAAAAAACTTATTTTCAAAGAGCACATTGAGAGTATACAAGCCAAGTGCATCAAATATACGAGATGTTTATATCCTCTCATTAACAGGAATCCTAAACTTTGTTTAAAGAACAAACTTTTGATTTACAAACAAATTTTTAGACCAGCAATGCTTTATGCTGTACCGATCTGGTCAAGTTGCTGTTCAACAAGGAAGAAAACGCTCCAAAGGATTCAGAATAAAATTCTGAAAATGATTTTGAAGCGTCCTCCTTGGTTTGGTACACTCGAATTACATAGACTTACTGGTGTTGAACCATTAGAATCTGTCAAATAAAATTATTAACAATTTTCGACAAAAATCGTTGCAATCCTCAATTGCTACGATAAGATCTCTTTATAGCCAATAAGTTAGCAATTAAGTTAGCTGTAAGTTTACTTCCCCTTTTCTGACAAGTAGGTTTAAATCCCTACGAATGATAAGTCCTAATTGCGAAAGCAAACAAATCCTAACAATTAAAATTACAAATTTCTAACAGTGTTGAGAAGTCACCATTTGTGGTTGGACACACATACTCATTATTTACTAATATTTATCATAAATACTTAAGCTACTAACAAATCCCCCCTTTAAAAAAAATCATTTACATCATCTTGAAGCAAGTTGAAATTATCATTGCTCTAAACGTCAACCTCCAAGAATCCAAGCAGAGATGCCAGATGTTTTTGAAAAATGTCTACACCTGCACTAAAAACCGGATAAATCTGCTTGAAATCTGAAAGAATGTATCCGTAGTTAAAAAATTGCGCCCCGAGAGATAAGTTCGCAAAGTCTGCGCAAATATAAAGAGAATCCGCAAATCAGCAGAAAAATCGGAGTTTGTTTATGTGTTTATGCTTTGCATTATTTTTTTTGTAGTTATTTGGACAAGGAGTTGATAGCAACAGATCGGAATCAATTTGACGATAACGAGATCCGTAACGAAGTGTTCAGTTTCCGTAGAATCTGTTTTGGTCATAACGCTGAAATGCAGTTTGGACCGCTATATCCAAGCATTAACGAGGTAACATAAGCTACGTTGATGGTCCTTCAAGGCATAAGGTTTCAAAAATGAAATACTGCCCTCGCATATACGTACTTCGGGAATAATATTATGACATTTATAAAAACTACATCAACTTTCGTAGAATGTGCATTTTTATTTATTCGTATTTATTAGTTCGTTTCTATTTTTTCAGTTGAACAAAAGGTTAAATCGTTTGTCTATTACTATTATTAAACGCTTCGAGGATATAGCGTGCTCTTCAATAGTAGTCCACGAAGGCAACGATCTGTACGTTTTAAGGAACTTACCTTGCAGAACTCCCGCAATATTTTCTTATAATTAATAGGTAGTACCTCATTTTATGTAGTGATTATGCGTAGCATTTTAAACGTCAACCGGTGACAATGCAATTTCATACAGTAATAAAAAAATAAACATTTGAATGACTATTAGAGATAATATAACTAGGACTAAGTCTGAATCTTTCTGAATTGTCCTAAATGGAGATTAACAGCGAATTGTGATATGTATGTTGTTATTCCTTTCATTTCTTTCGAATGTCGGACTACTACTCAATTGAAACGAATAAAAATAATTTATAGAAATCTGTTTAGTGCACAGTGCGGTCTTCTGGAGATTCTTTAAACTAAGACACCGATTATGGTGCTTTTCTATAAGCCTATTTTGCTGCTCAAAAGGCCAAGAAAATTTCTCAGGCAAAAGATGCAGGTTTTACCTCATGAAAAATTCAATTAATAGTTAAGCAGACCTTCTGGAGTGCACAATATACTAGTTCATATACTATCGCACCATCAAATTTTCTGATTGCTCCCTATCTGCTGAATAAATTACCCAAAAGTGTCGAAAGCGAGACACAAAACAACAAAATAGCATGGGGATGTGCTGCTCCAAAAGTACTGGACTCATATGGTTAATGTGAAACAAAAAGGCCTGCACATTTTATCAAAATTGAGTTTTCGATAAACAGAATAACAAAAAATTGTGATAGCAAATGATAATTTTGTTTTTTCTGAAATAGAACTATTTTTAAGAAATTAACTCCTCTGTCACAGAAAAGGGTAAATGTTTCATACTTGATGTACGAGAAACCCGTTGTTAAAAATCGGCAATTTGAAGTCACGTTGTCCTGCATGATGCAACCCGAGTTTTGATCTGCTTTCACCTGCGATGCTAAAATAAATTCTGAATTGTTTAGCAAACGTTCAAAATTGATCAGTGTTTAAAATTTTCGGGAAATGCCAATGCACTCAAATCGAATATCCAAAATTGCACGTCACAATCCGAAATTAAATAACCGCCCAGTTATCAGGTATGCACGGATAACAAGCAAAACAATGGTCTTTATGTACAAATTCACCTTACATATGGACGTACTAGCCGAACACCGTTCAGCACCATTGCCGGTGGCGGCCTGAAGTAAGCCCCCAAAATAATATTGCAAATGATATAGCAAATTTCCTCTGCACTTTTTGTGAATATTTAAAAATGTGCTAATTCACTGCGTACCTATGTGTACAGTGTACAGTGGATGCGATTGATATTCGAAGCAAAAAGCTTAAACAGCAAAAGGGTTATGTGCAAACGGAACTCACCTTGCCGGACCGGGGCGGGTCTTGCTCCGCTTGTTGTTCATATCGTTGTCTTCCGTGGCGGATGAGGACGACGAGGAGTGGCCCAGAGAAGAGCCTTCCCTATGGTTTCGCGTCGGGACCGGAATTTTGGCTGAAGACTTGCCGATCGGTGACCACTGACGACAGTATCACACTCGTATTCCGGTGTGACGCGTTGGGTTTAAATAAATACTACACTTCCGACAAAGCTTGCACTCGTTTTGTTTGATGTAACACGTAAAACTTTTCCCTCTTCACTGCAAAAATTAGCAAATAAAAAACTGTACTTCGTTTCAACGATATAAGTTCCTAATAGGTTTCGGAGCGACGAGCTGTTGCTTGCTTTTATGTAATCTTTATTCGCTGTGTCTTTTTCGTGACGAACTTCTGACTAACAGTCGCGCCAAGTTACTGCAACTTCTTTATGCTTCGTTTTTACTTAGCTCACTGCTTGCACTCTTCATTTGCAAATTACCTTCCCTTTCGTAGGCAGGCAAATTACGAAATAAGATCCAGCCTGATTTCGCTTTTTTGACTCACAAAAATAAACCACGACACTTAGCTGCGGTGTATCCTGTTTTCGGGAATACTGGCTCTTGGAAGGGTACACAAAGTGAAAGCAATCCGCAAGTCGAAAATCCAGCAAACAGAGCACGGACGTATATTTTTGTGATGTGCCTTATTGGATACGGACAAGAAAAATAACTTGCGGAAAGTGCGCTCCTAAAATTTCCCGCTGATGGTGCGAAGATCCCTTTTCACGTTTTATTTGCTTCTTTTTGCGTGGCTGGCGACTTCTTCCTTTGCCCAAAGATGACTGCTTTTCACGGCGCGCGACAAAGCGAAAAAGAATTTTTCACTGTCAAATTATGCCGTTTACACAGATTCTTCCGTAACACGAGTAGTGTTTTCCACTTTTCACGTTTGCCTACGTTCGAGCGAGCGCTTTCGATCCAAATTGAGTACGTTCGGAAAATGATAAATTTTCGACAATCAAATGCGAGTAGGAGAAAAATGCCTTTTCCACTCGCAGTTTCACTAATAATGAATGACGATGGCCATCGCATAAAGTAGTGTACGTGTGTTTTCCTAGTTTTGTCTCTTTATTTCTCCATTCGCGATGCCACGATGGTAGATGTGTGCGTGTTTTAAAAAAGAGATATTCACCGCAGAAGATGCCAGGTTGACAACGGCAGTGCTGGCAGATATTTAAGAAGGTATGCAGAATGTCAAAAGATAACAAACAGAGTTATACGAATAAATTAATACGGCGTAATAACCATTTAACCAGTCACTAGCTTAAAACTATATTTGGTGATAATATTTAATCTTAATGTGAACAATACTTCATAGTAGTTTTGACACAACATAGTACTATTTCAACCACATCTGATAGACATTATGATTGAACCAAGCAGAGAATCAAATCCAGTTAAACAATTTACTGTCACTTTTGTTCAAGTCTCCGTTTAGGTGTGAACGGAGCAGGTTTTGCGGTTAATTAACATGATCATGATATGGGTTGACCTGGTAAAATGATTGGGTAGGTTTATTGGTATTCTTGTGTACAGGGCGCGTGTGATTGTTTTCAGTGTATGATGTGAGAAACCCAAAACGCTATAAATTTCGCAATTGTTGTTTTCGGATCATTTGATTTTATAATAAATGTTCTCGTGACTTGGCTTAATTGGAACTTTAGTACGAGCAATTTGTAATTGTTAAATTGGTTGTTTAGCTATTCACGGATTTCAGATTTTAATGTATCAATGAAAAAAATGCAGCTCTTTCAGATGATATAAAAAAATGATATCCAGCTTTTTACGCACCATAATGGCGGGTGCTATAATGTGTGTTCGTAGTTTGTGAACTTCTCTACTTACGTCAATTATCAGCGATCAGCGATATCTGGAGTTTTGGCATCACTAATGTTGCTAGATTTATTGTTTTCATTGCGAAATACATGAGGAGTCAAACTGACATAAGCAAAGTTGTCGAAAGGGTAGGTAACATATTACGAATTTTTCATTATGGCGTCGGCCATTGTGGTGCGTAAAAAGCTGGATAGCTTAACAACCCAATTATCACCAAAAATCACACTCTACTACGCAATATTCGAACTACGCGTTAAACGCGTAGGAGCTCCTTTCAGTTTTGGAAAATTCCAACTGGGTTGTTTATCTATATCAGTTCTTTATGTCATCTGGAAGAGCTACATTTTCTAAGCAAAGCGTGATTTTCAAGAATTTTATACCGTCATTTAATTTTTAAATCACGAATTAAAACTGCTCGAAATCGCTACAATGACAGTTTGCTCATATAACAACTGTTATTGCAGCGATTTTTATATTCCATTTAAAACTCGAAGGACAATGATATATAATTTTAATAAATTACGTTTTGCTCTGA
Source organism: Wyeomyia smithii (assembly GCF_029784165.1). Classification (NCBI taxonomy): domain Eukaryota; kingdom Metazoa; phylum Arthropoda; class Insecta; order Diptera; family Culicidae; genus Wyeomyia; species Wyeomyia smithii. The sequence goes on from NC_073696.1 coordinate 205,029,519, forward strand.
AAAATAAACTCTTTTAGCTGATATATAAAAATCAAAACCCCAGTTGCAAAGTCTTATTTTAAAAATTTTCAAGGCATGTCCAAAAAAAACGATATAAAATGACTAAGAGATAGGACGATTAAATGGTCCAAAAATGGTACCACAGACTAACAGACGTAACACTGGAACCTAGCTCCATCGCCACAAAAAACGTTCATTTCAAATTTTCAATCGAATAACAATCATCGCGCGAAAACGTCGTCTGGGGCGCTGTCATGCAATCTCATACATATTTTGCAGTTCCCCATTTGACACATGCAGTAACGCTGGCGCTGATGTCGAAATACATGACGCAGCGCGAACACAACGGCAGATGGTGCTAGTGTTACTAACGTAAAGTACTGAAATCATCCAAACGATGATTTTATTGAAAATTTGTTCGATGTGTTATGTCTGTTAGTCTGTGATGGTACTATCCCGTATTGTCAGATTCCGCGTTACGTAATATACAATGTTTCCTAAGGTTCATTTAAAAAAAAAACTAAAAAAAAACGGATTTTGAGCATAAATTTTATCCAGTATTGTTGAGAAATTCCCGAAAAAAAATTTACGATGTATTTTGTGGTGAGAACAGCTAATACACAATATAATAAAAAACATGGTATTTTTACTGTAAGCTTGCGAAAGTTTTCTGTTATTACTATATTTTAACAATGTTTTTTGTTGTTGAATCTACCACCGACAATAATTTTACCATGAAAAACATTGTAAGTGACTTCTAAATGTATGGGAGAAGTGCCTGGAAAAATGCTGTTAAGATACATAACGACACCCCTTTTTCATGGTAAAAATGGCAAAAACAATGTTTTTTATTGTTCTGGACAATGATATTTAATGTAAAAATGATGTATTTGCAATGAAAAACATAGTTAAATTATGGTTGAACTATGTACAATTACAGCAACTTTTGAGGTTTTTTTGATGTTATATTTTTCCAGGCTAGAATATAGGTTCATTTTACGTCGATCTTTAGTGCCCATTAAAGTTTATGTTATTAACTTTCGTTTAAATTATGATTTTAAAATGTATCTGCAAATTTTCAAACTGATATTTCCCAATGTTTAAATTTTGCTAGTTGCTATCTATTCACTCCGGTTGTTCCCTAGCCCCTAATCGCAAATCACTTCGGATTTTTTTTTTGAGAAAAAGAATACATGCTCCAATTTCAGCTAGTTTCCAAAACCCGCCGTTCAGTTCGGAGGCGCTGCGAGCAGATAAATGTATCGTTGAACAAACAGTTCTAGAACATGTCAAAAGGGCCTAACTCTAAAATGTAAACAAACTTTTTTTTAAATATTTTTATTGTTAACTCATGTAGCTTTACATACGCGGGGCAAGACAGCTTTCATCTGAGTTAATCATATGCTTGGGAGTAACTATAATTTACTTGAAATTATTCCGAAATTCTCTGATGATTCACATCTTTGAGTACCTTGAGAACAAGATAAATATATGAAGGATGAGCCTGAGCAACATTTATGTTTATATTCGCGGCGGGGAAGAAGTTTAAGGAGGGAAATTCAGAAACGCGAGAGTTACTCAGATTTACTCTTTAATTTTCCAGCAAAAATTTGGCCTACGCTAATTTTATTTTCTGAGGTATCAATAAAAAAACACGTAATTTGAGATTTGCACTTCGAAATACGCCAAAAGACTTATGTTTAACGTATTTCTCGAACGATTCAATTTTTCAACTTTGATTTATTAGGCGTTAGTAGATACTTAAAATGCATTGAAATAAACTTAACAATTGTCAAAATACGTTTAACGGTTTCAACGACTAGACAATTTCTCTCGTCAAGATTCAACCAAAGAAAAAATTCTTTCGAAATAAGTTCGTTTTTTCCCTGAGTCAACATGAAAATACTGAACAATTTGTTACTTTTTTGAATATCCGGCATCAGTCAGAAAAATCAAGACATATGCTAAAATATGAAAAATAAATCAGGACGCTGCAAATCAGGACATGTCCTACTAAATCAGGACGGATGGTATCCCTAAGACTACTCGATACTTCGATTTTTTGACAATGGAGTACAATAACGAACGTAATGTAGGACTGCAAATGTTGTTAGGTAAATATAGGCTGGTATTATATTTGAATTATGCTGAATATTTTTGTGTTTCAGAAGCAGCAGAGGTCATCAGGAATGAGGACAGAACTGCTGAAATAGGGGTTATTTGTGAAACGCCAACCGTAGTGATCTATGAGGAAGGGCTCATTAGTTTTTCAATGTTCAGCGCTCATCAAGAACAAGTAGTATAATGAAACAATGCTTAAACATCTTGTGGTTCAGAAACGAGGCAGGAAAAGGATACATAACGGGCAAGACCACTTCGATGCTGATTTGGATGCAGAGGAAGACTGGCCTGTGGAGGCTTTCATCAAGCTAGACACCAAGAGCCGTTCTAGGTACTAAGAACCGATTCAGAAAACTAAAACCCGCTTCAGCCGTCATGCCAAAACACAATTTCACCCACCGTAGATAAAAATACAGCTAACGACATCTACCCGCCACTGGAAAAGTAGCAAATGCTAGAACCACGAAGAGACGTCACTTGTACACTAGCGCCGCGTGGTAACCTTATTGCTAAAATACATTTTCTGACGTAGAGCTACCTCTCTCAGGAAGTTCGGCTACATAGGAATAAAAAATGAAAATTTAAAACCGGAAAAGTGAAGTATATGTCCAATTTTAAATGTTAATAAATCAGTTAGTTTTCGTTGCTCCCAAATGCAGAAAATTATAGTTTTATTATTCGAACTATTGTTTTATTGGAAATTGTCAAGCCTTGTCAAAACGCGAATTGCACGGTCGACGGAATTATAGATCTAGTAATTCAGAAAGAATTATTTGGTCTATACTATATATACGAGAATGTTGAAAAGCCTTGTTGTTGAATCTACCACCGACAATAATTTTACCATGAAAAACATTGTAAGTGACTTCTAAATGTATGGGAGAAGTGCCTGGAAAAATGCTGTTAAGATACATAACGACACCCCTTTTTCATGGTAAAAATGGCAAAAACAATGTTTTTTATTGTTCTGGACAATGATATTTAATGTAAAAATGATGTATTTGCAATGAAAAACATAGTTAAATTATGGTTGAACTATGTACAATTACAGCAACTTTTGAGGTTTTTTTGATGTTATATTTTTCCAGGCTAGAATATAGGTTCATTTTACGTCGATCTTTAGTGCCCATTAAAGTTTATGTTATTAACTTTCGTTTAAATTATGATTTTAAAATGTATCTGCAAATTTTCAAACTGATATTTCCCAATGTTTAAATTTTGCTAGTTGCTATCTATTCACTCCGGTTGTTCCCTAGCCCCTAATCGCAAATCACTTCGGATTTTTTTTTTGAGAAAAAGAATACATGCTCCAATTTCAGCTAGTTTCCAAAACCCGCCGTTCAGTTCGGAGGCGCTGCGAGCAGATAAATGTATCGTTGAACAAACAGTTCTAGAACATGTCAAAAGGGCCTAACTCTAAAATGTAAACAAACTTTTTTTTAAATATTTTTATTGTTAACTCATGTAGCTTTACATACGCGGGGCAAGACAGCTTTCATCTGAGTTAATCATATGCTTGGGAGTAACTATAATTTACTTGAAATTATTCCGAAATTCTCTGATGATTCACATCTTTGAGTACCTTGAGAACAAGATAAATATATGAAGGATGAGCCTGAGCAACATTTATGTTTATATTCGCGGCGGGGAAGAAGTTTAAGGAGGGAAATTCAGAAACGCGAGAGTTACTCAGATTTACTCTTTAATTTTCAGATTTTCTCAGAAAAACTCGGAAAAACTCAAATTTACTCACTTTTATCTGAGTTACCCTTTTGATCGGGAGTAACTTTAATTTACTCAATATTAATCCGAAATTTTCAGATGATTCACATCTCTTATCATCTTGAGAGCAAGAAATATATAAGAACAGTGGAACCGAGCAACATTCATGTGTATATTTGCGGTGGGAAAAAATTTGAGGATGGATATTCAGAGACACGAGAGTTACTCAGATTGGCTCTTTAATTTTCAGGTTTTCTCAGAAAAACCCGGAAAAATTCAAATTTACTCACCCCTCGTTTACATACTATTCACAAAAGAAATGTTATAAACACTAAGAAATTCGTCCAAACAAATAATAAAAATGGGCCTTACTCGTCGCACTGATAATTTCAGTTAGACGTTTTCTGTTCAAAAGGATTCAACCACAGATAACAGATATCCAAGCTAACTTTGCTTCATGTGTAAAAAGACGCAACGGTTTTTTAGCATGTCGCAATACGTAGTATGGTGGCGCTAAGAACACTTAGTGGTCAATGATTCGATAAAATCGATAGTTTTCCAGCTTTTATCGATATTATCGCAATGAGAATGGTTGCCGTTTTTAAATGTAGAAATTTTGAGCAGTCGTAATGTGTGCACTATCGACTTCTGTATTCAATCCCTCTGTATATTTGCGATAAATTTGTTTGTTATAGTGTTGGTTTGAAAAAATAAATACTTAAACCTCACAAAATCTATGTTATATCGTTGCATAAACAGCGACTGTATAATCTGTAAGAATTTTCATGCGTCTGGCAGCTTTGACCGTAAACCAGCGCTGCCATCACTAAAGTGGTTAAAGTCGCAAGTTGCAGGAAGATGTCGTTAGCATTCCAAACGAGTAAGAATTTGAAATCTTACACACGATTTCTGGAGTTTTTTGTTCTAGCTTGGATGTCTGTTATCTGTGGTTCAACTGAAAATTGAACTGTTGAACAAGTAGACCTTTTTCGGATTTTTCGTGATTCACTTGTTGTTTTGTTTATACCCTCGTTCTAAGCTCAATTAACAGGAAATATGTTTAAAATTTCGGATATTTTTCATTTTTTACTAAACAGACTACTTAGGGTTGCCATTTGGTAGGAGTTAAAAATCAGGACAACTTTTTTCCAGCAAAAATTTGGCCTACGCTAATTTTATTTTCTGAGGTATCAATAAAAAAACACGTAATTTGAGATTTGCACTTCGAAATACGCCAAAAGACTTATGTTTAACGTATTTCTCGAACGATTCAATTTTTCAACTTTGATTTATTAGGCGTTAGTAGATACTTAAAATGCATTGAAATAAACTTAACAATTGTCAAAATACGTTTAACGGTTTCAACGACTAGACAATTTCTCTCGTCAAGATTCAACCAAAGAAAAAATTCTTTCGAAATAAGTTCGTTTTTTCCCTGAGTCAACATGAAAATACTGAACAATTTGTTACTTTTTTGAATATCCGGCATCAGTCAGAAAAATCAAGACATATGCTAAAATATGAAAAATAAATCAGGACGCTGCAAATCAGGACATGTCCTACTAAATCAGGACGGATGGTATCCCTAAGACTACTCGATACTTCGATTTTTTGACAATGGAGTACAATAACGAACGTAATGTAGGACTGCAAATGTTGTTAGGTAAATATAGGCTGGTATTATATTTGAATTATGCTGAATATTTTTGTGTTTCAGAAGCAGCAGAGGTCATCAGGAATGAGGACAGAACTGCTGAAATAGGGGTTATTTGTGAAACGCCAACCGTAGTGATCTATGAGGAAGGGCTCATTAGTTTTTCAATGTTCAGCGCTCATCAAGAACAAGTAGTATAATGAAACAATGCTTAAACATCTTGTGGTTCAGAAACGAGGCAGGAAAAGGATACATAACGGGCAAGACCACTTCGATGCTGATTTGGATGCAGAGGAAGACTGGCCTGTGGAGGCTTTCATCAAGCTAGACACCAAGAGCCGTTCTAGGTACTAAGAACCGATTCAGAAAACTAAAACCCGCTTCAGCCGTCATGCCAAAACACAATTTCACCCACCGTAGATAAAAATACAGCTAACGACATCTACCCGCCACTGGAAAAGTAGCAAATGCTAGAACCACGAAGAGACGTCACTTGTACACTAGCGCCGCGTGGTAACCTTATTGCTAAAATACATTTTCTGACGTAGAACTACCTCTCTCAGGAAGTTCGGCTACATAGGAATAAAAAATGAAAATTTAAAACCGGAAAAGTGAAGTATATGTCCAATTTTAAATGTTAATAAATCAGTTAGTTTTCGTTGCTCCCAAATGCAGAAAATTATAGTTTTATTATTCGAACTATTGTTTTATTGGAAATTGTCAAGCCTTGTCAAAACGCGAATTGCACGGTCGACGGAATTATAGATCTAGTAATTCAGAAAGAATTATTTGGTCTATACTATATATACGAGAATGTTGAAAAGCCTATATATAGCCAGACTATAAATAAATTGCATGGAATCAATCAATTTGAGATGATTAAAATTATTTAAATAAAGAAAAAATATGGGGTGGGCGACAAAGTTTGCCGGGTCAGCTAGTAATTAATAAAATTACTAAAAGTTAATAAAAGTTAAGTACTATCAAGTACATAATGATGTTCACTCTCACAGCCTTGTGCAATTTTCCGATGCACCACCTGTATGTTAGAGAATCGACAAGGCACTCATCGTTAAGGCAACTGTTAACATCAAAACAAGCGAGCTGTATAATTGTTTATTGCTGCTGATCGTTTTGGTGTGACAGTTGCCCTCACGGCGAGAGCCTTGGCGATTCTCACATTTCGCATTTCTGAAATATGCATAATATTATGATTGGCAAGCTTGCATATGGAATCGAAATACATTCCGACCTATGCAAGCTTTTTTGAAGTAGAATACTTCTCTAAGGAAGTTCGGCTACATAGGGATGTGAAATGGAAATCTTAAACTGAAAAAAGTGAGAAATATGTCCAATTTCAAATGCTAATAAATCGGTTAGTTCTAGATGGATTTCCTTCGTTTTTGCAGGAATCGATTAGAAAATCTTCTAAGATTCTTACCAAATGCATGAAATTGCAATTTTGTTATTGGTACTATTGAAAATTCTTCGACCTCTGATTGGTCGTTATACGATTGCTTTCCCAAGCATGGTCGGCAGAGTTATGGACCTAGTAAATTGGGAATGCACCATTTGGCCTATATAAGAGCTTCATCAGATAATAAACAGACATTTCATCGGATATTAAATTGAACAACTGAAATTTGAAGAACACAAATGAATATTTGAAGAGTTAATGTTTTCTCGTTTTGCGCTATATCCAAAATTAATTATCTTCATCTACATGCATACTCTGACTATTATTACGTGTTTGCGTCGCGTAGTGTTTGGCTACGGTTATGCAGAACGCAAATAACGGCGCGATGCGATTCGGCAAGACGAAATGTGTTGAAATGTATAGCTCTACTTCGCCTTAAAAAGAGCTGTACATTTCACTACGGTAAGGCGAATCGCATCGCGCCGTCATTCGCGTTCTGCATAACCGTAGCCTTCCGTTCCCGTTTAATGATGTCGTTTTAAATGTCCATATTACAATTCGGCAGCACTTCAACTTCTCATTTGCACAAAATTCAAAAATATGCAATGAACTTCAATCAAAATATCAAACAAAAAGAAATTACAATACTGCCAATGAACGGTCAACGTTTATTTACTAGAAAAAATGACTGACCCGCAAGCAGCCGGGTTATCTTTCTTGAAAAAGTATTCTACTTCAACCTTACGGTCGTGGCTTTGCACACAACCCTCCTGTGATTTTTCCAATCATTTTAACTTACCTTAATGTTTTTCATTAACCCTTTGCACTTGGAAAATTTAAATTTTCTAAAAGCGACATAAACGCAAATTCAATCTTTTGGCCAACTTTGTTGACCTTGACCAGAGATGCCAGATGTTTTGACGTGAGACTACGTCTTTGTTTACTATACTGGGATGCATTCTGTAAAATTGGAAATGAAACTAGCAAATGTTGCGTCAGATTTCAAACGTTAATAACAGCATAACAACATGATGGATAACAATAACCAATATGTTGTTGGATAGATAAAATGTGGAACAATTTTGTAATATGCTAGTTATCACTTTAATTTCATTGTTAAGCGGTAAAATTGATAAAAAGTTTCAATGACAAATTTACGCGAATAATGAACCAATTACATGCGAGCATTCCTAGCATAGACGACGTGAATGGAAACCATCCGTTCCCTGTGATATGCTCGGTATTAATATCTAAATAAAAATTGACAGAGTCTCCCCGTCCCAATAGGTCAATTTATTTTTGCTTCCATGAGCTTAGACTAATATGATGTACCGAAGGTAAAAATTTTCCTAAAAGTTTGATACAATCCCCATCCTTGAACAATTTCTTAACCTGCTTTCAGAACCTAATAAAAACTGATGTCTTGAAATAAAACATGCTGGTAAAAGCAGTACCAGTGAAGTGAAGAACCGCAGGTCTCTCGTCGTCTATGATTGCAGCGGTACTCTTCTATTCGTACATTTCAGAGGTACACTTCTATTCGTACATTTCAGCGGTACACTTCTGTTCGTACTGCAGCGCTACTATTCGAACTACAGCGTACATTCAGTACATTACATTCGTACATACATTACAGTACATTCGTACTGTAGCGGTACTATTCGTATTGCAGTGGTACATTTTTGTTCGTACATTTCTATTCGTGCGCAATCGAGGAAAAACTGCAATGCTGCTGTTGATGGTGATTGAGAGTTTATCTCATAAATATGATTACCATCAATTACTCAAAAAAAATTGTAAGATTTTGCAACAGATGTTTATTTAATTTTATCAAACCGTTTTGCAGTCAAATCTGCACATTTGATATTCCTGCTAGGTTCGAGCCTGTGCTGCCAGATTTATTTTTTCTAAATTAAAAGTACACGCTCTTTTTTTACTATGCCTTGTTCAGACTACGCCGGATATCACCTGATATAGCCAGATGAAATCGGATATCACTCCGAGCGTTCACATCAGAGTGAGTTGACATGATTTGACATTTGCTTTGGTAATTGAAAAGAGAAAAAAACAAAAACAGGTCAAAGCTAAAACAAGACAACAAGTGCAATGGGATTAGCATAGAGATGTCAGCTAGTTGGCTCGCACCAACGCGAACTCTCATAGGCAATTGTCAACATGTGCGGGATGAAAATAGCAAAAATATTTCCTCTCTTTTTTCTCGTATGCAACGCGAATTGCGAAATTTGTAGGGCTGCGTCGAATGTCTGTTGGCCGCGTCGCCAACTGCTGGAAATGTGGTTATTATTGATTTTCGAACATGATATCCGCGATAGCATGTAGCCGAGGTGATTTCCGTTGTCAGCTCGATTGTATGGGATATCAGGTAATATCGATGGTGATATGGCCTCGATAGCACGAATCGCCTGATACCAGGTGCTATGCGGTATAGTGTGAACGGGGTATTACTCTCAACTAAGTAAAAAAATAAAAGCGGAGGTACCCTAATCTGATATCACCAGATGATATTGGTTTGACATTTGTTTGGTAATTGAAAAGAGAAGAAAACAAAAACAGGTCAAAGCAAAAACAAGACAACAAGAGAAATTGATCTTTCTAATCGTGCATGTATTGGTGCACTTTAAACCGTGTAAGTCGGATGGAAAATGAGGCCAACAAAATGCTGTCAAAATACCTGCATTGACTGCGAAATTTTCATTTTCTTCGGCTGACTTGAAAGGTAATTTATTCCTGCGCGAGTTGTGTGATTGGTTTACGGATAGTATCTTACAAAATGAAAATTTTATTTCCAGTGCTGAGCAACTCAAAAAAGACTACATATTTTGATTTTCGTAATCGCGGTAGATTTAAGCTGTCAGAAAGCTTTATGCAATTAGGATAAAGAAGCCAACTACTTGGTTCGCACTAACGCAAACTCTCATATGCAATAGGGTCCTAAAGCTATACCGGTTTTTATATATCATTCGAAAAAGCCGCGTTTTCTGAGCAAAACGTGATTTTTAAAAAACGTTTATCGTTTTCCTTCGATTTTTAAATGAATAATAAAAAAACTGCTCGAAAGGTCTAAGATGACGTTTCGCCCATGTACGGTATATGAGAGAACTGTCATTTTAGGCATTTCAAGCAGATTTTTATCCTTCATTTAAAAATCAAAGGAAAATGCTAAACATTTTTTAAAAATCACGTTTTGCTCAGAAAATTGCACTCTTCCAGCTGATATATAAAAATCAGAAAACCGTTTAAAACTTTAGGACCCCATTGTCAAAATGTGCGGGATGAAAAACGCAAAAGTATTTCCTTCTTACTTACTCGCATGCAACGCGAATAGCGAAATTTGTAGGGTTGCGTAGAATGACTTTTGGCCGTGTTTCCAACTGCTGCAAATGGTTTTAATTGGTTTTCGAACATGATATCCGCGATATCATGTAGCCGAGACGATATCCGATGACAGCTCGATTGTATGGGATATCGAGTAATATGGATGGTGATATGCCTCGATAGCACGAATCGCCTGATATCAGGTGATATGCGGTAAAGTGTGAACGGGGTACGGTGTGAACCCATCAAAAACTGAGTAAAACCTACTCTGCTTATGCAAACCAGAAATTAATGCCTCATTTATGGGTTTTTCCACTTTTCATATAACTTTTTTTTTTAAATAACTATCCCAAGTATGTGTACCGGTAGGCGGAAAGCTTCGTAGCCGTAAGGTTACAGAGTCCGCTTTGTCAAGCGAATGGTCGTGGGTTCGAATCTTAGTAAAATCAGGCTATTCGATGTCAAAACTGGACTTTAAGTGTGGGTTCATTTTCAGGCTCCCCACCACTTACCCTTTCTTTGCGCTGAAATCTATAACATCTTTGCGTGTATTCCTCTTAACAAAAACATAATTCCCTCTTATTAATAAAACTGGGCAGAAGGACGCACGACGAAACTTATCCAGGGAATTATAATTGGTGATATTTGGCAAGAGGAACGAGCACCGATATAGTAGAACAGTAAGCGTATAGAAGAAGGGGTATCACATTACACACAAGCATTGATGAACGATAATAATAAGCATGCCACTTCTCAATAGCGGTAATGCTAATAATAGAAGTGCGGGATACAGCAGACACCCGGACATATCTTACAATAGATCTACGATTCTGGTCGTAGTGAGGAAGTCCATACAGGAAAAAAAATGTGTACCGGTAGGATATATGGAACTGAATAGTTCCATAACTTGGCTCATCCCCTATTGCCAAGGCTAAAATTGCCCATAGTGATGGTGTTGAGTATATAGAACAATTTGGACATAGTCCCATTTTTGGGGCTATCCACTTTTCATATAACTTTTTTTAAATAATTATCCCAAGTATGTGTACCGGTAGGATATATGTAACTAAAAAGTTTCATAACTCGGCACATATTAGTCGTATTATTATATTTGTGCTTTTCTTTCGCCAACAAATAACTTGGATTTTCAACAATCGAAACTTTCGGAATGTTTTAATATAGTTAAAATACTCAATATCTTCTTCAAATGTGTTATTTTATTACCTATACCACAGATAACAGATATCCAAGCTAGAACAAAAAACTCCAGAAATCGTGTGTAAGATTTCAAAATCTTACTCGTTTGGAATGCTAACGATATCTTTCTGCAACTTGCGACTTTAACTACTTTAGTGATGGCAGCGCTGGATTATAGTCAAAGCTGCCAGGCGCATGAAAATTGTCACAGATTATAGAGTCGCTGTTTTTGCAACGATATAACACTGTTATTATGAGGTTTGTGTATTTTTTATTCATATCAACACTAAAACAAACAAATTTATCGCAAATGTAAACTGGGATTGAATAAAATTGTCGATTATGTACAAATTACGACTGCTCAAAATTTCTACATTAAAAACCGGACACCCTTTTATTGCAATAATATCGATTAGAGCTGGAAAACTATTGATTTTATCGAATCATTGACCACTAAGTGTTCTTAGCGCCACCATACTGCGTATTGCGACATACTAAAAAACCGTTGCGTCTTTTTACACATGAAGCAAAATTAGCTTGGATGTCTGTTAACTGTGCCTATACGTTTTTTGATACTTGGAGCGGTTCTTGTTACCTTAATCGGTTCTTGGTACCTGAACCGGTTGTGGTTCATCTAGTGTTGAACAGATGTCGCTGCGGCTGTTTTGCGTTCTTTCAATTATATTTTCGCCTCGCACAACTGTGAACCGGTTTTTGGTACCTGGCTGCGAACCGGTTCTTGGTACCTACACACTTAAAACTGGATCTCGAGCTCGGCAAAAAAACATCCGAGTTCACTCGGCAACTTTGAATTCAACCGATATTTCAGCAAAAAATGCCTGTTGCCGACTGTCGTCAGATCATTTTGCCGAGACTTCGTCCAAAAAACGAAGCTTGAATCTCGGCACAAATTTTACTCGTTGCCGTGTTTCGGCAATACAGCTGCCATTCTCATAAACGAGTTGCCGCCAGTTTTCTTAGTGCAAATTTATGTGTGTTACGGGTGAGCAAACAGGAAGCAGATACAAGTTTGGCTAAAACTTGTGCAAATTACAAGGGTTTACAATCCGGTAGCCGAGAAAAATGTAGAACAGATTGGTGGGAAGTGGCTGGAACTCAAAAAGTGTAGTTTCGAATCGTGTGAATACAATATTGTATTTGTTTTAAGGATAGACATTAGAAGTAGTGTTAGACTATATGTTTTGCTCAATGCCCTACTGGAGAGCAAGATAAAGATAAGTATTTAAGATTTAGTATGAATAAATTTCTTTACTTACTAAAACTCATCGAGCTTATAATTTATCTTTTGAAAGAAAACTACCGAATGCACAGCGAAACTATTCTCTGCGATAGGATTCCACTAAAAAACAAACGGCTGTTCACTGTGCCGAATATTCAGCTTTTATAACCGAGAGGTCGTTAAACTGGGTTGCCGCTTCTCGGCAGGATTTGCCGAGAGCACAGTCAACTGTGTACCGCGATTCTCGGCATAAAATGATATCTGTCAAATATTGCGAGCACTCGGCTGTCCAAATCTAGACACAAACAATGCCGAGATTCGGCGAAATTTTTTAAGTGTGTTGAAATCCCAGGATAGAGAATGTCACCAACGCACAGTGGGGAATCGCTGGCCATCAGTCAAAAAAAATTCTTTTCGTTAGCTGTTTCATAATATTTTTCCTTTATTGCTATAACATTCAAGTGTCTAAATCCAAAATTTCGACGCAATATCATAAAATCTGAATTTTTTATGACTTTTCAAAGCTTGGCGAACTGACGGCTTTTGTCTTTTTCTTGAAAAAAAGTACATTACTTTGAAACGCTCTGTAGCTTCAATGATAGCTTGGTTTTTTTTGACGTCGAAGGAAAAGTTTTGTAAATTTTGTGCAAAACAAACCCTTTTCATTTGATATTGTAAAATTTGGTCATAGTAGGCTTGACACTAGAAAAAATTAAAAAAAAACGTGATTTTTTGAAGAAAAGTAGCTCAAGAGTTTAGTTGCCGCAGTTTGCCACGGTTGTGACTACATTCAAAATTTAGGTAAAAACGTAAGCTTTCAAATGCATACTGTCCGCTGCTGCGCAAAACTGCGCAAATTGTCACTTTAGTGAAAAAAGCGATAGCAGATTTTTTTAGTTTTTATTTTTGAAGTTGAAATTTCATCCAGGATTTATTTTAATCATAACCATGATACCCCATTAATGAAAATTTATGATATCGTACTCAATCCGTAAGGATAAAATATAAATTTGGGCAAAAATCACAAAATTTATCAATGAAAAGTTATAAAATAAGTGTTAAACAAGAAAACAGTAAACAAATCTGAAATTTTAATTATCTCAAACTTTATCACTTTCTGCAAATTTAAAACAATACCAAAAACATTCAGCCCTTTTCAATTTATGATCATGAAATTCGTCAAACTGATTGAAGTGTCAAATATTAGCAGCAAATTCATCAAACTCCGGCCAACAATAGCCCGTTTGAAGATTGCTTTTGCTTCGCACTCGTTTGCATACAAAAGTAAAGCACACATTTTGCTTTATGAGAAAAAAAACAAAGAACAGTCGTCGCCCTCCACATATTTTCGTATTCATTTAGAACGTTTTGTCATTCCAGTGTCTTAGTTTTCAAATTCATAAATTCGTTGAATTTTATTATGGAGCCTTCAACTTTAGCGGCACCACCTAATTCAATGTCTAGTAAGTTGTCAATTCATGGTGTTATACATGTTTTTAAATGTCCTCTTCCAACCATAGAAACCGGATTAGGAAGATAACATATATATGAAACAATGAAACATCGAAAATTACAAGAAGAAATGAAAATTGCAGCGAAAGACATTTTTCCTGCTGATAAGTATAATGAACTTCAAATTTTCTGGGAACAATTCAACACGAGATTTAAGCGATCACAGCGAAAGATGATGATGCTGTTGATGATTTTTTCATTTTGTAATTAGTTTGTATTACTTATGTTGTTTTAGTTCATTTAAAAAATATATATACAGTCGTCGTTCGCTAACTGCAACATGTTTACATTGCAGTTATCGAATGCCGTTCGATAACTGCAACACTTGACACATGCCAAAATTTAGAGGGGGGTCCGTCACTACCATTTTTGTTTTCAATGATGTCGAAATGTATTTTTTTAATGAAGTACATAGTACTAAAATAGGTAAGCTTTTTGATTAATCAATTTGATAGTCATATTTCCGCATCATAATTTATTGCGTTTTAGTAACTACTTTACATAACCAATATGTAGGCGAAGATAAAGTTCATCACTACAGAAGACCATTTTACGAGACGTTTCTGAACTCAATTCATGAATGAAATTTTGACAGAAGGCTCGGAACCGCTGACGTAACGCAAGTTAAAGCAACATCAATGTCAGCAGGATCCGTGACGTGAAAGCTAGCCAAACAATGCACAAGGAATTTTTTTTCTCTTATAATAATTACGGAAAGTGAACCACATAACATGGTGATTTGGCTTCATTGATTAATAGTGGAGATCCCATCTAGAATGACGCCATAATCTCCCATCTAGAATGACGAGACAACAAGTAAACGGAATCGAAAAAAATCGAGAAAAATGAAAAGTCCTTTTGAAATTTTTCTAGAGATTCAACAATTTTTTATTTTCGAATGCATTCAGAATCCCCCCGCGAGATTTGTCACTTCAATGTCAAATATGACTTTGACTTCAGATTTGACGGATTGCGGTCCGATAACTGCAAAGTTGTTGCAGTTATCGGTCTTGCAGTTAAAAAGCGTTGCAGTTAAAAGACTTGCAGTTATCGAACGGCGACTGTATTTAGGCAAAATTTGTTTAGTTCGAGGGGTCGTCCATAAATTACGTTTTTTTCAATGAGAAGGACGCCCGGTGGCACTACTTGTGGTCAAAGATCATATAATTCTATAAAAAAGGAAAAAAGGGCCAAAAAATATTAAAATTGGCTTTCGTGCTTTATGGACGGCCCCAAACAAAAAATGGATGCCAAATTCGTGTTCAGCGCCCCAAAATTATGTAAATACCAAGTTTTTGTCGCATTTATCGACACTTTTTTTGCTTGGCCAGCCTTTGTACGGAGTCGCCCCACTGTGCAACGGGTTTCACATTTCCAGATGCTGAAAATTAGAATTAGAAGTCAACGGTGGTACCAATTATTATTTGTTCGCAGGCAGTTTTACTTTCTCACCCGATTATTTCTGCGTTAAAAAATAGAAAATCGCTTTGGCAAATCGGAGATAGATCCTTTTGAAATGTTGCTTTAGATTTGTCCTCCAATAATGAGAATGGACAATTAATCCCACCCTCTGACCAAGTGACCTTCACCCAAAAGACATAAAATATCCACAAAATTGCAAAATGTTTTGAGTAGTTCATAGCTATAGGCATGGGCGCAACTAAGGAAAATTTGTAGGGGGGGCTAGTTTTCATAGATTTCATTTAAAAAAAGAGAAAAAAAAGAGTTAAAATGCGCAAATTTAACCCTTTCCCGCTCATGGTGACTCTAGAGCACCATGAATTGTATTGACCATATATTGGCAGAAAATAGTTAGTTTTGACTACTTTTTTCTACAAAATGTTGCATTTTTAATACACTTTTAACTTGGCATATAGAATGACAGCTTAATACAATATTTGAATTGTTATCAAGAAAATTGTAGAAGAAAGTCTGGATTTTTCGATAAAAAAATAATGTGTGTTTTTGACAACCGTTTTTATATAACATTAATCAATCAATTTCATAATAAAAATAAATTTTACGTAGATCTATTGTCTATTAAGTGTAACAATCCACCAAATTAGCATTTTTCATTCTAAATCGCTTGTCCCATAAATTTGAATATGGTGCCTCAGAGCACCACTGGGCATACAGGAGACAAAAATTTACAACGTATGCTGGCTAAAAATATCCGTTACGATTGAATATCATATTGGCCAGCACTTAGAGATGCGCAGAGATGTTTCTAACGCAATCATCGTGATCACTTTACACTTTACACTGTTCGAAGTGTAATGTTCGTCTTTGCATAATGAAAGCGAGATTTTTTTTTTTTCATTTTCCGTCATAAAAAATCAACCAAATGGTCGTAAACGTAGTCTTTTTTTTCGAAAACTACATTGTTTCTCTTTTATTTTTATTAATTTTTTAATAACTGCTTTAAATAGTTAAATTTTGCCAAAAAAAATTTTCTCGTGTATTAAAAATAAGACCCTTGTATGCTCATAGGTGCTCTGGAGCACCATTTCAAATTTAACTTTTTACTTCAAAATATAACATTTCCCAGTAATTTAAATAAGTCTACGAAGTATTTTGCCCAAATTAACCCTTTAAGTATTTTTAAATCATGAAAAACCTCGTGAGCGGGAGAGGGTTAATAACGAATAAAATAGTGTCGTAACAGTAGAAAAAGTCACTTTAATCGAGATTTAATCTCCAAAAATGTATTGAATATCTTGACTACAGCGTCAACGCCAACCTCTTTCAGCAACACTGATTCGATATTGAGGAGAGCTAGGTTTGCTAAACGGCTGAGCAGTGCCTACCAGCAATACACCCGTGCCAACTGGCCACCTAACATAAAATAGACCCTAGTGTGGCCCAAGGCGTAGTGCCATATCCCTACTTCTACGTAGTACCGACTGAAATACGAGCAACCAAGGGAAGATCGGTGAACCGGTGGGAACTCGGTCGTATGCTGACAGGGAAGGGGTAGCTGTTCTCCTTGGAGAGCAGCTTGTTTGAGCGTCTGTTCCCCAGGATAGGGGCGGCTTAAACAGCGACTGATCCGCAGTGGACTATTGAACTAACAGCGAATTTCTTTATTCCACCAGCTCACCTCGTTTTGACCTGGAAGCAATCTAACTTCTGTCAAAATTCTTCTTTATTCGCTCGATATTGACCCAGTATTGACCTGACGTGCTGCCTGAAGCGCGCTGTAAAATTTGTCAGCTTCAACCCGCCACCGCACGTGCTTAGTTCGTAAACAATTATCTGGCTTCTCTTTCTCACATGCGTTGTAAATTGCGATGTCATTTCTTTATTACTCGGCAGATTTGCCCGAACACAGTGGAATGAAGAAATTCACTATTCGCTAAGAAATGAAGAAATTCGTCAAGAAATGCGGTGTCTCGCCAGCTACACCCAATACGGCAGCCTCGTCGCGAGACTAGGCATCGCAGCACTAGTAAAGCAGCATGCTAAAATCAAGTCAAAATGTTGACGATGTACCTGATACGACGGGTAGTCCTCTACGGAATCAACATAACGACGCTTCTGGCGGAGGGCCTTGGAGTTTTCGAACGGAAGGTGCTGCGGATTATCTAAGGTGGACTACAGACGGACGACGGATAATGGCCACAGTGCATGAATCATGAACTGCACGCGCTGCTTGGAGAGAACCCCATTGCATACTCGGCGAAAGTCGATAGGTTGCGGTTGGCCGGTCACGTCGTAAGAATGCCGGACGACAACCCTGTGCAATCACTTCTCTTCAGCAACCCTGCACAACCCCAACCCCGCAACTATCTCCATTTCCAGAGCTGATAATCAAAATCATCGTGAGTTGAGTATTATGTAATGGTTTTCGCAAAACTTAATCATAGTTTTCTGGGAAACAGTAAATATCTGGAACATAACAGTATATGTGATAAGAATGATGAGTACAGTTGAATAGAATATAAAACTCGTCCTTATGGACCTTGTTTGAACGGCTTTTCACACTGTACCTTTTGATAGGAAAGGCAAAAAGCAACATTGACTCGACTAAAAGTAACATCTCTTATTTTTATTTCTTAGAGTAATCCGTAAAAATTGCTGTCGTTTTCGAAATGTCTTTCTGATTTAAGTCTCATTGTTGTTAATATACTACAATAACCTATTGCCTAAACATATTTCTATCCGCACTAAAACGCATCGCTCAATTTGAGCTACTTCATCACGAGTAAAATTAGATTTTACTACCACATCCTAACGCTAGTGGCGTCAAACAACATTCTAACGATTATTTAGGTGTAAAAAGACGAACAGAAACGAAATAGTAAAAATACACAACTGCTATATGATTGCGTTTGTCGAGTCTTCAAAATTGCATCGTGATCTCCCACCGTAATGGCACAACATGGATTCTACACGTTACGTTACGTGCGCTCGTAAGCTCAATATTTGTCGTTATCGTCGGTTAGCTAATAAGCTCTATTTTCTATTAACACCATTTTTTGTTACCCCTTCCAGGTGCTGCTAATTGTTTGAGTGAAAATTAACGACTAAGTAGCGGCTAGTTGTGTGTAGAAAGCGTTAAGAGTTATTTTCTAATTTGGTTAAACTTTTGTAGCCCCACTTTAGTCGGTTATCGGCGAGTTGAAGCGTTTTTCCTGCTGCTTAGTTCAAGCTAAAATGTTCACATATTCTCTAAAGTCTATAGAGTTAGACAACAGTTTCTCTTAGCAGCTATCAATAAGTCTAATTTCATCAGCCTTGCTCTAATCGACTACCTATAACAGGTTTTCATGAAAATTGTTCTAGGATGGAAAATGATGATTATAAGGTTCGTTTCCAAAACACTCACATCAATGAATTCGAGGCAAGTACAGGAAACTTGTGTGCAATTTATCAGCAGGGAAATTTTCCAAATTTTCCTATTTCTGCTGCTGTGAACTAGTACAACGTTATGACGACTGTTAAAGTTTGGTGGCCCTTCTTCCTATCGCAAAATTTGAGACCCATCACTTTCGTTTAGAAATCAATACTTTTCCTCTTCCAGCTCTAGTTGCCGCGCGTGACGAATGTTGTTCAGCCCATGCGAATTCCGCTTGATTGTGGCCGTGTCCGTGTCGTTGAATGATTTGGCCAAAACCTTGGGAGTGTTGTTGCCGAGAGCTCCGTTGACGTTGTTTGATTTTGTCAGCGTCGTGTGGCCGTTGGCGATTTTCGATCCGCTCGCATCATTCCGTCCGTTGAACGAGGACTGTCGCTTCGGTTTGTGGCTTTCCGTATACTGTGGAGAAGAATTTAGATTATCATTTTGATGGAAAATGGTAATACGTGAAAAAAAAACTTACGTCTTTCGTTGGTAGTGAGGAGTACTGATTCGGGTACGACCCGTAGCAGGGTGATCCCTGAATAGCCTTAATTCCTTTGGCCTTTTTCTTTATAATAAAAATGGTTGCATACACACTGGCGAAACAGCACAGGATTATGAGAAATGTAACTCCTACGATAATCACCGCTATTGGTGAGGACCCGGCAGTCAGGGCGTGTGGAATTTCTGAAAACAAATTGTTTAGTATAATCCACATTTTACACAATAATAATATCAATGTACCATTACTCATTTCCGGGTGGCACTTGCGAATTTCACGTTCGCTACCCTGACACGTTTTCTGGTCCGGGTTAGGTACCAAGCACGATCTGGTTCTCATCTTTTCACCGTCCGTGTTGCATGGCGACCAGTCACTCCATTCGCTCCATCCAAGAAAAGCTGTATGTGATAAAACAGAAAAATGTTATCAGGTTCAGATTTAAGGGTTCCAAGGCCAGCTTACAGTCACAATTCGGCATCTCGCACGTTTCGTATTGAGTGCTTTGCCCTTCGCAATCGTTTCCGAAGATCACATTGCCAGACATCGATAGACACTGGCGTGATCGTGTCCGCGTGCCAAGACCACATGATACAGAACATGGTGACCAATCGCTCCAGCATCCCCATTCACCTAAATTAAAAACAAAAAATTAACATCCAAAATTAAATTATGTACATGTTACATTTTACCTTTACAAGGCTGAACATTGCACGGTTTCACCATATTGTTACCTCCAGCGCATTCAGCTTTTTCACAGGTACGTGTTCGAAATTGTTGGCCACCTCCGCATGAAACACTGCAACTGCTCCACGAGCTCCATTCACTCCAGCCGTCCTCATTTTCTCCTCCTTTCTCCGCTCCTGTATGCGACGAATCACTCGATGATCGTTGACACGATCCATCCGGGTGGCACAATCTCGTTTCCTCTTTCGATGATATTTTAAGTAACGATGAATCCGCAATCGGAGCTTTGCATGTAAACCGATATCGCTTTTCAATATATCCACCGTTGGGTAGAGTTCCATTAGTTACAGTTAACCAGGTCGTCCAGGTAGCGGCGCGTTTGACATCCGGACATGGATGAGTGTTGCACACTTCGTAGTCCAAGTGACACCCAGGGCACTCCATTCCACCATTCTGCGGCACTGGATCGTCACATTTTCGTCTACGGATTCGGTAGCCACTACCGCAAGCAGCACTGCATTCTCCCCAAACACCCCAGGGGCCCCAGCCTCCATCGATTGGTGGTTGCTTGGGAGCTGGGCATGGTGGCAGATGTGAGCAGTATATTTCCGCACGATCTGGACCAACACATACTCGTCCACCGTGTGCCGGTTTAGGGTTACCGCAAGTTCTTCTGCGCGTTTTGACAGCCATTCCGCACGTTTGCGAGCAGGCAGACCACGCGCTCCAATCCGTCCAACCTCCATGTACAGTACAATTAGACACAGCTATACTTATTCCCGTGCAAGGTCGTCCTCCATTTTTCGGTGACGGATTATCACACGCTCTTGTACGGCACAAACACGAGTCGGTATTTCCTCCCAGTTCCTCGTTTGTGTTAGCAGAATTGGTTTGTCCGTTGCCAATTAGGGCACATTTACTCCAATCCGACCAGGCAGACCAACCTCCATCCACTGGAGCAGTCAGTACGGGACATTCGGTTGCATTCTGATTCCAGTACTTAGCTAAGGGATCTCTGTTGGGTGCGATAGTGCACGCTTCCTGCAATTCGTTCCAGCCACAATAAGGATCCATCGAGTTTAGACAGCTTAGCTTGGAGAGATGCCTATTGCAGTGATGAGAAGATATTCTGCTGATTGCTGAATCGGTTCCAACGTACAGAGAGTCCGTTTCCTTCACATATTGGATTGTGCGTATTTTAGAATCACTTGTAGGCTCTGGTCTCCAAATTTCCACCACACAGGTGCTCTTCGTACGTGGAAGAACCGAAATCTTTTTAATGAGACCGTTGTTGGTTGCCACGTAGATGATGTGAACCCGTTCGTGTAGCTTCGTGGGGATTATATCGATCGCAATGTGACTAAAACGCTCAAGTTTTGTGTGATGCAGTGGTTTACCGGTGATCGGCTGCACGGCTTGATCCATCAGTTGATACTTGGAGGAATCGATCAGAGAAACATGGCGTGCACTTGGACCGGCATTACACTCGTAGTGATCCCGATGCTGAGCATCCTGACGGTGCCACGCAGAACCTAATGATTCCTGATGCTTGAAGGCACCGGAAAACGCGGCATGAATGGCGGACATGTTATAAGCGCAGACAGCCGATCCCTGTATGCTGTTTCTGTAAGTTACAAAAGAAAAATGGATTAACAAAATTAAGTTTGTGTAAAATTGACCTGAAAAACTACTCACTCTGGCGTGGTAAAAGTAGCGTATAGAACTCCTTCCTCTTGGCTGTAAACCATACCCTGCACCTCATTGAAGTAGAATGGATAATCGCCAGGAATTGAACAATTCAATCGAGCTTTGACGAACGAAGTCCAGTTTTCTTTCAAAATTTGTGTACCGCCGGGGTCGTTCTTGCAGATCCTAGCGATTCTCGAGTAAATGATCTTCCCGCAGTTTATATACTCAACAGCTGCCTCACGGAAGACGAAGTACACAAACTCCCCCTTTTCGAAACTCCCCACAAACTGCGGATCGTTCAACCACTTGGAGTTGTACTGATTGGTACGAAGCATGCGGCTGCTTTCTTGCGTCACATCCGCTCGTATAATGGCCGGATCCGAGCCGGAGAAGTCCGTGGTAGTACCGACGAAAAGCTTCCCATTGTCGGCCATGTGCGCTGTGTTGTTCGCGTGGGGGCTGAATGGACATTTGGCAACACCTCTGTCGTAGCGAGTTGCTGTCAGATTTTCCATCTGCCGCCACGAGCATGACGGACTGAAGGCGTAAGTCCCGCAAGCGTACACCCGGTTGCCGAAGTTCTCCAGAACCATAATGTAGTTACGGCAGGCTTCTTCGCTTTGTCCCTTATCGAGACAGGTATTGCGCATCACGGGGGTCACCTCCCATGGCATTCGCTCTCGCACGTCCAAGTGCAACGACAGCCGGTACAGGTTGTCTCTGAAAAGATGGAAGTACGAAGAATTATATTAGTAATCTTTCATTTATATTATTTGTATTTAATTTTGCAAAAGCTTGATACTTATATACCTACACACTGTGTATCTTTTCAAGTTAACTTGAGGAAGCTTCTAGAATTTAAATTCAAAATGATTGACAGCGGTCGAATTTAACGGTTTTAAAAATTAGCGAAACTTTAGATTACACACCGCGGGCCTGTTTCAAGTTGTTTGTACCTCCTAAGTCATAATTACGAGAAAAGTTTTTAAGTTCAAGCTGGTGACTTAAAGTTTCCGGAAAACAGCCAAAAATGACCTTCTAATATGATTACTTCAAGAACCGGGATGTTGTCCAGACACTTGAATTTGACCCCACTGCCCAGACGCAATTTTGAAATTCAAGAAGATGATTTCCGGTTCCTGTTAAACATATTACTTAATATTACTTAATTTGAGTATTCCCCGAATCGATATGATGTCCAGAGGCCGAAAATCGACTCCAGACATCGTTTTAAAATTCATGGCGATTTCGAGCACCTGTTGAACAGTGAAAAACGACCAAATATCACCCAATATGGATATTTTCGCCAACGGGATTATACACAGATGCCAAAAACAGATTCCAGATGCCATTTTGAAATCCAAGTTGGTGATTGCCGGCTTCAGGAAAAGAGCCCAAAATTATCAAATCTCACCTAAAATGGGTATTTCTAGAACCAGGATAATATCCAGTAAATCGACCCCTCGTGTCGTTTTCAATTGAGATCAATCAGCGCCACATTATACCGAATACCAAAATACCAAAGTTTTTGGCTTCGCAATAAAGTAATATATCATGATCGGAACAATTTAGACTATTTTTATGGTACCTAAGTTTTCATGTCACGTTTTCATCATTCATACCGATCAAATCATGAAAAATTTGCGTTTATGCAAACAATATATCTGTCTAGTTTACAGAAACAATAATTTATAGCAAATTCGACGCGAATTCTTCCAAGAAATCATTTTATCTAATCATAGAATTTATACCGTGATCACAAACAGGGTGATCATGATCGGAACAAAATTTGTATCATAATCAGAACAGCCAATTTATTTCAGATTCATTTGAATTCAAGTATTTTTTTTGGGCGGTTAATTTGACTGACTGAAACTATTCTTCACATTCTCAAATGGGAACTCTCAAGAAAAATAAGTTTTTCTAACAAAAACTTTTCCATGAATTGTACCTACGTGAAATTCAAAATCACAATATCAAGCACAGGTAAAGTGAAGCGGTGAAGTCTCAGAAGTAAACTATCCCGATCATGATTGGATACGGATCCCGACGAGGTCATTGGATACGCTGATGACATCGTCCTCATCGTCAGAGGTGAAGATGACGCAACTCTGTCGAGCCGAATGCAAGCGGCTCTGGATGCCACCACGTTATGGTGTCTACAGGAGGGTCTAAACATAAACCCCTTAAAAACAGTCCTAATTCCATTCAGTAGACGAAGGAAGATCTCCATCACTCCTCCAACACTGAATGGAGTCAGACTGGGCTTCAGCAATGAAGTCAAATACCTCGGAATTATTCTGGATAAGAAACTGAATTGGTCTGCACAACTGGATCATGCCGCTAAGAAAGCGATATCGGCGATCTGGGCCTGCAGAACTCTGTTCGGTAAGACCTGGGGACTGGAACCAGACTTGGCACTCACCTATGCTGCCCTTGTGTGGTGGCCCAAGGTGAACGAAAAGACTGCGCAAGCCAAACTCAAAAAAGTGCAAAGACTTGCATGTCTTTCGGTTACCAGCGCTATGCGAACAACTCCAACTGCAGCCATGGAAGCAATGCTCTGCCTACTGCCTCTACATCTTCATGTGAAAAAGGAAGCAGAACTTGGCGCTCTAAGGTTGCAAAGGAGGAAAATTATACTCGAAGGGGATCAAATCTGCCACCTTCGCATACTTAGGGAGTTCAAACTAACTCCGCTATTAGCTACAGTCTCCGACTGGATGGACGTTAGGACCAACATGGATATTCCGTATAGAGTGATGGAAACAAACCGCTCTATGTGGAACAATGGAGGGCCTAATCTTCCACCTGGCATCGTCAGTTTTTATACGGATGGCTCGAAAATGGGATCTCTAACGGGATCCGGTATATACGGACCCGGTATCAGGGAAACATTTTCCCTGGGCAAATGCCCCACCGTTTTTCAAGCAGACGTATATGCCATATATATCTGCGCAAAAATATGTCTGAAACGCAACTACAGACATGCGAAAATCGGTATATTCTCGGACAGTCAAGCAGCACTACTAGCACTTAAGTCCGTCAAATGCGCTTCCGAACTTGTTTGGGAATGCATTGAAACTCTACGGGAGCTTTTCCGACAGAATTCAGTTTTTCTGTTTTGGGTGCCCGGACACTGCGGAGTCGAGGGTAATGAACACGCTGACTACCTAGCAAGACAGGGATCAGCTCAGCGGTTTATTGGCCCCGAGCCGTTTCTGGGTACGTCCAATTCCGCTATTAAAAGCGAACTACTAACTTGGGAGAGGCATTAGTTTCATCAACTATGTTGTACCTAATTGAGGTACAGGTTTACAACAAAACAGTTCTACTCCATCAATGAGTACGAGCAATCCGTAACCTGTGCACAACAATCGGGGCCAGCCACAAAAGACAATCAGTAAGACTGTCACAGTGGCATTTTCAGTACCCAGTGCCCTTCAGGCATACATTAGTTAAAAAAAAATCCCCACACCCCCCATCCAGTGGATTCAGATCCGGAGACGACGAAGGTCATTCATTATTCGAAATGAAATCGGAAGTTTTCCTCACATCACGCCTGAACAACCTTTGCGGTGTGGGATTGGGCGCCATCTTGCAGGAAGCAGTAGTAATCGTCTTCGAAAAATAGTTCAGCTTGAGGCAGAACATTTTTATTCAAAACCGTGTCCAGGTAGTACGCTGCGTTGATTTTGACCCCTTTATCGATAAAAATAAGAGGCAGTTTACCTCTCTTGCAAATGGCTCCCCAAACCATCACTGACGTCTTATTTTGGAACCGGGAAACGTTCAGCTTGTCCGCAGGAGCTTGCTGGAGGCTCACACTCCAAACTCGATCATTTTGGCGATTGACTGTTTTCTTCAAAACGAACAGCTTCTCGTCCGAAAAAATAATCTCGTCATCTGCGCGCCAACCGAGCAACTCCCGCGACCGTTGGTACCTCTTGTCCTTTGTAGCTTTGGTAACCCCATGAACCACCTGTTTTTTGTACGGTGTAAGTTTTAAATCCTTGCGCAGAAGCAGGCGGATTGATTCTCGGTTCATTTTAAGGTTCCTGGCCAGCTTCCGTGCAGATTGGGCGGGATTCCGGCAAATCCGGTCTCGTATAATCTTTTTCAGCCTTGGAGTTCTCACAGACCTTGGTCGTCCAGATCGTGCCTTGTCCACGGTGCCTCCGGTCTCTAGGTACCGATTTATGGTCCGGTACACGAATTTCCGGTTGATTCCGAGCGGTTTTAGGTGTTTGAATATGTGTCCGGGTTTGTACCCTTTCACATATTCAGCGATAACAGCTGCTCTTAACTTTACCATGGCTCACAACTCAATGTCAACAAACTGCACAGAATCGAAACTCTGCCACTTTGGGCAGCAAAGTTAACCCTTTCATTTGACATATAGATGGCACCAGAGAGATGCAACGTGTAGGCTACAGGCGACCCCAAAAAAGTGTGACCGGACTTTTTTATCACCGTGTATACTTAACAGTTGGCTGCGGAGTGTCTGTATAATAAACAGAAGGTCGAGTTCCGAAACGGAATGTAGCACCAGGGCTTTGCTTTGCTTTTGCTAACTAGGCATAATAGCTATTGTAAGGAAAAATTGTGTTCGAAGATGGATCACTTTTGGAACTTTTTTTTCAACAGTAATACTTAAACAGTCTAAATGAAACTTTTTGAATAGCATCTGGAGAAGTTGCTTGATGTTTGTTTAATGTTTGATATATATTTTATTAAATTGTGCTGAAATGTTGCATAAAAAATTGTTCCGATCATGGTTCATTTCCGGACTGTTCCGTTAAGGATACATTATCTCATAACCGCGTATAACGCAAGCTAGAAAGAGCAATGCAGGGAGATCAGCGCGCAAGGAAATAGTATAAAACTAATACTCAGCGAGCTAAGAGCTACCGAGGTGGGAAAATGACCAGTCACGACGTCGCTTACTTTTCGGTTTGGAATGTTGAAAGGACGTCTAGACGAGGTAGGTTAATAAAGAGCTTATTACGGATCTTAGCTCAAGGCGACAACAAGGATAATCTCACTGTGAAACCATGATGTATAAAGACATGGTGTAACGATATGTCAAAAGCAGAATCGGCCATATTGGAAAGAAAAATTGCCAGCGAGTAGGTTTGTTTATAAACAACTAGGGCATAAAAATTATCGCATCTCATAATATATCATTTGGATGCATTTAAATTATAAATATGGCAATGCTACATACCTTGCTACCAATATTCATTAATTTAAGAAACAATTTTCAACTTAAAACACCAGAATTTGCGGTATTCAATTGCCTAGTTAGTGAGGATATATCAACAAACACGAAAAAGTTATTCGCTGTTGCATAGCGATGCTTCGTCTCCAACCCTCCGAAGTGAAAAAACGCTTCCTCACCCCGCGCCTAGTTTTTGATCAAACCGTTGCACCATGTTGTACTCATCATGTGTGAAACCAGACGCGTGAAAATCAAATGGTAATCACCTACTGAAGGGCCTACAGAAGAAAAACTTCAATGGGGATCAGTTTTACACATCGTTTGAGTAAAAAAAAGGGGAGCTGCGTAGTCGCAAGATTACAGAGTCCGCTTTTTCAAGCGGATGGTCATGGGTTCGATTCTTGGTAAAAACATGCCATTTACGTTAAATTTTATAATACCTTGGTGTGACCTCCTCTCAAAAAAAAAAAATAAGCCCCTTTATTGATAAAACTGGCCAGAAGGACACGCAGTGAAACTTCTTCTTCAGTTATAAGTGGCGATATTTGGCAGCAGGAACAGGGGTCGGTATAGCATAGCAGTAAGCGTGTAGAAGGAAGGGTAAAATCATATTACACAAAAGCACCGATAAATAACGAGCATGCCACTTCTCAATAGCGGTATGGCTATTCATAGAAGTGCGAGATAGCGCAGACACCCGGGCATATTTCCCAATTCATCAACGATGCTGGTCGCAGCGAGAAAGTCCCTACAGGAAAACAAGGTGAAAAAAATTGACCGAAAATCTCTATTCCAATTGACTGATGTGATTGAGACAAAAAAAATATTGAAATTATTTCGTTTCTAACCCTGTTCCTGTGTTTTTAAATTTCTATTCGTGTTTATTGTTATGACCAAATTAAAATTATAATTATTTCTAAGCTTTTAAATAACACAAATCACCACAATCATTTTTTTGTCTTCCGAAAACTTATTTTTTAATCAAACACAATTGATTCCTGCACAACACTCATACTCCGTTGTGTGTGTAATGCGTTTGTAGAATACGAGGTGTCGAGAAACACTCATGTTATTGCTTTAATTCCTTTAAATTTCTTACTTACTGACTATTAATTTGATAGCGACAAGTCGTTAACTACCCCCTCCGATTCTAGAGTACGTCTTCACATCACCATATCGTGGGTTAGCTTCCGTCACGAGTACTGGTGTAGGGCAACTCCTGTTGCTCTACCAGGAATTTGTGATATCCTTCCGCAACAAATCACAGGTATTCCTGTACGCGCGATCCAGCGACCGCGCGGAATCACTTGTACTTCACGATTAAATTCTATGCTACATTGGAACTTACTGCTAGCTCTAGAGTGTATAGAGGCCTGTCTTTGTTTTAGTACCTTAATTCGTGGGTTTAATCCGGTGAGCCGTGCGCTCATTCACTCCGCCTTGTTTACAAACAATTGCCAGTAACTCACCCTCGCGATGCGGCGACGAGTTACCAGCCCATCAAGTACCGAACCGCGGACTCTTGTTTTAATTAATTGCACTTACGGGTGGCGGTTTCCGTCACCCAAGCCAAGCGGTAGATTTGGCTTCAACTGTAAGCAAGCACTGACCCACTTTCATGTACAACTGAAGGCTGTGCCAAAGTATAAAGAATGCGGTAGGAAACCGGCTGTTTTCCGGGTTCTAAGTATTTCACCTAATGCGACGGAACCCTGTAGGCTTTTACAGGACGCGTTGGTGCCGTTACCCATGCAGCAAAATTTGTTTCGATTATGAACTTTGTGCATCACACCTTCTATTCCCGTTCATCTTCGCATTCCCGCGAAACTACATACGTTGCCCGCTTGACTATTCAGTGAAGGTTAGGTTTTCAAATGCCGTTTACACGTTTCAACAACAAATCCAACCTCGTGAATTACGTTGTTGGTGTGAAGATTTTTGAAACAGCGATGCAACTTTAGTTGTTGCTAGTTTCTTTATAATTTCATCGTAGTAACAAAAAATGTTTCTTAACCCATTATGGACCGGACCTAGATCCTGATTTTTCTCCAAAGCGATTTTCCCAACACAGGCTTGTATTGTTCTCATCAAGAAAAAAATGGTGAAGAAAAAATTTTCCGACTTTCCACAACCGAGTATTTCACTGTTCGTTTTTCCGAACAATGGCCAATGTGTGATAACAAATCAATGAATCCTGAGTCATATGATTTCGTTGAAATTTATTATTTATGTGGTTCAAGAGCTTCAAAACATTTGGGATGTACATGAACATTACACTTTTTACAGATGAATATTGTGGGTTGTGACAATGCCTGCATCTACTTGACTTTTCATCGTGAGCTCTAGCTGGAAAGTGTAGTCTAATACTTAAAATCAACGAGAGGGGAGATATATAAAGTTTCTTCATCATCACTCTCTCCCTGCAGTGTAGCAAAAACTTCATGCATCATCAATGCGCGGCGTCGATTCATCTTGATTTCTAAACATGAAGATCGAATTCACTATAGATATACTTAGAGCAAAGTAATCAAAAGACATGAAACTGATACTTACGATAGCTTCAATACAGATTCAGTCCACATAAAACAATAATAATTGAAGCACTATAAAATAAACATGCAAAACCAATCCAGCCATTCAACTAACTGCGTTTGACAGTACGTAAACAAAGTGAACACCTATAGGACCACTGTTCGGAAAAACGAACAGGCATTTTCGATCAAAGGGTACGCGCGTTGTAATGCTCGTAGAGTATTGATAAATGGTATAAAATAAAAGTCATCCATTAGCAACTAGAATATATCAATATCAATAGCTTCAATTATTTTTTTCAGTTTTAAAAATTATAATGAAAAATTGTGTTTTTGAACACATCTGCGCGAAACGCTAGCCACCCTACGGGATGGTTGGGGAGGGGTGTCCAGTACATTTTTTTTGTAACCAACATTCCCAGCTATCATATACAAAAGACGGAATGTTTTTATCTTATCTCAGTTATTCGTGAAAAAGTTCTAAAGTACTGTTCGGAAAACCGAACACCCGGTCCATAATGGGTTAAAACCTCGGAATTTCATTAGTGCAACAAATGATCACAAATTATTTTTGAATGCCTTCTCCACTGCTCTACGCTTAATACTGACCATCCGCTAAACCTAGGGCATATGAGACTTGGAGATAATGTTACCGTATCTTTGTATGCTCTTCGTACTGCACCCTACAAGGCAATGTTAAACAAAAAATTCGAGAGCCCGTCATCTTGCTTCAGACCATTCAACATCGCGAACGGGTCCAAGATTACACCCGCTATCCTGACACATGATGAGCAACCGTTAAGAGTGGCACGAATCAGCTCACTCAGTTTTGTTTGGAAACCTTGTTTAAGCATAATCTCCTATAACTCGCTACACTTAACTAAATCATGTGCTTCCTTCAAGTCCATAAACGAATGATGAGTTTGCAAGTTTGCTTCCCTAAATCTGTCAACGATTTAACGAGTTTGTTGTAGATCGCCTTTCTCGGAAACTGCACTAGAAGCAGGAGAGAATGTTATGAACTAAATTGAGGAGTCTTGTTCTGCAAAAATTTCTGCAATCGAGCAGGTGGCTGTTTTTAAAGACTGGGCAAATAAATCCGTCTAGCGGACTTAAGGTTTGTCTTCGGTCCAAATCGTCCTTTCCAGATGCTTCGAGGTTTTTTAGCCCTTTACAAACTTCCCTGATATTGTCCAAGTAGGTGGATCTCCGTTGTTTCTGACGCCGACTTTTTTCTCTTCGCCGTTAAACAACACCTCAAAATATTATTTCCAACGCATGGCCACCAGTGTCCCATAGGTTATCAGGTTGACTTTCTTATCGTAGCACATGGCAGGGATTGGCACAGTCCGTTTCTTGAATCTGTTCACCACTTTATAGAATTTTCTTATGTTGTACCCGAGGAGTAGACCTCCGCCTTTGTTGAAATTGTTCGCAGTGCTGATGATTGCGTTGATACTTCCCTTACACCGTCACACGATTTACAGCCACCAGCGTGAGATACGGGCCTGATTTTTCTCGTCCGTCATCTTCTGATAATCCGCATCGAACCACGTGTTGCGTGTGTTTTCTGTGGTCAGGCCCAACACCTCGCACGCTCTATTGCTGAACGTGTCGTGGATACATTCATTGTACATTCAGGTCTCAAACCGGTTCACAAAATCGCTCATTAACTTTCCCAGTGTACTCAAGATCCGCACATCGATGACGTTTGAGAAATGCCGATCACCAACCAGAGAATGGTTCATCTAAGAGCAAGCTTCGCCATTAGGGTGCTACCATGTGGGTTTTCGGATATTTTTTCGCACAAAGTATGTGCTAAAGATACCCGCGAGGATCATCAACCTCAGATCAATTTCATTAGCATGAAGGCAGTGATAGTGAATGTTGAAAAGGAAGAACTGCTTCTGTCCGAATTGTGCGTTTGCGTCCCCAATGACCCCAATGACAAACTTTTCATCATGTTTTGAGTGCGCTCTGTATGTTTTCGTCGGCTTTGTTATTTGTCGATGCACATGCTTTGGCCCCGCATTTCTTGGATGGCGGTGGAGTTATGTTAGGGCCGGGAGATGCGTGGTGGGCTCCGTTAACGGCTCCTAAAGGGCGAGTCGACGCCGCCATAAGCGTCTTATCCCAAAACCCGGTGCGCCTGTTCTCCAGGAGGAGCTGTCCAAACCGCGTCTGTACTTCAGAGGAGAGGCTGAGGTAAGAAATATGGTGTCTCAGTAGCTACACCCAAGACGGCAGCCCCATAACGAGGCTAGCTATCACCATCCTAGTGAAGTGACATGGCAAAAAACACATTAACAAATATTCAAAAAGAAGAAACGAATCGGAACAGTCGACACCGATTGGAAGGTCGAAACATGGAACTGTAGATCGCTGAACATCTCAGGCGACAGGATCCTACTAGATCAGCTGGAGCCCCGTTAATTCGGCATCGTAGCGCTATAGGAACTTTGCCAGAAAGGAGTAAATGCACGGAGGATATGTGGTCGCAGGGCCCAGTACTACCTGAGCAGTGGCACAACAAATGAGCGGGGTGCCGGCTTTATTATATGCAGGATGCAAAGTCATGTGATTAAGTG
Source organism: Wyeomyia smithii (assembly GCF_029784165.1). Taxonomy (NCBI): domain Eukaryota; kingdom Metazoa; phylum Arthropoda; class Insecta; order Diptera; family Culicidae; genus Wyeomyia; species Wyeomyia smithii. The sequence goes on from NC_073696.1 coordinate 205,061,773, forward strand.
GCAGGCGATCAGCGACAGGATGTGTGGATTGAGAACTTTAGACCGGTTTTACAATTACTCATCAATGCGCACTGCCCGAATGAAGGAAAACCCGATGTCGAAAAGCAAGCCTTCTACTCTTAGCCGAAGGACGTCTACGACAGTTGCTCGCAGCGGGACATCAAGATCGCCATCGGGGATATGAACTCTCAAAGCTGAAGGGAAAACCGATATAAACCGATAGTGATCGGACACGAAAGTCTACACACCGAGACGAACAACAACTGCCAAAAATGCATAAACTTTACAGCTTCCCGAGGATTGGTAGTCCGAAGAACATTATTCCCCCGCTAGGACATCCACAAAGCCACTTGGAAATCACCTGCTCAACGAACAACAAACCAAATTGACCATGTGCTCATCAGGAAAAACTGCCGGAAGAGTGGATGGAGGGAGTCGTCTGTCCCATCTATAAGAAGGGCGACAAGCTGGAGTGCTGCAACTATCATGGTATTACGCTCATCAACGCTGTTTATAAAATACTCTCCCAAGTTCTATTCTAACGTCTAACACCTTTAACCAGGAGGGAGACTCCAAGCAGAACAATGTACGCCTCCCACCCCGGATCACCGTAGACATTGAGATTTAGGTGGTATACGAATTCGTGTACTTAGGATCGCTGGCGACCGCTGACACCAACACCAGCAAGGAGATCCGGAGACGCATTCAAGCGGGAAATTGTGCCTACTTTGCACTTCGTAGAACGCTGAGATCCAATCGAGTGCGCCACCGTACGAAGCAGAAGCTGTACAAAACACTAGTTAGACCGGTGGTCCTCTATGGGCTAGGGATGCCAATACCTGCTATCAGAGAACCTCAGCACCTTTGGAGTTTTCGAACGGAACAATCTACGGTGACGTATAGACTGAAGACGGAGTACGGCGTAGACGCATGAACCATTAGCTGCACGTGCATGCACATTGCAACCCTCCGGCACCAGAAACAGTGAAGCACAGCATACACGATGGCTTGATCAGATTGAAAGTAATCTTCGAGTTCTAAAATACCTGGGAGCATTGCGCCATACAGTCCAGAACTGAGTAAATGGAGACGACTTCTTGATACAGCACGAGCCACCCCGGCTCTAGCTTGCTAGGTAAGGTAAGGTAACTTCATGGATGGCTGCGATCGCTACCTTCGCTTTGAGCAATTCCCTAGCTAAAATACCCACTCGTGCCGGTTCGAGTAGAGTTCTGACGTTCCAAGTACATACCGATCATTGTTGTCGTTCGCTTGGGTCGATAGCGATGTTTCCGATCGTATTTGTTTAGTGATTGTTCGTTGCAGGGTATTTTCAACATGCTGCCTTACTGGGACCGAGATGCCTAGTCTTGCGACGGGACCGTCGGCCGTCTTGAATATAGCTGTCAACACTCCACATTTCATAGATCAGTTTCCGCTCTGGATCAGACGCTGTTGTACGCCGCCCAATATGGAAAAACAGACACGTACGGAACCTGTTCTTAATTAGTATACCAAATCTTCACTAAGGTTACTTGTATCCCAGATAGTAGAACGAGGAGGTTGACATAGGGACGTTCTCGGTAGAGGTGATAGGTTGCAGCGGGGCCTTGAATTGTATCAACTTATCAAAGTTTGCTAACCTTTGACAATTCCACGCTCTTCATAATTTGTTGACTTGTGTCTAACTAAAGCCTACGAAGCCGATTATTAGTCTGCATAATGTAAAGGGTTTTAATATGGACAGAGAAAGACAACACTGCTCTCACTATCCATACAGTAGAGTTTGATTGAGTGTCTATTTTATATTGTTTCTAAGTAACAATTGCCGAGATTACTGGATATTTGAGGGTTTTGCAAAAAAAATTGTTTTCTGTTCTTGAGCATTCCTTTTTCATTTCTAGCACTGATGAATATAACGCTTTGAAATTTTTTTTTTTGCATACTTTTGAGCAGCTCTCTTTTTTCCAAAGTTCAACTAATAAATTCAGTATTTTTTGAAATTTTTGACACATTCATATTTGTGTGTGCTGGAATTGTAATCATTTTCAACATTTTTTTTCAAGATATTCAGCGCTTTGATGCATTTTCTCTTTTTTTGAATGTGGGTTTTGAAGCATATCTTCGATGCTCAGTTAAAATTCAATTAACTTCTGCTATTTTTGTTCTTATTTTTTTGTGTAAAAAATCATGAAGATAAACAATCTGCTCAATACCTCGTCCTGTTCACATGGCTATAATCACAAGTTTAAACTAGAAGGAGTATACTTCAACATGAGCAGATAAACACATTTTAAAAAATTAATTTATTCAAGTTCATCATTCAATGAGACGACAATATTGAATTCCAAATGGGATGCCTGCCGAGCAAAATAGTTTTTCGATTATCGCATCGAAGTCATCTGAAGGTAAGAAATAATAATAAATACAAGTGCGCATTAGTCGCATTCTACAGCTGTAGGAAAGCTGGCACAATCTTCGCCGTAACCCACTAAAGCACCATCATTGTTGGTGATAAATCGCCACTCCTCGGGGCCAGTTTCCTTGCGTGGATCATAGAGCACGCGTAACCTGTGTGTCGGCCTCAAGTTGCAGCAATCGGGTTGACTTTAAGATGACGCAGTCGCTGTCGCGCTAAGCTTCAGATTAATGTAAGAACACTTTATTAACGTCCATTGTCCAGTTGTTGAACCGTAAATTAGTGATCTTTTAATGTGTCTTTTAGGCTCACAACATGTCGTATATTCTCCGGGGCCAATTTCAGTACATGCACGCTCGAAATGGAGACGCGTGGTGGTCTAGTTCGGTTCGTAGGTGGGCTAATTGAATAGGCACACCGTAATATACCTACACACCTTTGGCACTGCCTCAGAACACTTCGATCATGTGAGATGATTTTCTACAGAGGCGTTAGGGGTTTAACGTTCGCGAAAGACTAGCTAGGACTGGATTGGACAAACGCATTAAGTGCTACAGGTTAGCGCTGTGGCGCACCTTGCTGCTGTTTATGATTATTGTGTCGTCGCAGAGTAAGAAAGCTTTTGCGTTTCTAGATTAATTTATGTAAATCATATAATAAATGCTGCATCAAAATAAACATTAGCTGACAAACTCTCACGAGGCAGCTAGCTGTTATTTTCCCTAAATATTTCATCGAAATTGCGACTATAACTTAGCCAGTGAAATGCCCGAAGCCAAATTTCTCGAACAGAAATATTACTCTCCGAAAGACGAATGAAAAATTCATCCTCTTTTCTTCATATGAACCCGGACATTAAACACATCGCATTCCCTTCCAAACGAGACAATAAAGCGGCACAGCCACGACCAGTTTCTCATTAATGCAACCATTAGATTCACTTTTCGTTGGGTCGTCACTGGGCAGGTCATAGCATTAAGGATTAGTAATGCACAAGTTTTACTGCTTGCTCGTGCCGCTTTTCGATTTCCTACGTCACGTCGTTCACGGTGGGAGCACGGAGATTCTACGCCCAGAAACGCTTGCAAAGCACCCGAGGAAAACAAACATAAATCACCGACAGCTGTGAGTCCGCCGACTGATTGCCGATTTCGAGGCATATGCGGTGTGGCCCAGGGTGAGCAGAATAGAGCTCAAGACACGGCGTTCGGCTTTATTGTGCCTTCCCATTCCCAGTAGGGAGCTAACACTGATCTGACCACGTTCTGCCGCCTGTTCTAGCTTGGAGGCTCATAATGTACCAACCTTTCGTTTGTATGTCTGACAGATTATTGACATAATCAAATCGTTTAGCCATAATATTGCACCATCTGTATGCAATCATTGGCCGATTATGTCGGCCCGAAACAACGACTGTCTGCAGTCTGGCACGCTCGAGAACAAATTGCTGGCTATTAAAACTATACACTAATGATCACGCGTCTCCTTGCCGTGGTATAATTACATACCAAGCATTGAGCAACTGTGTAGTTCGGTGGTAGTACTCGCTTTAACTGGCGTTGAAATCTCCTATAGATAGTGACGGAGAGGTTTGAAGCTGGTTCACGGGATCGAACGGAATGCGGTTGGTTGGGCGTCGCGTCGTATGGACCTGCCAATAAAGTACCGATTTTAGCCTACTCATCTGCTTCGAGCCTTCTCGGTTCTCGGCTCCGAGCTGCTGCGTGTTAGTGGCTTTGCTCTTGCGATGCGGGCACACGCCATTAGTGAAAGACACCACGCGCGCCAACAACCGCCCACGCCGCCGCCACCAACAGGCAGACGACGACGGCCAATGCAGGACAGACATGATCAGTATTTTGGCGCCGAAATATGTAATTTTTGCTTCCCACTTCAGTGTCGGCGCGGGCATTGCCGACTGTTGTTTTGATTTTTTTTTGTAGCGGTTTGTTGTTAAGATAGCCTGGTAACGCTGGGTGTGGGCCAAAGCATACTGGACGGTAGGCGCGTAGGTAGCGCGACAGTTTCGTCTTGCAGTGGTCGCCGTGGCTGCTGTATAATGGCCATGAACTGTAGCATCTAGGAACCATATACTGATTCGGATGCAGATATTTGGTGGCATTTGAGCCTTTCCGATTGTGCCGTATTCGATACTGTTATGACTATATAAATTATATTGTTATGATATGATTAACATTGTCTGTATTCACAGTGCCGAGAGAAACACTTGAGTGCTACGCTGTGCAGGCATCGATTTATTATTGATAGAAAAATAAAAGGGTTCGCGATCATGCAACACCCGCTGTATAATTTATTTGAATAAATTTTAAAAATAGTAATTACTAAAGATTAAACCTTAAAATTGGCCTCGGGGTAAGATGCTGGTGTAATAAGCAAGTCGTCGCAGTTGGAATAGCGGCTCAGAGCGACCTTCACAATTTGTAGATCCAATGGGCTAGTCTTATATACTAACAACTGCTGACTAACAATGATAATGTGAACTAACGGCATAAAAGATCGATGATGAAGATTGATGCTGCAAATAAAACGTTTGTCAGAAAAATAACACTCCCAAAAAACTGATAGCAACAAGAGATTAGATCAATTATTAAAAATTTCAAGAATATGAAAGCATCTGGTGACGATGGGATCATTTCAAACTTTTAGTTATTTTTTTCATTAGAACATGCAAAAAAAAATACGCAAGTTTTAAAGCTGGATATTAATCCTGAAGCGATTAAAAATATCGGGTAATCAGTTTGCTTTCATCGTTTAGTAAGCTGTTTGAGAGAACTATTCTTTACACATCAATGAAGATTCAATTTTTATATGGTGAAGATTTGGTTTGGTATTCTCGAATTATATAGATTTATTGGCGGTAAAACATCAGAAGCTATCTTTTAAAAATCTCTGCAATTCTCGTTTGATACGATGATCTATTTTTATAGTAAATAAGCTTTTTTTGACAAGTACGTTTTTATCTCTACGAATAATAAGCCCTGATTGCGAAAGCCAAAAGGAAACAATAATCACTTACAGGATTAGTTCGGAAAAACTGGCATTCGAGCCTTAGATATAACATTATATATCAGTGCGTCTTGAACTGTCCTACAGATCAGACGTTTTTTCGGTTGCTTGTGGACTGGTCTTTGACTGCCTATAGCTTCAAAGTTTGTGTTTTGTCAGTGTGTCTTTTAAAGACTACCTGAAAGTTTTTTCCCATCAGTCTTTCTCAAGACTACCTACTTTTGAATTTAACATTTGTTTTGACTTTTTCCGTATCACCTGTAATGGCTGGACGGAAAAAGAAACCTCGCATCGCTGCGGGGAGGAAAAGAGAGGCATCTCTTTCTGACACTTCGAGTGTCTGTAGTGACAATCCTTTTGACATTTTTCTTGAGCATGAAGCTGGTGAAATGGAAGTTACCAATAATGAAACTATACAAAATATAAAATCTTTAAAAAAGGAGAAAGTTCCACCTATTGTGGTAACTATTTCTTCTGAATTTAATATATTCAAAAAGGAACTTTCAACGTTTGTTTCTGACGTTAAAGTTACCTATCAAATTGGCCGTAGAGGTGAATGTCGCTTATTAGCCGACTCAGTAAAAGGTCGTGATCGTCTTGTTCAGTATTTAACTGACAAGATGTACAAATTTTTTACATATGACACCAAGAACGCAAAGTCGTTCAAGGTTGTCTTGAAAGGTCTCACCAACGATCAAACCGTTGATGAGATCAAACTTACTTTAACAGAATTACTTGGCATAGCCCCTACCCAAGTAATTCTAATGAAACAAAAATCACGAGGCGAAAACAGTCAGAGAACTGGAATTTCCCTTGTTGATTATTTAATTCATTTTAACCGCAATGAGGTTAACAACTTAAAATTTTTTGAATAAGCACATGCTTTGTATAATGTGCGTGTAAAGTGGGAAATTTATAGGAAGTATGGCGGAGGTGAAAAGCATATCACCCAATGCCGTACTTGCCAACGTTATGGCCATGGTTCCAAATTCTGTAACATGGACCAAAAATGTCTTAATTGTGGAGACTCTTCTCACAAAAAGGACACATGTCCTGTGAAAGAGAGTAAAAATTTTCGCTGTGCGAATTGTAACGGCAACCAACTTCAAAACAAAATTCTCCAAGCGTACCAGTGACGCATAGTTTACCTACTCCTTTGCATACCCGTTTAACTTATGCACAGGTTACAGGTAGTTCGAACATTATACCGCCTAGTGTTGGTAGTTCGAAAATGACCGTTAATATGGGTAAGCAAAACAGGCTAGAAAATAATTGTACACCTATCACTCCAGCTAATATTGCTGCCGAAAATATATTTTTTCTAATGTCAACTGCCTGGGGCCTATTACGGCAGGTAAACTTTCTTCTTTTGCAACAGGCAATGTTCGATCTTATGAACGCCATGTTGCAGGCAAAATCAATGTTTGAAGCCATTCAAATAGGCACAAATTTTACTATTAAAATTGTTTCTAATTTAAAATTTAGCAATGATTTTAAATAAAACAATTAAAATATTAAATTGGAATGCTCGCTCATTGAAAGCCAATGAGAATGAGCTTTTTAATTTTTTAACAGTAAATAATGTGCATATTGCAATTATTACTGAAACATTTTTGAAACCATTAAAATATGATCCCAATTACGTGGTTCATAGATATGATAGGATTCAGGGTTCCGGCGGTGGAGTTGCAATTGTTATTCATCGCCGATTCAAACATCGTGCTCTTCCCCATCTTGAGACGAAAGTTATTGAAACTTTGGGAATTGAAGTTCAAACTGAACTTGGGATTTTATTTATTGCCGCGGCATATTTACCATTTCAATGCACACGCTACCACAAAAATTATTTTAAAGGTGATTTACAAAAACTCACCAGAAATCGTTCGAAATTTTTCATAATCGGCGATTTTAACGCTAAACATCGTTCATGGAATAATTCTCAAAGTAATTCCAATGGCAAAATTTTATTCAATGATTGTTCTTCAGGATACTATTCTATTTTGTCTCCGAATAGTCCTACATGCTTTTCTTCTGTAAGAAACCCTTCAACAATTGATTTGGTGCCAACAGATCAAAGTCATGTATGTAGTGATTTGATCACACATGCTGACTTTGATTCTGACCATCTTCCAAAAACTTTTTCTTTATCACATGAATCAGTTTTAAACCCTATGAGCTCTGTTTTTAATTATAACAAGGCTAATTGGGAAAGATACAAAACTCATATTGAGAGAAATTTCAATAATGAGCTTGATTTGCAAAACGAAGTGAATATTGATTCCGCTTTGGAAGCATTAAAATGTGCAATTGTTGATGCCAGGAATTATTCTGTTCCAAAGGCTCAAGTGAAATTTGATTCATCAATAATTGACGAAAATCTTCAACTTCTAATTCGTTTGAAAAATGTCCGCAGACGTCAATATCAACGTTCTCGTGACCCTGTTTTTAAAACTATTTATAAAGATTTACAGAAAGAGATTAAACATAGATTTACTCTTCTGAGAAATCAAAATTTTGAGACTAAAGTTGAAAAATTGAAACCATATTCAAAACCATTTTGGAAGCTGTCGAAGATTCTTAAGAAACCTTCAAAGCCTATTCCAGTTTTAAAAGATGGTGAACGTTTTCTTGTATCCAATGAACAAAAGGCTCAAAGACTTGCTCAGCAGTTTGAGAGTGTTCATAACTCAAATTTGAATTTTGTGAGTTCAATTGAAAATGAAGTCACCCGTGAATTTGATATAATTTCTTCCCAGAATTTTTTACCTGCAGAAATAGTTGAAACTAACTTGAATGAGATTAAATCAATTATTAAAAATTTCAAAAATATGAAAGCACCTGGTGACGATGGAATCTTTAATATACTAATCAAACATCTCCCTGAGAGCACAATGGAATTTTTAGTGAAAATTTTCAATTGTTGCTTCAAAATCGCATATTTTCCCAAATTATGGAAAAATGCAAAAATTACTCCCATTTTAAAACCGGATAAGAACCCAGCTGAAGTTTCAAGTTATCGACCAATCAGTTTGCTTTCTTCAATAAGTAAACTGTTTGAGAGAATTATTCTTAACAGAATGATGTCACACATCAACGAAAATTCAATTTTTGCAAATGAACAGTTTGGATTTCGCCATGGGCATTCCACAACTCATCAATTGCTCAGAGTTACTAATATGATACGAGCTAACAAATCTGAAGGTTATTCCACTGGAGCTGCTCTTTTAGACATAGAAAAAGCATTCGACAGTGTTTAGCATAAAGGTTTGATTGCGAAATTGCAAACTTTTAATTTTCCAATTTTTTTTTAAAAAATATCTTACTGATCGAACTCTGCAGGTTGTCTATCAGAATTCAAAATCTGATAGATTTCCTGTCAGAGCAGGTGTACCTCAAGGTTCAGTCTTGGGTCCAGTCCTGTACAACATATTCACTTCAGATCTTCCTGATTTGCCTCCAGGATGCACAAAGTCATTGTTCTGCGATGACACAAGCATTTCCGTAAAAGGAAAAAGTCTTCGTGTCATATGCAGTCGATTGCAGAAAAGTTTAGATATTTTTTCTTCCTACTTGCAAAAGTGGAAAATCTCTCCCAATGCTTCTAAAACTCAAATGATAATTTTTCCGCATAAGCCTAGGGCTTCTTTCCTCAAGCCAAACAATAATCACGTTGTTAAGATGAATGGGGTTATTTTACGTTGGTCTGACAAGGTTAAGTACTTGGGGCTAATTTATGATAAAAAATTTATTTTCAAAGAGCACATTGAGAGTATACAAGCCAAGTGCATCAAATATACGAGATGTTTATATCCTCTCATTAACAAGAATTCTAAACTTTGTTTAAAGAACAAACTTTTGATTTACAAACAAATTTTTAGACCAGCAATGCTTTATGCTGTACCGATCTGGTCAAGTTGCTGTTCAACAAGGAAGAAAACGCTTCAAAGGATTCAGAATAAAATTCTGAAAATGATTTTGAAGCGTCCTCCTTGGTTTGGTACACTCGAATTACATAGACTTACTGGTGTTGAACCATTAGAAGTTATGTCAAATAAAATTATTAACAATTTTCGACAAAAATCGTTGCAATCCTCAATTGCTACGATAAGCTCTCTTTATAGCCAATAAGTTAGCAATTAAGTTAGTTGTAAGTTTACTTCCCCTTTTCTGACAAGTAGGTTTAAATCCCTACGAATGATAAGTCCTTATTGCGAAAGCAAACAAATCCTAACAATTAAAATTACAAATTTCTAACAGTGTTGAGAAGTCACCATTTGTGATTGGACACACATACTCATTATTTACTAATATTTATCATAAATACTTAAGCTACTAACAAATCCCCCCTTAAAAAAAAAAAAAAAACATTATATATAACGGATCACTGCAATTAACTTCCAATGGGAAACCACTGAGGGGGGTCTACAGTTTTATTCAACAGGGAACTAGTTTGCTCAAACACCCGCCATCGGTTGCAAATTTCCTAGAGCAAACCGAACGGCATACTCTTGTGAATGGTGTGAATACGATAATTGGGTTAAATGAAATGACATCTATATGAAAGCCACTATCACTCGATGGCATTAATTGAATGTGTAGTGCAGAATGAAATATGAAAACACAAATGCATCGCAATACGGCTGCACTCTAGCACGGAATGTTAAACATAGCCGGTTCCCTAGATGCGACCTTCGCATCTCACATGAATCAAGTTCAGACTATGCGCCGCTATCGAAGGAAAGTCTACTCGTGCAAAAGTTAAAAAGTAATTTATGTATTAACGAATTGATTTTTCGCTGTCATATTCTGAGCAATTTATCCTGGACGCCCTGAGGCATCTTTCGTCTATACTCGAAAAGTTGACCCACTAGATTGGCACGCAAAGAGTGATCGATTTGCGGATGATCAATTCCTGTAGAGTTGTTGGCTTCAATGCCAGGGCCTTAAGTTCCACACATTCATCAGGAAAGTTCTGATTTATGGGCAGCCGTTCCGGGATACAAATCAGTCCGTTCGAGTACAACAAAGCACTGCAGACTCACTTGGAAGCTAGTTGTCATTGAAAACTAACTTGTGGGTTGAGGAATCGAGATGATAAATTAGCTAAAAATTGCTTGCCTCGTTAGCCATTAGGATAGTGACATGGGAGAGAAGAAAGTACCGACATGCTTTATAGCGGAAGGATAAAGCCAATCAATTTGCTTGATCATAACAAATACAGCCGGAGCGTGGTGCTGATGCAACAAATTAGTCAGATCATCAATGAAATTATACCGGCTAATGGTCGGTAACTTCCGTGACAACACACGATTGCTTGTTGGATCTTTGTCGGTCTGTCTCGCTCACTCATATGGGCTCGACCCGTCGCTGCTGATGTCGGCACTATACAACTCTACCATCCTTGAACCTGTCCTCTAGTCACAGTTCGTTCACTCAAAAAGCGGTCCAATGAAACACCGTGCTGAAACTTGCGTACCGTTCGACCCTACCGAAGCCAGTGAACATTTGAGGGGCTCTTCTCTGGGCCCCTCTGCGACTCGTTCCAACACGGTGGTAGTCGGACCGTTTCCGTTGTAACTTATCATTTTTGCGATAAACTGTTTTGACACACGATAAAAAAGATCGGTTCGAGACGGAACGCTCTTGGTACACGCGAAAGAAAAAGAGCAATGTTTAACTGCTCTTAAAAACAGTAAAAAACGCGGGTCTCGAGCCGTATAGACTATATCTCGTGAACAGTAGATGCAGAAGAAACGCGATTGATGTGGAGAGTAAAACAACGCTCTGATTTAATTCACCTCTCGGTGTGCAGTCGAGTCAAACCGCGTTGTTGAGCCCCTAGATTGGATTTGCTGCGGTAGATAGGATTGAGCACTTGCCACGATCTGATCAAACTGCTGAACTAAACTATAAAATCATGGAATCATATAATTGACAAGACATCAAATCACGGAACACTTTGTGTTGGGCTTTCGATATCATGATATCAAGAGTTATCTAGCTTTCAATTCGATTTTATTATATGCTAACAAACTATTGTTGACTTTTTTTGGGGCAGTATTTTTAAACTAATAAGAGGAATCCTGGTTTTGAATAGAATAAATTTTATTTATATTCTGAAATATACTGTGTAACTCAAAAAATTGATAAATATTGCTATTTAAAATGAACATATCCAATATCCAAAATATAGATGAAAAACTGCCATTGCAAACGAAAGTTTATATCTGACCAAATGGTAAATGGGTTAAACGTGAAACATCGTAATCTGGCTCACATCAAATAAATTATATAAAAAAAATGTGGCCTTTCTGCAGTAGAAAATATTTCTTGGTATCTTACTGTTTCGTACCTTTCCCAAACGATTTGGTGTATAAATCTTCATGCATAAAGCTTTTATTCGACTTCAATATTGTAGAAAAGTAATTTGCCATTTTAATTTCAGAATTTTCGCAAGAAGAATGTATTCTTCTTCCAGTCGTTGAGAACAATGAAACACTGCAACTTACTTTTGAGAGAACTGATAATTTTGGTCTCAACCAAATTAATAACATTACTTACGAGCATTTATGATGATTTCTGTGTGACTGAATTATTAAATCCGCTTTGAAAAAATGAGGTATATCACAAGGCAGTACAATATGCTTCATTTATACGTGCGCACCGAAGACCCAACGACTAAAAATACGAAGGAATCTTTGAATATGGGAAGGCTAAAAAATCCTGTCTGATGTAATAGTCATATCTGGCTTTTCCACATGTCACTGAATTATGAATGTTTCCCAAAAAAAATTGGAAAGCTCGATTCTAGTGCCTTTTTTTCAAATCTGACCAGAAATCTGACATACATTATCATCGTCGAATAGTCCTAATTTCGTGCACTCCCAAACTATTCGAAGCAACATGGCTTTTTTAAGGGTCGTTAAACATCGACTAATTTACTTGAATTTATAAATTATTTCTTGAATACAATGAAAAAGCTTTTTATGCAGACTTTAGCTAGACATTAAATTGCGTAAACACACTAAAGCTACTCTTAAAATTGCAAAAAATTGGGTCTTGAGCCAGCACTCCTGAAGGTGCTTGAACCATATTTAATTACCCGACAAAAAATAGCTAAATTTAACAGACAAAGCTTAAATCCGATTCTAGTAACTTCTGGTGTTCCCCAAGGCATTCACCTAGGACTTTCATTTTCATCTTGTACGTTTACGACATTTTGTTTATTCTCGAAAAACTAAAGGGTGAATTTATGCCGACGATTTTCGGAAATAAGAAATGAATACACATGATGTAGAAAAAGTACACTTGAGCTAAATGTAAAAAAAAAATCAACTTAATATCATTATGCCGACATAGAACAACAACAATCGCGTGATGGCCACTTACAATCAATATTGTGAAACATGATTCAATTTTAAGAAATAAATTATCTCCATTTTTTTTCATAATGGCACACGAGTTGCTCTTCTAAATGAAACCAGAAGATATTTTTGTTTATGGCACAACAAAATTTATTAAAGCAAGATTGCAAGCAGAAAGTTCAGTCAATTCAAGAGCTAAAAAAAGTAGTCTTCTACAAAGTTACTTGAAATGAAGTCTACAACTTTGCCGAAAATAGTATAACATTTTTTCAGTGAGCAAATATTTGATTTTATGATCAGAGTGAGGCAGGTTGCGGTGGGCTGGGCATTAGAGTGGCCATCTTTTATATGGCCATTTTTGAAACTATCGATCTTAATGAGCGCCGGGCTGAAAAAGTTTTCTTTTGACCTCTACAATAAGCCACGAAAATATGAAGTTGATCGGAGTTTATTTAATAGACCTACATACTTATATTTTTATAAAATAATAATTTTATTATTCTAGTTTTAGTTTAAATTGCCTATAACTTTTGAGGTTTGTTTAAAAGTGCGGATTTTGAATGAGATGGATATTTTTTCGGTATGAATCAAAAACATGCAATAATATAAACTGAAATTCGTCTCCATCATGTATTAAAACACGGCTATAATCTTTCATAATTTACATCGAGTAATTTTTTGACAGAAGTTGGCTATTCCTCGTAATTTTTCTCTTTGGCTTAAAATCATCATTAAGTTCAAAATTTGGAAAGAAAGCCTCAGTCACATATTAGTAACTGTTCAGGATTTGAAAGCTTGAGATACTCGACAAAAACTACAAAAGGATCCCTCGCTTTCAATCGCCTGACCATTTTTCGTTTGATTTCAAGCGGGACAACTGAGTCTAAAAGAGTGCATTGGCTCTTATCCTGAGATGAAAACCATAAGTGATTCTTCATCATTTCAGTTACAGCGTCTGGAACTACTTTATTAATCTCGGCACATGCGAAAGAATCGTGTAGAAAATTCATAACTCGATTAGGACATTGAAAATAGGCTTCGTACATCGGAAATATACCTGAATGTTTAACTATAAAAATAGGAATGTTTTGAATGCAATTAAATTCTTCTGTGGTCAATGATCGGAGCAAATTAATTTTCAGGCAATAATGGTCGTTGTCATGAATCTTACGTAGGATGAGTGAAAAAGGGTCGCTTTAAAACCAAGAAATATGAATGCCAACTCTAAAGCAGGTATTAGACGAAGCGAACACTTGCTATTTTTGGTACGATTTTTAATTGCACAAAATAAAACCCGTACCAAAAATAGCAAATGTTTGATTCGTGTAATACCTGCTTAAGAGCTCTTTAAGCGAGCTGCGTGGCCGCAAGTTTACAGTGTCCGATTTGCCAAGCGGATGGTCGTAGATTCGAATCCTAGTAGAATCTGGCGATTCGTTGTCACAAAGGACTTAAGGTTGGGTTTAATTTATTATAATATCTTGGTGTGCTTCCTCTGAACAAAATAAGTCCCTTTCATAAGTAACTGACCAGAACGACGCCCAACGAAACTTCTCCAGGGAATTATAATTGGTGATATTTGACAGAAGGAACGAGGCTTTGTTTAGTATAGCAAGTCAGTGTGTAGAAGGAAGGGTAAAACTTTTACACACAAGCAGGGATAGAATGATAATAAGCATGCCACTTCTCAATAGCGGTATTGCTAATAACAGAAGTGCAGGATACAGCAGACACCCGGGCATATCTCACAATAGGTCAACTATTCTGGTCGCAGTGAGGGGATCCATACAGGAAAAAAGAGCTCATTATAATCGCTGCAAACTTGATTGCGTTTGAGCCGGTTTAAGCGAACTATTGTATCATTGATTGGCTATTAATGAATTGGTTTTGTTTGATGCTTTTGTAAAACGGTTGAAGACAAGTGTTTAGGGGTTGCTGCTTTTGCCATAATATATTATTGCATGAAATTCATAAATATGAAGAAGACGAGTAAGATTGGTTAGCTTTCGACCGAGCAAATCACTTAAAAGAAAACAGCAACACAAACTTGTCCGAAATACTCCAATCCACTAGCGTATTATGAACTTCTTAGGCGATATTTTTGCCGAAGCTTGAATCAATCTTAAGCGCGATCAAGAACTTTGCTGCTCCATCGTAACTCACAAGAATTGCAATGCGATCGACATAAGGTCTACCGACTATATTTGTTACAATTTTACTGTTCTAACGAACTAGATCTTTAGTGCTGAGCTATTTCATAAAAAAATAATAATAATACTAATACTAACATTAAATTTATACGAAAAGTTCCAAATAATAATTTCCAGAATAATTTTACATTTCCAATGAAGTCGGAATTTGGTTCACCATTTCGATTTTAACGGTTCACTTCACGGATTTGCTGCACTGAGGTACGATTTAGGGCGAACTGCAGCCATGGACCGAGTGGAATGGAGGCGACTCTTACGTACAGCAAAGGCCACACCACGGCTTAGGACTGTTTGGTAAGGTAAGGTAAGTCTTATCGCGAGACTAGGCTCTAATAAGGCAGTATGATAAAACAAGTAACTTGCGAACAACCTAGTGAATATTGGAATAATCGTTATAGACTCAGGCAAACGAAAAAGGACGATGATTGAAAACTTGGCACCTGGAATGTAAGAACTCCACTCAAACCGGCACGCGCAGGTGAAGCGGTGCGTTATCCAAAAATCGGGGAACGTGAATTTCGGGCGGTAGACCCAACCGCGGGCATTTTTTTTTCAAATACAGTGCACGGCTTGAGGCTAGTAAACTTCACTGTGGCCAGGGGGATAGAATTGGCGAGTAGACGATGGCTACACCAATTGCGACCTATACAAATACGTGCCAATAGTCATCCGTTGAGTAACGCTTACATGGTCGTAATAGCCAAGACCAAAGGCGCTGCTGCTGAGCGATCACCAGCGATGCTGGAGGGTATCATCGAGAGACTTCTTCCACGCCAAGAGCCGAGTCCTTGGCCTTCGGTGATCCAGTCCGGCGTCCGACGTTCCAGTATCTTAGACACAGACCAGGGATGGTTGATGGTCTAATGCGTGAGCGATTATAGCCGTGTCGAGGTTGAGGAGGAGGCAAGGGTTACAAATGCGGATTTGATCGTGATCGCCAATACCTTAAACGTGAGCAAGGCACCGGGACTGGATGGAATCCCGAACCTGGACGTCAAGACTGGCGTGAAAGTGCTGTTCCGGATAATCATGCAGAAGTGCCTGGATGACTGCCCCTTCTCGAGAGGTGGAAGCAACAGAAACTGTCATGGGCGTAGCCAGAGGGGGGCAGCCCCCACCCCCTCCCTAGTTGTTGACATCGTTGCAGAATTTTGTTTTCAACAACTCACATAGCACAAAACGACATCTTTAGCCCATAGAAACATCTGTGTAAAGTATCAGTCAGATCAAAAATAATTGATTGAAATGCTCGCGCTATGTTTCATGGAATTGCACAGGTTTTTCAGTTGATCAACCGAAGATATTGCAGCGCCAAAAGTACCGAGCAAATCCACCTGCATCAGCTAGCTTGGAGTATTGGAACCGAGCTGTGACAATTCCTTACCTTGATTCTCTTGTAACCGCACTGGAAACACGGTTCGGCGTAGATGGTGTACCCGCCTACGCGTTGTCCTTGCTGCATCCCGCTAACGTAATACACGAAACTATCGGTTCTGCGCGTGTAACGGTCTGGCAAGTAACCAATTCGGCTTCCGGAAATGTAGGTCAGCGCTCGATGCTATTCTCTCCGTCACCGACGGAGGTGGCAGTCCAGCGTAGAAAAAAAGGGGCATTCACTACTGCGCAATTATTACGCTTGACGTGAAAAATGCGTCCAATAGGACCAGCTGGGACTCAATAGCACTCTGGCTTAGGAGCATCCATGTTTCGGTGTCGTTGTACATAATTTTGTAAAATTACTTCCGGAATCGAATACTAGTTCACAACACGAAGGAGGGTCAGGAGTGCGTCCTAACCACCGCAGGAGTACCGCAAGGTTCTATCCTGGGACCGATGTTGTAGAATGTCATGCACAACGGAGTGTTGAAGCTAAAGCTCCCTGTAGGGGTTGTGATCGTCGGCTTTGCAGACGACATGACGCTGGAGGTTGATGGCGAGTCGAACGGAGAGATCGAGCTGACTGCCGCGCACTGCATACGCAAGGTCAAACGCTATACGCACTTCAGGCAACTGGAGTTATTGCACCATAATCGTTCTTTCGCTCTGTTCATCGAATAATGTCTGAAAATCAACATGGTTTCGTAAGGAAGCGTTTTACAATAATGAATTTGATGGTATATATTGACTCGCTGATAAATGGTATTGAAATGGGTACGGGATTCCCTAGCTGGGTGACCAAGTGGATAGCAAGCGGATTGAGTTTTCAACGAAGTTTGTCACGTTTTTGATTTTAACGTTTGTACAAGTACTTACAGACGAAGAATTCAACACCTGGAATAAATAAATATCTGTACAACTCTATGTTGAAGATTGACCAATAAATTAATAATAAGACGATTATTAAATAGGACGAACAGTCGAACAGTTGATGGTCAGTGTCGGAAATTGCATCATTACTTCAAGGCAATTGTCGAAACTCTTGAGGGTTATGGTTGACGACAAGCTTACATTCAAGAGCCATGTCAACTATGTCTGTAAGTGGGCTCCAACGGCTATTGCCGCACTATCTCGAATGATGTCGGCTGGCTCAGCGGCTTACGCCAGCAAGCGGAAAGTATGGTTTCGTCCATACTTAGTGGTTCAAAGCGCTAGGTACTAGTGGACATCGTGGTAAACTGGAAAGTACCTACAGACTCATGTGCCTGAGGGTTGCCAGTGCGTATCGTACGGTTTTGTACGACACAATCTGAATCTTGTCCGGCATGATGCGTATCAGCATCTTCATTAAGGAGAATGTATCCCGAGTGCGTAGATGTGAAGGAGACCGCAGAGTATGTCTTCTTCGTATGCCTGAAGACCCGGACATCTGAGGTTCCGTTTTTTGCAGTCGTAGCTAGAGCTACCTGGAGCTACAACGTGTGTGGCGGGTAAATCACCAACAGGTCAGAGGTAGCTAACTGGCAGTCTCCAGGTGGTAAGCTATGAGGTGTAAGAGTAAAGATGGTCCATGGAGATCAAAACAGCCATTTTTCGACGTAATACTTAACTGTCTTTCCGGAAAGAAAAGGGCTGGAGACTGGAGGAGTATTAGTGGGTTTGGTTGAATTCAACCCCACTCCCTGAGCTATCTTTTCATGTGTCTGTAGTCAGATTTCCCCGCCACCTTGGAAAAAGGGGAGTTGCCATCTGTAGTAACTGTTTGGCACATCTTAATAGAGAGGCCTGCTCCCAAATTGATCACATGCTGATCGACGAACAGATTCAGAGGCAGAACATACATTCAGATCATTATCTCGTGGTAGGCATGATTCGCGCCCCACTGTTCAACGTATTCAAATCAAGATTGAACAGAATGGTACGTGTTAACGTCCAGGGGCTATAAGCGGAAGGAGTTGCTGCAGATTACACTTGGAAAGTTGATGGACGGATCGATGAGCCAGTTGAAATGAATCTGAACGAGCAGTAGAGAAACATTTACGAAGCGTAAGTGGTTTGGTACTGAGTGTTTAGAAGTGACCTAAGAAAAGAACCGGGCCTACGCTAACACGTTAGTAACTGCAAATTGTATGATGCGTCAGAAGCGGACTTCACCACCAAACTCACTACGATCGCGTCCTTGTGGAGGCGGAGAATTGCTTCACCAGGCACGAGGAGCTTCTACAGAGCGACTAACGGAATCAGGAACAAGTCTGTGTCAGCTCTTGCCATGTGGCAGGGCGGGGAAGGGAACCTGATAAACACCGCTTCGAAGTGGTATTGAACGGTAAGGAAGATAGGATAGTCGTTGAGAGGAACAGGATTTCTATTGGCGACGATAGAATCCGCGGAGAGCTGAAGAGCAACAAGGCCGCTGGGTAGGGTAGCTCACTGGCCGAACTTTTCAATGCCGGATATAAGCGACTGTATAGTGCAATTCATCAGATTAAGGTGAAACTACCTACAGACTGATTAGAGGGACTCATTTGCCCGATGTATAACAGGGACATTGACCAGACTGTAGCAACCATCGGCTACATGTTCACCTCGAGACAGATCCTCGGCAAGTTCCGAGAACACAATTTGCTGACACGACATCTGTTGTTCTATGTGTTGATTTCAAGGTGGCGTACGATTCAGTCAAAGGCAACGAGTTGTGGTAGATTATGCCTGAACATGGTTTTCCAACATAAGTACCTTACCTTACCAATCAGACGAGAGCCGTGGTGGCTCGTGCTGTATCAGGAATTTGTCGCCATGTTGCTCGGTTTTGGGCTGTGTTTCGCCAGTTCCCCAGGCGTCTCATCACCCGCAAGTCTCCTTCGATCTGGTCGAGCCATCGTGCACGCTGCGCCCCTCTTTTTCTGGTGCCGGCAGGGTTGCTGAAGAAAAGTGATTTCACAGGGTTGCCGTCCGGCATCCTTACGACATGACGACATGATCGCTGAACGCCCCGGGTGGCGACCGGATTCTGCTGGATCAGCTAGAACCCCGCCACTTCGACACCGTTGCGCTTCAGGAGCTTTGCCGGAAAGGAGAGAAGGTACGGAGGATTTGTGGCCGCAAGGCACAGTACTACCAGAGAGGCGGCACAACCAATGAGCTGGGTACCGGCTTTATAGTGCTGGGCAGGATGCAGAGTCGTGTGATCAAGTGGCAGGCGATCAGCGACAGGTTGTGTTTGTTGAGAATAAAAGGCCGGTTCTACAACTACACTATCCTCAATGTGCACTGCCCTCACGAAGGAAGACCCGATGTAGAGAAAGAAGAGTTCTACGCACAGCTGAAGAAACTCTACGATAGCTGCTCGCGTAGAGACATCAAGATCGTCATCGGGGACATGAACGCGCAGATCGGTAGGGAAGAAATGTACAAGCCGGTGATCGGCCCACATAGCCTGCACACCGTGACGAACGACAACGGCCAGCGATGCGTCAACTTCGCAGCTTCCCGAGGACTGGCAGTTCGAAGTACCTTCTTTCCCCGTAAGGACATCCACAAAACCACCTGGAGATCACCTGACCAACGTATAGCAAATCAAATTGACCATGTTCTCATCGACGGCCGGTTCTTCTCTGACATTACAAACGTACGTACCTATCGCGGTGCGGATATTGGCTCGGACCACTACCTAGTTGCGGTATCATTGCGCTCAAAACTGTCGACCGTATATCACGCGCGACATCGCCGAACCCCGCGGCTCAACATTAAGCAGCTCCGGAACTCCCAGGCTACGGAGGAATACGCGCAACAGCTTGAAGCGGTGCTACTCACAGCGGAGGGGCTGGGCGCATTGCCTCTCGAAGACGGCTGGTGCAGCATTCGCACAGCTATCGTGGAGACCGCAACGGCGACACTAGGAGTGGAAGCACCGAGTGGCAGAAACGACTGGTATGACGGTGAGTGCGAGGCAGCGGTGAATGAGAAGAACCGGACCTGGGCGATATACCTGGGCAGGTCAACGAGAGAGAACAAGGCCAATTACAAACGGGCACGGAACAACATGACCACGGTTCTCAGACGAAAGAAGCGCCAGCAAGAGGATCGTGAGCATGAGGAGCTGGAGCAGCTATACCGTGCCAGTGAAACGCGGTGATTCTATGAGAAGGTAAACCAGTCCCGCAGGGCTATGTGCCGCAAGCCGACATGTGCAACGACGCGGATGGGAACCTTCTCACGGATGCCAGCGAGGTGGTCGACAGGTGGGAGGAGTACTTCGATGGACACCTGAATAGCGAAACAGCAAACAGAAGCGGAGCAGGAACTGACCCAGGAGCACCAGCAGCGGATGACCGAGTACCAGCTCCCGATATTCACGAAGTCCTTTGTGAGATCGGGAAGCTGAAAAACAATAAAGCCGCAGGCAAAGACGGACTGTCGAGCGAGCTCTTGAAACATGGAAGAGAGGCGCTGGCTAGAGTGCTGCACTGGGTCATTTCCAGGATTTGGGAGGAGGAAAAACTGCCAGACGAGTGGATGGAGGGAGTTATCTGTCCCATCTACAAGAAGGGCGACAAGCTGGAGTGCCGCAACTACCGCGGCATCTCGCTTATCAATGCCGCCTACAAAATACTCTCACAGATCCTGTTCCGCCGTCTATCACCTTTAACCAGGAGGTTCTCTGGCCAGTACCAAGCGGGTTTCATGGGAGCCCGTGCCACCACGGACCAGATCTTTTCAATCCGACAGATCTTACAGAAATGTCACGAGTACAACGTGCCCACACATCACATCTTCATTAACTTCACGGCGGCCTATGATACAGTCGATCGAGAACAGCTATGGCAGATCATGCACGACAACGGATTTCCGGATAAACTGACTCGATTGATCAGAGCTACCATGGCGCATGTGATGTGCTTCGTGCGTGTTTCGGGGATACTCTCGAGTCCCTTTGAATCGCGCAGAGGGTTGAGACAAGGTGATGGACTTTCCTGTTTGCTGTTTAACATCGCCCTTGAGGGTGTGATCCGGAGGGCGGGCATCAACACGAGGGGCACAATTTTCACAAGGTCTGTTCAGCTTCTGGGCTTCGCGGATGACTTCGACATCATATCACGTAACTTTGCGACGGCGGAGGAAACTTACGCCCGACTGAAAGCCGAAGCTGGACGGATCGGATTGCGGATAAATGCGTCGAAAACAAAATATATGCGAGCGAGAGGCTCCAAGGAGAACAACATCAGCTAGTCTCTGTGGACGGTGATGAGCTTGAGGTGGTCGATGAGTTCGTGTATTTGGGGTCACTGGTGACCGCCGACAATAACACCAGCAAAGAGATCCAGAGACGCATCCAGGCAGGAAATCGTGCCTACTTTTCACTCCGGAAGACACTTCGATCGAAACGAGTGCGACGACGCACGAAGTTGACGCTGTACAAAACCCTGATAAGACCGGTAGTCCTCTACGGGATCGAGACGACAACGCTTCTCGCGGAGGACCTTAACGCTCTTGGAGTTTTTGAACGGAAGGTGCTACGGACTATCTACGGTGGAGTACAGACGGACGACGGAGAATGGCGACGGCGCTTGAACCACGAACTGCACGCGCTGCTTGGAGAGAATCCCATTGCACACCTGGCGAAAGTTAATAGGTTGCGGTGGGCCGGTCATGTCCCAACATAAGTGTTCAAGCTATTAACTACGGTTCCACATCAGGACAACGGGCGAAATTTCAGAAGCCTTAGTGACGTTGCATGGTCTGAAGTAAGATGACGGGCTCTCGAATTTGCTGTTCAACATAGATTCAAAAGGTGCAATACGAATGGGAGGTGTGCAGAGAAGCGGCACCATAATCATGAAGTCTCACATGCTTGTAGCCTACAAGTTGTAGGCTTTGCGGACGACATCGATATCATCGGTGTTGATCATAGGGCTGTGAAGAAGACCTTTGCGGTTTTCACAAGCTACGAAAATTGGACTCACCATGAACACTACTGTTTTTCAAAGAATTGTTGGCTGGTAGAAAGTGTGGTAGTCCTACGGGCGTTGGTGCTACGGTGGTGATAGATGGGGATACTTTTGAAAAGGGGAATGAATTTGTTTATCTTGGTACACTGATTACGTGTGATAACGAGGTGAAGAGACGGATTACGGCAGAGAACAGGGCTTATTAAGGATTGCGTAGCTAGTTTAGGTATAGCAACTAAAAGCGCTCTACAGCATGTTGATTGTTGATCATCCTGGTAGGCGAGCACTTGGGTTTTCGAGTGTACAATTTAAAGTGGCA
This sequence comes from Wyeomyia smithii, assembly GCF_029784165.1. Classification (NCBI taxonomy): domain Eukaryota; kingdom Metazoa; phylum Arthropoda; class Insecta; order Diptera; family Culicidae; genus Wyeomyia; species Wyeomyia smithii. Next base: position 205,084,437 of record NC_073696.1, read on the forward strand.
AACTAGAAAACAGTGTTTGATGAAACACGACAGGTTACAGTGGGCTAACCACTTAGTACGTATGGCGGATGAGCGACCGGCGAAGATAATATTCAGTAGAGACCCGGATAGAGAAATCAATTTGACATTTCTTCTTATGCCAGGTTCAAATCTTTAATTATATCAAATTACCAACAATGAAAAATAAATAGCGTTCACAATCATTATCGGTGCGCAAAAAGTATCCTGGTATCGAAACTTTTTCAACTGTGGCCGGTATTCTCTACAGAGCAATTCTCGCTGAAACCAGGCCACTAGGTGCACAAGGTCTTTCGAATTTGATGTAAATGCACATAGTTTTTAGAAATAGAAAATTCAAGATGGCGGCTACAATTCTGATCACTCCAAATGGAAGCGCCATCATTCATCTTTACAGAAAAGTGCTACTTGTAGTAGGTTCCATTACGAATTTCAGAGATATAGCTCAAATAAAACATCGAGAATTGCTAAAATGTCAACTTTTCTAGAAACTATCTCACCACTTGGTGACCGAGGGGTCAACAAATTCGATCAAACAAAAATGACATTATAAATTTTTCTCTATTTCTAAAAACTATGTGCATTTAGAAATAGCTGAATGAGAAAAAAGTTAGCTGTGCATGGGAAATTACGTATTTTCATGTTGGTATCACACTAGCTTGAGTCTTGGCATAAAATTGACACGCTATGATGAGATAAAGACAACAAGAAACAAAAGTTAGGTTGTTAAGTTACAATAAATGATTTATTTAGTGAAATTATGAACGATATCAACAAGCCATAAATGCTACGATTCCAAGATTGACATTACCATACAAATGACCACCAATATCCTGGCGAAACAATAAACGACCGAGCGAGTGGAGCCCCTAAAACTTTCACTCAGCGCAATTAGTCAATGAGAAAGGCCCAAACTGGCGCGCCGGGAAGCCGGACTCCAGCGACACGACAACTAACGTTATGCTTTCCATCATCCTCCCCATCGATGGAAGCAGCAGTGAGCAATCATTCGTGTAATTGACCATCAATGTTGTCAGTTCTGCCTGGCTGACCTCGATCTTGCGCGACGATGTTGCCAGTGTGGACCTGGCGGAGGTTAGTGGTTATCGATAATGTGAACATCGGAAGCGGCTCCAGAGTGGTTGACTTTCGCTTCATCCGACTGAAATAGCAAAGTTATGCTATGAGTAAATTTTCGTTCAATACATACGGTGTTGGTTGGCTATAGACTATAACCAAACTCGTCTTCACTTTCATTTAGTTATGGGCATTTTCCTCGCTTGGTTTGGGAGGTTTCGATGAACATTTATCATAACATGCGACGGTCAGAGCGCGTCGTCCGAGGCGCGGAATGTTACATAGTCGGTCGGCCGGTTTGTCTGTCTCCGGGCAGAACTAATGACGCAAGATTGCGATGGCGTACAAATGGACAGTGGAAACAACGGACGGATATTCAAACAAGCAAAATATTGGCTGCTATTTGTTAGCGAATTAAAGCGCTGCGGTGGGTCCCGCTTGTTGAGTTCGTCGTAACTGCGGATGTAACGTATCCTCCCTCGAGTCGCTCCGGGGGTTTTACCGGTCGCCACACGGCTAACTGCATGTGTTTTATGCACCTTCTACGGATCGAAGTGAGATCAGGCGCCATGCAAATGATGCACAGCTAGGGGGAATGATTGTTGGACTGGCTAATCTATTCTGTGTGCCTCGATTTGCTATGCGAATCGGCTTTATCCCGTGCTAGACAGTTGGTAGAATCCACTACGGTGGAGTTCGTCGAACGGGTGTATACCTCCGGAAATCGCCAGGTGTAAGCTGTTGAAAGATTTATCGACGTGCACAATGAGATGTGATTTAAATAACTTTAGTTTCTGCATTAAGGCAATATTGTGTGATCGAAATAGCTTATTGATTGGATGATATAATAACTTTTGTAATATACCATTTTTTATAACTTTACAAGGTTGGGTGCGAGTTGTGAAAAATCATACAAGTTGTAACAACCAATTTTATTTCTAACTTTTGTAAATTCCAATAATATCCGTACCAGACTTTTCGATACCGGAAACTTGCATGCATCAATTCATCGAGCTTTTATAACAACAGAAAAATGATGTCATATGACAAAGGCTGCAGTGCCGATGCTATAAAGTGGGCACCTCATAAATTAATTTTAAAGGAAATCAAGGATGTCCAAAACACGTAACCATCGTCCAGCATCCCACATGAAATCAGTAGGTCAATCTCGCCAAATAAAGCAGCAAACTGTACATGCGTGCAAGTGCAAACCCCTTTTGCTCACCTCAACAGATGCACTATGGGGCTCCCGGGAATCGTTTATAAATTGTTCGCTCTTTTCATTCATGACAGTCCTCAAGATAGCCTTATTTTTAGGTAGTAATAACAGCTCAGCTTGTCTCGCAGTTCACGCTGGCCCAAACTGAGCTCGGTTGCTGTTAACCAGCACCAGGAAAAAAAGTTTAAATAATAAATAACCACTGCAATTTGTGTGCAGTGCCGCAAAGTGGGCTATAAAAATATCAATAAAAGGGCACCAAACAACCGAAAACATTAATCATCGGTCTGGTTGAACACGCGTTACTCAGTTCCTTTGCTTTAGTTGCCGATCTCTTCTTCTTGCCTCTTTGAGTTTTCCACTACCGGCTCAACACAACTTTCAGAAATCCTGATCGCCGCGGTCGCGGTCAATGGAAACTTTTCTCTCGTTGTCATGTTTGAGCTTTTTTTGGAGGACCCTTATCTGATCGATTATCGTTTTCAGCGCGCCTGTTCCTGACGCAGCGATCATTATTGGTGCATGAGTTATGATCAATAAGGATCGATTAAATTAAGATAATCGTAACTCTTGCGCAGATGATGCAACATGGTCTCTTGAAGCAGAGGGGAGGGGTTCTGGGTGCACGAGAGGTTGATCGGATGTCAGGATGACATCAGCAGTTTCGTGACTAACTAAGACACTAGGGCGGCTTTTGGTACGAACCCGAAAAAACTATCAAACTTTTTGTGCGGAGGGTCTGCACTGAGAATGCGGTTCCAATGGACATCATTCGTAACGGTTAAATATAACGACCAATTAGCAATCAAGCTTTTAAGCGACGCATGAAGCAAACTGTTGTATTCGTTCGTCTGCAAACCCGGAACTGTTCACCGTTTAAAGACGTCAGCAGAAGGTAATTTCAATTGACCGTAGCTCAAACTCCAATCTGGCAAAAGCAACCAGGAAGGACTAACGTTAGCCACCTTCAGTAAGCTCTCGACTTAAGGCGAACAATTTGTGCCATTCATTAGCAATTATGGCCGTCGATTACGGTTTTCAACCTGCGCTGTGAGGGGATTTCTTTATGGAACGCAAACCTGTCAACGAAGCTCCTGGCCAATCGGGGTATATTGACCGACCCAATTGACTGGCAACCTTTTAGCCTTTCTTGAGTGAATCTAGAAGTGTGCGCACGGTGTAGGTTTGCTTTCGGTTTGATAGAAACAATTCGCTTGATTAGTCTTGTCTCTATGCGTGGCAATGGAAATCGTTGAATGCGGAACAGGATCGCTAAAGTGGCTTTACGAGTCTGGTAGTAATTAAAGTTGCTGTTTATTGTGGGATGGAGCCCGCGAATGGCTGGCTTAAACTGACACCCCGTTGAAAGATTACAATCCAATGCGAAAATGAAGAATGATAAAAATGTTGTTTAATTTTCAATTAGCGAGAGTTTTGTTAGGTGGGTTTTAAGACTCTCTAGTGGATAACAAAAACTGTATTACTCATACTGGCAACCATTATTTAACCAGAGGTTATCTAGGGATTCATATTATAAATTTGAAAGCGATAAATTTGTAGTGCCCCAAGCCAAAGAGGGATCATAAATATGAAATAATTTAACTGAGTATCGTTTTATGCTGCACTCAGTTTATGAGCGTATCAAATAAAAGTTTAATTGAAATTTAATTCAACGCCTAACACACAAATGGCACTATAGTACAGTCAGGTTTTTTTTCACGCGGTTTTGTTATACGCGGTTTTTTACGAGGTTTTTTTACGCGGATTTTTGAATTAACGCGGTTTTTTTTACGCGGATTAATTAACGCGTTTTTTTTCACGCGGATTTATGAATTAACGCGGTTTTTTTACGCCGTTTTCTACGAGGTACGTATCCCTCGCGTAAAAAAAACCTGACTGTACTATATAACTAGACTATGAAAGGGTAAACTTTCTTTCGACCACTTTTGCGACCACTTTTGCAGTAAGTCAAGCCTCTTTGAGCTAATTTTCTTTTGAGCATAATAATTTCTAAAGTAAAGATTTAATGATTTTAACACTTAGATTAGAATTCGCATCACTGCTAATACTAGGACCCAAACAAAAAAGAAGACCAAAATTGTGACCAAGGCAAAAATTAAGGTTAAGAGCAAGACCAATGTGAAGTTCAACGCGAGACAAAGACCATCATGATAAAACCCCAAATTAAAATCCCACATTTAAATGAAGACCAAGAACATCCAGCTCATGACCAATACTAAATCCACAAGTTTAAGTCCAGATTCAAGACCAAATTCAAGTACAACAGAAAGACCAGAAAAAGGTCAACACAAAAGCCATCAAGATTTAAGGTGAAACCTCATTGAATCCAAAAATGGCCGACTTCGAGTCACCACTTCGAATTTTCAAAAGCACAAGACTCGAAAATACTCATTGCGTTCCCTATGAAAATTCTATTTTATGTTTGCTTCACCACAGCACATAATATAGCATTTTCACAGGGAACGCATTAACTTTTTCCGAGTCTTGTGCTTTCGAAAATTCGAAGTGGTGACTCGAAGTCGGCCATTTTTGGATTCAATGAGGTTTCACCTTAAGGCCAAAATTCAAAGTTAAGACTAACACTACTGGGTCAGTCTTGGTTTTAAGTCAAAGTCAAAGTCAAAGTCAAAGTTAAAGTCAAAGTCAAAGTCAAAGTCAAAGTCAAAGTCAAAGTCAAAGTCAAAGTCCAAGTCCAAGTCCAAGTCCAAATCCAAGTCCAAGTCCAAGTCCAAGTCCAAGTCCAAGTCCAAGTCCAAGTCCAAGTCCAAGTCCAAGTCCAAGTCCAAGTCCAAGTCCAAGTCCAAGTCCAAGTCCAAGTCAAAGTCCAAGTCCAAGTCCAAGTCCAAGTCCAAGTCCAAGTCCAAGTCCAAGTCCAAGTCCAAGTCCAAGTCCAAGTCCAAGTCCAAGTCCAAGTCCAAGTCCAAGTCCAAGTCCAAGTCCAAGTCCAAGTCCAAGTCCAAGTCCAAGTCCAAGTCCAAGTCCAAGTCCAAGTCCAAGTCCAAGTCCAAGTCCAAGTCCAAGTCCAAGTCCAAGTCCAAGTCCAAGTCCAAGTCCAAGTCCAAGTCCAAGTCCAAGTCCAAGTCCAAGTCCAAGTCCAAGTCCAAGTCCAAGTCCAAGTCCAAGTCCAAGTCCAAGTCCAAGTCCAAGTCCAAGTCCAAGTCCAAGTCCAAGTCCAAGTCCAAGTCCAAGTCCAAGTCCAAGTCCAAGTCCAAGTCCAAGTCCAAGTCCAAGTCCAAGTCCAAGTCCAAGTCCAAGTCCAAGTCCAAGTCCAAGTCCAAGTCCAAGTCCAAGTCCAAGTCCAAGTCCAAGTCCAAGTCCAAGTCCAAGTCCAAGTCCAAGTCCAAGTCCAAGTCCAAGTCCAAGTCCAAGTCCAAGTCCAAGTCCAAGTCCAAGTCCAAGTCCAAGTCCAAGTCCAAGTCCAAGTCCAAGTCCAAGTCCAAGTCCAAGTCCAAGTCCAAGTCCAAGTCCAAGTCCAAGTCCAAGTCCAAGTCCAAGTCCAAGTCCAAGTCCAAGTCCAAGTCCAAGTCCAAGCCAAGTCCAAGTCCAAGTCCAAGTCCAAGTCCAAGTCCAAGTCCGAGTCCGAGTCCGAGTCCGAGTCCGAGTCCGAGTCCGAGTCCAAGTCCGAGTCCAAGTCCAAGTCCAAGTCCAAGTCCAAGTCCAAGTCCAAGTCCAAGTCCAAGTCCAAGTCCAAGTCCAAGTCCAAGTCCAAGTCCAAGTCCAAGTCCAAGTCCAAGTCCAAGTCCAAGTCCAAGTCCAAGTCCAAGTCCAAGTCCAAGTCCAAGTCCAAGTCCAAGTCCAAGTCCAAGTCCAAGTCCAAGTCCAAGTCCAAGTCCAAGTCCAAGTCCAAGTCCAAGTCCAAGTCCAAGTCCAAGTCCAAGTCCAAGTCCAAGTCCATGTCCAAGTCCAAGTCCAAGTCCAAGTCCAAGTCCAATGACACTTTTTCGTATGAGCATGTTTGAGAATCCGACAAAAATTTTTTTCATGATCTTCACTATTAGTCAAAAAACTCCGAGTGAAACCAAAATTTGTACTGAGTGCATGCTTTCTACATAATTTTCTAAACTCGTGTGGCTATTCCTAATAATCGTGTTTTGTTATTTTTCGCTCTCCACATATTATAAATTTTTATGACAGTTGCATTTTTACCAACAAAGAATTGCCTACACAAGAGTGGCTACTCTGTTCCTATTTGTGTATAGTATCACAGTGATAAATAACGCGCAAGCGCCACTTGGATACTAATTTTAGATTGCATAAACTTGGTACACGATTGGTATATATAATGGTATTTTAAATCTAGCATGAATGAGAACATAAAATATTTATGCCGTACCGGTTTAATTGACAATAAAAGCTGTTGAAATTTGCTACGGCTCCCTAGGTACCCCTTCACTTTTTTCTCCTGAAGTAAAGTGTGTACACACGTGGCATACAGTGATAAAAGTCATAAAACTGTCACCAATTAATCGGTGATCTATTGAACAATATAAGCTCATTAGGGTCGGTATGCTAATCGCCGCATATTACAAATATCACGTACTAAACACAATCAATACTCTCCTCCTCTATTCGTCGATCCCCAGACCCCTGGGCTCCGAGAGGTGATTCCACATTGCATACTACCTTGAGTGACCTCCAGCATCCATTAGCAAATATTAGCAACTCATAGCCGCAAGTGATAATAAACGTCTAATTAAATCACTTCAACTCATGCTCGCTATGTAAATGTGCCTCATAGGAGAAGAAATATCATGTGCTCACTACGTAAACGAACGTGATCCGGCCAAAGGTCTAACAGCCACGCCAATGGAACGTCAAAAGGCTTCAACCAGGTCTTGTTTGTTAATTATTGTTGAATGTGACCCCGATTCGGAACTGGTCGTGAACAAGTGCTGCTCTTGACGTATGCATTACAGCGCAACAATGACACCCTCTCCCCGATAAACGGGCAATGTCTAATTGTTGTTAGTTTTGAAGCACCAGTCTTGCGAGAAACGTGTGGCCTTACGTCAAGTGAAGTGTCCCTACTACATAGATTGAGGCGCTTGGATTACGGTGTACACCAGCTGCTACCAGATGGAGTCGTGAATTTTGTTCCGCAGTTTGTTTTATGAGAGCACCAAGGCTGCCAAGCAGCCGTAAACCATAAATTTAATGGGCAATGTTAAGTCTTAAATAATAACCATTAAACTAAAGTATGGTGAAAAGCGGGCGCCAATCAAGGAGATCAACACTGTAAAAAGTCTTCTGGTTAAACTCCGGGCGAGTTTGCTAAATGGTGTCTTTTTCTACAGTTTGAAACACACATTCAAAAATTTGTATAAGCAACAAAAGATGACAAATCCTCGATCGCTGTATGTTTGGGAACTTCCATCTGTAAGGCTTACGCCGAAATATCAAAACATTAACACAACTTACGAACGCTTTATGATGGGTAAGACTCTCAAATAACGAGACGAGAAACTTGTGGGACTAGTCTGATTTACAACCTTGCAACGATGTAATATTTGTTCAGTTGAGCGCTTTTTCTCCGACCGAGGGGAAACAAACTTTGATAAGCAGAAGATATCAAGCAAGCGTTGCGGGAGCAACACGAAACACAGACAAGAAGAAAGATTTATAAAGTAACACATTGTATAATTTATAAAACTTGTTCACTCCCTATATTCAAATTTTTCTTTTCTCCAAAATTTTTCAATTAATCATTCTTTCAAGATATCGAATAAGTACACTCTTAACAATAAGTTCGGTTGTCTGTGACGAACAAGTTCTCCATTGCACTGAATTGAGTAATAAATCTCTGCGATAAAGATAATGAATGAAAAAACGCTCTTTAAAGTGTCGTGTTGTTGAATCAAGCAAAGCGAACTAAGGAAATGGTCAAACCATTTATACATGCTGTTCACATCTTGCCCCGATTCTCCGAAACGTCATTCGAATTCACCCAAGTTCCCCCAGAAGTCCGAATGACAAATGAGCAATCTTTGGTCAGCTTACGAGCCAGTTTTGAGAACTAAATCTGCATTGCTAATTCGGCCCGGAATAGTTTCTAAATTAATTTCTTCCTTTCTGGGAACCCAAAATCGCGATCAGCGCCTTCGACGCCGCCTAATTAACTCCAATTTTCATTCATATATTCAGCCAGCGCCGATAATTGTATAGATCGGGCCCCGGGTTTAGCCAGTTTGAAATTTCACACGTTGAAAATTTATACACTAACTCAACATGAAGAGGCAGCACAGCCAAATGTCACATGTGCTATTAATCATGATTTATAGAGTGTCAGTAAAACACGCCTATCTATAACTGCGACGACGATGATGGCGCCTCTGCTGCAATGCTCCTTGGAAATTTCTGTCTTTATTGCCGCACTGGACAACATTCGCCGATTAAAAGCTGAACACTGCCACGGTGAATGTGGTCGCTGTCTCGCCACTGAGTGATCTTGGCTGTCGTTGTCTCACCGCGCGCCGGTCGCGTTCACCACGGGCTCCGATCACGCAGCTGGTGATGGCATGCATGGTCAACCGGATTTCGGGAAATGTTCATATCCATCATGGTGTAATGAAAACTACAATTGTATGAAAAAATCAACTACAGATTGCCTTTGGAGTGCTTTCTTATCTTTGAGTCATAAATCGACCGTGAATTTTTGACACAAATATTTGTGCCTATTCCGAAATCGAGTCTGATGTCACTATTTTATTTACTAATGCGATCAGGAACTGTTTTTTCTATGAGACTAACTGAAACTAAACTATTATTTTGATTCACATAATTATAAGAAATTTATTGAAAAACTACTTTTAAAAAATTATCGAACCAATTTCGTCCGAAAAATTGACGTAGAACTACGTCTTTGAGGATGCTTATCACTCGGATATTTTTAAACGGATTTCCTTCGTTCTTGCAGTCGATTGAAAAATAAGCTACGCATTTGCCCAAATGCAGGGAATGGTAATTTAATTATGCGCACTATTGTACTATTAATAATTGTCAGGCCTTGTTGGAATGCAGATTTCCTTAAATCGGAGCTAAGCTCCGATGCGATTAATGTTTCTCCTAGCACATGCATGCGATTCATGTTTTCCCTAACACGGTCAACAAAATTATTATAGCTAATCAACTGGGAATGCTTTTTATGGGCCATATAAGAGTCTGCTTTTGGCTCAAATAAATATCAATATGCAACACGCAACAGCGTGGCCCAGAGTGTCATATCTTCTGCTATTTGCTTCCATCCGACACGAACAAAGTTTTGTCCCCCAACCGCACAGGTGCAATATGCAACACGCATACCATCTTACAAGCCTTCTGCTACCATCCAGTAAGCGAAGAATTGAATTGTCTGCATTCGGAGCCGCCACACGATACCACGTGTTATTTCGGTGCGTGGCTGACTACTCTGGCCAACACGAAATAATATTCATGTTTCGTACATTCGTATTTCATATGAAATATAATTACTTTTAGTTTTGCGAAATTGGAGAAATGACGGTACTTGAAAAAAGGGCGGAGCCACTTATAACATTGGTCGAAAATAGGCATAGTGAGTGAGCATCGCGATGATATTCTGGTTAAAGTCTCTCTGGAACAAAAACCAGACAAGACAAAAGAAAATATATAAAACAACAACTTATGACGACTTGTAACCAATATAAAATTATATTGTTTTTCGTGGTTTCACAAGTGAAACTTTATATGGGGGGTATTTGTGATAGCTAAAAAAATGAAATAAAATAGAACTTAAACTTAAAACTATCTTAAAGTGAACTAATTGATGTATTGGAGAGTTGCAATAGTTTTTGTCTGAATTTGTTGATAATTTGGTTTGACCATTTCTTAGTATAAATGGAACTCAAATTTGTTTCCTAATTCATATTCCTTCCAGAGAGCGAGTAATGGCGCTATAACCATAAGCAAAAGTGCTAGGACTAGAGTTAGTACTCAAGTTCCAACCGTAACAGTTGAAGCGAGTAAAGGCGCTATATCCTTGGTTTTGAAACCAGAACATAAGGAGGAAATACCTATGTTCCATCCCAGGAGGTTGGTCAACAAAGGAGTGTACTTTCTTAGCTTTATCACTCCCAACGAATTAGGTATATTACTTTTTACATACGGATCGGTTGGTGGGGATTGTCCCCGATCTTAGATTACATTGAATTATATTGCGCTACACAGTAGGCCTGGCCGTTGACAAGAAAAATGTATGGAAATCATTTTTTTAAATGATGAATATCATTTTCCAGGAAACTTTCAAGTACTGGCTGTGATAGTGTAGACTAGACTAGACTAGATTAATAGTGCGTGACAATGTCTGAGTTAGGTTCCCAATGAAATGTACGAGAAAACTTTGATCTTCAAATTTCGTTTAGCGATAGGACTTAAAAGTTTCGTCTTCTCGAAAGGAAACCCCATGCAAGTTTTCAGCTCAATCGGTTCTCGGAAATTCAAGTTTCATAGCGATTAAAATTGATTTAAAAGGCACCCTGGCGAACACGTATTAGACCATCGTTCGGTGGAACGAACAGTCATTTACAACCAAGTGATGCGCGCGTTGTGATGCGTTTAAAATAATGCTATGACAAATAAAAATCATGTATAAGCTACTAAAATATATCAATATATCAAGGGTTTTAACTTTTTTTCAGTTTAAAAAACATATTGAAAAATTGTGCTTTTGAACACATTTGCGCGAAAAGCTCCCCTCCCTACAGAATGGGAGGGAAGGAGTGCCCGGTAGGTTTTTTTTGTATTTAACATTCCCAGCTATCCAATACAGGAAATGGAGTATGTTTATCGTATCTCAGTTATGCGTAAAAAAACTCTAAGGTAATGTCGATTAATTGAACACCTGGGCCATAGTTGGTTAAAATCACAAAGAAATCTTCAAATGGGCGGCACTGAGGCAGATTCACAGAGTTTCGTATTTGGGGTATGGAAATAGAGTGGTTGAGAGGGAGTGAGAGAGAGAGAAGTATGTCTCTAGAAAGATAATTAACTGGCGTGATATTTCTCACATAGAAGGACATTACGCACAATATCTACAGGGGGTGGACAAAATGATTGAGACAGGCAAAAACTTGTAAATTTTTAAATAGCTAGAACTTCACGAAAAAAGAATCAATTTTAATGAAACCGGTTTTATTTTACTGGAAAACTATCCTGGTTTCCTTGCATTACTTGAGCACTTGAGATGGCCAATGGACACCAGATATATTCTGAATTTGCACATTTTGATACACTCCCATATCAAAATGTGCATTTTTGCAACCCGTAGAGTTTCCAAACGCGTCTCCAAAAAACTAGAATTCATTCCGAGTTTATTGGTTTTTTTCATCATAACGCGGGATTGTACTGTCAAAAGCTATAACATAGAGACCCTGAACTACTCCGTCATGCCCGAATAGTCCATAGTCTACTATTCAGTGATGAAAAAATGCTTTTTACAATCAACTAAGACTTAGAAACTAAGGAAATTAGTGTGCGTGTGGCGGCACCTTAATTGTTATACCAAAACTGTGGGAAAACTTCACTTATCGATTGAAGCATTAGTGTTCAAGATCTGTTCAGCAAAAGTAACAATGCATACCTTCAAAACGGCACGTAGGACGTATAATTCTTAGCTTTGGAAGCGAGTTGGTGATTGGTACAATGCCGCGAAGCTAAACCAAAAATAATTGTTTTTCTTCTAAACTTTCCATTAATTCTCCATTTAAAAGACGTGTTTATTATACCATAGGTTTAGGGCAACCTTCACCTTTCGATCTAGTATGCATTTTAAGAGGACACATTTTCGTTGCTCTTTCAATAGTATGCCGCCTTAAAAAAATCAGACGAAGTCCTACGCCAAAAGCTAAGATTTCTTCGAAATTATCACTCGAGATCCCTTTCGAATGCAACAATACAAGTAATGTAACAAAAAACTTCATGTAGTTCTTCGTCAACCTTGCAGTCGAGGCTTTGTAGATTTCCCAGGTGTTTTCAGTACTCCACACTTCATTTTGTGCTGGTAATATTACTATTGAGAATAGGTGACATGCTTGCTCATCATTAAAAACGGACTTGGGTGTAAGTTACTGAGCTACTTTCTCTTTTGCCAATGATACCAATCACAACTAATTGAAAATGTTTGAAAAATACCAAAGGGTTCTGAGCTGCAATGCTTCCAAAAAAGCTTTTTTAGAAAATTGCTCTTGAGTCGGGAGAATTACTCCATCTGCGGAAAACGTGTGCTTAAAAATTGTCGAATAATTTTTTGCGCATTTTTCAATTGTTTGGCTCGGTTTTGCCATTTGATGGTTTTTCCATGTTGTACGGTTTGTGAGTTATGAATGTGAGTTATTTTTAGAAGCCGATGACACCCGATCGAAATGGGAATTTTTTTGAGACGGCAACATTTTTTTCCGTTTATTTTTATCTATTTATTTATTTATTTATTAAAAGTGATTTGTATGTCTATGAGCCCCTGGCTCTTAGAGACTTACTAAACATAAACAAACATATTTAATTAACGTTAGAGTACAAGAAACATTAAAGACTATTTTTAACTTTGACAAAACTTTAAAAGAGCAGGACTGTTCAATAAAAAGCAAATTTTTTTATTTTGATTTAAACTATTCTTTGGAAACAATTTTGGTTCTGGCTGGAGTCTGTTTACTAACGATTCTGGAGAAAATAGATCTTCAAAAGATGGTTTAGGACTCTACTGACACGCAGCAATACCAAATGAAGCATAAATAGGATCGATTTTTACTTGAAACAAAAAAGAAACCGAAATGAGTAAAATTATGCAATGAAATTAAGTAATGTTTGAAACTACAGGGAGCGGCCGAAAAATAATGCGAAAATGTTTAAATTTTAATATTAGAATCATTTGTGGTTTTGTTTACAGTGTATTTTGTTATGTTTATTTTCACGTGTTGCATGAGAACAACGGAATTATTTTCCTGCATATTTAGAAAAGCTAACGTCAAAGAACATATTACGATGCTCGCCCATGACAAATGTCGAATTGTTTATCGATATTTTAAAGAACCAAGTGCTTCCCTAGGTGAAGGCTAATTTCTGTTAGAACCAATACGTTGTTCTACAACAGAATGGAGCGCCATGTCACGCATCAAATCGGGCGCAACGATGGCTGATGGAAAACATAGAGTTTTGGCCGAAAGATATGTGGCTTCCTAGCAGTCCGAATTTTAACCAGTTGCATTATTCGACTTGGAGGTATGTTGAAGCATAAGCCTGCAAAACATCTCATTCTAGTTTGGAGACTTCCAAGTCTGTCATAACGCGTACGTGGTTATCTGTATCGGAAGACTAAATTTTCGATTTTTTTCCTGCAGCACCCTGCAAAAAAAAGTTGTGTATCTCATTTAGCTTTCCATTAACCCGAATCAGCCCAATGATGCCATATAGCATCATTTGACATATTGAACATTTCTCGACTTAAAATGAAATTCAATAACATTTCCACTATTTGGCAATACAGACCTCGTTCGATTTTGGCACTTTTCATTTTTGGCACGGTTCAATTTTGGCAACATGAAAACTTTGGACGTGTTGCCTCCAGCAACCATCCAAGCGTTGAATTGAATTTTCGCTTCAGTCCGGTAGGCATCGGACAACACTGTTCGGATTGGTTATATAATTGGCTAATAAACTTTCTCTTCAGTCCGGTAGGCATCATAAAAAATTTCAATGTTGACGTGTTGCCAAAATCGAACATGGCCTGTACTTTCATGAACACCAATAGATGCCACTGGACAGAGGAAATAACATCAAGTTAGTTTAGTTTTGGGCGTGTAAGCAGTAGCTATTTAAAGTTGAAAAACATGAATTATTCACGGGGAATTCCAGGCTGATTTGGGTTAACAATAGACTCAGTTGCAGTCTGGAAAAACAAGCCATTCACGATAAATTACTATCAATATATCAGCAGGTTAACAATTTACTACATTAATAATTACCAACCCAACGTAATGTTCGCAATCCAACGATCCGTTAGCGGCAATTCACTATTTAACTTCAACTCTGGAAATCTTGCACCATTAAGTTGCGCCTAAGAATCACGCCACAAAAAAAAAAGCGAAAACTCGGCCGTACTTCGATATCAGATCGAACGCAAATTAGCTGTCAAAACGATTCGATTGGTGAATAATTTCACAGTACTGCTTCTGGTATAGGGCGTGAGGTTGTGTTATGACAGTAACCCCACCACGATGAACGCGTGACTTCAACTTCAGTGCAAGGGCCGACCTAAATCATGTTGGCATTCGGTAGGCGAAAACAGCCTCTCCGTACAGTCTCTAGCATTCGACAGCACGAAAACAAGCGACGAACGAACAGACAAACAGACGGAAATTAAGCGGCTCGTTAAATTGATTTCACGATTACGGACGAAATTTAGTGCTCAACGGAGGTCATCAGAATCTCCGGAGTCTTCTGTTTTAGGTAAGGAGGAGGGCTATATTCCATTACATTTCCATTTTCGATGAACTACCGGCCGAGAAACATCTCTTAACTCTGGGTGTCCCTTCCGCTAACAAGCCGAACCGATAAAGTGGATACAAACATTTTTAAATTAAAATCTGTTTCGCTTTGCACGCTTGCATACGACCGGGTCCTGCGAGCTGGTGATTTCTGAACAAGGAAAGATGGGCATAAAGAATTCTCTTAATGAACAGTATTTCACTCCTAATTAAAGATCGCGCCCATTTCACAGTGCGCCCGCTTTCGAGCAGACCCGGAGCTTGGAGGGAAAACAGAACCGAGTGAAATAATTTTCAAGCTGTCTGTGAAATCGTTTAATTTTTTGAACAGCCAATTTGGACGGCGTTTATCGCTTTATAACAGTTGCCGGCATCCCACAATGGAGCCATTCTTTCGGGTCACCAAGAGAAGGAGTCATACCCGAGTACGGGAGGAGAATACCTATATATATTTCGGTGATCGCCATCGGTATGCAATTAGTGACGGTGTTTTTCTTTCCGCTGGTAAATTTAAATGGGTGCTCTGAGGTGCGTTAGTGTTAAAACAGAAACAACAACTCTCGACCCATTCGGAATTTACATCGTCTTGATTTTTAGTGAGCTGATCTTCAGCCAAACTTAGGACATGTTTATTGTGTGTTTCATCTCGCTTTTTATATTTGCCATTGCCTTTTTTTCTATTATTTTATTTCGTAGCAAATCTATAACCTCATCTCAAGCTTTTACGAAATAAAAATAAAACAAAATCGTTTATTAATCCGATTCGATTTTGAAAAGAATACAATTAAAAAAATGGAACAAAGCACAAACAAAAACTAAGTGTGAACGGAAATAAAACAGGGAAAAAAAAAGAGAAACATATGACATCAGATAACAGTGACAATAGGGAAAACCAAGTTAAAACAGAGAGTATAAATAAGACATTACTGAGAGACACCTCAGGAAACAATAAGAATGTCGAAGGAGTCGAGTAACTAGCAATAAATCAAGAAACGTACGGAAAAGATGACAGTCGTGCAAGAAAAGGTGGAACTAATATTGACCCGACGCTCCGGTTTTATTAAGACAACATTTAATACGTAAATTGTTTTCGTTTCAACTACAATTCAAACCTGCTATAATTTAATACAAAATTTTACATGGATTATGTCCAGTAAGAGCGGAAGATAGTTTTAATTTAATTCGTCGACGCTACAAATAAACTTCTGCGATTTCCTCATGTTTGTGTAACGCGGACTACGATTTCCAATATTTTTCATGCAATATTTATAAGCGTGCAGATTGACACAGGCTCTGGGTTCTCCATTGGAATGATATGTGAATTATGGAATGTGCAAAGTTACGTGATGGGTAAAGCACCTGTTATCGCAAGACGGGATTATTACAGCAGTGTAATCCATCAAGTTCAAATCAAGTAATAGTAATTTGACACCGAACGGGTGTGATTCATCAAAAATCCAAAAAGAACCGTTGATGTTTCAATGAATCATGATACTTGCATATCCGCAATTCTTTTTGATTTATTAAAGTTGGCCTGCCGTAAAATGCAAGTTGACAGAATAGTGTGACATATTCTGGTCTCGATTTAATTTTTATCATCGATATCGACATGATAAGAGTTATCTATCGGAAGCGATATAAAAGGGTAGCCAAAATCAACGCATTTCGTTAGTCACAGTCGTTTTATCCGGTCCGCGAGTTCGAAATCGGTCAGTCGTACAAATCAAAAGAAAATGATGTCTTTCACAAAAGTTCTGATTGTGCTCTCCGTGGCAGCCTGTATCTACGCGAGCCCAATAATTGTATCGAACAGTGTAAATCCGGTGACTGATATACCATCGGAGGTAGTGAATAATCCACTGGCTGATATTAACGTCAACGCGGACACGATCAATACCATGTGGATTGTCGTGGCAGAGGTAGTAAACATAAACGAAGGCACTCTTGATCCGGACCTTCCAGTAACAACGATAACTCCGGGAACTACTACGGTAACCCCTCCGGTAACGACGACAACTGCTCCGGTAGTAACTACGACGACTGCTCCGGTAGTTACCACAACGGTTGCTGGCCAAACTACAACAACTACTGTCGGACCAATAATCACTCCGCCACCAGTAGGAAAGTGAGGAACCAATCTGTCAAGACTCTAGGAACGTTGATTTGGAATGGAATCGCAAGAAAGCGTACAATAAAGACATACACTGTACCTCCGAAAAGCTGTACCTTACAAAATAGTTATTTAGTGTCGCTTGTTTTTCTACAGATAATATATTGGCCGCATATAGTCGGGGTGACAAAAAGTCAAAAGTCAAAAAGACTGTTTCCGAACGTACTTTAACTATTTACGATAAGTTTCGAATGCTTCTTTAATTTCTTTGAAAGCCATGACAGATTCAGCAATATAACGTGTGTTTCTTCACTTTAATTATTAGTATGCTTCTGAAAAGCTGGTGACTTAAGAAGAGCTGGTGTAATCAATGTTTCCTAGTCATGCTTTTGGTTGAGGGAACATTCGTATATTACATAACGCGGAATTTGACAATTTTAAATACCCCCCTGCATCCACGTAACGCAATTTTGCATTGTGGCCTCACGCATTGTAACAATCCGCTGAATAACCCCCTCTCCCCTGAGCGCGTTATGTAATATCCGAACGTTCCCAAAGGTGTATATGTATATAAATAAGGATCTCCACCGATGACAGTCACTGTCTGCACCTTATGTGAAGGTTAGCGTAGTAGCGCTTCAAAACAGTCAATAAAGGTTAACTTAACTCGTATGGTAGGTAAAAGTATTTGAATATTTCACGTCATGAAGCTTAACCCAAGGTGCTTAATGATTATATCCAGTATCATGCACCTGAGTATTTAATCGGATATTTTTTTATATATCTGAAAAAAAATCCGATTAAATCCTCAGGGGCATGATACTCCATCGGCTATGAAAAAAAACTAGTAATAGCTTCAGTTTGTATTTGTTTTATCAATCTGTGTTTAATAAAAGAAACAAATTATATTTGACAGCCGTTAGAGATGCAGAGGTGAACTCTGACAACAACGATCTATTATAAAGCGGACTGAATTATAGTACATTGAAGATTGCGAACTAATCCCAAATTATCCATCTTGCGGTGGTTCTTCCTGCAAATTCACAAACTAAGAATTATCTCGCAGCAGTAACTGCGAAATGTACGATTCAAGCTCAAGCTCCATCAACTAAACTATAGAAACTGATAGCGCCCGTGAGAAAACACATTTTTACGTCTACCGCAACATTTGGCGGTTTTCTATTTTTTTGCCTCATCTATCTACTAAATGGGCTGAAAAGTCTTTGAATTTACACAGAGATGGGGTTGCAAATCTAAAATCCCGATTGTATCAACCTTGACTGAAAAGCTGACAATATTTCCTGACATCCCGCATAATCAATACCAATAAAACGTGCTTAACAACCTATTCGGGGTATAATCCTGTCTATACTGATTATCATCCGCTTATTATACGACCTTTTGTTTTTTAGGATTATCAACTCGTTCTCAAGTTATTGCTTTACAAATAAAACTATTTTCGTTACTTTGTTTATCATGGGACCAATCGGACCTAAAATGTAGCGGTAGCGCAAAACGATTGAATTTGGCCTTTAAAAATCCAAAAATTAACCCAACGGAGCCCATAGAAGTGATTGGCACCCCAACCTCCCGAAACCATCCCAGCTGACGCACGACTGTTCTTTTATAGGCTGGTTTATCACAAAGACATGCTCCGTGAACACAGTCATTTTGCTTGTTCAAATTTACCTTCAGAGTGAACAACTTTTCATCCGAAAAAATAATGTTGTGATCTGCGTGCGTCTTCAGCAGCAACCGAAATCTGGCAACCCTGTCGGCAATATTTTGACGAGTTAATCCGAGAATTTTCTGCTTCTTAAAAGCTAAATATCCAAGGTCATTATTGATAACATTTTGCATGGAAGTGTGAAGGCTTCCTCCTGATCTCGATGTTAGCCAATCCTTGCAACTGCAAGACTCTTATTTGTTCTCTATTTGAATCCATTGCAGTTTTCTTGAGAGTGAGACTGAAATCTGACTGTATTTATTCCGAATAAACATTAAACACGTCACTCTTTCAAAAAATGCTCGGATGTTTGTCATGCTGTGACAGAAAATACAACGAGGGGCACTCAAATACGTTCTATGTTGCCAGCCACCCTGTACATTGTTTAATCGATTGGATATTGAATTCAAGACGAAACATCTGAAAAAGTGCTTCTAGTCTATGCTCCCTTTTATTCTGCTCGCGATACGACTTAAATCTTAAATATCTTCCGAGAAATGATGCGAATGAAGTACATACAATTTTGAAACTTTTTCAAGTTCCGTCATTCTCGCTTCTACGTTTACGAAGCTGGTCGTTTCTTTTTCTCTAAATCAATGAAACCGACCAGTTTTGCTCTATTCTGCCAAGTGCAATCTCATCATTCATCAACCCGCAGGCAAAAAAAGTAACATCAGCCAGTAGCAGCAACCAACCAAGAAATGAATGAATTGTCGCTTTAGTCCGGTAGGCATCGGACAGCACCGTTCGGATTGGCCATATGAGCCCTCTGTTAAGTATATTTTTGCCTTCAACGGACATCAATTCGTGATTGAGCAACGAACTTCTGACGTCGGGCGCGACACGGCAGAGAACAATTTCCGACTGTAGAATAGACAAAGTGGATGGTGGCTAATGCGAAAGCACCAAATGAAATGCTCAGTAACTGCTAACCGAAACGAAATTTAGTTTTTGTCGAATGATTGGGAAAAATTGTTCCAATACAAACACTGTCCTTCTCATGACAAAAAAATTATAATTGAAAAGTCAATGAATTTTCTCTTTCGGTAATACACGTAGTGGTAGGTATAGACCAAATTGACACGAGCTGGAAGAAATATTCTTTCTTTTGTGGTGGTAATAGCTGGAACACTGTAGTGGTAGTATCTGGCACACTGTCCTCTACAGGGCTAATAGGATTGAAAATTGAACAGTTGATTTTTTTCATTTTATGGAATCAAAATACCAAAATTCTCACAAGTTTGAAATAAACTACTCTTTTATATGGGTCAAGTGACCACGAATAAACACAAACTTGGACACGACCATCACAGATTTTGCTCAAAGTTGGGGGAATTATTCATCTAGTGTCACTTTGGAAAAATGCCAATTTTTGTGTCGATTGTGATATCCCTCTGTGAGACCCCCTTTATTGCTGCAAGTTATCGCATTTTTTTGTCAAAACCACTTTTTCTATTATCCACAATTATTACACGTAAGACGTCCGGAAAATACTGATAGGTGATTTTGTAGAAAACAAAGCAAGGAATCAAAAAAAAAAATATTATTTTGCCCGGAAGTGTTGCCAGATAGATTATTTTTGTATTTAAAAAGTAAATTTAGATTTTTCGATGAAAGTGGCTGTTTTTATTTTTACTTTGATAATTTCATCGTATTCCTCAAAGTATTTTACGTAAGGAACACTTATTACCCCAAGGTAATATGAGCTAATCTCGAGATATATCATTTTCACGAAAATACTTGTAAATTTCGTAATTATTTTCCTTACAATTTTCAGACGTAAGACGCCCGAGAAATACTGATAGGTGATTTTTGAAAAAAGTAAACGTGAAAATTCAGAAAAAATATTGTTTTTAGCCAGAAGTGTTGCCCGATGGATTGTTTTTGTGTTTAAAAACTAAATTTGCATTTTTCGGTGAATATAACCATTTTTATTTTAAACTTGACAGTTTCATTGTATTCCTCGGTAAAATTTTATGTAAGAAACACTTACCACCCTGAGGTAATATAAGCCAAAAGAGGGAAGTTATGTGCTGAATATGTCATTACAACTGGTACTCCTCCCCCAATTTAAATGTCACTGTATAATAATAAGTCTTGTAGCCCGACAAACAGATGGCGCTAGCATCCCAAAGAAACGCGTTGATCATATTATATTGTTAACTTATAAAGAAGCTGTGCGCGCGATTAATACCGTGTTTCTTAACAATTGCTCAAAAATCACAAACGTGTCAAATACTTGACGAAGAATCTGGCATTTATTTATTACACGCAATAGGAAGAATTTTTTGCGTGATTTGTGGTTGAAACATGGATGCACCACTACACTTCTGAGTCGCATGGGCAAACGGTAGAACAATTTTTGTCTGGTGAGAATCGTCCGAGTGCCCAAAAACATAACAATTAGCCAGCGTTTTTTGGAATTTACAAGGGATAATATTCATCAACTACCTTGAACAGGGTAAGACAATATTTTCGCACATTACTGGACTGATTGGGCATATGTAATTGGGTGGAACTGTAAGTAGTTTGCAAATGGCACCGGCTTCGATTTCAACATTTGCATGATTTCTCTTCATTTGCTAAAAGTCAGCTGGTACAGTTACTTAAAAAAAATAATAAAAATCAACCATGCATGAAAAAACCAACTTCGGACTACATACATAAAGGTTCACACTTCTTTTTTCCGGAAATAGATATCAAGAATTTTTTTTGCATTTTTTTTAAAAGCATCGTTACTTCTTTTTCTTTCGTAGCAATATTTGTGCACACAAAAAACTTTTTTATATTACCTTACGCTCCATTCCATCAGCATTTCTCTCACATGTATTATTTTGAATTAAGATAAAAAGTATATTTTTCGAAATAGCATTAAAAATTTGGTTCACTCCTTGCTAACCGGCACAAAAACCTTGTATGCAGGTTTGTTATTCTTTTCAATACATGGAAAGAGCAGAGTGGATATTAACGGATCACTTTTTGACCAACGCAAAGAAATTTTGTGCACCACACTTCTTTCAACTGCTTGGTGCTGTGTATCTACTGCTCGCAGAAAAATTGATACACTTGCTGCTTACGCCACAGCTGAGCGAAACAAGAGTGGTGAATCACTCTGGTTAAAATACACAGAAGTACACCGCGGTGCGTACTGATGAGATAAATTAGATAGCATTTGAAGAGCGAACATGGGCGACGGGTGGCTGGATTATTTTTTTAGTTTCGAGATGCAAAGCAAACAACGCAATCTGCTTTCCTATCTAGATGCTCCTCTCATTTGATATATGCCTAAAAGACACACAATAAAAGCACTGAAGAAAGCTCTGTTGTGTAGTTGTAGTTCAGATTCTACCGCAGTGCAAAAATCTGCATTTTCTTGACGACTGTTTGTTTATTTTGCAATGAAATCAACGGTGGAGGGATCAGAATATCACACCTCCCCGTGGTTGTGATTTTCGCGTTGTCATGTGAAACACAAAAAAAAATCAATATTTGCATGCTGTACTAACAGGCTTGCTAATCTCCATCTATCCACGGGTAAAACCAAGTTATGCAGCCAATATGAATCATTCCTTTTAATCATCATTTAAATTCTTAGAAGAAAAAAAATCTTGTGCTCCTACGCAAACCAGAAATATTCGATACTTGAGTAGTGACAAATGGTTTCACATCATTGTCTCGAAAGAACAGTGGGAAAAACTGCTAAATAAAAGAGTCATCCAGATGGTTATAGCCTTAAAATACGATGAAACCAACAAGTTTAGGTAAAATGTGCTGCAGTTGTCAGCGGAACTCTCCTATATGATTGTTCGTAGCTATCTCTAGCGGTTCACTGCGAATAAATCACTGCGCCTGCAACTACCAGACTTGTAAAACAATTTAGCATGATTCGTTCGAGATAGCATACCATCCAGAAAAGCCCCATGAAGGCACTCATTTACATCACAGATTTCACCTAGCTTCGTGCTACACGGCGAAACAGCGAATAGAAACCGATTTGAACTCAGCTTGATTCGATTCACCCGATTCGCGTCGCAGTCGCGGCGCAGCCAATGAAGATCGAAATCGTGAGATAAACTGTTATTAATAAAACACACTCCATATTTTATGCTAAATTTGCATGTTTACACGAGCAGCCCGCGTACGGTCTGGTGAGTGAACAACGGCCCCGAGCTTGTGCGCTTCTGGAGACAGAGGTTCCGCCAGATTTGGCTGCGACGTTGCTTATAAATTGGATTAACATGCCAGTGCGGTGCGTGACATACCCCTAGAAAGTGACTAACTGGAGTCAATTTAGGGTTATTAGCGGGTTTAATTATTTCCATGCCAGGGATGATTAGGCATCGGAATGTTACGTTCGAGTCCGGAATCCGGCACATGGGTTGCACTATATTACTTTCTACGAAACATGAGCAGTTTCGGCGGATCTTTTTCGATATGTAATGTAAACCTTGGGACAGGGCGCAAGTAGGTTTGGTGAAATGTTGATAAACCGCAACCACGAAGCCATCACCGATCAAGATCATCGATCCCGTGCAGCGGTACAAAGTGTCTTGAATGGTCCAATAAGCGCTGTAAAAAGTTGCAATCCACACTGCATCACCGAGGCGGACCAGTAAGAACACAACTGCTGTCGGCGAGGGGGGAAAGAGTAAAAAGAAACAGAAAAAAACAACCGCAGTGATCGAGTCTTGCCGAATATGGAAGTGGTCCGCCCATATTTTTACGCGAACCTGAATGCAACGCAATTTCTTCCACTCACTATACCTACATAGCAAACACCGACAGTCCCGCTAACTGAGCCGCCCGAGCAGTGGCTTGTGAGTGCATCGAGCAGACCATTGATGTGACATTTCGACGGTGTGTAAATTGGGCTGTGTTTGGGGAGAAAGTTTGGCCGGACAGGTAATAACCTAATGGGGTGTCAAGTGGTGTCAAGAAACAAATATGACAAAAGATTGACATTATATTTGTCCGCTTTGCTGCAATTTCGGGAAGGTACTCTCAATGTTAACTGAGAAGTGGATGGTATTAGGTTTTCTTTCGTTTTTGTAGATTAGAAATACATCATTGATCAAATTATGCTTTATCATGACTCAATTCTTTGAATTATGATTTGACAAAGATTAAAGTGACATGAAACTGCCAACCTCCGAATAACTTTTAGCCAAAAAGAAAAAACGTAAGTTGTCTCTTGGTTCCCTTAATCGTTCCTAAACCAAGTGGCTATACTTTAATCAATTACACAGTGCTTACTAGCACATGAAAAAATATTCCAAACACCCCTAAAATTTGAAGTTATGGTTAAAATACCATTTTTTGGATCTCAGCGAATTTTTTTTTCCTCAACTCAGTCATTTCGAACGATTTTGAATGTTCTAGCCATTTTGGAAACCGATTAAGATTTTGAAATGTATACGGGTTTGTACAAAATTCACCAGAACATCTTGAGTTATTTGAGCTTAAATCTATATTTTGAAATTTGCAACCTATTTTTGTAAGAAAAACCTCCGCCTTTTTACAAGCTCTGTCATTCACCCAGTTTAGTAAAACGCAGAGATTTTATTCGGCATGTTATGCATGTTCTCATGCTGGATGGAAGCAAATACCAAGAGCTCAGCACTCTAAGCCACACAACAGTATATCACGATGGTGGAGTCGAAATATGATCGATTTAAGATCTTTTCAAAATTTTGTATGAAGTGTAATGAATTTTTCAAAACGAAGATAGCATTTTTCACAGTGTTCAATGCTTTTGGAACAGACATCACCATTTTCGACCACAAGAACAATAAAAACGATCCTTATCAAATGCGATGCTTTCTCTATATTAATAAATAATTCTTTTTTCACATCATGCTGTTAACATAACTTTCACGAAAAAGGAAAAAGAAATAAGTTTAACACTATTTATCTCCAGGAAGTATTAGACATATTTAATAAAAATCTCCGAATAAGTACACCGTCCAGCAGAATTATTTGGTTTCCCCTGCCGTTGGCCAAACCTGACCCTTCAAGAGCGAGCGAGGTTTTGCGGTTTTTTGTTTCTCTCAGCAAACCAAACGGAAACCGTGCACGCCGTATACACTTCAGCCGCAACGCAAGGAAACCCGGTGCGAACTTGAATTGCCTTTTCAGAACTTGTCCCCTTGCAGCGCGAAACTCCCGGCTTGCCCACCTCTGGTAGGTATACGAACAGCCAGAGTGTCGAGATTTGCGATGCTTTCGACGTTGGCACTTTTTCTTTTGCTAGTTTCAAAACGAGAAAAGAGAGGAAAAAATTGGTGCAACCACACTCTGCCAATCTTTGCGGTATTGTCCGCTAAAATGTTTCTGGTGAGGAATCGGCTAGAGGCCTCTTGACGACAAAATGACGTCTTTTTGCCCAGATGAATTCCTGCGAATGATCGACGGCAGACGGTTTATGGTCGATGACCTCCTTGCTAACTTCACCCTGGCAATTGCTTTTCTCCGCAGTGCCATTGTGGTGTCCTTTCAAGCGTTGCGGCCGCATCAACGTTGACCCTGATTTTTGCGGTTTACCAATATAAGTTTTTGTGCGAACCCATCTATATTTGCAGATAGTTCAACCTGGATGAAATCGGGCTGATTATTGCGCATTTCGATTGCACAGATAATTTTTCATTATAATGACTTGAACTCATCACTCTACTGTACTATCATAGTAGTAATTACGCAAATATAAATGACTTCTTTCGAAAAAGTGTACCACTCTTGGGTGGGATTTCGCAAGGCTGTCCGGAGAATTTCGAGGATTTCTAGTAACCAAACGAATTATGATTTATTGGCTTCCAATTCGTTTGCTGATAGCCGGAGGGAAAGTCGTGCGGAAATTTTTATTGCCGCAATGTCTGTCCTCGGCTGGATAGGTTGGACAAGTGGAACGTTTTTCGGCGTTCGACCTTAAAACCGAAATAGCTCTCAGGATGGATTCCGCTCCCGACGCAGCAATGAAGTCGTTACTGAAGTAGCAATAACATTTCAAAAGTGAGTACTCCAGTTGATGGTGGCTAACTAAATCTGCTTTCGGTTTTACGGCTGGAGGGAACGAGTTTTAATGATGAGATTTATACATAAACGTGGTTAAAAGTTTATTTGTAGGTTTACGTAAATAGTTATTTTGTTAAAGTCGATCTGCTCTTTATTATCCATTATGCGCTCCATCTTCTGAAAAGTAGTGTTCGATGAAACTTGAATTGGTGGTATTTTTAACGTCGAGGAACAGGATCATTTAGCTAACTGGTAGCATGAGTTCAGTTCGCAAATTAGGTTGCTGGTAAGATGTTAATACAGCAATTAAGTCTAAGCCCAAGGATTGAATTTATATATTTCGAATAAACGGTGATGTCATAATTCAAAGAAAAATAAAATTTTTTAGCAGTTGTGGTAGTAGAAATCTGTGTTTAGAATCAGGCTCTGGGTGAAAATCACTGCAATATACATTTCAGACACTTTACGGAAATGCTGTTCTAAGTGAAATGACGGGCCGTGATTTGTTACGTCGCTTTAAGGAAAAAATTAAATGTTGACGACTGTCCGCGTGAAGAAAGGCCAAACACTTTTGAAGAAAACTTTCATCTGAATCTATATAGATCTTTGAATCTATATGGATGCAGGCATTCAGTCCGCGAGCTGATCAAAAGAGTCAGCTCTTTGGAAAAAAACAGATTCTTTTGATAACTCTCGGAAGAACAGGTTCTAGAGGCCATCTTTGCTGGAAAACATCCCTTAAATCCAGAAAATGGCGTAGAAGAAGAAACCAGAACAGCTTGAATTCAGCTGGAACTACTCTAAAGCATTTACGAAAAATACAGTTGCATGATTTCAAAATTCGCTGAAAATAACCGAAAGCGTCTACAAGAAAGCAGACCACAACAAAAATTAGTTTTGAATTGCAAAGAAAAAAAAAACACTTTAAAAATTGATCTTTAATTAGTATCTCATAACTTAAAACAACAAACAGGCCTGGATTCAGAGGGGGGGGGGGGGAGGGGGAAGCTCAAAGGGAGCAAGTGCCCTGAGCCTTCTAATACGAGGGCCCCCTAGCCGTCCTGGGTCAGACGTGAAGACAGAGTGAAGACCTTTTTTTTACTCGTCCCCTCCCAGAAGCGTTAAGTCATTTCAAAATTCAAAATTTTCTTATCCCTGAATTTTTTAAGAAAATAGGGCCCATTAAAATATTTGCCCCGTGTCCCCCAGGCTCCAAATCCGGCCCTGGCAGCAACTATAAACCAGAAAAAACACCAGACTCAAGAAAAAAAACAATATTTCATTTCATTTAGAATGCGTAAAAACTCTCGTAGATATAGGTTTAAACATCTGAAAATACTTCGTCAGACTGAAAAATAGTTGCGCGACGACTCTGAAGGATAGAAAAGGCCAACAATGGAAATAATGGTTTGAAACGTTTGAATTAGACGGAAAAGACGATATAAAAAATGATCAAAACTTAGACAAAAAAGGGTTGAAATCGCTTCTTATGTGCAAAAGAAACAGAAAAAACAACAATTCGTCTCAATATATATAAAAGATTTCTCAGAAAAAACGAATAAAGCAAACTTGGTATTCTGAATTCACCAAAAATGATTGAGAATGCTTTGGAATCCAAAAAATAAATAGTAAAGAAATGATCTTAAATTTAGTTCAAAATTTTAAAGTAATTCTAACAAGAGGAAGAAGCCAAACAGAAAACGCTTCTAAATTAACCCTCTTTTGCCCAATGCCGCCATTTGGCGGGCTTCAGTCGAAGTTCCGAAAAGCTTCAATATATACTTAAAAAGTGTTTATAATGGTTTATAGTGATTTTATCGAAGTCCGTTTAGAAATTAATTTGGGCACTAGAGGGTAAAAGAAAGGGGCAAATCAGAAATTGATTCCAAATTGGTGGTTCTATAGATGAATGAAACTGATTCCAAATTTAGCTTACAGTAAAAATGCCTCAAGGAGTTACAATAAAGTTTATGAAAAATAATTTTAAATTATCTAAAAAAAAATATCTAAAAGTGCTAATTTTTGCTTCCCAAAATAGAGATCAATATGTGCGTCACAGAGATTCTATCTGTATTGCGGGAAAGATTCCTCTCACGATTCCGTCACCGCTGTGTGTTAGTTGAAGTAGGGAGCGGTATAAATTTCAATTATTGTGATTAAGTCAACCATTGCGCGAATAACGGCTACAGTACGAGCAAAGGCACAAAAAAGTGTTTCTACTGCATGACAACGCTCGTCCTCATACTACCAAGTTGTTAAAACCTTCATAGAAATGCTCAAATGAGAAAATCCTACTTCATCTGCTATATTTCCTAAACATTGCGTCGTCCAATTATTACTTGTTTCGTTCGATGGCACATGGTCTGGCTGATTAGTTTTGCCATACAAAGACATCGAAAAATGGTTTGACTTGTGGATAGCGTTTAGGGATGAACACTTTTATAGTAACCATGTTAGAGTTTTGCGCACC
Source organism: Wyeomyia smithii (assembly GCF_029784165.1). Lineage (NCBI taxonomy): Eukaryota > Metazoa > Arthropoda > Insecta > Diptera > Culicidae > Wyeomyia > Wyeomyia smithii. The sequence continues at coordinate 205,112,577 of NC_073696.1, forward strand.
GCGTTGTAGTTCTGTGTATTCTCACTAGTGTGATTCCCCACTCTTGTTTCGCTCAGCTGGGGCGTAAGCAGTAAGTGTATTGATTTTTCTGCGAGCAGCAGAAACACAGCACAAAGCAGAAGAAAAAAGTGTGCTGAAAAAATTGCTACACGAAACACTCAGCTTGGGCTTGTGTAAAAATATATTGACGATCAGAAAAATATTTAGAATCAGAACGGTTCCTTTGATCGGTGCAACGTACTCTAAAAAGTTGCAGATAATTATTTTGTGTTTAAGTTAAAAAATAGTAGGAGGCTGTATCCAAGATACGATCACACAACTGACGTAGAAAACGCACACTTTCCGACAAGCAGTTTTGTTGATTTATTGCTTGTAGAGCTGCTATTAAACGGGTTTTGGCTGAACTACAGCCTAATAAGCTGTTATCTAACACAATTGTTCTTCAGGTTAGTATTAACAAATGCTTTTATGAGAATGTTTGATTAATGAGTCATAAAGGCTTCTATTGTTTGTTCAAATCAAGTAACTCTTAATTGAATAGCTTACATGGATTTTAATTTTTGGAACTCGAAACAGTTGAAAAACACGATTGATGCAAATTTCTCAACAGCCCAATTTGTGAACAAACATCACGAATAAATGATTTTATATTATTATTGCGCTTTTCAGTTGGCAATCTATAAAAATTAAGTTTTATTGTATTTGCATCCAGACAAAACATTGATCGCAGACTGCATATTTAGTATGGTACCTTACAGGTATATATCGACGATGCTTTTAATTGACCTTTCAAAGCGTGGCTAATTCAACAACTGCATTGATGTTAAATATTGATAGTAAACTCACGTATACTGTATAGTACTGAGATGTGAAAGCTCATTAACTGCTTCAATTAAAAGCAAGTGATCATCCCTAAAAGGAGTAAATTTCCAACAAAGCTGGAAATCAATCGAGTAACGTCCTTTTCCCTGTTTTCTTCGAAAACAGAACAGCTTGGATTTGGTAGAACACTGAAACTGATTTTGAAATACACACCCAAATCGCGCGAAAGTCACTCGACGAATGAAAATACCTACTGCGAAGATTAACACGAAAAGTGGGCGTGGCCTCGCACACAGTATTTTGGAAGAAAGCAAAAAAAGATTGGGCGGTGCTGCGAGTTGTTGTTTTAGGTATAAAGACGAACGTAGTGCGTGAACTGAAGTTCCTTATTTTTCCGCAAATGTTCAACAAACCATCAACAAACTCACCATTAAGCGGAAGCGGAAGAGCCTTCAAGTTTAGCCAAGTGCGTTGGGTCCAAAGCTGAAACTAGTACGAAACTCACTAGCTTAGAGTGATGGTTTCATTCCTCCTGCCAAGTACAATCTACAATTGGCCTTTCTCAAGGCGTTCTTAAAGTAATTCTAAATTTTCTTACCTTGCAAATTATGAACTATGCAGTTCTACATTTTTTTCAAGCGATTAAAACGTGACGCTACAATTATTTGTTACTTAGTGGCATCATATTTTAACCATCGAGCTAGTTTGTATTATGCAAGCTTTTGAGTAGCAGAAAAATGATAACTAGGCTTCAATTAAATGATTTTGATGCATGATGCATGTCCTCTACGGAATGCTGCAATCAAATGAATGTGTGTTGCAGCAGAAACCACACAAACATACAATCGTCACCTGCTGCGCTGCGGCAAGTCTACTTTCTACTGGCAGATTCGGTTTTCAGCAAACTATGCTTTTGCTACAGTGATCGAAGACTAAATTGTTGAATACTAGCTTTCATATGAGCAAAATCATTTCAAATCGCCTGGAAATACGCGAAAATTTATTCGACCATTTTTGATTTGAATGAAACTTTGCACACGTATTTGGCTTAGCAAACTGAGCATTTTTCACAGGTGGAGAGATTTTTTACACCCATGAGATACATTCTAAAAGGGCGTATGCCTTTTGGCATAGGTTTCATTCGAAGCATTGTAGCCCAGAAACTGTTGGTTGTATAGAAAAACTGTCTGAGAATGAGTTGTACGAATCGAAAATGCATCATAAAAAAATATCCACTGTACAAAAAAATTTTTTTTGACCAAAAAAAAATTAAAATAAACATTAAATTTCAATTTAAAAAAAAAGAGTTGAATTTTTTTTTATTTTTTTTTTCTAAAGAAACTTGACGTTAATACGCAACTTTAAAAAAAAGTCCAGGATGGAGAAATGAAAAATAATTTTTTTATGGTAGATTAATTTTTTTATGAAAATTCCAATTCAAACATTTTTCAAAATATTTGTATTCTGATGATTTTGAAAGATGCAAAGAGTCATTTTGAATTAAAAAGCTCTTGGTAGTAAACATTCTATAGGCATCGGTTTTCGAGTTATTTTGAATTTAAGCTCGAAAAATTATAATTATAATTAATTTGTCCATGGTTCTTCAGCAAAACCCATACGTACATTGTGGCGGCTGTGCTAGGAAAGTGCTTGGATTGCATCATGGCGGACACGCGATTAGTTGAACTATAATACTGGTCAACAAAGGTGTGGCCTTGAGCTCAAACTAGAAAAAAAGAAAGATTATGTATAGCTTTTTAACCATTTCTGTGAACTTTGGTGCCATTTTCAGAGACTTAAATGAGTTTTCTTATAAACATAGCGTTGAAGCGATGAACCTGGTGGGCAATTACTATGCGACACTCTCACGTAAGTTGGCACATTTCTACACTGACTAGAGACACCAAATTCCACAAGAATGGTTAAAATGCTAAAATCTTTCTAGGGCAGCTATTTCAAGCAGCATTTTTATTCGCTTTTGTCGACCAGTGTCATCAAATTGGTTATGAGTTTTAATCCTTTTACTAAAAAAAAGATTTCAAAAAATGATTTCATAAACCAAAGAAGTTTGTTCTCTATCAAACGAAATATTTTTGACTAGAATCCGTTCGGTGGTAACAAAGTTGTAAGCGTTTGAAATCTTTCATCCTGCCGTTTCAGTGATTCGATACGCAGCTGATATATCAGCAAGAATAATTCTCCCGCACCGCTGTTACCCCGCTAGCAGCACGGACCACCATACGATCGAGCGAGTGGAAGTCAACTACAAGTGGCATCTACAAGGTCGCGTGTAAGATACGGCCACTGTGTCACAACACGAAGCTGGATCGTCATTGTTTGTTCTGCGGAGACACTCGATTAATCCAACTATCAGCCGTGAGGTCGTGACTTAGACGTTCGGTGAAGTATTACATTTAGAATTTTTACTATAATTATCAATATTATTACTATGTTATAATATTATTATTAATATTATTATTTAGTTTATTATTATTGTTATTATTATTATTATTACTACAATTATTATTATTATTATTACTATTGTTATTAGTATTAGTATTACTGTCTTTTTTTTTATTTGATCCATTGTAGATTGAAAAATTGTTTTTAAAATTTAATATCAACTACTTGAACCCCCCCCCCCCCATATTCGAATATTTATCGTTTGTGTGTGGTAGAGCGTAACGCTCCCGCAAAATGGACGACATGCAGGTGCAACTTTTCCTGGAGGTGGAAACAAACGGGGAAGAACTTGAAATTTCTCCCATCAGCTCACCCCTACCTTCCCCTGTGCCCTCCCATTTGCCAAGTTCTGTACCAAGAGTACCGGAAGTACGGGTAAAAGCTTACCCAGATGCCGCTGGCGGTCCCTACGTTGTTTATTTCCGGCCCATAAAGAAGCCATTGAATATTATTCAAATTGGCAAAGACCTGGCAAAACATTTTTCGGCCGTAACCGAGATTACGAAGGTGAGGCCGAACAAACTGCGAGTTGTCGTGAGTAGCTTGAAGCAAGCAAACGAAATTGCTGGCTACGAGCTCTTCACGAGAGAGTATCGCGTGTACATCCCTGCCAAGGATGTAGAAATCGACGGTGTGGTTACCGAGGGGAATCTCACTGTCGATGACATTTTGCGTCATGGAGTTGGCTGTTTTAAAAACCCCTTGATGCAAAGTGTAAAGATACTGGATTGAAAGCAATTGCATTCAGTATCCATCGAAGAAGGGAAGAAGAAATTCCTCCCTTCGGATTCCTTCCGAGTAACATTCGCCGGATCCGCGCTGCCGAACTACGTCCGCTTGGACAGGGTTCGTCTACCTGTACGCCTGTTCGTACCGCTGGTCATGCATTGCCAAAACTGTAAGCAGTTAGGTCACACAGCCACCTACTGCTGCAACAAGGCACGCTGTAGCAAGTGCGGAGGCAATCATGCTGAGAACGCTTGCAGTGGGGATACTGAAAAGTGTCTTTATTGCGAGGGAACTCGGCATGACCTTCCGGCATGTCCCGCGTACAATCAGCGCGAGGAAAAAATTAAGCGTTCCCTTAAGGAACGATCAAAGCGCTCTTTTGCAGAAATGCTTAAGAGGGCTGAGCCACCCTTGACAGGAAACATCTTTTCCTTCTTGCCAACTGATGAGGGTACATCTGACGATCCCGTCGAAGGGTGTTCCTATGCCTTGCCAGGGGGATCTAGGAAGAGGAGAATGCTCAACTCTCCTAATCTTTCTCGCAAAGGTCGTAAGATAACCCCTAGCGGAATGACCAATAAGACAACACAAAAAGGAAGCGGTGAAGAAAAACCGAAGCAAGTACCCCCCGGTTTCAATTTCAAATCAAACCAGGAGTACCCACCGCTTCCTGGGGCACCAAAAACCCCTCGTGCACCCATTTCTCGATCAGAAGATAAAAAAGAAACAGGGTTCATAAAATTTTCTGATATTGTGGACTGGATATTTAAAACATTCAACATACCAGATCCCCTACAAATTATTCTTCTTGCCCTTCTTCCTACAGTGAAAACCTTTTTGAAGCAACTAGCAGCAACTTGGCCCCTCATTTCAGCTATTATATCTTTCGATGACTAATACGGCGAAAGAGGTTAGGAATTTTTTCATTATTTCCTACGACCTTACACGTAATATTGATTGGAAGCGTTATGAGTCTATTATAGCGCAATCTATTTAGACTCACGAGGAACTTCCTCCGGAGGAAGAATACGCGTTCTTAGCTGGCTTGATAATCGACGCCGCGACTCAAGCTCAGACGAAACCGATACCCGGGGTAACGATTAGACAGCGCCCTCCCAACAAATGGTGGGACAAAGAGTGCTCTGAGCTGTACGTGCGAAGGTCCGCGGCGTATAAGGACTACCGGGAGTACGGCACTGTCAACCTGCTTCGAAAGTACGAGGCACTGGGCAGGCAGATGAAGAGCTTAGTAAAGGCGAAAAAACGCGGGTACTGGCGGCGGTTCGTAAACGCGTTGTCGAGGGAAAACAGCGATGAGCACTCTTTGGGATACCGCCAGGCGCATGCGGAACCGTGACGTTTCGAATGAGAGTGAGGAGTATTCAGATCGCTGGATACTCGATTTTGCCAAAAAGGTCTGTCCGGACTCTGTACCGGAACAGAAAACCTTTCGCGACGCGTTTATAGTAACTACGGAAGAGCCTCCATTTTCGATGTTGGAATTTTCAATGGCTCTCCTGTCTTGCAACAATAAGGCTCCAGGGTTAGATAGAATAAAATTCAACCTGTTGAAGAATCTACCCGACTCTGCAAAAAGACGCTTGTTGAATTTGTTCAACAAGTTTCTTGAGCTAAATATTGTTCCGCATGACTGGAGGGAGGTAAAAGTCATTGCTATTGGGAAACCCGGGAAACCTGCCTCTGATCACAATTCATATAGGCCGATTGCGATGCTCTCTTGCCTCCGGAAATTAATGGAGAAAATGATCCTCTTACGGTTAGACAAATGGGTCGAAACAAACGGTTTACTTTCAGATACTCAATTTGGCTTTCGCCGGGGCAAAGGGACGAACGATTGCCTAGCGTTGCTTTCTACTGAAATTCAAGTCGCATTTGCTCGGAAAGAGCAAATGGCTTCTGCGTTCTTGGATATTAAGGGGGCTTTTGACTCTGTCTCTGTAGAAGTTTTAAGCGCGAAACTTCATTCGCAGGGACTTTCACCAAATTTGAATAACTTTTTGCTCAACTTGTTGTCAGAAAAGCATATGTATTTCTCACATGGCGATTCGACAACTTCCCGAATTAGTTACATGGGCCTTCCCCAGGGCTCATGTTTAAGTCCTCTCTTATATAATTTTTACGTCAATGACATCGATGAATGTCTTGCAAATTCATGCACGCTAAGGCAACTTGCAGACGATAGCGTTGTGTCCATTACTGGTAGCGAGGCTAGCGATCTGCAAGGACCATTGCAAGATACCTTAGACAATTTGTCTGAATGGGCTCTTAAGCTGGGTATCGAATTCTCTCCGGAGAAAACTGAGTTGGTCGTTTTTTCTAGGAAGCATAACCCAGCTCAGCTGCAGCTCGTACTAACGGGTAAAACGATCTCTCAGGTTTTAGTCGCTAAATATCTCGGGGTCTGGCTCGACTCTAAATGCACCTGGGCTTGTCATATTAGGTATCTGACACGAAAATGCCAACAGAGGATTAATTTTCTTCGTACGATTACCGGAACCTGGTGGGGAGCCCACCCAGGAGACCTTCTGAGGTTATACCAAACAACAATACTGTCAGTTCTTGAGTACGGTTGTTTCTGCTTTCGCTCCGCTGCGAACACGCATATTTTGAAACTAGAAAGAATACAATATCGTTGTTTGCGTATTGCCTTGGGTTGCATGCAGTCGACCCATACGATGAGTCTTGAAGTGTTAGCGGGTATTCTTCCGTTGAAACATCGTTTTTGGAATCTCTCTTACCGGTTGCTAATTCGATGCACAGTTATGAACCCATTAGTAATTGAAAATTCCGAGAGGTTGGTCGACCTTCAATCTCAATCCAGATTTATGACTTTATATTTTGACTATATGGCTCAAGATATTAATCCTTCTTCATACGATTCCTCCAATGTCGCACTTTTAGATACTTCTAATAATGCTATATTCTTCGACACCACCATGAAACAAAACATTTCTGGTATCCCGGATCAATTGCGACCTCAAGAGATCCCTAAGATTTTTTCCAATAAGTTTAAACATGTTAGTTATGATAAAAGGTTTTACACTGACGGATCTAATCTAGATGAGTCCACTGGCTTCGGTGTTTTCCACGAAAATTTTACCGCCTCCTACAAACTCGATGCTCCTGCTTCCGTGTACGTCGCAGAACTTGCTGCTATTCAGTACTCTCTTGGAATCATCGAAACCCTACCCATAGACCACTACTTCATCTTCACAGATAGTCTCAGTGCCATTGAGGCTCTGCGATCGATGAAGCCTGTGAAGCACACCCCGTATTTCCTGGGGAAAATACGGCGGTTTTTAAGTGCTTTAACAGATAAAAATTACCGGGTTACCTTAGCGTGGGTCCCTTCTCATTGCTCGATTCCGGGTAATGAAAAGGCTGACTCTTTAGCTAAGGTGGGTGCTATTGATGGCGATATTTATGAAAGACCAATTGCTTATGATGAATTTTATAGCATTTTGCGTCAGAGAACACTCAACAGTTGGCAATCATCATGGAACTCAGATGAACTGGGACGGTGGCTACATTCCATTTTTCCTAAGGTATCGACGAAAGCATGGTTCAAGGGGTTGGATGTAGGTCGGGACTTCATTCGCGTGATGTCCAGACTTATGTTCAATCACTACACGTTGAACACGCATCTCTTTCGTATAGGGCTTGTAGACAGTAATCACTGCGTTTGTGGCGATGGCTACCATGACATCGAGCATGTTGTTTGGTCGTGTGCCGAATTCTGTGATGTTAGGTCCGAGCTTATAGATTCTCTCCGGGCCCGAGGAAAACAACCGAACGTACCCGTTAGAGACATTCTGGGAAGCGGTGATCTCCAGTACATGACACAACTGTACTGTTATTTGAAAAAGACTGACATTAAAATTTAATATTCTTTCGTCTATTTGTCAGAATACCCGTATACGACGCTGGAGACACGAACACGAAGAGCCTAAATCTATGTTTAAAAAACAAAAAAGAACACCAGTCGAAACACAAATAGATCGTATATCTTAATTAGTTTGAAGCAAGAATTGTATTTCCCTCCTCTCACCTTAAATCCTCACTAGCTCGTAGTCGGCCGCGAGAATAAATAAAAGGCCTCCCTCTTTTCCCTGCTAACGTAGAATTAATACGAATTGTACTTGGCTCAGTAAAACAGAAAATGTATCGTGCCGTGTCAAATAAACTAATTTTAAACCTTAAATCCTGCCGTTTCACTCTATTGTCGATGTTTCGAAATGGCACCTTATTAAATAAAAACGTATTCTACGTCAAAAAGCTTGTTAGTTAGTTCAAGTTCGCATCAACACACATCGTGTAGTTTTTGTGAAAAAAATATTAGATTTTTAAAAAGTGGATTTTCGGGATAATTACAATATTATTTTTTTAACTTTTTTCAAAAAGATTCCTTTTTTACTATGGTATAATTTTTTTGGAGGGACAAAAATACTATCTACAACTTCGCCCAAGATATCACAAAATTTAACGAATCATTTGGGCTCAAATAAAATATCAGTTTTTTTGAGATTTCAACATCTTTTTTCTCATTTCCCCATGATCGCACAACCATCAGTGTCAGGGCCGGATTTAAGCATTGGGGGGCCCGGGGCAAATTTGTTTGTGAGGCCCTCTTTTCTTAAAACATTTAAAGGAAACGTTCTTGAAGGTGACGAGCAAAAAAAAGGTCGCCCCAGGACTTGGGGGGCCCTTCGAATCGGGAAGCCCGGGGCATTTGCCCCCCCCTCAAATCCGGGCCTGATCAGTGTATAGCTAATCTTTTGCAGTTTTCATAAAAAAAAAGATAAAATAAGGAGCTTTTTGAACGAAATTTAATAAATTAATAATAAATAAAAATTAAAAAAAAGGCTTAATTTTTTTAGCTCTCTGCTGACACAAATTTAGCCGGGTACCGTAAACTGAGGTGCCTTTGATTACTTTTTTTTAATATATTTTAAATATTTTAAGAATGTACTGAATATAAAATTGTTTGAAATTTCTAAAATGAGTACTGGCATGCATGAGCAAGATCCAGTCATAACTTTAAAAGCTAAGCAACAATTCTGCTGTTTCTGAATATGCTTTAAAATTTTAAAATCAATCATCATTCCGGGGTGACTTTGATCACTTAATTGTTTCGATCAAATAGGTGTGAAACTTTGCTGCTTTTACAAATCTGAACAACCTAAAACGACTTCAATGAGTTTATAAATATGAGAAGCAATTTGGGGGCTATTCACAGTCTACTAAACAGTTTATGTAGGCGAATGTCCAAGATTCATACAAAATTTTTAGAATATGTATAAAAGATTATCCATTGAGAGGGAAGGGGGTCCAAAATCACCAAAAACTAATCATCTAATGGTCCAAAGTTGCATGTTACGTGACGTCTTGGGTGGTCTTCAAGAAAAAAAAAACATGTAATACACTGTCAAGATTATTGGGATTCAACATTGTCTTTGAGGAGAAAAATTCAAAAATGATATTGAAAATCGTTGTAATAATATTTTCTTATCTTAAGCACTAATATGGGAACAAAATAAACAAACTTTACGTATCGTAGCTTGTTATTTTGTATCTGCTTGAATCGATTGTTTGTATGGGATAAAAATCGCTCAAAATCCACTTTATTTTCAATCTATATTTTAGTATGCGAAACGCTATTTAAATAGCAGGAAATGCATGAATAGCAGCAATGTAGACATATCTAAAGACAATTAGTGAAGTTTACGACAAATCTCAAGCTCTACGAGCGTCTTTTATGACAAATTCAAAAAAGAGGTAGAGTGATCAAAGTCACCCCAGTTTACGGTACATTTTTTTCAGAAAGACAAAATTATTATCTATTACTTTGCCGTAGACGTCACACCGATCAAACAAACCGTTCTGGCTTCAAAAATGTTTGCAATCATTTATAACTTTCATAAATGGACCCTTCTCAAAATAAATCGTAAATGAAAAAATACAAACCACTAGCACAACATTCGATTGGAATTTCTGAGCTATGTGATTATTGGTTACAAAGTTTAGAGTGAAGATATTTCTCCTAGACGAAAATCAGACTTATTATCAAATGGACGATTTGCTATTTCTGGTGCATCGGAGAATATGCAGGCAAAATTTTTTTTTATCTAGGTGCTTTTGCTTCACATTTGATGACATAACGAAGCGATAATAGAATAATAGCGAATTATCTGTGGAATTAGGTAACTGTAGAGAATATTGTTTTGAATGTTTCGCGTTTTTAAATCTGAAATCATTACATGTATCGGAATAATCAGAATTTTAATATTATAGGGTATCGGCTCTATTATCGTCAGGGGGTAAATGATGTCCAAAATCGTTAATTTCTTGCATGATGGTTCTTCGTGATGCAGAGTACCTCTCTATAAAATATTAGTTCTCTGTGACTTCATTAACCCCCTGGACGATAACGGACGTAAAACCTGACGATATTAGAGCCGATACCCCATTAATCGGGGCTCGGTCTTTTTTAAAATTTTGTCATTCATACATTTCTGAATTAAGATTGAAACAAAACATTCAGCTGTGATCTTGTAGATCACCTAGTACCTTTTTATAACATTTATATAAGTAGATTCGTTTCTAAGAGAGTTGAAAAGAATCTTTATCACCTATAGAATTCCGTTCACTCTTTCCCAAAAAAAATGTTTTTTGCCAAGCTGTTGTAGATAGTATATAGTATTCAGAACACGGAACCAATTCTCTCGTTGAAAAATATTGCCTTATTCTGTAGCTCGAAACGCATTAAAACAATAATTCAAACGAAACAGAAACCTGCCAACGGATACTAACGAAACAGCATGTAACGAAATAGCACACCATCGGCATGCAACGCGCCAGCTGGCTTCGCCGGTAATTCACCGATCATTAGATTAGGTTCCAATGGGTGACGGCTGCAGGTCGGACATTATTGATCTTCACTCCTTCCACTGTATACAAAACCGCATGAAGGTAGCACCGAAAGGAGCCCTGTATTCCATCGGTTGCGGAGCTGAAGCCACTGAACCGGTTTTGTAATTACATTAATCATACATTTCTTCAATCACATAAATCTCGATAACGCCTCGCGCGTCCTCCTGGTTCACAGTATCTGTGACCGGACGGTTCGTGGCAAAGCCGAGCCTGGATGATGACAGCCAAGACGTGCATATATATGCAATTATACGATTAGGTCGTGAAACCCATGCCGATTGCAGCAGCAGGGATGCGTAAGTTACTCATGCTCATAGCGAGGACAGTTGGATGCTCAGCAGTTTCTACTCATCCCTATTGCCACCGGAATACACCGGTGTGTGGCTATGGTTCCACAGGTTCCCTGTCCAGCTGCCCTAATCGGACGGAGGTTGTAGCAGATCAAATTTATCAGAGTCGGTTATCTTGCTTGAAACAGACATTCAACTGCCGTGAAATATCGTGTGGAAGCTTGAGGCTCATACTTACCAGTAAACTTTACAACACCGACCGGGTCAAATTGGGAACGATGCGCACTCACAAGATCATGTATAAAGGCTGATAAAGGAGAAGGAAGGTTTAATTTCCGAGATTTATGTGCGAATTCATTATCATTTTACACTCGAAAGGCGAGTTGAGGCGATGGCTTTTAGTTGAGGTGCCACTTCTCTGGAACCAGGTTGAACAGGTCGGTAGCCCGACTAGGTGGGAGGAATTACGGTTATCGCATCTTGTAGATCTCGACAAACTTTCTCGAACTACGCGCAAGCTGCAGTAAGAGTTAGTTTTCCATGTAGATAGATACGGAAAAAGGTGCAACATGTCAATCTCTATGCATATTGCACACAATTTTAAACCGCGCACAGCAGTTTAGTACTAGTGTAACATGGATTAATTAAAGTTAAAGTTGAAAAATCGCGCTATGGTCCCACCAAAACGTCTATCAAGTGGAAGGACGTAGCGTTGCTGGTCCCATGTGCAATGAATTATATGCAACATTTTAAAACTTCCAGTTTAAGCAGCTTTCTCTTTCGTACTGCGATTGCTATTTCGAGACACCCGACCGTCTTTCGTCATCATAGACGAGGTCCAAACGAGCAGACAGAGTGCACCAACCGCAGTCAAGTAGTGGATGATTAAACAATGTGTAGGCACTATGAGCACAAGGAAATTGTCCCAACGAGTGAGGCATCAAACGAAATGAGGAAAACATTTTAAGCAATTTCGCTTAGAAGCTGTTTGTGATTAACTTAGAGTAGCAGGTACTTGCCGGTTCCGCTGAAGTGCTGTCCACGGATAGTAAACAATTTATCATTCATCAAGAGAGCAGGATTGGTAGGAAGGGGCACACGCGTAGGTAACCTCCAGCCAAAACGGCCTTGAAGTTCCGTGTGCTGAAGGTTTTCAATCGCTTACCTGAAAATATACATAAGAGAAAAAAAGGTGAAAGTTAGTAATTGTTCATTGCTTAAATAGGCACATTATAGGTACAATAATCTCGAGGAAACTCCTGCCGGAAACTTCCACACCACACCAGCAGACTGGTGTGGCAAATAAGCAACAACGGATAACGTCGTATTTCCTGGAGGTTTTACAAGATTAAGATGGCAGGGTTCGAACAACCGATACGCAATATGGTTCTTGCCTGGACCGAATGGATCACGAAGGCAGCCTGAGGTTAGAGACTACCATTTTAGTTGGAGTGGTGCTCGAGTAATAAACGTTGCCATAGTGGTTATTTAGGGTTTCAGACCAAACACTGGAGCTGTGATGGCAGAAATGTTTTGAGCTGTTGCTTATCATTGACTTTTAAGAACATACAAAAAATTAGTTTTTGAGCATAATAGAGCCAAATGACCTAGAAATATGCAAAAATTTAATATATTTTTTGATTTGAATGAAACGTTGCACACGTATTTAATTTAGCAAGCTGAGCATTTTCCACAGATGGAAAGTTTTTTTAGACTCATGAGTTTTTTTTTTCTAAAAGGGCGTATGCATTTTTGCATACAAACGTATTCAAAGCATTGTAGCTCAAAAATTGTTGGGAGAATTAATAATGTTTCACAAAAAACCGTAAAAAACATTTTTGACTGAAAAAAAAAGAAAATAAACACTAAATTTCAATTTAAAAATAAAAGTTAAAATATTTCTATTTTCATTTTAAAAAAATTTAAGTTATTACGTAACTTAAAAAAAGTCCAGGATGGAGAATTCAAATATTTCATAGAAGATTATTATAGATTATTATTATTATTGGATATCATTTCTTTTGAAATTAATCTAATTTCTACATTTTTCGGAATATTTGTATTCTAATGATTTTAAAAGATTCAGACAGTCATTTAAAATTAAAAAAGCTCTTGGTAGTTAACATTCTCAGTTGCATCGGTTAGCGAGTTATTTTGAATTAAGGTACGAAATATTTTTAATATTTAGGAAAATAAACGTTTTTATTAATTTGTCCTTGGTTCTTCAGCAAAAACTATAAGTTCATTGAAATGTTTGATCAATATCATACAATTCATTTCCTGACAAGAAGACGATTGGGCAAACGGTTTCCAAGAAAAGGGTTAAAATTTTTCGCAAATGAGAAGATTGCCAGGTTGAGTTGAGGCAAGGTTCGTAGCTTCGCAGCCGCAAAGTTACGGAGCGATCGTGGGTTCGAATTTTATTCGAATCGGGTTTAAGCATGGGCTTATTTTCAGGTTCCTTCACTTCACACAGGTTCCTTCACGTACCACTGATGATCTTCTCTCTGATTAAATTCCTCCTATAATAAAACTTATCTATGAATCGTATAATAGTTCTCTTCAGAGAATTGTAATTGGCAATATTGGTAAAAGGAACGAGGCTCGATAGTAAACTTCCTAAACTTCCTTTGGACAAAAGTCGCATTAACTTGGTTTTCAAGTGATTTTTTATGCAGATTTCGAAATCTACGTGACTTCTCTTCGCAGATTTCGTAATAAAGTCGTTTTTCACGCGATAATTTTCCGCTTTTAAGTCGTTTATTTAGAGTTTTAAATGAGTTTATTCAATCCAATTATTGATTTTTTATGGATTTAGCCTGGCCTTTTTTCCTAATGTTCATCTTGATTCGAACATTATAATAACACTGCTATTCATTCTTTTTCAAAACTTTCCAGTAGAAATGATTAAGAAACTTTAACAAATGATGTTTTTTATGCGAATTTCAGAACTCATGTGTTTTTATGCGAATTTCGAAATTTACGTGGGTAATTTTTGAGCTGATTTCGAAATCTACGTGGTTAATTTTACGCGGATTTTTTACACGCTACGTGTCCTTCGCGGAGCAGAGGCTTCAGTGTACGTGTGGTGTGTAGTTGAACGAGGTGCGTTATAAAACGGGCCCAATGGAGGGGTGATGCGATATTGGGTTTGGATGAATATAGGTTACCACTAGTAATTTGATAAAACAGTATACTGGGGACAGAGAGATTGCTGGTTAGAGTCCCGTCTTTTTTGACTTTTGCTATCATAATCTGAACAGCCACCCTATCCACGCCGAAGCTGGTACAGGTGGAATTTATAAAAAAGTTAACATAACAGCTTGAATCTTTTTTTCTTTCCCAATAAATTTTCAACATTTCTGAAGGGAGACATTGAATAAAAATAAAATTTGTAACGGTCTAGGTAGGAACCCCAAAAACTCACTTGAAAGCTTAAAATACTCAAATCTCAATTCCCTAACCAAAAAAAAAAAAAAAAATACTGTTCACATTAACCACTTACTACACTAAGATCAATCTTTAGGGTGCAGATCTCAAATTTCCGAAAAAAAACTTCAATCTGGTTGAAATATATAAGATGAATTAATATAAATCCCAAATTCTAACTGAGTGAATTCTAGGTAATTTGGTGTGTGAAGTAAAAAAAAAGAGCAAACCTTTTTTTTTATTAAATTATGTGGAATGGTTCATAAGGACCATACTCGAAAAACATTCCTTTTATTTTTTGGATGTTTTCGTGGAAATTTGGTGTTGCTTTTCTTATTTGGACATCATTTAATTAACTGCAAATTGACCAATTTCAATACTTATAACTCAGTCAGTTTTCAACGGATTTTTTTCATTCTTACTATAATCGATTGGAGTATTAGTAACGCGCCCAACAAAACGGAAAATGCGGTTTCATGATGCTAAGTATTGTACTGTTAAAAATGTAAAGCGTTACCTAAAACACAGATTTTGATCAATCAGAGGTGAAAACGATAAAAACAATCGATATTTGCGGGCTCGGGATGATATTCAGAGATTGGAATTCGTTCGAAAACGTCATTTTGGATTCCAAAATGGCGATTTTCTTGGGAAACAGTGTCAAATGACTGAATATTGCTATTTCTGGAACCGAGATTTTGGATTCCAAGATGGTGACATCCGGTTCCTGGAAAACAGCGTCCAATCAAAAAACAAAAAAAAAAATGAACATTTATTCACCCGATGTAAATATATATGGCAGATCACTTTTTTTATAGTCAAGAGGTTAATTGTACACTTCAATTGATTTCAATGGTAGTTTCTTTAATTTTCTACCAGTTATTTTCAGCTCTAAGCCTGTTTTGCGGTTTTTTGTAGCATTAATTTTTTTCTTCATTTTAACAACAAACACAGCTTTTTCTTAGTATTTTCGAGAGCACGCGGGAAGTAAAGAAGTTTCTGAGGTTCATATCAAATGTGATGAAAAATCGCATGGAACTGTTATGTATTTATGGACAGTTATTTAGTTCTTTTTTCTCCTCAGAGAAACACTACCGTGTAGGCGATTATCTCTCACTGCGAAAGCAACTGCTCTCACACTGGTGAGCACTGGTCTTGAACAAATATCAAAAGAGGAAAGCATCTAGGTAGAAAAGCAAATTGATTTGCCTGTCTAAACAATAAAAAAAATCCAGCCGCTCGTTACGCATGCATTTATCTCCGAAGTGCACACTGCGGCGTTCCTTCGTGTATTCTACTTAGAGTGATTCACCATTCTTGTTTCGCTCAGTTGTGGTGTGAGCAGCAAACGTGTCACTTTTTCTGTGAGCAGCAGAAACACAGCACAAAAAAGAAAAAAAAAGTGTAGTACAAAAAATAACCTTCATCGTTCATGCAGGACAATAAGTCAACGGTGAATATTCAACCTTCTTTATATTTAGGAGAGTACCAACTTTGTTCATGGATAGAAAAATCAACCGCAGATGCCATTTTGAGATCCAAGATGGTGACTTTCAGCCGATGCTTTCAGCGATCGTTTTCGACCTTTCTACCCAAAGATGCCATAGAAAAAGGTGTGTGAAATGATAAAGGCTTTTATTTGCATGAAGAACTTATCTTAGAGAAACATTTACAAAAGTGACTCATATGCCAATATGTATATCGTAAATCGTACTAAATGATGTTAACGTTTGGAAATTATCTTATTCAGATCAAAAAACAAATTTTTAAAACACTGTCTTACATCATCTGCAATCGCAAAAGTAGTCTAAACGCCACGAACGTTTGCAAAATGAATGGTGATAAAAAAATCTAAGACAGATAATTGAGTTTACAAAAGTTCGCATGGAAGGTAATTATATTAGCTAACTGCAAAAAAATTCTATGCCTTTACAACATTCTGTCTCTTATAGTTGGCTCCGTAAAACAATTATTTGTATTGTGCCGTGTCAAATAAATGTTGTGTGCACAAAAAAAAACATTCTGTCTCTGCTCAATATCCCAGTCCCCGATTCTTCAAATCTGGATTTACTTGACATAAATACGCACTGTATAAATTGGTTATCTTGTGTGTTCGTCTTATTTTACAACTTTTTAATAACAGGGTTCGCCGGTGAGTTACGCTTATTAAATTTCAACAGGGCCAGTAAAAAAATGTTCAATAATGGTACAAAAACAGCGCGTTGCATTAGTATCATGCTCTTAGTGATACAACATTCATCAACATTGTTATATGTAGCTAGAAAAAAACACTCACAAAAAAGTTCAGAGTGATAATTTCAAAATACTCAAAAGTTTATAACTTTAGTAGTACATATTGTCATCTTCAATGTGTAAAAAATTAGATTTTTAAAAGAGGTATTTTTTGATATAGGGTGACCGCTCCTATATTCATCTCAGTACCTATATTCATCTCATCACGCATTTTTTATCACTTTATCGTCAAATTTTACCATATTTTTAACGTAAAACTTCCAGCCACTTGAGAAAATCGAGAAGCAAATATATTTACGTTCAAAAATTTGTAGAAATTTGACGGTAAATTGGACAAATGAGAGAAATAAGATGAATATAGGTGCACCAAGCAGTTGAGATGAATAATGGAGCGATTACCCTATTTAATGTTTTGTGACAATTTGGAAAATTTGGCACAGAAAAAAAAACATTTTATAGGGTATATATTTTTTCTAGAACCGCAATTTTATTACCTACAACTTTGCTGAAGAATGGAATGCCTCCCTGTTGAAATTGAATATGAATTAAAATAAGGCGATCACACAAAGTAACCAATCAATCAGTACGTGTTTATATCGGGTAAATCCAGACTTAAAGATCCGGAAGCTGAGAGATTGAGCAGAGACAGGCTTCGCCATGAGTCAGGAGTCCATCCTGAGGCAGTATATTTTAAACATAAATGAAAAGTTCTGCCTACTTTATACACTGAAATATTAAAGTTGATTTTTTCAGTGTTTATCTACGAGATGCTTCACTGTGTTTACTATGATTATCACCTCTTCAATTTTCACTCTCAGGTTTTCACCATAAAGTGAGATCGGGAACAGATTCCTTAATTATGTTTTAAGCAACGATACATATGCTTATTTTAAAGAACCTTTGATAAATGATGCCTTTTCTAGACTAGCAGCTACCAAAAAACTTTGAAAGACAACCATTGATACAAGGCTGCTGATTTTCACCTCACACGACTCAATACATGAATCACTTCCGAAGGGTATCGAACAGCAGCAGCAGTGCTTCTGCTCGTTCATGACAACACCACCACCATCGAAGAGAATCGTTAAGGGCGACTCCTGCGGGAGTAATACGAACACATGCGAAGTATAGTTAACCTTGGTTTTTCCTTACATCAGCTCCGATTCAACTGACACTTAAAGTAAAAGTTTGAATCATCAGAAACGAATTGTATTGTGTTGAAAGCTTCTCACTCTGGTTCGCTTCAGTTCAATTCGCTTCAATTCAACTCGCTGCTTGAATCCTCGTCCTCGTCATAATGAATCGCGGAGATTTAAAAAGGAAAATCAAATCCGCAGTAGAAGAAGTTTGTGATACTGCAGGTAAAATGAATTACCGATGCCTAGCAGATATCGATGCAGATAAAAAGTGTATGTATGAAAATTAAAAAAATCTAACTGTGCAAAGAAAGAATCCGGTGTACATATTATTCACAGAACATGCATTTCTAGAGGGTTAATACGTTAGCTTTTCAGGGTTAATACTCCTGCTAAAAAGCCGTCCTCGAGCATTGCCAACTATTTTGTGTTTCCCAGTTACGCATTTATTCAATCAAACAAGGTCAATATAGGTACAACAAAAAATCAAACTAATCATAAGAAAAAAACATTTGTCTGCTATCTCAGACGCACAGAATTTTGAAACTGCCAAACTTTATAATATAATGTCCTATTCACATATTCTCGTTGGTTACAGCGCCATGCATCAAACCAAACCATTCGAGCGATGTATTCGCGGTGAGTTTTAAATTGTTGGTTTAGAGAATCGAATCGGTTTCGAAGCCTGACGGTCTTGTAAACACATTGCTGCGAACACCAATGAGTCGTGTGTGTTCGGATTGCAAAGTGTACGATTCGGCGAACGAGGCAATAGAGCAAAAAAGCGGTAATAAACATACAATCTTACTTCGTCCTTTCGCACATGTATTTGTCGCTGATGAGGAAAATGTTGCTTCATGCAGCAGACAGTCAGTACTGAATGATGTGAATAGCGATTTCAGATTTAACACATGAATCAGTAGCCTTGCATTGATATTAGGTTTACTCTCGGGATTAAATAGAATTAGTTACTTATAAACAGTTGATGTTCCATAACTCATTTCACCGAGCAAAACTCAGTTTCGTCCATACTGTACTATTTTAGCTACCTTCAACATTATTTTCGACTGACTTAAACCAATTAAACAACACTTCTCTTAAGAGTAACCAGTCAATAAGAGAGAGAGAGAGAGAGAGCGAGAGAGATTTTCAAGAGCACTGTTACTGGAATTTACCATTTCAGACCATCGAATTGATCAACTCTAATCGAGTGAATTCCCTGGCCTATTGCAAGGAATAGCGAGTGTAAACTAAAATTGCGATTTTTTAAGTTCTCTTAACAGTAAACACGCTTAGAGCGAAATGAGAGTATATATACGTAAGCTCCTGTTCAAGCCAGTGTTTTTTTGTTTTCTTCATGGATGCTCAATTCAGTCGAAGATGGCATTAAAACAAGAAGTATTGCGTAAGTTTTATGAACTGCACAAAAATTTCGCCAAAAAAGTTCTCAGCAAACTTTTTTGAAAACAAAATTTTTAAATTCACTTTTTAAAAACAAACTTTTTAAATTAAAATTTTTTGATGAACAATTTTGATGCCGTTCCTTCAAAAACACCATACCATAGATATGTGCTCGTGCCCCTTTGATGCTATGCATTTTACCCCAGCAAGGGTGAATTATGCCTCGATTGGCGGCTTTACCGAATTATTACCCTCACTATTAATGTTTAAGCATCTGAACAAAAAAATAAGGGTTTTTATATTGTGATCAGTATATATCATTGCTTTTATCTCTAAACTCTAACTGTGTCTTAGATACAATTTTCCCGTTCACCTACGTAATTAATTTTCAATTTCGAAAAACTGAAATATGTCGAACGAATTCAATAGTTATGTATACAAACTCTATCGTTATTACTGTACATTTTCCACTGTACAAAATATTACTAGCTCATGACTCTTTGGCGGTTAGATGACAGTTTACGTCTGGTATAACAAAAACTGTATTTATTTGACTTTGGACCACACTTTCTCCCAGACAGAGCAACGATTCGATTTGTATGCACTGTAGAAACCTTACCTTTGTTATCTCCCCTGACAAAAAAAAAACTGCAAAGGTGGTACTCTCGGGTACCCTCATTCGGCACCTTTTCGTCGACTTTGACAAAGTGGGGCTGTAATTTATGGATTTTTAAAGCAAGTACACTTGCGCATGAAGTTGTAAATCATGCTGGTCGCAGCAGCAGCCGCATCCCAGCAACATAAAACATTTCCGAATGCGGAGGTATGACTTCCAAAATATTATGCGCATCACGTGCCTCCAGGGGGGCGGATGGAATTATTTTTAACAAAATAATTACCCTGTCCGGATAATTACACGGTGCAGTCGCAAGACATGCAATGGCATAAATTGTACGTCGTAACTGGATTGTACGAGTCGGTTGCCATCGTTTTCTTCTCCGGTGAACTTTTGCGACTTCAGAATATGGAACCGAACCCATCTTTCTGTGAACTTTTTTTTTCGGTTTTGAGTGTACTAAAGTTCAGTTTATGGCAGCTTGTAAGACAAGTCTCTTCCCAGCAAATGATTCCATAAAGTCATAAGCTAGCTTTCGAACAAGGATACTGTGCGGTGCATGCTTGTACCGGCTTTTGAGTGATATGGTAATTGTAATTATGAGTATAACAAGGGTCAGTGAAGCGCGTTGATTGATTTACAGTAGCTGGTGGGACACGTTTTGCCGCGCTGATCACTTTGAATTTACATATGTATTGCCCTTTTCATCATTCAAATTGCTAAGCGTATCGCCGCGCGAGCATCAGCAAGATGCGAATATATTGATAAGTAAGAAAAGAGCTTTTTTTGCTTTTTCTCGATTGTTCGATTGCGAGTGAGTTTCATTTTTTTCATTATGAGATTGCCTGTTTCTGACGTAAAAACATGTATGCAACCCCCAAAGCTGCCGGGGTGTAAAGTGAATATAATTATTTGATTTATATTCTTGACTGTGATGAAGCGGTTGGCGGTACAAGACAGAACATTCACCGGACAGTGTGCGGATTGCGGCCATCCGGACGACCTTGAGGTAGGTTTAAGCTTGGGTGTCCATGTCTATAACGTATTGATAAAAAATGAAAAACAATCGAGTAGCATAGCATGGCTAGTGGTGATGAAGAAACGGTACGTTGTTTGTCGTCAATAACGATTTAGGGATAGGTAGACAGTTTTGCAGATCACTGTGAAAACATGATGCGCATAGATCAATGGAATTATTTAAAATCAATTCACAAGAAACTTGAGTAGGCGTAATTGATAATTCGCAAGCAACGGTTTCTAATACGCTATTTGATTGTACTAGTTCGTGACTTAATACTTAAATAGATGAATCGATAAAAATAAATCTAAGGTCACATATCGCCTCCAAGCATATTTTTTAGGGTGGGGAATCGTTATATGAAAAAAAAACGAAACTTGATAGCAGAAAGCCAGAACCAAGTTTTTTTTGTTCTGTTTGGGGCCCCAAACAATCCTGATTTTATTGCAAGTCGATTGGTTTTGTCTCCGCTTGGCGCATTGCATTTTAAATTTATATGGAGATTTGTATGGAAAAACCAACTTTTTTGCATTTTCCATTCTAAAGAGCTCAAAATGGCTCAAACCATAGGTTTCATGACTTCAAACGGTAGGTTTTTTTATGCCTAACAACTTGGCCGAAGACAAAAAAGAGCTAGGGTGTGCCAAAAAAATACTAGAGCTGTTCAATGTTGAGTATGTCGAAATTTATGTTGCAAATCATTTTTTCTGCCAACACTGCCAGTGTACCGGCGTCAGTCAGATTTCCATCAGAAGTTACCTCTGAAACACATTGTAGATTCTATCTACGCCTAGAATATCGACCTAAATTTGTTTACTTGATCCAGCTGAGTGTATAAACTCGTTACGACAGGTTACTTCTGATGGGAATCCTACTGACGCCGGCACATTGGTAATGTTGGCAGAATAGAATATTATCTGCATTTGAATCGACATACTCAACTTTGAACAGCTATAGCTCTTCTTAGAGCAAGCCCACCAGTGGCTAAATTGAAGTTTCTTAAGCTAGTTTGGCAACTCCCACCATAACGCGGCAACCGCACCGGGCGTTGCTATGTTGGTTTGGGAAATAGCAATCCCCACCTCGGGTAGCAGCGAGTTATTAAATTTGGCAACGCGATAGCAACGAGCCGAATCTTTGCTATTTGATGAAATGTCAAACTGTTGTTTTTTTTGTGCTCGATAGTGAATGTTCGTAATAATATTACGAAGATGACGAGTGTTTTGAATGCGGACTCAATTGGTCGGCCTCGGAAGACGAAGTGTTTTGCCGCGCTTGTTAAACACGTCGTATGACGCAAGTGTCGGCGTGAACCACTACTCAATGTTATTTCCGATTGAGCTGAAATTTTGCACAGGGTGTTTTTTCGGGCAGGTAAACATTTTGTTTAGGTTTTTTATTGAGATGACCATTTTGGTTGGCATTTTGGTCTGCAACCTAAACGATGCGGAAAGCTCAAATCCTCACAAGATTTGCCAATATTATTCAATAAACCTGGAGGGTTTAAGCAAATCTGCTCGGGAGTATTACTAACTATTTTCCCGTTTCGTTCGGTCGTTGTATAAAAATCTATTTTTCTCCTTTACCGCTGTTTCAATCTTCAAAAACAACCGAAGATGCGTTCGAAAGCGGCGTTGGAAATGGTCATCGGTATAGACCGTTGTTAAAACGCTGGATGGCACCTTCCTCCGTATGGCGTTTTTTTTGGGTATTTACTAGGCTGAAAGTCGCCCCGAATCTTTCCAAAAACCATTTTCTTAATGCGTATAAGGAAATTTGTTTTGCGAAATCACTTTCTTCATCACTAGAATCAATCAAATAATCGAAAACAATTTACGCGTTCTATCTTTAAGTTTTTTTTTGGCGGCAAATTTTCAAATAATAATAGCAAACTGTGGGAACCGAGACAGCATGAAATACAGAATACAAATTATGACAGTTCGCCAGCTTTCAGTAGAATAGTCATTTAAGCCAACGTTGCGGGACGTGCCCAGTTTTACGGAATTACTTTAAATAAACATATAAGGATGAAAAAATTTATGTACGCACAAGTAAAAAAATCTGCAAAAGAATTATGTTATCGATAACTTGGGAGAACGAAAACAAAGTTAAAACAAAGTTATGTGAAATGGAGGGAACATTTTATGAGGTAGAAAGAACGTAGATCATTCCGGAAACGATTGACTGACGGATAAGTTGGTTATTACTAGATCCGCAAAAAATATGCGAAATACATCACAAACAAACATTTTGCCAACGCTGGCTAGTGACGGTCTTCAGAAATTGGCAACTGCAGGTGTGAAAAAGAAATAGTGGAATTGGTAATCCCCATTAGCAACGACCGGTGCGAAAATCGGTTGCTATCCAAAATAGCAACGGCCAGTTGAAGTTTCTAAAGCTAGTTTGGCAACTCCCACCATAACGCGGCAACCGCACCGGGCGTTGCTATGTTGGTTTGGGAAATAGCAATCCCCACCTCGGGTAGTAGCGAGTTATTAAATTTGGCAACGCGATAGCAACGAGCCGAATCGTTGCTATTTGATGAAATGTCAAACTGTTTTTTTTTGTGCTCGATAGTGAATGTTCGTAATAATATTACGAAGATGACGAGTGTTTTGAATGCGGACTCAATTGGTCGGCCTCGGAAGACGAAGCGTTTTGTTAAACACGTCGTAGGACGCAAGTGTCGGCGTGAACCACTACTCAATGTTATTTCCGATTGAGCTGAAATTTTGGACAGGGTGTTTTTTCGGGCAGGTAAACATTTTGTATAGGTTTTTTATTGAGATGGCCATTTTGGTTGGCATTTTGGTCTGCAACCTACACGATGCGGAAAGCTCAAATTCTCACAAGATTGGCCAATATTATTCAATAAACCTGGAAGGTTTGAGCAAATCTGCTCGGGAGTATTACCAACTATTTTCCCGTTTCGTTCGGTCGTTTCATAAAAAACCATTTATCCTTTACCGCTGTTTCATTCTTAAAAAATAACCTAAGATGAGTTCGAAAGCGGCGTTGGAAATGGTCATCGGTATAGACCGGTGTTTCCGATAAAAACATTGTTAAAACGCTGGATGGCACCTTCCTCCGCATGGCGGTCAATATTTGGCTATTTACTAGGCTGAGAGCCGCCCCGAATCTTTCCAAAAACCATTTTCTTAATCGCGTATAAGGAAATTTGTTCTGCGAAATCATTTTCTCCATCACTAGAATCAACCAAATACTCGAAAACAATTTACGCGTTCTATATTTAAGTTTTTTTTTTTTGGCGGCGAATTTTCAAATATTATTAGCAAACTGCGGAAGCCGAGACAGCATGAAATACAGAATACAACTAATGACAGTTCGCCAGCTTTCAGTAGAATAGTAATTTAAGCCAACGTTGCGGGACGTGCCCAGTTTTACGGAATTACTTTAAATAAACATATAAGGATGAAAAAATCCATGTACGCACAAGTAAAAAAAACCTGCAAAAGAATTATGCCATCGATAACTTGGGAGAACGGAAACAAAGTTTCGTGAAATGGAGGGAACATTTTATGAAGTAGAAAGAACGTAGCTCATTCCGGAAACGATTGACTGATGGATAAGTTGGTTATTACTAAATCCGAAAAAGATATGCGAAATACATCACAAACAAACATTTTGCCAACGCTGGCTAGTGACGGTCTCCAGAAATTGGCAACTGCCGGTGTGAAAAAGAAATAGTGGAATTGGTAATCCCCATTAGCAACGACCGGTGCGAAAATCGGTTGCTATCCGAAATAGCAACGGCCAGCGTTGTGAAAATAGTAACTCAAATGGCAACTCACCGGTGCGCTTGCTCTTAGGGACATCCTAGCTCTTTAGTGTCTCCTATAAAGTTGTTGGGCATCTAAAATACTATACTTTAACATAATGTAGTGCATGATTAGAGCATTATTGAGCTCTTTAGAAAGGTAAATGCAAAAAAGTAGGTTTTCCCATATAAATTTTCATACAAATTTAAAATACAATGCGCCAAGCGGAGACAAGACCAATCGACTTCAGGTAAGTTTAGGGTTGTTTGGGATCCCAAAAGGAACCAAAAAAACTTGGTTCTGGAAAATCGATAATTTTTCCCCACCCTAATATTTACATCAGTATACTGTGAAATCAATTAGGAGAAAAAATAACCTGACATTCTTGATATTTCTGACATTTTTGAAATATCTGACAATTTTTAACTCTTTCAACATTTAGGAAAATTTTGACGTTTGACACTTTGAGATTTTGTCTTTTGGTCATTTTTGAAATTTTGAAGATTTTACATTTTTGGCAGTTCAACATTTATAACTTTTTTGTCATTTCTAACATTCTAGTATTTTTAACATTTGTGACATATTTATAAATATAGGAATGACGAAAAAATGAATTACCTGGATTTACACAGTATTATGTATGAGAAAAAAATAAACATCAAAGTGACGGAATATTGCAGTCTTATTATCCATCTATCGCATACCGTAAAGCGTATTTAAGGTGCATCTTCAATATTCTAATATCTTCACGTTTTATTTTATTGCTTGCAATGAGCATTGGATTTATGCCCCGTCTGCAGAACACACATCAAATCCTCTAGCCATGATTGATTGCCCATCAGTGGAATCGGTAGTCATTGGACTCCCACTTAGAAGGGATCAACATCGATGGACCCAATCGAACACTTCGTGATCCGCTTTTGAATGACTCCGCCACCAATAACGTTCGGAAAGCCATAACCGTTTGTTTGGTCTGGGCCCGGACGAAGGCAATAGGGTGATTTATCACTCTATGCTCGTATTCTTATAGTATAATCCGTTTGAAGAAAATGCCCTCAGCGCAATAATCTCCCGGTGACGATCAATAAACGGCATTTGAAGCATTTCTAAAAGGTCACCTGAGGTTCGGAATCTTCCTATCAGCCAAAGCCGGTGATCAGCGATAAGCTCCTTATGGGTTTCGAATGCGTCTAT
Source organism: Wyeomyia smithii (assembly GCF_029784165.1). Lineage (NCBI taxonomy): Eukaryota > Metazoa > Arthropoda > Insecta > Diptera > Culicidae > Wyeomyia > Wyeomyia smithii. The sequence continues at coordinate 205,138,658 of NC_073696.1, forward strand.
TCTAGGAAACCCGCATTGTTCCGCGACACACATTCGTGGAACGGGTTCACAGCTCCGCTGAATGGTTGGGTCTTATGACGAAGAGTCGATAACCGAGCGAGGGTCTGTCACGCAACCCGGGAGGGGCACCAGAGCGAGAAGGTGTGAAAGATATTATCGAAACGGAAGCTGACAGTCGTTGGCTGGATCGGGTCGCCACAATTCATGCGATAAAGTGTGTGCCTTTAGATGGTGATAATTAATTATCCGACTCGATCGTTGATCTGCCCGGTATTGAAAAGCCCCGACGCACGCTAATATGCTAAATAATTGTCCATCCAGCAGATTAGTTATAGATTAATTGGTTTGCCGAGCGCAGCCGGCCGTTTTGTTTGCGAAGAAAACTAGGTAGCATGACTTCTCATGGCACGCTACGGTTTATATGATCAGTTGTTATTGAACTGATAAATAATTATTTCATAAGTGGAATTTTAACTCGTTTAGGAAAGAATTCACGCAATTCGTTTTTTGGAATTTGAAATATCCTCTCGAGTTTTAGTGAAACTTTGTGAATTTAACTATAATTGAAGTAGCTTTGTCACATAGAAGTTTATCATAAGAATTATAAACCAATACTACTTTTCAAACTAAAAAAATGGCATTGAGCCAGGTCCTGAAATGGCTTGAATTATGTTGAACTAACGGTCAATAAATAATTCAAATCTATGGTCAAAAATTGAATCCGACTCAAACCACTTTTGGTGTCCCTCAAGGTTCTCACTTTGGACCTCTTCTTTTTATTTTGTACGTTAACGGCATTCTCTTCATTCTGAAGACACTTTTCAGTTCAAAGTAGATGCTTTTGACATTTCAAATATGCGGCGAAGCTGCTTAAGTTACACTGTATTCTTAGAGGGTGAATTGGCGTAAAACTTTTGTTATGTGTTTTATTAAAGTTTTGTAGATAGATCTCATTTTTGTCTAGTTAGTTTTGACAATATTTTTCCAGTAGATAAGTCAATGCACTGCCTGATTTTCCTGAAATATAACCAACCGCACGCAAGAACCGACTAGTGATAAGCTGTATTTACTTTCAGCAGCACATCTAGTGAAAACTAATGGGTTTGTAAAATGCAACACAACACTGTACCCACAACAGGCAGCATTAATTTAAATCTGCTTTTGGCGGTTAGCTTGGTGGTGAGCTCGGCCCTGCAGAAAAAAAAATCCCATTAACAGTAACGTTTGAACACGATCATCAGCGCCCATGGACTTGGTGCCTCGAGTCGGCGGCGAAGACTTACCACTCGAGCTGGCATGCACGCAACCGCGCACATAAGGAGTATCTATTTTTACGACCTACCTGAAAGCCGTCTCTTATCGCGTCCAGCCCGGGACCAGGTTTCGCACATATGCGTAATAACACATACAGCAATTGATAGCGATCTCCGCGGGACATATTACAGCTCAAAAGTGGAAATCGATACAAACGACACAATTTATCTCATCTTCGAGCAGCTAGTTTTAAACTTTTGCTCACTGGCTGCCGTTCGCACTCATTCATAGCTCCGGCGGAGCGCAAAAAATAAGCACAAAAAATCGCGCTCAAGTTCTTTGCTCATTAGAAGCGCGCGAAACTTGCACTGACCGGTCCAGAAACGATTTTTTTTACGCTAGCTCCCGAGCTATTAATATTAATTTACAAGTTTTACCTTCGAAGCCGCGCTACAGTTTCGCCATCTGAACGCTACTATCCCAGAGACACAAAATAATTAATAGCAGCTGATGGGGATGAAGCAGTTTTTTTGCGCTAGGTTCTTGCTTATTGAAAAGTAATTGAGCCCGAAGGCTTGACATTTTCTACTGCTGCTGGAGCTGCTGCTCTAGCTGTAGCTGGACGATCTAGGATTACATTGCGGGTTGGGTAACTTCAGGATTTATTGCCACTTACCGCGCTGGAAGCGACTGTTCCTGTATGTGTTGCTTGATGTTTTTTTTTTGCTGAGCCGGCTACTGCCGAGTTAAAATTTAGCTAGGCCTAGTGCAGTGCCTTACAGTGTGCTTCAACTTATTTCTAAGTGGTTGGGTAACGCGAGATGACAAAAAATAACAATTCTTGCATAATTAATTATTCTTCTGCAGTTAATGTAGGGAACACAAAGTAATAGTAATGGCATGTGAATGCATTTTCACTGTTGCTCTCGCTTAGGCGGATATAAATCACCGGCGATGTTGGAAACGTGCAGTTGATGTCAGTATAGTTTGGGTTTTTGCGTCGTGTTGCTAATATTGTAGGGGCAATTTTTGTCGTGAAGTATGTTCTTACCTTACCGTTTAATGGGAACCTTAAAATACTGAGATGTTCTTGATTCATAATTTACACTAACATACAAGGTAGTTAGAACTGATTATATGACAGTATTTTGAAAGATTATATACGTATACGAAAGTCGACAAGAGGTAGAAAAATCTGTGTCATAGAATACAAACATTCATTGGCTTGATCTAGAAATACAAATGGTATGGGGAATTGTTGTGGAGATGACTCGCATAAAACTAAAAAGTTCAAGATAGTGCTGCCGATGTGAGTTCAGCTTCCGTACAGGTTAGCAGGAAAGTACCAACTACAGGTCGAACCTAATTATATACAGACTCGGTGATGTATTATTCTATTATCTACAATTTTCGACTCGATTCATACTTTCGCAGGATTGCCTTTTAAAATTTAAATACGAATACGATCTAAAGCAGAAATGTCTCATGGAAACGACCATAAAATAAGTAACGCTTGTAGGGAAAGGAATGAGGGGGAGCTATCGAGCAGAACGTTGCCTACGGACAATTATAAAGATCTATACAAAAGGTTGACTTTTCATAATTGATTAATTAAATAATAAATATTAAAAAAATATATTTATTGACAATAAATAAATAGAATAAATGAAAAAACGTTACAATAAAATAAACATAATAAAAAAATTGAAAATACCAACAATACATCTATTAAAAAAACTAACAACAACATTTGTGCAAAAAAAAAAAAACAGCAAAACATTTATGTAAACAAAAACCAAAAAAAAAATAGTTTTTTTTATTCGATTACGCATAGGATTTGAAAATAATATTCAGTTGGCTACTGCTCAGACTGCTCTGCCGGCTGCGGGTCAAACCCCTTTCCAGTGAGAGTCAACAGTCCTCTTGCTGCAGTAATCGGTTAAACAATGAAAATCAAATTTCTGTATTAAAGCAAAGCCCAGGTATTACATTCCGTTTCGGAATTCGACCTTCCGTTAATTCGACATAGACTTCGCAGCCAACCGTTTTAGTGTACAGGACAAATGCGGGGCTATCGCTGCGACCCTATTGACACTAACAATCTCTCTCCCAAAACGAAGCATCGAACCTCGAGACCAGCTAGGGAGCTCAAATTTCTGCGTGCTACCTTTTATACGTGACTACTGAGAGTTCAACTTCCGGTGAGTGTGCCTCACAAGTAAAAAAATATCGTTAACAAGAGAAAGGCGAGGTAAGTGAATCATTTTCGATAGCTTCGGCAAATGACAGAGAAATATATTATCTTCTTCAATTATGATTTAGGACATTTAAATATACTTTGATAATTCTCACAATAGTGACAAGTTTGTTTGATTTAATTTAATTTGGGAATGCAATTTAATGACACGGGATGATTCTAGTTTTTTTGATATTTTCCACTCCGCACACGCTGAAAGCAAGCAAACAAGACATACTGCTTATACTAGGGTCTTTTTTTACGCGGTTGATTGAACCGCTTTTTAGAGGTGAGATTAGATGTACTTATACTGAAATTATTTGATACCGCGTACAAATAGCCTTACAAATCACATATGAATAATCAGTGTTATTGTAAAAAAATCGCGTTTAATAAAAAGCATAAAAACAAACCGCGTAAAAAAGACCCTAGTGTACACACACATGTTCTCGAGATACTCACAGCTCCTATCAGTGGCCAGCAGGGCCGGCCCTTCATGTGGGTAGTATGGGTAGTAGTACCCACTCGGAAAATATCCATGTGGGTACTTATCCACACGAAACTATCGGACAAAACCAATGAGTCAGCAGAAAAAAATTGATTCGAACTCTAACCGTAATGGAGAAGCTACTCCGTTCAGCAGTGTGCGCGACCAAAGAACGGTACCCCACCGCGTCGAAAACGGACATCGTACCGAAAAGGGACGCCGGTTACGCTTGTTGCGGTATCTACAACATCTTGGCACTGTTGGACTACAATCAGAGCATCGAAAGAAAGGCCGGTTCCGTACGGCCGACGACCCTGAGCGACAAGAAGCTCCAAAGAATGCTGAAGAGAAAGACCGAAAGAAAAGTGGCTACATCGCTGCGTACGCTTGATCGGGAGGTCGGTGCAACCGGCTAAACAGTGGACAAGTACCTGGCGAACATGGACCTCAGAAAGCGGCAGTCCCGTCTATTGGTCTCGGAGCTGCAGGCAATGACGCAGTGTCGGCGGCTGAATAAGATGGTCGAGTCGTTTTTTTCCGGCGAATCGCGACGTGATGGTGGTGGTCGACGTCGAGACCTATCTCACTCGGATGGGAACTACTGGCAGGGCACTCCGTATTTTACTTCCCCCCGAAGGAAGTGAGCTCTGGGGTAAAATTCATTTCACACACCAAGTTCCCAAAGAAGATGCTGCTGTGGCTGACAATCAGCGAGAATCTCCGTACTGGCCGTGAACGGGGAAGTTTATAGTACGAAGTGCCTGCCGGAAGTTGCGTCGTTCATTAAGAAATACCATAGGGGCAAAGACGAGGTGCTCTTGCCGGATCTGGAGTCGACTACTCGATGCAACCGTTGGAGGAGATGAAGCGGCTGAAAATCGATGTGGCACCCAGGTCCGCCAACCCACCCAACGTTCCCCAGCTGCGTCCCATCCAGAGTCAAACCAGAAGCGTGAAACGCTAAAATTGAGGAGGAAATAATAAATAAAACGAAGAAAGAACTCAATGAACCTTCCATATAACTACCCATTCTGGAAAATAATGCGACGCCGGCCCTGGTGGCCAGATAACTTAGAGTACACGCCACGCGACAAATCCGGACAAATCTACTACACGGACATGTTCGACAATGCTATGCAGTGCTGTGGTCTGTCGGTTGGTCCGTCTGCTGTGGAACGCTGCGATCGAATGAGTTGCCTGCTCAGCCTTGCTGCGCTAGAATCAGCTGCTCTGCCAGTTGCGGGTCGAATCAGTTCCTAGCAGGTTCATTTATTTATTTGCGTTAATTATTGTGTATTACATTTTAAACCTGTTACTAACATTACAAATAATGTCAACCGTCCTCTTGCTGCAGTAATCGGTTATAGTATGAAAACTAAATTTCTGAATGCTAGCTTTTATACGTAACTACTGAGAGTTGAACTTCGGGTAGGCGTGTCTTTGTGGACTAGATCGAGTAAAACAACAGCAACAACAATAGCAAATCGGTTACCAAGCCAAATCGTTTGTATACTTTAGCGTTGGCTGTGCTGGAAAAGAAGGCCTTGTTCCAGCTCCGATTGGTTAAAACATGCGTTCAACAAAGCTCTACCTTTTACAATAGTACGATATTGAGCATAACAAAATCACAATTTCCAAAATTTGTGTGAATGCATTGCTCATTTTTGTGGATGCATGGCTAATTTTCCAAACAAATGAGAATGAATGAAAGGAATCCGTTGGAAACTAACTGAGTTTTGACTCGGACAATTTCCGTGACGCTCTCGATGTCTTTGGTTTATCAATTTGTACCCCAAAATATGTTGCCGTAAGACGTAATTCCACGTCAAACATTAAAGACTGTAAATGATTGAGTCCAAACTGTTTGAAAAATCTGCAAAATTCGAAGAAGTTTAACACCATCGGCCCTAAATAATTCTCAAGGGTGTTACGGTCGAAAATCTGTCAACTTCAACTTGTCGTATTATTTTTATCATGTTTTAAAAATACCCTTCTTTTCTTATGTTTAATTTTGACATTTGCTCTTCAGTTGTGAAAATGGCGTTTGAAGCACAAAAAGCAACGCTTTAAAATTTTGCTCTTGCATCGCGAAAATCCGAACTATTCCAGATCAGATTTTCAAACACATTTACTGCCATTCCAAGCACACAAACACAAACCTTTTATACGCTGGGACAACTATGCGTGGAACGGCTGTTAAGCTGTCGAAGTTTTCAAAGAAATATCTCGTGTGCCAGTCCATCTATTCCGTTGGTTTGAAGAGCAACATTATCATCGCAAAAGGTTCCGACAACACGGATGTTTATATACAGAAGTGCCTGAAAAAACGTATGTTACCTCTTCTCAAAAAACACAGTTGTTCCGTTCTGTTTTGGCCGGATATGGCAGCTTGCCATTACGGAAAAAGGCCATGGAGCAGTATGCCGCGAATAACGACCAGGTGGTGCCAAAGGACATGGCCTCTCCCAACACATCAGAGCTCCGCCCTATAGAAAAATACTCGGCCATCGTCAAGCAGAACCTCAAGAAGACACGTAGACAGTTGTCAATTTTTCATAGTGCAAACGGTATCAAAACCATCGAACATCGTTGGAGAAATTGTATCGAAGACTAACTATTAGATCGAACGAAAAGTTAAGTTCGAATGATCGTAATGAAAAATTAAGTTCTAGTTTCGTTCCGGTACGTCAAGGTCCAATATCGGGACGTCACTTGAACTTTGTTTTTATTACAATCCAATTTTACTATGTTCCGGTCCGTTCCAAAGTTAGGTCCGGAGTCTGGAAACAAAACTTGACAGCTATTGGAACGCGCTATTTTGGGGCTAAACCTTGAATGTATGTTAAAAATGTCTGAACACAGGGTGATTGGTTTCTTTTTTGGATTATTTCAGGATAGAGAAACACATTTGATGAAAAAAAATACTTTTCAACGCATATGATCTGACACGTTAATCTACTACAAGTTATTCAAGCTTTAAGTTTCTTGGATACTTTTTCTTGAAGTGGCTCTAACTTCAAGTGTATACCACCTAGAGTAATTCTATTGGTTCCATTTGAAAACTGAGAAAACTTTCTACGAGATATCAGTTTTTACATGTAAAAAAATATGTGAAAAAAATAAATGTGAAAAATAACATTTTGGAAGCAAAACTGTTCCAATGTTATATTGTTCTAAAGGTATTTTGATTTTTTCTAACCAAAAATAACAGGAGGGTTGTGTGCAAAGCCAAGTAGAATACTTTTACAAGAAAGATAACCCGGCTGCTTGCGTGTCAGTCATTTTTTCTAGTAAATAAACGTTGACTAATCAGATCAATCGAACTTTGCGCTTCAACAAGGACTGACCATTTTCAATAATTTAGTAAGTTGCTTGTCATGGTTGGGTATTGACAATTTTTAAATTTTGAGATGAAATTTTTTCGGATGTCGTGCTCATGACTGAAGGACAAGATAATTCAGTACGTTTTAAGACACGGAGATGAAGTAAAATTTATAACTTTTACATATTCAAAAACGTGAATTAACTCATTAGAAAATATTACCTCTTCAATCAAGTTTCTATTTCATCCTGAAAAGGACAATTTGTTGTTCATTTTAGTATCCGATAAGATGCTGATTACATCTTTGCGTTATCACTGACAGGGCGAATAAAGTATTCCTTGTGATGAAGTAAACAATGAAGTGTTGATATAACACTCGGAACTAGACGGCTCACGTGTTGTCAAAATGAGTCAACTTTTCATTGAATGCATTTACTAGTGCCCACTATCGCACGGAGACTGCATTTTACTAAAGTGCCTTACCGCATCAGCCGCCATCGATGCTGAGATCCGCTGCAACTAGTGCGCTATCCATTGCTGTATCCACTGCACTGCTAGTGCTGCTAAGGGAGGACGACTGCTGTTGTCGCTGTCTAGAACTATTATGAGCGGCTTCGGATGAAACAAGCTCTAATATAGGCCGAATAGCATGTATTAAAATGCAAGGTATATTTCACATCCCTATGTAGCCGAACTTCCTGAGAGAAGTATTCTACTTCAAAAAACGTGATTACATCATTGTTTTTTTTAGCTCAAATTGGATATTTTTAACTTCACAGTTGAATCACTCCGAGTAGATGAACGTTGGGGCATATATGTAGAAGAGTTTTTTCATTAAACGTAGGCCTCTATCAGCTCCTGAAACATTCCCGACAAGGAACCAATCAAACTGTATATCAAACCAATACTGATTTTTTACTGATTCGCATACATTCATGACATTCAATACATTCATGACATTCAAGACTGGTTTATCATTTACATTTTATGATTTTCCGGTTTACTCAGATTTCATTTACAACAAGAATTCAGAATTCATACACTGCACGTTGTTTAAATAATAGGGAAACTGCTCTATTATTAATCTCATTAATACGATATTCACGAAGAATGCACGGATTAAACACCAAATTTTCACGAAATCATTGAACAAATAAGCTAAATATGCTTACATACTCTTATGGAATCGTTTAGCATTGTATATTTAGTGAAATAAGCTAGATTTATCTTGAATTTTGTAAACAAACCATTTTTCACAACGCTCCCATATCCATCTCAAAACTTGAACCACTGCTCAATTATTCATCTCACGATGCCCCCATATTCAAAACACTGTTAATCATGAATGAATCACATTATCATGAATAAACGTAGCCGCAGCCCGTCGTAGTAGTTACCTAGATATCCGCTGCAATTGTTTACGTGCAAAATAGGTAACCTAGGTAACCACTACAGTGCTGTAGATTTATGTCAATTATGTCGCAATAATTCAACTTTTTCAGTATGATTTTTTCGTATTAGTAGAAACTGATTTGGCAACTTTTGATTTTCTTCAACGCCGTGAAAGCAGATGAGAATACATACAGTTGAAATTATGGAATTGTAGAAATTCATCTCATATATTTCCGCTAATTCAAGCTTGTTTTAGGAAATTTGAGGTGAACATTTCAGAGATTAAAGTATTCTTGGTGTAGTGAGTGATTTTGTTTAGTGATTAAAATAAAAAGTGGTTCGCTAGTGATGAAAATGATGATGCCCGACTATAATATCAAATTTAGTGCTTCTTTTAAGTGAGTTTTTGAGGATTATACTTTATTAGGAATCTAAAGTGAACAAAGAAAAATCCATTTCATGGATTAGCAAATTGGTTTTAGAAAAAATATGCGTTTTTTTCCTGTTTTCAATTGTGTTTACATGTTGAATGAGATGAATATACGGGCTAAGATGAATAATGGAGCAGTTCCCCTATGTAAATTTGCAGTCAACTCGATAATTTGAAACCAAAAATATTTGGCAGTGATACAATTCCAAGAATAAACTAATTATTCTTCTCACATGTAAACTTCAGAAAACTAACCACGATCGTACATCTCTGCATGGAAACTACACCCAACGCAAACGGGGAACATTTTATTGCTTTAGGGCGAATTATACACAAATAGTAATAAATAAAAAGTAACAAAAATTATGACGGCCACACGCTTGTATGCGTTTCTGTAGGAGAACATACAGTCAAGCACCGCAATGCATGTGTAAGCAAGACTTCACTCGCTGCATTTGTATTGATGCAACGGTTAGGTTCATTTTTGTCCCCTTCATCCACACATAATCAGAATCTCAACCGTCAACCTAAGATGTCTAATTTGAAACACTTTCGTTTCGTCCCCCAGTGTTTACTTGAAATGAAAATATGTTATACTGTCTGAACAGAGTTGCCGAAGTTGCGAATATTGTTCTGGATGGGCACGAGTTTTATATTTTCAAACAGGTGCAAATGAGTTTCCATGAACCAATGAGTATGTGTTTTAGATAGCTTGCAAGACAGCGAATGTTTTTGTTATTCTCTAAAGCAGTTTACAGATCGTGATGTCATTTTAAGGCGCATTTCAAGTCTTTAAAATCATCAACGTTTGCTCACTCTATGACGGGGAAAATGCTGCTTGGCAGCTCTTGTCATACTTTTTCGCTACTCCGTGTGCATACAACGAGCGAACTAATACACGCACACCGGATGAATTGGAGTTTGAAGAAACTTGTAACATGTGCAACATATGCGACGGTGTGTGATTTTTTTTTAACTGGAGATGGAAAGGGCGCAGTTTTCGACAGAAAAAATCTTGCGTGTGGTTGAAACGACCATTATTAGATAGTCGTACTCCCGTAACACGTGCTAAATATATGACAGTATGTGTTGTTACTTGACTGGGGAAGAATTTTATTGCCTTTTAAGTAATAGGTTTGTTACCTAAAAGGCAATTTTGCGCTATTGCCTCTAAAGTAATAAGGAAAAGTTTTGCGTGTACCAAAAAAGCTTTGGCATAAAAATGGAATAAAGATGATAGTAAAACAAGAAATTATTCTTTGAAGATTTTCAATCCGGGTGGAAAATAAATGTGCAATTTGAAAATAATTTCCGAGTGATATAAGGATGTACAAAAAAAAATTTGGCATTTTTCTGGTAATAACTCGGTTTTTGTAGAAACTATATTTTTGGTGCTTTCTACAAAGTTGTGTATTTAGTGATATAAAAATATATGCTGAAGATGTTGCCTTCTAAATGCGACAGTTTTTTAGACATTTAAAAATATTTCAGTTCAAGAACTAGTCTGATACGAAACGTTGTATATCCAAAACAAGAGAAGTTAAAAGAATAAAGTCTGCAACAAAGTTTGTTATGACAACAGTATATACAACTTTGCTGAAGACTCCATTTCTCTAAGAATTAAAAGTTAGACTTCCACGCTGAAACTTGTAGTCGTTCTATAAGGTTTTTTTGTATACTAAATATCTTCTAAATATAGTATGTCAATAAACCAGCAAATATTTGGAAAGCAAGTGAGAAAAGTTTTCAATTTTAACCTCTCGTACCATTGTGTGCTGCATACATTTTCAAAGTAGATGACATCAGACGAAATTGCATCTTGTGGTTAGCTCAAACATTACTTAGTCTAGGCATTACTAAAAAAATACCAGACTGATTTTTCTTCGTTTTACTTTCGAAAATAGTCAAAACGTATCTTGTATGCCTATATGATGCTTTCAAATTTGATGATGATTTCTTTTCAATTGCGAGCCATTGGAAAATGAGTTTCAATACGAACATTAAAAGAATTACTCTGACTGTGTTAAATTTAATGAATGAGCCACAAAAAAGTTTGATAAATGTTACAATATTCTTAAAATAACCTAACTAGTGAGTCGTAAAGCAGAAGTAATATGACAAAATTTAGCAGCGCTGTATATTTTAAACCGTGATTCACATCATGATCAATTTGAATATCGAAATTGAATTGGTCTTTACCAGACCCCGGAAGCATTAGCCGGTCCGTTACCGGCTCCGATCTGGTTCGGAATAAATACGGAGTTTGAGTCCAGTTTTGGTTGATTCTATTGATAGCTAAAAGACTTCCGGGAATACAGTCGTAACACGTTTTACGTGATCCACTAACCAAATGGTTATTATATCATTAGGAAATGATTCAGTTCAGCTGTTATTCGCACACCCATAATCCATCATTTCCTCAAGATTTTATGCTAATATGCTAACCATATAGCCAAAAATAACCACTTGCGTGTTTCTGTACTAATCACGAGGCTGCCCATGGTCGGCTGCATTTAACTGTCAGTTCCGTTGTTTGGCGACGCGCCGTCGTCGGACGCCACACCCAAACAAATTTGTCTACAGCATATATTAACGCAACGGCATAGATTAAACTGGTAGCATTACTCAAAAATATCAGCACCCATCACGCACAAAAAACCCACTTGTTTCGTGTGACCACTGCACTGCAATACCAGAGCCTCCGTGGTCGCCAAATGCAGCTTATCTCAGCAATGTGTGCAATGTCGCCCCCTGGTTCAACATTTTCTGTTTCAAGACCACGCCGCGACTTTCGATCGATCGGTGCGACTACAAATATATGTACTTCATGTGGTTTTGATTGGCGACCTGGCCAGGGACCACTTCACCGCCAACAGCCGCCCGTGGGATGCTAGTTCTAGGCCTACCAGATAGAGTGATATAATTAGAAACCAAATAATAAATAAATGCAGGATAGCATTCGTTGCGCCCCATTGGCACCTTCACGAAGTGTTCGATCTGCGCATGTTTGGGCACTAGCAGGTTTCAGCTGATGGAGCTGCCACCAAGTGGGCGTGGCGTGAAATAGTGGCCGCCCTGAATCTACTGGGTGCCTGGCAGCACCGATGTTGACAGACCTTTAAACTTGATCTGGTCCACGTAGGGGGCTTTCGAGGCGATTCTCAGACTGGAGTTATGCAGATTTTGACATAAATTATCATATTGCAATGCAGAATGCTGTGACTGTGAAAATGAAAGTAAAGTGTTTTAATGGTTTATCACACAATCAAAGAAGTATATCATTTGCATAACAATTTCATTTCATTACGGGGACTCACATTGATACGCGAGCTCTATTCCAACCAAAGCAACTATCATTCATCGTCTTCATTAACAAACACGATTGAAATGATACCAGTTTCCAGATACGCCAAGAAACGCTATCGTCAGTGAGATTATTTCACCGCCACAGCCGGGAGTTGTAATCAACTGTGAACGCAACGTGCAGAGCCAGAGTAGAAACACGTTGCTGGAACTCAAGAAACTACCCTATTAATCATCAAAGCAAGCTGTAAATTACAGGAAGCTGTGGTTATCAATCTTAAGGCTCGGTTTCCTTAAAGCAGTGCATAACTCATAAACACACGCGCTCGGTTTCTCGTAATTAAGTCGACCGGCTTAAGGCCGAACGATGGCAGACAAAATCGAACTTACAACTTAAATAATGCAACTAGTTTAAAAACACACGTTTTCTAATGCCAATTTGCTTCAAGTTACGATTCCTGTTTCTTTTTGCAACTTTAAAACTTTCAACTTACGTTTTTTATATGAGCATAAATACTATGATCCCAGAAATTCATTACTTTTAGGGATGCAACAATTCGTGACGATGGGCATCGGCTTAAAAGTAACTGAAACGTTCAATTAAAAAATCGGAATTTTAAAACGATTTACTTTTCATGCCGACCATTATTATACTCTGGAATCATTTCAGGCCTAATTACACCGTAACAGCAAGATAGTGAAAAGAAAGCTGTTTCGAACTGATCGGCCTTTCGAACAGCAGCGAATAATTCATACAGTTCGGCCTTATCGAACTCGCTCAGGCGGAAACTAGTCGCGACGCAATCATATTGCCGGCAAATCATTCAAACAAATCGACTAACCTCTCGGACCGGCTTCACTCCTAGCCGCACTTTAATCAATTTGATTTGATTATTTATGCGACAAATTATTATATTTCTCTGTAAAACCACAAACGAACAAATCATCAGCTGCATTAGTGGTATACCTGTTCGGGTTCTATTCAGCGGCTAGGCGAACGGGGCACAAAACAGCAGCCCGATCCTTGATGGCGACAACCTGTTTGATTGCTGTAGATTCTGACCAAAAGGTGTCCCTTAAGTTCGATGGTTGCTGCTGGTAGCCCCGCATTATCGAACAGCACACAAACAGCAAGCAAAGCCCACTCGCAACAGTCGGAAAATGATGTCGTTGCAAACGCAATTTAATACCATTCGACAACTCCCCACGTAATGTTTGTCGTACAGCGCGTACTGTCGTATTAATAGTTTTAACATTATAAATAAATCCTACCCAGTGAGTTAAGTCTTTTTCCAGGTTCATGGGTTGTCGAAACTACTGTTGGAGTAAGAACAGTATCATGTGGTTTCGTGTTTACTTAAACATATCTACATATGATGTACCCAAATCCAACATAATCTGACCACCCACATAATGATCCCCAAATATCTATGTCGCGCAAAACAACACGTTTCAAATCAGTCAATAGCTAATTTATTTTTTAAATTTTTAAAGAATATTCACATTTCAATTATGTAATTATTTATTATCAATTCATATTATTATCGATTCATAGAAATGGGTGATCGGTATTAGGTACACTTTATTATTTACTTTTTCTAGCATAAAAATTGGATAATTAACCCATATTTTGTCCCAGAACAAAAACTGGAAACACGAGAGAGATTATAACTGTTTAACCATTTTTGGGAATTTTGGTTCCTCTAGCGGGAAATCTTCATTTATTTCTCTGAAAACTTAACGCTCTTCCGAGCTTGCTGTTATCACTAAAATTCATAGAAATGGTTGAAAAGCTATAATCTTTAATTTTTAGCATTTTTTTTTTCGTAATACCCTCCCTAAAAAAATTTATACTGGAATAAAAAAACACTACATTTTGAATTTAATAGAATAATGGTCCATGGTGACCACTCAAAATTTTCGATTTCCCACTATTTTCTTGTTTTCATAGATGTTAAATGATTATTCCTTTAATATTCAAAATTTTAACAAATGCTCTATAATTTAACGTTTGCGAAAAAATGGATTAGACTTCTGCTCACATTTTGTCGCGTTATTCGAAAAATTGTCGTAAAATAAACCGCGTTATTTGAAAAAGAAAAAAAGGTCGTGTTAAATAAAACGGCGTAATTTAAAAGATCATCGAAAAAAAATTGTTGCAAACACATGTAAAAAAACTTTACTGTATGTAGGCTATTTTTGTAATTTACAATAAAATGTTGTTTTTTTTTCACAAGGGAAAGAAAAAACGGTCGCAGCAGAACCGAGTTAGTAGAACGTCGCAAAAAAAATCACAAGGGTTGTGTGCAAAACCACGACCGCAAATATGACGTAGAACTACATAGAGCTGTTTGTAACAATACTTGTATTGTTGCATTCGAAAGTGAGCGCAAGAGATTCAAAGTGGCATTTGGTCATTTATGGCTGTTTTCCAGATCAAAAGTTGCCACTTTGGATTTCAAAATTGCATCTGGAGTCGATTTCCGATTTTTGGCCATTCACCTGGTTCCGAAAATACCCATACTTAGCAGTATTAGGCCATTTTTGGCTATTCTACAGGAACCGAAAGTTAACATCTTAAATTTTCAAATGGCCATAAATCGACCTCACATGCCATTTTGAATCTTCTCAGCGATATCACATCATTTCCAGAGTTATTTTGTTAGTGCTGGATTGAAGTTATTTTTATTGATCCCAAGTTGATCCCAAGCAAGTAATGTAAAAAACAGCCTTGTGCAGTTTTACGTCAACTTGCAGTCGTGGCTTTGCACACAACCCATCTGTTATTCACTAAAGGAAGTGCCGTGGTACCTACCACTGACGTTGCTACCATAGCTACCGCATCTGGTACTTGATAATATTAACTTTTCTACTAAGTATTTAATTTGTCCTCAAAAGGACAATTTGTTGTTAAATTTAATATCACATATGATACTGATCGCATCTCTGTGTTATCCTCGACAGTGGTAAAAGGGAACTCTCCTAGTAACACACCGCTGAGCTGTTTTCAGGCAGAAAATATGATGGCTGCAGGCTTTAATTGCTAACATCCAAAAAACAGAGCTTTTCACTTGAGAAAGTTGCACTAATGCACCTATCGCTGATGCTGCCGCTACCGTACAGGAAGAAATAGTGCTGCTGCATCTACCACTTACGGTGCTGCCACTACCGCTGCTGGTACTCGCTGCCACTGCTGCTGCTGCCTAGTCACTACCCAGAACTAATATGACTGGTTTAGGCAGAAGTAGGCTCTCATATAGCCCAAATAGTACCTTACCGGTTTACTAGGTATATAATTCTGACGACCGTGCTAAGAAAGCAAGCATTTAACGACCAATCAGAGGTCGTATTCTGTGTTTTTACAAGGCTTGACAACTTGCAATAGTACAATAGATCGGATAACCAAATCACAATTTTCTGCATTTGAGCATGATTTTTTTCAAACGATTGCTGCAAGAACGATGAAAATTTATTGAAAACTAGCCGACTTATTAGCATTTCAAATTAGACATATTTATCCCTTCATCTGTTTTAAGATTTCTATTTTCAAATCCTATTTCTGAGAGACGTAGTTCTACGTTAAACCGCACTAGGAGGCATTCTTAAATGACGTAGCCTTTTTTGATGATTTTGACCCCCCTCCTTTTCTCAACCATAGCATTTGGTCATAAAACGAAAAGATTGAACGTAGCCTTAGATCCCCCCCCTTCCATACAAAAATACACCAGGTTTTTTTATTCTTCTTAATAAGTGGAAAGAGCAGAGTGAATATTCTTGCTCAATTCTTTCCAAGCATGAGCGCTGCATGTAGCATTATTTTGCACCACACTTCTTTCTTTTTCTTTGTTTCGTGTTTCTGCCACTCGCAAAAAAAAATAACACGCTTCCTGCTTACACCACAGCAGAGCGAAACAAGAGAGGTGAATCACTCTAGTGAGAATACACAGAAGCAAGGTTGCATATTCAATTTTAGGGCGCTTTTTCGCCGCGTGCCGATAGCTCGCTCATCAAGTACAATTTAGAGAAACGATGTATGACAAACCTGTAGTTCCTAAGTAGTACTCTAAGTTATATATATACATATGTTCAGTGCAATATTCAGCCAATATTCGCGGTGAATATTAAAATATTCACCGCGAATATTGACCGAATAACCCACTGAATATAAGCTTTCACGCTTTAGGCATAAGTCTTACAACATTGCTTCCTTCGACAAGCTTGTAGTATTACTTAAGGACCGCAAGTTTGTCGTATATCATGTTTCAAAATTGTACATGAGCGATTCCCGCTGAGACCGGGCCACTATTTACATCATGGTGTTAAAAACGATTCAAGTTATGTTTTTTTGGAAGCCCATGTTGAACAAGTAAAGAAACTGCATTTGGTTGATCAAATTGATTACTGGAAATCAATACTTTTTTTCAAATTTTTCGTTTTTCTTCAAAACTTGGCTCACCAAAATGGCTCTAACTCTTGAATTTCTCTATAAAATTACCTAAATCAACATATCATTAGAAAGGGAAAAGATGGGGCCTTCTTTTGAAAATATCAAAGTGGGTAGTTACCATATTGAATTTGGCCGCCATTTTGTTTTCTTTCAGAAAAAATGATTTTTGAATAGGTGCCGTCCCACCTCCCTCAAATTTTATTATTCCATTCGAAAGAGCATGCTTTTTTACATAAAATATGTTAAAACTAGAGATGTATGTTGTCTAAAACAAAAATAACATTAAAATTACCAAAACATGTTCGACTCGACCGTTCGGGGTTTCGTTCAATCTTACCTCAATATATATATATATATATATATATATATATATATATATATATATATATATATATATATATATATATATATATATATATATATATATATATATATATATATATATATATATATATATATATGTGTTAGTGTGTAAAGTTTTGTTGGCATATTCTATTTTATTTTCCTTCAAGACTCTAGTAAATATTCGGTCTTTCCACTGGGACTTAGCGAATATTCTCTTGCTACTAGGCTAGGTAATATTCCCCTTGCGATATGAAAGAATGAAGGGAGTGTGTCCTCTGGATCGTCTTGACAAGCTTCATTCTTGGTTTTAGTTGGCCTGCAGCTTCTTCAAAATTGAGATCACTCACGAACTCGAATTGCATTACATTTGACTGATGTTCCAGAGCCCAATCGAAAACGATTTGAGCTGGCGACAAACTGTATGTGAATTAGATAAATGTGTATTTGATACAAAACAGTCAATAAATTTGATTTCGTAAAATTAACACGATTTAATAAACTAATAAAAACTGTACCTATATGGTGCACGTTTGATTGTTCCTCTGACCCATCAGTTTTGGAGGAAAACGAAAAATTTGAAAAAAGTATTGAAATCCTGTTA
Source organism: Wyeomyia smithii (assembly GCF_029784165.1). Classification (NCBI taxonomy): domain Eukaryota; kingdom Metazoa; phylum Arthropoda; class Insecta; order Diptera; family Culicidae; genus Wyeomyia; species Wyeomyia smithii. The sequence continues at coordinate 205,156,475 of NC_073696.1, forward strand.
ATAAAGCGTGCATTGAAACTAAAAGAGTTAGGTGCTTGGTGTCAAAGAACAACTTATAGAGTAGACTTCAATGTTTAATTTGGTTAACAACAAAACCCATGTTTATCACACATTTCAGAGAGGAAATTGCATTTTAGTTCTCATAAAATATCCAATTTCACATTTGTTCATTTCTAAGTGCTTCTTTTTTTCTTTAATTTGACGTTTTTAAGACACTACCGATTACGAAATTTTCTCAGCTTTCCAAAGAAGCCAACGGAATTGAGCTAGCTATCATATTTCTTGTGCTAAATCTCGTTGAAGGCAAACATAACCGAAAACTGGAAAAAGTGAATAATTCAACAGTAGTTGAATTTTGACCATATGCGTAGAAAGTTTTTTTTAATCAAATAGAGGATTTTAAGTGAGCTACCTAACACCCTGTATAATACATAGCACTGAACAAATCGTTTTCTACGTATGATCAGACACGAATGAATCAACGGAAATTCTCATCCGGTCTGCATAAGATATTATGGCCAATGTTTGTAATAATACATCGCACAAAACCTTCTCTTAATAAATACTGCTTATTTTCAAACGATTTGCCGCTTACGATAAACAAACATTCGGCTCCAGTGCAAAGGTGCTCATTAAGTTCAACTGCAACTATCATTGCCCGATAGTTGCCCTCAAATCTAGGACATTGCCTGACTAAGACAAGAGCATACTTTTTGCACGCGCATCGAAAGCCGGCAATTTCATAATCTGCTTATTAATGTAATTACAACGCCATAACGTATGACGATGAAAACAGAGAAAAAAAACTCTCTTAACTGCGTTGGCTAGGATCAAGGAAGCAACCGAACAAATAACAATGTTACAGTGGGAATAGAACGCCTCTCCGGTGCACAGATCAGATGGCCGGCTTTATGGGCTGGTTTCGCATTCGTATCGAGCTGGAACTTGGCCATCGGATGGCGCCAACCAGCTAACCAATCGACGGCGACGGGCTTCTGAATGGGCCGCCGCCGCCGTCCGGCCGAGACCGGCTGGATTGTGCCTGCATTGCACAGGTTGAATAGCGCTCGTGGCAGAAACAGGTTGATCGACCAGATTTTCGATCACAAGACTTCGGATTGAGATCCAAACTGTTGCACGCCGGGCGCTATTAAACTGCACTTAGATCAGTCAACACACGCTTCTACTACTGCTGTTGGGGCGATCGGATTGCGAATGTTCGATTGGCTGCACACAGAAGCTCGGAAATTGTGCAGTATGTTGTACATGGAGATTCAAAAGTGAATGTATAGCAAAAATAAGTGAGTACATGCAAAATCAAATCATTTTGATCCAGCCACTTAACTTTTGGGTGTGCTAAAGAAGAAAAATACAAATGCATACATGCACACATCATCGAACAGACCGGCCGATCGACGGTGAGCACTCTCGAGGTGTAAGGGTAAACATCTTGAGAGTTTAGTTACTTCACATACGGCAGATAAGCGCTCGAAAAACCATTACGCTAATAATAGGCTGGGTGTTACGTTACATGATGGACGCGTGGGATAGCTCTATGGATGCCAACTGGCAACGACAGCAGTGGCCGAGGCGGTGGCGGCGGCAACATGAAACCAGGTCATGATTCCATACGTAACGAAATTAGCGCCCATGCAGTCTAGTTATTTTTTCTTCTCTCCAAGTTCTGTAATTCGCACAGGCCATTCTTCGGATGGTGGCAAATTTGCAAAGCTATATTGTGCACTTATTTCCCAGTGGGTATATTACAGCTTCAAATGGTTCATTTCTAATTAGCACAGTTATGTGCACGGAAGGGGTTGAATCCCCAGTGGAAACAGCATGATTTTGTTTATGTTTGATGGAATGAATACTGTAATGCTGGAGTGAATAGAAATTTATAAAACTTGATAACAATATCAACTAAATAATATTGAAACGTTCAACATGTTTCAAATGCGCTCTAACTCATGTTATATGGGTGTCTGAGAATATTGAAATTCACTAAAACTCTTCTGGGTTCCGAAGACCTTTTCAAGCATTAAGTTGATTCGAAATATCTAGTTTGCTCTATCCGTTTTCTCAGAGTAATTTTTTAATAAGGTATCGAACGTTATCGGAAGGTTTCCGACAGCAGTCTTATGCAAAAGCCAGCCGACGAAAACCACTGCCGATGACGTTCGATACCCTTTTTTAGACGAATTTTTATTTTCTTCTGTTTTTCTGTACCCAAGAAGCATTTTTCAGCTCTTTTTGGCTAAATTTGGATTATATTGTATGTTGATTTTTTCTGTCTAATTGAGGTGTTTTGAACTTTTCTTTCCATTGTTGGCTTTTTGTAACCATCAGAGATGTTTTTCTATCATTTTGAGTTGAAATCAGAATTCATTCGTTAATATTTTTACAAGCCTTTTGAAGAGTTTTGAGAGTTTTTATGTATTTTACAAACGGTTTTATCTTCCAATTAAAAATTAATCCATGTTGTGGCCTTTTCACTGTTTTAAGTATTTCAGACATTTTGGTTGTATTTTACAAATGTATTTGCTGATTCTGTCTTCTAGAAGTATGAGGTATGTTTGAGATTATTTTATTTTCATGCTTTTTAGGCTTGTTTGGATTCTTTCTGGTATGTTTTTTTAACCGTTTGAAGTGCGTTCAGCTGGGTGCATTCTTGATTGTTTTGTTTCTAGTTTTCCTAGCTTTTAGGAGTGCTTGAGTTAAATTTAATAAACTTTCATGTCTGAGAACTTATTGAAAATCAATTTATAGCTTACTCTTGTCCATTTTTAAACAATTTCTGCCGCTTTCTGGTTTCTTCTGCTTTTGAAATTTCTCCATTGGTGTATGTTTCCCTTTTTTATGTATTTATACCAGGTTTCTGATAATTTTGTTTGCTCTGTTTTTTTTACGCTCTTGATTATTTTCAGTTTTATTTGAAATCATCATCAATCCAGATGAATTATTTATTACTGAGGTTTCTTAACCTCTTAACTTAAGGTTGAAATTCGGGTGATGAGCAAAATCCTTGTGCCGATCCGATCCGGAACATGATCTTCTGTTTATTCAACACAAACTTCGCAGAAAATTGCTATTAGTTTATAGGACAGTTGCGGGGCTAGTGCTGCGATCTCACTGTTGCTACCAGTCTCCTGAGCTGGGATCGAGCTGGGATTCGAACATACGAGTCGCTTGTTAGACCAATTCCTCGAGACTAGCTGGAAGCGACGTGTAATAATATGCAATAAAAATTTGGAAATTCCATCGACCAACATTTATAAATTGTGTGTAAATTCTATTACTTTGTTATTATTATTTTATAGAATTTTTGTTTTTCCCCCTTAACGTGTTTTAGCAATTCAAAGTAATATTCAAGATTACACTGGTAAACATAGGTTTTGCCCTGGAGCTTAAATTGGGAAAAAAACTGGAAAGCAATTACTCTGCATGCCGCACTTTGACGCACTTCTGCATAAAGGGGCACCAAAAATTCAAAAGAAACTATAAGGGTAACATTTTTTTCATTTTTGTCGATCACTCAAATTTCAAATGACAATAACGACTAGAAAACTTACTCAAATTCAATAAAAATTGGAGAAACATGTTTCAGGGTGGAGCTATTGATTTTTTTTAATATTTGTATGAAAAAAAAAAAACAAAACTAGACATCGAAATTATCAGAACAATGAAAAATAAACCTTAAAAAAAAAAAAAAAAAAACAACAGTTTTTGATATCATGTGCAGTGTGTCGAACAGTTGACATTTTTGCATGACACCCTATCGAAACATACTGTTGGTTCTCTTGCTGACTTCGACAGCAGCGTTCAACTGTACGCTTCTCTATTTGAGAGAACCGTGAGACTAAAGGCCAACACGGATAGGTAACGATTCTCTTTTGTTTCGATCTCCAGCCGCTTCGATATCTCGACTGTCGCATTGTGCGAATGACAATAGTTGGCAATCATGCGACAGTTTAGCACAGTAATAAGATGGAAAATTAATAATTACTATGTATGTACTGCCAAAAAATATCATCAATCGTGTACACCAGAAAATTTGAATCCTAACTTCTAAACTTTTTCATTCGAAAATAGTTCGCTGTAGCGAAAGTCTCATCCAAATTTAGCATATTTAATCAAAAACAGGTCAATAAAAGCATGAGTCTTACAAATTCGATTAACGTCTTCGTGCCCAAATAAAAATCGACGCTAAGTAAATTGATTCCACTTCAATTCGTAATAAATGCAATAAATACCACAGATAGCTACAGTCAATAACACACGAGCCAGAGATTGTCTATACAATAACAACAATATGAAAATAAGTGAGCGAGAGAATTGTTGTTCATATTGGATTCGTGACAAAAAGCAAGAGATAAAGCAGATCGTATAGATAAGTTCGGTAGCGGCTACTGTCGCGTAGTGTTTCATTCCACAGTGGTAATCACAAAAATCTCGCTGCTGTCGTATGATTACTGTAGCGTACCAGTACATTTTTCTACCCTGATCATGTGTACAACCTTGACCAAGAATTCTGATTTTTAATTATAACTTTTTCCATGATTTCTTACACTTTTCTATCCTTTTGCAAAATTATGCGAATATTTTGGGCTCCTATTTTTGTTGAAGATAGTAACACAATTACAAGAAAAATTAAATATTCCTCAAAAATATTTGTTTTTCTAAGGCCAATAACTTTGTAGAAGATATAAAAAATGAAGAAAAACTTGGAAAAAGTTATATTTAAAATTATGGTTTGAGTGAGTTTTTCATATAAAAATATTTATAACTTTTTTAATATTAGAGAGAGAAATTCGACCCGTTCGACACAGTTGCAAGCAAAAGCATCTGCTAGAACACAGGCTGCCTATCTCACTTTTCCAAGAAATAAATTCTCTATTTCACATCTAGGCGGATCAATCGCTAAATCGTTAATATGAAAAGAAGCACAACAAAGAATATAGAACTGTTTACTGTACTTCCAAATGAAGTACATCACTGAAATTAAATGTGAGGAAATTAATTTAGCGTACGAAATCAACAAAATAAAATAAAGTGCGGTGGCCCGGATTTTTCTTAAGTTTTGAGATGCAAAGCAATCTTGACAAAAAACGCAATCTACTTTGCTTACCAGATGCTCCCCTCATTTGATATATGCTTAAGAGACTCACTATAGAACAATTGTGTAGCTAGCTATTGTGCGTAATGTCCTTTCGTGTGAGAAAGCTCTCTATAGTTTAATATCTCTTAGGAGAAATATTTCAGATTCCACCACGGTGTTTATGACGTGGAACAACGTACGTCTCTCAGGAAGATCGGCTGTATAAGGGTGTAAAATAAAAATCTGAAAACGAAAATTGGAAAAATTTGTCCAATTTCAATTGCTTATAACTCGGTTATTTTTAAATGGATTTCTTTCGTTTTTGTAGCAATCGATTGAAAAATCGTCTATGCATCAGTCCAACTGCAGGAAATTGTAACATGATTATTCATTTAATTGTGCTATTGGAAATTGTCAATCATTGTTGTACAAAAATAGTCAAGCCTAGTTGAAACGCAGATTTCGATTGATCTAATTCGTCGTTTAATGCTAGTTTTCCCTAACACGATCGACAGAATTATGTACCTAGTTACCCGGGAATACGCTATTTGTCCTGCTTTTTCATAAACCAATAATTTTACTATAGGGTGACCACAAAGACGGTACTAACTGAGAAGCACCGTAGCAACAGTGCATAGCAGCAGAACAGTTCCACAAAAAATGTCCCAGTTTTAATATTAATTTTTCGAAACACGACTCTTTTTTGAGAAGCTATTAAAAATGCCATTTTCGGAAGGAATTAATGATTAGAAATATTTTCATAGCCATAACAGTTTGTCGCTGTGACGTCTTCATCAGAATTGTGATGATAATTTTTTTTAATCTTTCCAAAGAAACATACACTTCAAATCTTTTTTTGAAAACGAGTTAAAAGAAAAATTAAAAATTGATTATTATCTGAAATAGTTTATCATGGAAAAATTAAGAAAAAAAATCCAAACAGGTTTATTTGGCTGGCATAGTGCATTCAGCAAAGTTGTAGATAATAATTTTGTCATTCCAAAAAAACATGCGTCAAAAAACTATAACTTTTGTTTTCTTGATGTCTCCATGATCGAACAGCCCTTAATGTTCAGGTAATCATTTGTAGTTTTTATAAAAAAATTGATATTCAGAAAAAGAGCTTTTCTAGATAATTATTTTTATTTTTCCAAAAAAAATAATATTTTTTTAGAGAGTAAAATAATATTTTTTTAGAGTGTATATTTTTTTTGTATTATCTACAATTTTACGGAAGACGTACCATTGATTAAACAAACCGGTTTGGCCTGTTGAAAATATTTGTAATCATCCACGGTGATTCCACAGACCGTTATTATAAAAAAATGCACCAAAGAATCTGAGTATACCATTAGATTCGTCATGACGTCCAGAAACTCTGGTCAAAATTTCAAAATCATCGTACGGTACATTTTTGAGTAATGGCTTGACAATCATAGAAAAAGTTATAGACAAAAAACTGATTTTAGAGAGAGGTGTTCTACAAAAAACTCTATTTTGTCGTGTCCAACGTACAGATAGGACATCGCAGTATTCAGCAATTGTTTATCTTTTAAAATTTTCCACAACTTAGCTGAAGAAAGCTATCTAATATATTGAAAATTAGAATTTTTTTTTTATCTAATCCACCTAATTGATCGAAAAACTAAAAACGTCAAAAGTAAGGCTTTGTTGTATGAAACAATCTTGCTGAAGACATTGAGTACATAAAATCAATTATTCGCAGTCAAATCTAGAACGATCACGATTTTTCGAGTTTAGACCACTGTGCACTGTGGGATTTTCAAAAAAATCTTTTCACCAATTGTTAATGTCTTGAAATATAACCCTTGGAATGTGTAGAAACTATTGTGGAAGTTATTTCATAAAATGGTGGTTGAAAAACGTGCTCTACAATAATTATTTCGTCGTTTTTATATCTCTGTTTTGTACCTTACGACCTTCAGAAAGCCATTACTCAAAAATGTACCGTACGATGATTTTGAAATTTTGACCAGAGATTTTGAACGTCATAACAAATCGAATGGTATACTTAGATTCTTTGGTGCATTTTTTAAAATAACGGTCTGTGGGAGCACCGTGCATCAATACCTTTCCAAAATGGCATTATTAAATAGCTTCTCAAAAATGAGTCATGTTTCAAAAAATTATACTAACAGCACAAAAAGACATCTTTTGCCCATTGAAACATCTCTGCAAAGTTTCAGTCAAATCAAAAATGGTCGATAAAATTGATTGCCCTTTTCCGGAATTGCACAGCAGCGGCAGCGTGTACATATTAGCAACGGCAACGGTTGGTGCAGCGGCACTTCCTTGAGTAAGAAGTTGCATTTGTGCAAAAGTAACAGCGTCAGCGACACGTGCTTTAGCCGGCACGTTATTCAGTAGAAATCACTGCTGTGTTTTAGCAACACACAAACGTTTTCAGAATGCTGGCAATCAAAGCCTGTCTGTCGAGTCTAATTATCAGTGTGAAAACAGACTTTAACTTGTTTATCAAAGTGCCTCATTGAGATTTGGTAATTTTTGATTTGGTATTCGATTTTAAAATATTATGCTTTCTTTAATTCTTTTAAACATATGTTTCGATGCATTCGTCCTACACCAAAATTCACCATAATTCCCGCTGTCGGGGTGCAATCAGCATAACATCCGTTTTCAAATTGAACAGTACACTGTCCTTTTCATGGTAACCAAACGAATGAATTGGGGATTTAATATTTTCTCGTTTTGCGCTAGAATTAAAAAACGAATGTTATTTTAACCTTCATGCACTCTAACTGTTGAAACTTGTTTGCGCCGCATAGTGTGTGTTCCATTCTTGTTCATTGATGTCGTACTTTTATGTGCATATTGAAATTCGGTAGCACTTCAACTCCTCTTTTGTACTAAGTTTGAATGATGTTATGTAACAAACAACCTTATGTTGTTCCACGTTAACCTTGCGATCGTGGCTTTGCATACAACTCTTTTGTTATTTTGCAAGCTCATCAGATAAAACAAACGATACGCTATTCTCTCCAAGCAAGTGCGTCAATTTGCTCTCCAGTGTGAGTAGTTGTTTTGGGTAGTGAACGATATTCTCCTACACGCTAGAGGTTCTCTGAGAAAAAAGTCCGTGTGCAAAAATCTTTTCCGAAAGTTCAGATCATAGTAAACCATGCGAAAACCTTTATTTTTTTGTCAGCTTCTGGTCAGTTAATAAAGTATGTATAGAAATAACAACCGAACCTGTATATGATCTAAGGCATTTTTTTAGCTTTTGTCTTCTAGGTCAGTTAAGGAGTTTTATAGCAAAGCATTCTTAAACATGCTGCAGTACACTACAAAATGTATACGACAGGTCCGCTTTGAAGGCACTTTTGTACGCCGCCAACCATGGAAAATAACCCACGTACGGAATTATTTCTCGGATAGCGTAAAAATCGATCTTCATTAGGGTTCGTACTTTTCCATTGTGGGATTGTTTTCAGGAAAGGTGAATGGCCTCGATAAAGGTATTGAATTACACATGAAAAAACCTAAATTAATCCACCTAGCGGTCAGACCCAGCCTTTCTCATTCAAACTTTTATTTGTAAAAATAGAATATATATTCACTCTTTAGGTTCTTGAATATTGATGTTGTAATCTATACATATAAAAGGTTCTAAAATATTGATGTTGTAATCTATACATATAAAAATGCAGTCCGGTCTGTCTGCCTGTCTGTCTGATCCAAATAGGCTCGAAAATTACCGAGTCGATCGACGTGAAAATTTGTTTAGGGATTTTTGGTGCCAATAAAGATTCCTATGATAGTTTGAGACCCCTCCCTCTTCTGGAAGGGAGGGGTCCCATACAAATGAAACATAAATTTCTGCACAACTTAAGAACAAACCAAGCATACTAAACCGAAATTGGCATGTGGATGTTTTAAGGGGTTACAAATATGTCCATAATAGTTGGACGCCACTCCCTTTTCTGGAAGGGAGGGGTTCCATACAAATGAAACACAAGTTTCTGCACATCTCGAGAACTAACCGAGTAAATGGAACCAAATTTAGCATGTGGATGTTTTAAGAGGTAACAAATATGTTCCATAATCGACCTTAGGCAACATTTTAGATTGTAGGATGGCAACTTCCGGTTTCTGGAAATCAGCCAAAAATGGTCGATTTCCACCCAATATAACATCCGGATCTAGCATGATACACAGGAGCTGAAATCGACCACAGATACCATTTTGAATTCTAAGATGGCGACTTCCGGTATTGGGTGTTATTCGATCATTTTCGGCTGTTTCCCAAGAACATGTGATTCTAGTATATATATAGAATTAAGGCGATGTACAGAAGCCAAAGGTCGAGGATGTTGTCATTTCGATAAAACCAATCATTTCAAACGATTTGTTATTCGACTTTGATCATATCATATGACCGATTCGTCGTGCATTTTCAGATTTTCAACACATCGCAAGGAATCAATGAATTTGGAACGTTCAAATGGTACTATACCACATTTAAAATATGTTGAGGCCACATATATCGATCAAAGCAGGTGTAGTTTTAAATATTTTAATTTCTTTTCTTTCCATAACTTTTGAGCCACATCAAATTGTAATGAAGCTTGTTATCTATAATTCGAGAGATGACTCGTTCGACTCGTTCGTAGTTATGCTCAAATAAGTCATGTAATCTTTGAGATAATAGACTTTCGTTGTTTTATTAACAATTTAATACATAACGGTTGCTTAAGTTCGATTATAATCAAATGAAAATAGGGCAGCCTAACTTTGAAACCACGTGTTCAACCATAATTCATCAGTTAACCTTAAACTAGCCCGCTTATCTGATAATAATATTGATCAAATCCGTTGTGTAGTTTCTGAGATAATGAAGTTTCGTGATTTTCACATTCCGGTACATTACAGACGAAGTTACAGTTCGATTACAGCAAAATTCAATAGGGTGTCATGAGGCAGCTAGACCTTTCATTTGACACTAATTTTGTGGAAATCGGGTCAGCCATCTCTGAGAAAAGTGAGTGAGTTCAAGTAGTCTTCGGAATATGTTCCTTTTCATAGCTGGATTTCACATTTTTAAACATAATAGGCAAAGTAATAGTCTGATTGCAAAACAAATCAATGGGGTCTTATGGGGCAACTAGAGCTTCCATTTGACATTGATTTTATGAAAATCGGTTCAGCCATCTCTGAGAAACATAAGTGAGATTAAGTAGTCACGTTTCTTGTCATAACTTTTGAACTACAAGTTCAAACTTCATGAAATTCAAAAGTTAAGGGTATTTTAGGTAGCCCGTTAACTTGAAATCAATTTTGTTCAAATCGGTTGTGTGGTTTTTGAGATAATGATGTTTCATGATTTTTACATTTTGATACCTAACCTCTGAACCAAAAATCCGATTACAATGAAATTCAATAAGGTCTTATGGGACAACGAGACCTCTCATTTGCAATTAATTTCATGAAAATCAGTCCAGCCATCTCTGAGAAAAGTGAGTGAGAATAAAAATCTGCACATACACACACACACTTACACACACACACACACACACACACACACACACACATACAGAAAATGCTCAGCTCGTCGAGCTGAGTCGAGTGATATATGCCATTCGGCCCTTTGGAGCTCTTTTTTACTTTCGGTTTTGCAAGTGATTGCTATACCTTTCTAGGAGAAAGGCAAAAAATATATAAAATATCCTGTTTTATTTTACTTGGAGAAAGGCAAAAAATATATAAAATATCCTGTTTTATTTTACTACCTTAGAAGGCGATTGGTTGAATGAGTGGAAAATACCAATTTTTTTGTGATGCAATTTGGTCCCGGACACTCTTTACCCAATCCAACGAATCTGCTTCAGAACAGTCCTGTCGAAGATTTCTGTATTATTTCATGTTCCTTGGTGTGCAAAAACAACTGGAGAGCAACAAAATTTCAGTTGTCACCCGTTAGCTAATAACTGCACTGGTTACCTCGCACATGCAATAAAAACCTAAATTAATCCACCTAGCGGTCAGACTTATTATTTGTAAAAATAAATTTACATGAATGCTTAAATCCAATAAATGTTTATCCACTCTTTGGGTTCTAAAATATTGATGTTGTATTTAAAGTATAAGATATGAAATTTGACGTAATGTTAGTACTTAAGAAATAGCGAAATAAAAGCAATGACTCTTAATTTCAAACAATTTAATCACGAGCGATGCCGGGAACGTATAGTACGATAACACATTTAAATCATGTTGAGGCCATATATATTGATCGAAGCAGGTAAAGTGTTGAATAGTCTTTGAATTTCTTTTCTTTCTAAAACTTTTAAACAGCATATCAAATTGTTATGAAGTTTGTTATTTGTAAGTTTGAGAGATGACTCATTTGTATGACACTAGTTATGTTCAAATAAGTCGTGTAATACTTGAGATAATAGACTTTCGTTGTTTTACAAATTAAAACATAACGCTTGCTTAAGTTTGTTTACAATCAAATGAAAAGGTAACGTATGGGGCACCCAAACTTTGAAACCACGTGTTCAATCATAATTCATCAGTTAACCCTTAACTAGCCCGTTCAACTGATATCAATAGTGTTCAAATCGGTTGTGTAGTTTCTAAGATAATGAAGTTTCGTGATTTTCACATTTCGATACATTACAGACGAAGTTACAGTCCGATTACTGCAAAATTCAATAGGGTGTTATGAGGTAGGTAGACCTTTTATTTGATACTAATTCTGTGGAAATCGGGTCAACCAACTCTGAGAAAAGTGAGTAAGTCCAAGTAGTTTTCGGAATATGTTTCTTTTCATAGCTGGATTTCACTTTTTAAACATAACAGGCAGAGTAATAATCCGTTTGTAAAAAAAAAATCATTAGGGTCTTATGGGGCAACAAGACCTTTCATATGACACTAATTTTATAAAAATCGGGCCAGCCATCTCTGAGAAACATGAGTGAGATTAAATAGTCTCCAGAACACGTTTCTTTCCATAACTTCTGAACCACATGTTCATTCTTCATAAAATTCAAAAGTTAAGGGCTTTTAAGGTAGCCCGTTCATTTGAAACTAATTTTAATCAAATCAGAGATATTGATGTTTCGTGATTTTTACACTTTGAAACATAACCTCTAAACTAGAAATCAGATTACAATAAAATTCAATAGGGTCTTATAGGGCAACTAGACCTTTCATTTGCAATTAATTTCATTGAAATCTGTTCGGTCAGACCATCTCTGAGAATAGTGAGTGCGAAAAAAGGTGCACATACACACGTACACACCCACACACAAACATATAGACCTATACATGCTTATATGCAGAAAATGCTCGATTCGTCTAACTGAGTCGAGTAGTATATGACATTCGGCCATTTGGATCACTTTTCTACCTTTTAATTAGCCAGTGATCGTTAGGAGGAAGTCAATATGTTTACTTTCATCACAGACTAACAGACGTAACACTGGAACCTAGCTCCATCGCCTCAAAAAACGATCATTTCAAATTTCCAATCGAATAACAATCATCACGCGATAACGCCGTCTGGGGCGCTGTCATGCAGTCTCATACATATTTTGTGGTTCCCCATTAGACACATGCAGTAACGCTGGCGCTGATGTCGAAATACATGACGCAGCGCGAACATGACAGCAGATGGTGCTAGTGTTACTAACGTAAAGTACTGGAATCATCCGAACGATGAATTTATTGAAAATTTGTTCGAAGTGTTATGTCTGTTAGTCTGTGCTTTCATTAAGTGATTTCACATTTTCATGAACAACGGACAAAGTTACAATCCGATTGCAATGAAATTCAATAACAACCTATGGGGCAACTAGACCTTTCATTCGACACTAATTTTGTGAAAATCGGTTCAGCCATCTCTGAGAAAAATGAGTGAGTTTAAACAACCTCATGATAACTTTTCTTTACATAACTTTCGAACCATATGTTCAATCATTACGAAATTCAAAAGTTAAAGGTTCTGGAGACAGCCCGATCATTTGAAACCAATTTTCTTAAAATCGGTTGTGTGGTTTCTGAGATATTGATGTTTCGTGATTTTTACATTTTGATACATAACCTCTAAACTAAAAATCCGATTACAATGAAATTCAATAGCAACCTATGGCGCAACTAGACCTTTCATTTGCAATTAATTTTATGAAAATCGGTTCAGCCATCTCTGAGAAAAGTGAGTGAGAAAAAAAAGTTGCACATACATACACACACACACATACACACATACATACATACATACAGAAAATGCTCAGTTCGTCGAAAGGGGTCGAGTGGTATATGACATTCGGCCATTGGGACTACTTTTATACCTTTGGTTTTTCCAGTGATTGCTATACCTTTCTAGGAGAAAGGCAAAAATATATTTTAATGAGTTATTCCGCTTCACGTTGTGCAGTGAGCATAACACTTAGTGGAAAGATACACTATTGTATCTTTTCAAAATAGGTAATACCTTAAGAGTTAGTCTGTTGTAATCAATCAAAGGATTACGGCTGAGCGTTGGCATAAACCTAATCTGTTACCAACTGACGGTATCAATTGTTATCGTTACAGTGAGCAAACATAACTAACCAGTTATTCTACTAAGACAATGATAATGCCGAAAAAGCTTACCACCCTATGCAATGTTGTTTAAAGATACTGTTATTATATAATTAATTTCAGTGTTTCAGTTATGACTGCTTCATAGATGAGAGTTAATTAAAACTAGGGGCCATTGTGTTGCGACACGACACTACTTTCAAAGGTTGACAATTCTTGTTTAATGACAGTTACAGTTGGGTTGCCATTTTATAGCCTGCTCGGAGTGCACACTGCTCAGCAGCACTTCCAAAATCACTGGCGCATGCAAAATGTTACGAGTGGCAATTTTTCAATGGCGAACATCGCGTCAGATTCCGACAAAGTAGCGCGCCTCCCCGCTGGCGAGGGAATCGCCGAAAAAGCGCAGTTCAAATGTTCGACATTGCTCACTACGTTGGTTGGTATATGAAAAGTGCCAATAACAGGCGCGCTTCGGGCTCGAAATTAATGGTTTATGATTAGTGGAAAACAGTATGTGACTGCTTACCCACTGCACCCTCTTATTGCCACCATTTTATGAACACAGCAACCGGTCACGCTTGAAAACTACCCCGGGGGATCCTGGGGTAATTTAAAATTGGACAAAAAATTGTTGTAAAGTAATAGCGGCTTGTTCATAAATCCATTCAGCATCCACGACGGTTTTGGATTCGATTCATTTCGGCTCTTCACGCGCCATCCAACGCGAACCCCGCCGCTGCTAATGTAATTTTTGAGCGACTGTTATTAATGGGGTTGAGCTTAAACTGTAATGGGGCAATTATTTTTGGTAATTTGTGCATAGCAGTCTTATAACTTGACATATTAACGAGAGCCGATTACTGTTACAGACGCTAAGCAAATAACAAAATGCTTCGTTAAAATGGTTTCGCACTGGGTGATTTGTATTTTTAGGCTGCACATCATTTGTGCAGGTGCTAGCGTCAAATGTCAAATTTCGACGGAACAGAACAACATAGTACGTGTCCACGTCCACCTGTTTCATGTTGAATCTCAACCATGCACCGTGCTGCATTCCGTTTCAGCTGTGATTTCCCACCACTGTGGGCCGTCTTGCATGCAAGGTGGTGGCCATAAATTTTCACCAACCAGTAAGCTGTGAGGTTGAAACCAGGTGCAGAAATTGTCTATTGCCGAAACATGGCCACCGTTCGTCGAACGGTTCTGCGGATGTTGCATGACAGCGCAGCCACAGCAGCCACCACCACTGCTGTTAGACTACTTCCCCTCGAACTGTCATAAAGTCATGCTTGCTCACGGGAAAATTGATAACCTGCACGCGTAGGCCGCTCGATTTGCCGCCATCGAACAAGCTGTCGAAGTGACCAATAGGCTTCGATAGGTTTCGATATGCACCACGGTTTAGCGAACATGTGTCCCTTCGAAAGAACGCACAGCCACAATAAATAACCCAAGTGGTGATTTTTTCTGCTTCGAAGTGGCCTATTATTTCATTAGCTCTAAATTGCAATTCGTTGTGTGCCGTATGATTTGCCTGCAGTGGAACCGATTTCCGGCGTCTACAATCGACGGCGATTTTTATCACTCGTGGTCTACAACAGTATATTTATAGCTTGCGATTTATCTCACTCGAAATTGATATTGCTATGCGGTTGGGAGATATCTTTGACACTATGGTGGAATAATTGAAACTGATCAGAAGAGAGCGGTGAGAAACGGTTGATGGTTCGGATCTCTAACATTGTATGCAACTCATCGGTTCAACAGTTTATCATTTTATCGACCTGGAAATACCAGTTTACAGTACCTATGTAGAGATTCTGTCTGTTTGTTGTATGGTGATAATATGCATCCCGCTTGAATTTAAAATGAATGTTCCAGCGGAGTCATATTCGCATTTTTGGATTCAAATAAATGTTACTTTTGCAAGAATATCGTTTGTAAAAATTCTTCAAAACAAGTTTTTCTTTTTTAAAACTGTAGCCTGACTTGTTAAATAATTTACTTCGCAGTGGAATGCTTGGAATTGCTCTAATGTGATATAAGTGGCAAACTTAATTAATTCTAGGATATTTCAAAATTTTCAGTTTTTATTCTGCAATTAGTTTAGTTTAGATTAGTTAAGTTTAGTTTAGTTTAGTTTAGTTTATTCATTGTCTGATAGCGTAAGGCAAGCCTTTTGAAATGCTATCTCCGGAATGTCAGCGTTTGTCTATTACAGGTTATTATAATTATTCTTATTTGCTATTACTATCTGTTGCAATACTCTAGTAAGCCCCTCTTAAAAAATGCTTCTGACGGTGCACGCTTTACAGAGTTTGGAAGAGCGTTCCAATTGACCACACCAGCCACAAACAGCGAATTGGCGTAACCCGATGTACTGTTAGCTGGAACCACAAGATTTTGACACCGCTGTCCACGGAGGAAAGTTAACTTTCTGTATAGTGGTCCCGGGGATTGTAACTTGATGAGCTTATATAAAAATACACAGGAACGGTAGACGAAAAACTGCTTCAATGGACATCCCAGGAGGTTCGGCTGCAGATGGGTTACGGAAGAAAAGCGATTCAAATTATATATGTATCTAACGCAACTGTTTAAAGCCACGTGCAACCTATTCATAGCAGCTGCGCTAGGCTAAACGTGCAAAACATCAGCGAATAACAAATGCGGCAGGATAAGAGCCTTGAACAACTTTAACTTAGTTCCGGTTGACGCTGAAATAGTGGTGCA
Source organism: Wyeomyia smithii (assembly GCF_029784165.1). Lineage (NCBI taxonomy): Eukaryota > Metazoa > Arthropoda > Insecta > Diptera > Culicidae > Wyeomyia > Wyeomyia smithii. Next base: position 205,172,871 of record NC_073696.1, read on the forward strand.
ACGCAATGTTCGCAGCGCCGCATATATTTTTCCGCATTGTTGATAAACCATACTATCCCAGGAAAGGTTGCCACAAAACGTAAATCCCAAATTATTCGCAGTTGTAGAATATTGGATACACTGGCCATCCATCACCACTTCGGGCATGGTCGTTGAATCCGAACGGTTGTTTCGGCGGTTTTTAATCAGTAGAGCAGTACTTTTAGAACTGTTTATGAGTAAATTATTTTTTCATGACCACGAGGATATTCGGACTAAGTCGGCGTTATTCATGCTTACGATATCAGCTGCAAGGATGTCAGTTTGAGCGATGTACAATTGAACGTCGTCAGCATACATCTGTATGGAGCAGTACTTCAGCACGTTGGGAAGATCGTTGATGTAACAGCTGAAGAGTACAGGCCCAAGCACAGATCCTTGTGGAATTCCAGAGCAAACTTCGGCACTACGTGATAGGCGCTGGCCACTTAAAACCGCTTGCATGCGTTTTGAGAGATATGATTCAACCAGTCGGACAGCCTCGGTAGAGAAGCTAAACTGAGTTCTTAGCTTCCTGCACAGCGTATGATGGGATACCGTGTCAAAGGCTTTCGAGAAGTCCAGCAGAAGCAGCACACAAATTCCATTTTTGTCCATTGAGCGGCCGATGTCGTCTGCAACCTTTAATACAGCGCTTTTTACACTCTGCCCTTTCTGAAACCCAGCTTGATGTTCGGATAGTAGGTTGTACTCTCTAAGAAAGGCAGATATTTGCTGTTCAATGAGTTTTTCGAAAATCTTGGACAAAGCACACAGAATGCTTATCGGTCGCAGATTCTTCAGCGTGTTCAAGTGAGTTTTTTTCTTAATTGGCAGAACGATTATTTGTTTCCAGGTGTCAGGGAAGGTTGCAGTTGTAATAATCTTGTTGAACAGAAATGTTATATGCTCAACAATTAGAGGTAGAAGAATTTTCAGGAACTTAATTGGGATGCCATCGGAACCTACAGCATTTGACTTACTTTCCCAGGCAGCATTAGTTACTTGCCATGGTGCAATGGTACTGAAGCCAAACGAATCGGAGTAAGCTCCTGCGTTGTCTGTGTGACGATACGGAGGTTGCACTGTAGTGCAGTTGGAAAGAAAAACATCGTTCACTTCGTCTGGATCAAAGTTACAGTCCTGTGCAGAAACCTTTCCAGTAACACCTAGGCTTTTTACGCGGCTCCAGAGATTTTTTGTATCAACATGATCATCAAGATATCGTTCGAAGTACGCAATTAGAATACAATTCTAAAATGGTTTTTCCTATTTTAGAAATCAAGCAGTTGTTGTAGTATGCCCAATGCCCACACTTTAAGCCAATCGAAGGTGTTAAACGTCTGACCGCAGCCCGAAGATCGAAACCCATTAAAAACCACTTTACCACTGCTGGCACTTTGGCGCCTGCGTCATGGGTGCGAACATATTTTTTTCGTTAACATAAAACTGCTCCCCACATCGCCGTTGCCATTCACTTGTTCGAACTGTACAGAGCAGTCTGTTTGCCGTGCGATTTGTCACCGCCAGCATTTCGCCAGTTTGGACGCAAAGTAAAATGTTCATTATTTACAACACCGAGGTGTCATGCCAAACTTGCCGAAAGGCAATTTTTTAGCCCGCGGCAAGGAATCCAGCCGTAGTACGGTCGAGAACCACTAACTTTGACCATAAATTGTAGCCTTACCGTAATCCGCAGTGTCGTCGCCGATGAGGTCTATTGTTAACGAACCCTGTGATAAGTTATCGGATTTACAATTAAGTGTATATTTGTGCCCAGGTTTGCTACCAAGCTGGTAGCCGTTAATTTTATGCTATCTCTTATGGACTGCGTGGTTGGATTTGGGTTCGAAGGTCCAAAAATGGATAAGCTACAGATTAACAGAAGCTTGCTAGAGAACAAAAAACTTACGATTACAGTTTACAACAAAACAATATATGAGAATCCCAAAAATGGAAAAAAAACATTGCAAAAAAAGATTTCACTCAATGCAATTCTTTAGCTGGCACAAAGTTGTCTATAAATTGCACAATCTCTACAATTTCTCAATCAATTATACTGTGTTGCTGCAGGGCTCCACGGCCTCTCGAGCGGATTGAGCACCGCAATGTTGTTTCGCTTAAGCGGGGGTGTAACGAGACTTTTAGTTCGTACGCCTTTAATGCATTGGGAAACGCGCAAGGCTCGAAATCTGGATAATGTGGAAAAGAAAAGCTAGTTGATTTCGAATGATTCGCAAGAAGCTCGCGGTTGTATCCTCCCACTATTGACAGACCCATAAGTAACGCAGAGATTTCGCGGCGCCTTCGGGCTGGGATAGTTGCTTAAACATGGCGGCAGGCTGGCGTATGCCAGTTTGCAGATTCGAACAAGGTGATAATTAGAACAAAGTAACATGGCGCTGCACAGACACTCGAATAATTACTGCATCAGATTGCGACTGCAATAACCATGCGGTCACTAGATATTTTTTGGGCAAAGTACTAAATAAAAGAGGCCACTAGCAGTGGCAGGTTACTTTGTTCGCTAGATCGCAATCAAGCGGTACACACCGCTTGTCATAACAAGGCGCAGTAGGCGCCAGCAACCTCGAAGCACAAGGATGCTGGCGCCCTCTATTGCGTACCGACCTTGTGCACTGTCCGGTACGATAATTAGACGTTAGATTAAATCCCACAGCAGCGCATTTGTACGTGGGCGCAAACGAGATTAACAACCATTTGCTGGATAGTGTAATAATTTAAGGTACACTTACGGTAAAGTTTAGATACTTTTAATTGCTGTTTGATCGTGGATCAGTACAATTTTCAATGCATGTTAATGGTTATATCACACGAAAATCAGTAAAGTTCACAAAAGTATCACTATCAAAGGAAATTCTCATTCATTATAAAGGAAACTGCACCGAATAACTAACAAACGGTACCACGAGCGACATACAAAGGTCACAGCGGTCATTTTAATCGCGATCAACACACCACACCACCATGAATCACATTGGAGAGCACGTCCGTTGAACGAAGAGGAACTTGGGCTTTGCACAGCGCCAGGGTCTCGCCGCGCAGAATGGTCAGTCAGGTCGGTTTAGTGATTGTTTAACCATTTTCAACACGTTAATTACACGTTTCTACAGACTGTCATGTTCTCCTGCGATGTCGGCGAGAGCGTCGTTTTCAGTGTCTCGGAAGCGGACAGTTTGCATGACAGTGGGCTACACAGAAACACTAAAGTAAAAACTTACTTCCCGGGTGAAGTCTTGACGGACTCTGACTGATTGACCGGTTGACTGGTTACCCGACTGTCTCGGGTCACGTCGATCAATGGACCCACGGATAATTAAATCAAACTCGATTGATGCATTCGGCAAGTGACTTTCGGTGTGCACGGTCTGGCAAATTTGCGGTGCTTTACGTTACCACTCAGTCGAAAAAGAGCGCAAATTGATTTGCTGCAGGCTGATTGTTTATATCTTCGAATAATAATTGGGTGAAGTAATAACGTTTAAAGGACAGTGTGTAATGTCCGATGAATCTTAGGACGGTTTGGGGACTCTTGGATATTTCGTTCACAACTCGGAAATCTTAGCGACAAATAAAAAGTAAATAAATCGTACTAATTTTCGGATGAATCTTTGGATGACTAGTTGTTGATGCACGAATAATTCAGTAACTTTTACTATATCTACTATATGTGAAAGAGACAGGCAATATACTGCCTATAATCGCATATCAGTCCCATCTTAATTTTCATATTGTTGAGAAAACAACGCGTGAAGCTATTTTTCTTGCTTAAGTTATTTCAGTTGTTGAGCGTGGTTTATTCCCATATTTTCGACATAATATAAAAAGATTGAGATTTACCATAACTTCTCTATAATAACGACAAGAATGCAGGTGGGACTAGTATGCGATTATTGGTAATATAGGGCTATACGAATGCTAAAACTTAATTGAGCCATCATGAAAGTTAGTGTAGACTCTGCAGAATATCACTATCTAAACTATGGGATTTCTGAGTTGTTTCATTATGATTACTAAAAGTTGTCCTCGAAACACGTTTTTGAAAGTCAAATTACCGCATTTGAGAACGTTGATAGTCAAAGGATGGATTTTCTAGGTTTTCACTATTTGACCGATGGAAAATAACAAAGGTCGTTCAAGAGATTGTCGATTGTTTTAACGCATTCCCGGCCGGTATGAAACATTAAGAACAGGTGTTGTCTCAGAATTTTTTTTTAGAAAATGATGGACTTTCTGTGAAAGTTTCAGAGCTTGAAACATTTTTGACTTCCTGAAAGTGGATATTCAAAAAAAATATTTTTTTCGGAGACAACAAATCTCGACAACTCGTACAATTGCTAACTAAGACATCGATATAGAAAATTTCATGCTATTTTCATCGGTTAGAAAACTAAAAATTTAACCGCTTTGAGGCTTTTTTTCGTTGCCTACTTCTTCCGATGCCACGCCACCGTCGTTGTTTCTCTCGTGGGAAATAAGGTGTCTAGCATCAGCACTTCATTCCGGAAAAAGAATGTCGCAGAAATATACCATTCCGCACTATGCAACGGAAGATTGTATCGAGAGTCTGTCTGCCTGTGGAAATGGAATTTTATGACCTGGCTCTGGGAAATCAACTACTGCACGACTGGTAGGCATTGGGTTTTTTCTCGAGAAGACGAAACTTTTGAGACCTAACGCTAAATGAATTTCGAAAAGACGATTTCAATTGGCACCCTACTGTTTATGTCATGTGATATACAACAATTCGAAAGTCGTTCTTGGCTTCACCATTGACTTTATTACGCAACGGTTTATTTAACCCGTAAAGACCCGGGACGGAACTTGTTTTTTGAAAATGCTCGTTCTCAGCACTGGAACGGTCGATTTGAGAAAACTTGGAATTTTATTCAAGGGGAATAGTAGCTCTAAGTTTTGGTAAAGATGCCACCCCTCTGGACCTCTCCCCGTTTTTGTGAGATGCAATATGTCTGTGTTTTTTTCTAATTTTCAAACAGATTGAGCAAACACTGGGAATTTTCATACGTAACAATTGCTCCATGTATCAAATCATGTCAGGTGGACGAAATATGGTATGCAAGAGTGAATTTTGGAGTTTCCAAATTATTTCAGTACAAAATCACAAAACTATGTATTTTTAAAAAAATTCAATCATCAAAACCGTTCTTTAAATTTTAGGCTCTACATTTTTGGGGTAAGGTCTCCTGAATCAATACGCGATGAAATATTTATTTTAGCATGCAAACATTTAAAGAAAAAACAGTTTAAATTCACCAAAGTACGTATTTTCATGGAAAACTGATTTTCCCAGTCTCCCACGGTAGGCTTCAACTAAGCTCTTCAATTTTCAAGTTCTATATTATTAGAGCAACGTCTTCTGAATTCAAAGATGGTGAAAGATTTTTTCTACCATTCACAGATTTGGAGAAAATCAAGTTTTCATAAGAACTCGTACTTTAGTGAATTCAAACTCGTTTTTCTCTAAATCTGTGCATGCTAGAATAAATCTTTCAGCATCTTTGGATTCAGAAGACGTTACTCTAGAAATATAGAACTTGAAAATTGAAGAGCCAAGTTAAAACCTACTGTGGGAGACTGAGAAAATCAGGTTTCCATGAAAATACGTACTTCAGTGAATTTAAACTCGTTTTTCTCAAAATATTTGCATGCTAAAATAAATATTTCATCGCATATTGATTCAGGAGACCTTACTTCAAAAATGTAGAGCTTGAAATTTGGAGAACAATTTTCTTATTTGAATTTTTATGAAAATACGTAGTTTTGTGATTTTGTACTGAAATAATTTAGAAACTCCAAAATTCACTCTTATATACCATATTTCATCTACCTGACATGATTTGATACATGGAGCAATTGATACGTATAAAACTTCCCAGTGTTTGCTCAATCTGTTTGAAAAATTTGAAAAAAACACAGACATATTTGCGTCTCGCGAAAACGGGTAGGGTTCCAGAGGGGTGGCATCTTTACCAAAATTTAGAGCAATTATTCCCCTTGAATAAAATTCCAAGCCTTTCCCAAATCGGCCGTTCCAGTGCTGAGAACGAGCATTTTCAAAAAACAAATTCCGTCCCGGGTCTTTACGGGTTAAACAGCACGTGCGTTGCACGGTAAACGGTATCACTCTTGACAGCAGGAAAACACTAATCAATGAAATGTATTCCACGCGCATCACTAAAAACCAGTGCCATAGTATCTTGAACAGAAAAAACTATTTTTAGTTAAGCATGTTGAAAAATTATTTAAATTATTTAAATTATTAAAAAAAAAAACACCTTACGTTATTGAAACCAGTTTCTCAGCTGTTTTAAACTCTAATTTAGTTCCAAACTCCAACAGCTGGAGTTTACGATATTGTTCTAAAAATCTAACGACGATTTTCCTCCTATTTCATATAAATCAACCGAAAATTGGCATACAATTCATGACTTTTAGTTATTTTATAGAGAATTTCAATAACTGTTCAGTTTCTGAAACATTGAAATTTCGGACAGCTCTTTTGTATGAACGCGACTTGAATTATTTGGTTTATTGTGATATTACCCTGGTTTCCTGTACCCCGCACTTAATACCATTGGCAATAATCAACAGGGGTTCTAGAGAGCTCAGCTTGACGGAAGGGTATCCACTAGTCAACATACGTCGTCACATACGATTCGCATAGATTCTATAGGATTCCTCACATTGGATTAGTGAGCGTCCTTGAAAAGGATTCCTGAAAAAAGAATCCTCAGGAATGTCCTGTATATGGCTCTAGGATTCTTGAATATGAATCCTGAGTGGGAATCCTCTGGATCGTGTTTGCGATTCCTTCCACGATTCCGTCACCGAGTTAAAGGTATCCTGGGGATTCTTACTCAGGACAGGATTCTCTGCATGTTAGAAAGGGACCCTTCTTTTTTTCGCTGTGTGGGTTCATCACTGCGACCAGATCTATTGTGATATTGCCCAGGTGTTTTCTATATTCCGCACTTCATATTGTTGGCAGTATAAGTACTGAAGTAAGTGATACGCTTATCATTTATATCCGTGCTTATGTTACCCTTCCTCTTCAAGTTTATTACTCTATTATACCGAGCCTCTTTCTATCCTACCAAATTACTGTCGCCAAATTACAATTCCCTGGAGTGAGACTTCACCTAACGTTTCTCTCTGGCCAAGTTTAATCTAAGAGGGACTTGATATGTCAAAAGGAAGGAGCTTTATCGAAACCTCGTTCCCCGTGTCAGTATCGTCAAATACAATTCCCTGGAGAGGATTTATATTCTTCTGGTCAGTTTCATTATAAGAAGGACTTATTTTGTCAAGAGGAAGGAGTCTTGTTGAAACCTCGTTTCTCCTGCTAGCACCGCGTCACAATCACCATTTCCTGAAGAGGCTCTTAATGCTATACCTCTGTTCGGTTTTATTATAAGTAGGACTTATATTTTTTCAAGAGGAAAGAGTCTTATCGTTCCTCCAGTCAATATTACCATAATTACAATACCCTGAAGATAACTATTTTACGTTACTCAGACCAGTTTTATATTGAGAGGGATATGTTTGTTAGGAGGAAAGTTAACAGGGGTACTGTAGAATTCAGCTTGGTTGAGAGCCTGAGTATAAACCCATGTTAACGTCCTTTGATAACCAAATGACGTGATTCTTCTATGATTCGAACCCATGACCACATTTATCAAAGCGGACTCTATAACCTTGCGACTACGGAGCTCCCTTTCTCTGATTAGTCTATTTGATAACTTTTATGATTGAGTAGTGTCAAAAAATGCACTGAATAAAATATATTTAACGATTGTGCTTTTCTGTCGGATGTGAAGTGGAAGAACCAAGTTTATCCGTGATTATGGATCTTGAGCTTCGGTTGACGACAGTACATTTCGTAGTTGCTCCGTGAGGATCCGAGCTAGTATAGTTACATAAAGAACCACACATAGAAGGCTACTTGGGATTCATTTACCATTTTCAATTCGCAACAATTCAGTTGCATTTCCTTTTTGCAAAGATCGATGACGGCATCGGCTACGTCCGTACGATCGGTTAGGGAACGTTGTAAGGAGACCGAGTTTACTTCTGCATCCCCAACAAACTGTGAAGTAAAGTGAGGTTCTTTGTCACCATGGTAAATGACGAATTTTTATACTTGAGCCCTCCCAGCTGGTCTCGAAGTACGATGCCTAACAAGCCAGTCGTCGTAGGTTCCAGTCTTGGCTAGGGAGGGACTGTTTGTGTCAGTAGGATCCCAGGGCCAGCTATGCAGTTGTCCTGTACCCATAACTGTTGGCTGCGAAGTCTGTGAATAATATGTAGCACCAAGGCTTTGCTTCACCTTTCCCTAAACACTTACTACATACTACAGCTCTTCTTTACCCAGCCTCGTTAGTTGATCCCACCAAGTACTGGCAATTATAATTGCCTGGAAAAGTTTATTTATTTAACTGTGTGTCGGGTCTGACTTTTTTCGGAATTCAGCAAGGTGAGGGTCAAAATGGGAGAGCCTCAGAATAAACCCATGCGTAAACTTAGCTTCGTCCATGGTTATCGATCGACGAAAAACTCGCTCGAAGCATCTTCTTTCAATCATATGTGAGCAAACGAGAAACGAGAAAATTTGTGTAAAAATGTCTGACTTTGTGCCAAATAATGGTCATTTGCGGGAAGTGTTTCTTTTATATTTTTTTTTTTCAAAGAAAACGGCGGCTGAAGCGTGTCGAACTTTGAAAAAAAAGTTTACGGCAATGCAGCTCCATGTTAATTTTTGACGTAGGACTACGTCTTTGTCTTCTATACTAGATTACATTTTGTGAAATTAAAAATGAAACTGGCAAATGTTGCGTCAGATTTCAAACGATTATACAAGCGAACGACTTAATTTATCTTAGTCATTTATATGTCGGTGGATAGATAAAATGTGTAACAATTGTTTGATATAATGTTTAACATTGTTGCTTTACTGCTTAATGGTGAAAAAAAATGTGAAAAGTTTCAAGTTCAAGCTTTCCCATACATTTTCCTTGCTATTCCCTTGTTTCCCGAGCACTGCTTTCATATTCTGACTCAACAAAATGTTTTGTTCCGCTTGTCTTTCTCTAAGCTGCGTGGCCACGCCCTCATGGCAAAAATCTACGCTGAACTCGATAAAGACTGCGTGTAGAAAATTCAGCTTCAGTCTGGTTTGTCACACAATAGCGAGTGGAGTATAGCTGTTAGAGGTACGCGACATTAGGAAACGAGAGCCGATACGAGTCAACTTTTAGGCACTGCGGAACACCTTACTTTTATTTTGCATACGGCAGCAACAGTTACCATCGTACGCTGCAGGATATTTTGCTGGCACAGCATTTCGCGCGGCCAAGCAAAATATTCAAAGCTACCGGTGGTGCGATCATCAGCGTTCTGTAGCGCACATTTTGAGCTGAAGATTATGGAATCGGTTCGGTTTTATTTTGCATACGGCAGCAACAGGCACCATTGCACAATGGTCCAGAAACCAAACATAGGATGAAATTTGGGTCTAGAGCTCTATAGCAACATTTTAGAGAAAAACTTTCTTCTACAAAGCTATTACGTCTAATAAAGCGCTTATTGAAAAATGATCAAAAATTAGGGTGACCAACATTTTTGCTGCAATCAAGTATGTAATCTTTTTATCTTTGTAGATAGAAGAAAAATTTGTTCTACAAAGTTATAGCTCCATTAATTTTAAGTAACTTTGTAAAAAAAAGTTTTTCTTTATCTTTGAAAACAACCGATTTATATTGAAGAAAACACATTTTACGCTCTAACTTTTTTATTTCAAGTTTCAAAACGGTCTTTGAACGACTTTTAGAGCTTTTTAGGAGAAACAAATTGCAATGCTGACATCATAAATATCTCAATTTTACTCACAGTTCATCAAAAAATATGCGTTTCTCATTTGTATGTCATTCTTTTTGTGGCAAACATAAAAAATATCTCTTGGTCTCATTTTGAAGGGCATATTTGACTCTATAAATGGAGGAACTTTTAGAAATATGTTATTTTTTAAATTTGAGTAAATTTAATTTAAAAACAAGACGAAAATTTCAATAATTTTATACATTATGCATATAAAAGCACCCATATTTATTTTTTGGTATTTTTTCTTATAACTAGACGTCTATTTATAGATAAGATAGATTATAGATCGAAAATCGATCAACTGGTTCAAAAGTTATGAATTTTTTTGAAATTAAATACATCGAACACATTCCTTTTTTTTATGGTCACCCAATTTCGAAGTTGGTCTTCAATTGTACTCAAAATCGCAGGGATGCATCTATGTTGAAAATGATCAAACCCGTATTGTTTCGTTGGGTTGTTAAGGGGATTTGCTCCGAAATAGGGTGACCATAGAAAACGGCTATATTCGATGTATTTTATATAAAAAATTCATAACATTTGAGCCAGTTGATCGATTTTCGATTTTTTTGGGTCAAATTAAAGGTAATTGCTAAATTTGATTTCTGGACCATTGTGCATTGTACGCTGCAGGGTATTTTGAGGGCACAGCGGAGACCATATTTTATTATGCGCGTCCAAGCAAGATATTCAATATTACCGGTGAGGGTGCGATCATCAACGTTCTGTAGCACACATTTCGAGCTGAAGATTATGGAATCAGTTCTTTTCAGAACTATAAATACTTGTATTCATGCATCGTTATTATTACAATAACGACCATCAAATATAAACGGTAGTGTTGCCTATGAACAGTTTATCGCAGCATATAATATATACATTTGGTCCTACGTCACCATTTCATACAACCCCTAGGGCTGTATACCTTGTAGTATTTAATTGGTTCCATCGCTTTAAAGACGGTAATTTCAATTTTGAAACCTTCGAACACGCTACATTGGAGAAATTGTTCGAGGATGAGGATCCATGCCAAATGCATGCATTAAGATTTATCCACCAGGCCATTTTCAAGCGACTGCGTGCTTCGGGAATGATTCATAAACAAGGAATGTGGGTTCCTTATGATTTGAAGTCAAGGGACACTAAGCGTTTTCTTTCGCCTGTGAACAAAAAAGGAGCAGTTTTCTTCATCGAATCCTGTGGATGATAAAAACTGGATTCATTACTGCAACCCAAATAAAGCCGAATATACACGCTGCAGAAAACGGCCACAATACGAGCAGAGGAATTGAAAAGTGATTCTACTGCATGACAACGCTCGGCCTCATTTCGATGGCTCATGGTCTGGCTGATCAGCAGTTCTGCTCACATGAAGACATCGAAAAATTGCTTGATTTGTGGATAATTTTAAAAGACGAACACTTCTATTGTGATAGTATCCGAGTTCTGCCAGAAACATAGGACAAAGTTTTGGGTACCGTAAAACGGGGCGAATAGAAACAGTGGGGCGAATAGAAACAAAACTTCCGTACTTGAAAAATGCGATTTTAAGTCTTCAATTACATTTAAAAACCATGCAAAAAATATTTTCTTGGATAGTTCAATAGTAAACAAGTCCTGCTAACCCATTTTTGGGTTAGCAGCACTACTGTCGGTATGCTTGAAAAAATGCAAAATGAAGGCTCAAATTCTGAACATTTCCGAGTACCAAAAAACTATGTCTGTGGAAGCCATTCTGCTTCACTTAGAACTTGTTCGTGGGGTATACTGGGTCGGTAGTTAAGCATTTCAAGTTTTTACAGTAAATTAAAGGGTTGCCGTAACGAGGGAGCTTGTAGCCACAAGGTTACAGAGTCCGCCTTGATAAGTAGATGGTCATGAGTTCGAATCTTGTTAGAAGCAGGCCATTTTTAATTATCAAAGGACTTAAGCAATGGGTTAATTCTCAGGCTCCTCATCACCACCATCACCACTCCCTAGAATCACCTGGAGATAGAGAACATTTATATGCTTCTGAAATAACTTTGCTCTTGCATCGATAGAACCGCGATACACACATACCCTTCACTCCGTTCTCGTAATGAAATAACATTTGTACGTCTCTGGGATTGGGTTTTGGGTAGACGAACGCGCGCGTCGTCGCTCCCTCGCAGTCGATTGAATTAGAATCGCGATCCTACATACGGTGAAATTTCGAAAAGGAATGCGACAAACACACTAACACCAATCTCCTCCATACCCGTGATGCTTGTGGAGTGTGCAGGAGTATATCCGGCTCTCTAGTAGCAACAAGTATCGAACTAACTTTCCTTTCCTCCCTTCCTTTGATCTACGTTCTGGACCGGCAGGCGTCGGTACTGATCAGCATGCAGGGATCATTGGAGATGCACATCGAATAGCTAAAAATCCCAAGCAATAATTGATTAAATTCCATGTGCAATTCCGGTTGATCCTGGTCAGTAACGAAGTGGCAACCGGTGGTGATCAATCAAGCTCAAGCTGAATTAAAGGATTGCTGTAAGCAGAACCGGATTTAAGGGGGGGCCCCGGGCCCCCACATTTTTGGGGCCCCCACAAAACGAGAAAAAGTTCTTTTCTCTATCAAAAATGAGATTCAATTAAAAGTTCAATTTACAGCAAGAAAATTTGAACAGACCATTCCAATTTGAAACTTTTCTTCAGTGTTATTTTTTCGCGAGCGCCAATATCACAACTACATCCAAGATCCTTCGATTCTCTTGGAATGACACACATTAACACACCATTTGAATCGAACCAGCGCGCATGGGAGATCAAGTAGGAAAGAAAATACATAATCCACAAGTTTTTTTAATGCATTGCTGTTGATTCCGAAAATAAGTTTACTTGTCCGAATCAGGGATACCAGATTTGCGTTGTAAAATGCAAATGTTCAGAGTCCGTGTGCAGATTTTATTGACCTGCAGATGTGTGTAGTTTTTTCCTAGTTTCTGTAGATTATTGCCAGCATAGCCTAATATTTGCGCAGTCTTACTCGAATTGTGTGCAAATTTTTGTCTGCGGATCGCATTTTTTTCAAATTGCGGCAGGTTTTTATCAGATATCAAGAAAAAATTTCCGGATTTCGAGCAGTTGCAGACATCTTTCGAAAACATCTGGCATCTCTGGTCCAAATCAGTTAGATCTGGCTATAAACATTGAGCAAGAACCGAATTTATTATTACATTTATTCAAAATGAGCTGTCACCACAAAACCTCGCGTATATCAAAGTGGAGCTCAAAAAAGATGATTACATGAAACAAAAAAATCAAAAACTCGTTAGTGCCTTGCAAAAATTATTTTATTTAAGGATTTATTTGAGCCTAATGATCTCGAACGCAACTGGAGAAAGGTCTTTTTCGAAGATGAAACCGATTGAAAATAGGTTGCGTACGACTATGAAGAGTGGAAGGCTGTCAAACTTAAGGTATGTTTAGACTATCTGATGTTTTCATCTGATTCGAGCTAATTGCTCGAAAATATATCGAATTCAATGTTGGTTTACGTTTACACCTTTTCGATATTGTGATTCAACATGCCGTTCGATATGTCGAATGGAATAGGAACGTTCCTATTTTTCCTTCGACTCCAAGAACATAGCAACCTTTAATTTTTTTTTCAGCTGTTTGTTTTGGCTCTCCATAACAAACATCATTTTCGTTTTTTGTGTGCTGGCAAATATTGAAATTGAGAAAGGAATTCATTTGACATTCATTTGGCAGTTCTTCCTTCCGACTTGTGCAAGCAGTGTGAACACCGCCATACAAACAGGTTCGACAAAGTATGTCGAACGGTAAATCGAGCAGACTTTCGATTTCTGCAGTGGTCAAAATCAAACCGACATTTCTAATAGTGTAAACGTACCTTTAGCATTGTTAAGTTGAGAGTACAATATTCTGAAGGAGCTGAATGTTGATTATTCAATCAATAAGTTCTCTGCAAAAAAAAAAACTCGTAAAAAAAACTAGCAAATTTTTGGTAACTTTTCAATAACAAATAAATGTTTTTAACTCGTACGATAAAAAAACGTGTTTGTTTTATTTTGGGGCCCCCACTGAAAACTGGGCCCCGGGCCCCCACAATCGTAAATCCGGCTCTGGCCGTAAGGTATTCATCACCACGTTACCTATGTTTCATGGAAAACTCGCGGTTCTCAGATTAACGGGGCGAATAGAAACAACGCCGTAGCTGCTATTTTTTGTACCAAAACATGTGGATTTGAGAAATGCTATAATGTTTTATATTTGAAATGATGTCTGGAACATGTTTTGTGCATTTTCAGCCCATAATGGTCAGGATTTACCAACAAACAGTCCAAAAACGTAAGAATCAACTACTCTGTGATAAATCGGATGTTACCTTTAGACTTCAATCAAGTAGACAACCACGCTAGTTTCCAAAAACGTGATGAAAATCTGATTTATCTGCTGCATGATGCTCGACATGGACTGACCCGAGAGATATGAATCAAGGTTTCAGTTCCACCAAGACAAAATGTTCCGGATGTCGTGTCCTGGATGAAACACCGGAAGATGCCAGACCGGTGGAAATGCTTGACCCAACCCCGAGTCCTTCTGATCCTAATAAGGACCTTAATAGAACATATTCATTCATAAGATAACAAACATGAAGTAATAAACTGAACATTTCCACTATTTTGATATTTTATATCGTTTTCTCGCCTCTCATATCAATAAATATGATGCAATTGTTCTGTTTTCTTCAAATTAAAACTAGAATTTTCTATCAGAACAAGGAAAACGTATTTTATTGGCGAGTGTTTCTATTCGCCCCATTTGCTCTCCCCATCTGGTCTCGAGGTACGATGCTGGCCTAACAAGCCGGTCGTCGGGAGAGACTGTTAGTGTCAGTAGGATCGTAGCGCTAGCCCCGCAGTTGTCCTATACACTTAACGGTTGGCTACGAAGTCTGTGTATAGTAAACACAAGGTCAAGTTTCGAATCGGAATGTAGCACCAAGGCTTTGCTTTTTTTTTGTTTCTATTCGCCCCATTGCGGGGTGAATAGAAACATGCAACATTTTTTTCAATAAAACATTTAATTACTTATTTTATCAAAATGGACGTTACACCCTTAAAAAAAAGAGGCAAGACCCATGTTTTAAAACTTTTAGGCTACTATTCTTTCAAAATAAAGTTGCACTTTATTGAGAAAAAAACAAAAAAGAGCTTAGTTGCGCACCAAATAGTTTATCACCGATCGCAAAATTTTGAGAAACTTTACTTAAGCGTGTGTAATTTGTAATGATGGAAAACTATATTCCTAGTTTGAATTTTTCGTTTTATGCACATAGAACAAGGAAAAGTGATATGCAAACTTGAACATAAGGCTTTATTTTTTAGTGCCTCGGAACTTTCGAAGAATAATCTAACTAGAATTTACTTACTCGCCGTACTATAGTATGAAACAGGACATCATGAGAACTTGTTAATCTGCAAACTTACCTGAAATAAAATGGAAAAATTGAAGTTAGTAAAAATTGAGATTCGTTACTTTGGTCTACAGATAATAATTTCATTATATTTTTATTTAGTCTTGATTTTTATAAACTGAAGTTAAATTTGAAAGAACTGCCTTTTAATTATATGTTTTTTTCTTATCACGAAATAAAATGTTGCGCTTCTGAAAAAAGAGTCAGGGTGGCGAGTAAGATTTTCGATTTGTCCAATATTACATTGTAAAGAGTTATACAAAGTGGATGTGTCATTCGAAGATTTTAAGTAAAACATTGACATCATCGGCACTAACAAAAGAATTGTAGATAAGGTATTGTAAACTCTTAATAGCGTATTGGTGCTGCGATGGTCACAGATAGAAATAATTTTGGAGTCATTGATAATTTTGTTTACTTCAGTATGTAACTGATACGTAACATCATGTTAAGGATGGCAAAAATAGGCAAAAGACTATATCGTGCTAGGATTATGTTAAAATTGAATGGAACTCAGGAGGAGAAAAAAATTGAATTTGCGCATTTTCATCATCCTGGTTGTTGTTGTTTATTTAGGTTTTTCTAACAGATACAATTCAAAAGCAATAATTTAAATGATAGCGACCTAACCTATTTGAAACAAAGATATTGAAACTACTCATTTGGACAGTCAAATTTCATTCAAATTAAGACATGAAAAAAAAAACATTTTTTTGTCTTTATTGTAACCCGTTTCTTTCCGTTCAATATATTGTAGCTTAATGCGGTATAATATACACTAGGATTATCTCGTACTTAACGTTCAAATTTCGATCCGGTCAATCAAGGTGTACAATCATAGACGCGGACGTTGAGCGTAGATTATTTCCTTCTTTTTATGCCGCCAGCCAAGTAACCACCAATCAACTTTCAATTTTATTACCATGTGTTAATAATAGCCAAATCAGACCGCCTACCTCAAGGCCAACAGAAATTCATTCCCCAAAGTGTTTAACACTTTTCAACGGATCACCACCGCCATGATCGCCACCGCTGCTGCTGCCCCAATGATTTATGATCGACCTGATCGCATTTTCTCCACTTTCCTTTCATCGCCAGCTGCCGCGTCGCTGGCTGCCTGCCAATCGATCTGCTGTAATTTGCCACTTCATATTCTACGTGTGACCGGACGACGGACGGAACGACTACAAATGGTTCGTTGGTAACCGTTTGGCTTCACGCGCGGGTTTTTCTCCGGTTCGAAGAGTAAAGAGCAGACTTTTATCCGAACCACGAATCCATCATTTATTCTCACATGATTTGTGTATCCGCGTTGCATAGTGCATAGAAACTGGGTGACGCAGTCAGCGCGCCGTCCCGCTCCGAAATGGGTGGAGCTGAATAAATTTGAGCAAAGTAAAATTAATCGTTGTTTGTGTTTTTAATTTTCTATTTCCCGAAAGCTTTTTAGACCACCAGATTAATTGATTTTCCTTTCTTTTTTTCCTTGTTTAACGTAGGTTCAATTTATTTCAAAGAAGTGAAGAAAAAGTTTACGATTTCGTTTAATTTCAACTTCGACGATGCAGCATACATTAAATCGCCCAGAAGAAATCTCTATGATACGACATTCACCGCAGATAGCATCGCTGCAACTAGCAATCGAACGATCGATCGATCGATCGATTGGGTGGAATCGGTGCTTGCCAATTTTGCGTAGGCTTCCCGCTGAATAAATGGCACTGGTTCAGTACTATGGCGCGACCACCATTTGCCCCACATGTAACCCAGGGTGTACGTAATTTCTCACCCGGCACACCGGTTACTGTCATGCTGTATCTCCAGCCAGCCTAGCGAGTCGACCGCAGACACTTGGCGACGGATATTTCATAATTTTGTCGTTCAACTTGTTCAACTTACGAGAAGTAGCTCAAATGCCACCTGATATTAAGGAACCAAACAAAAGAACGCAATCCGACGGCGTTCAGGGATTATTTTAACGCACGGTGGGACAATGTTGGAAGGGGTCACTGAAGAGCTAGCATTCGCGCCGCCCACTACCCGCAAGTCTCGCTGATGTTGTGCAAAATTGAGACAACTATACTGCGGTTATTCTGGAGGCTATAATAAATTTGTCGCAGAACTTGTTCACGCTGTGATTTATCAAGATCGGAACATAAGTAGTGTTTGACGACACCCGACCATGACGACGATGTCAACGAGAGAACGAGTGCAGCGATATCTGCGGAGCGCCATCGGAATTCCTGTGTGCTGAAAACTATGCAAATGTAGGCAAGCATGCGTTAGCCAAACTTGGCAATGATTAATGGGTTTCTTCCCACGTGCTCTCTGGAATGCCTTCACTGCTCAGAGCCAGTGGAGACTGTGCACTTGGGAAAGTATACAAACTCAATCGAAAATTTATTTTCAGCCTTGGCACACGTGACACAATGTTGTTTCACTGTATGCTATTTATTAATGCAATGTGATAAAATATTTACTCGTTTATTGCGGTCTTTGAAAAGTCAATTTGCTAAGCGGTTTATTGGGACACTGTTCGATAGACAATGTAATACAGGATGCCTTTTTTGGTCTCAACACTTTTCAATTCGTTATCATCAGCAATGTAAATGTGTCAGTTGTAAAGATGCATTTTTTCATTTATTTGTTTTTTTATAACTTCTTTCAGAACTGTTTTGGAGGGTGCCTAACCTGTCAAAACTATAGAAAACGTTAAACTAGATAAAATGGCTGGAACTGTCAAAATTTCCTAAGCGATCAGAACTGTCAAAACAGAAGAAAAACTTGTTAAAACATTCGTGATATTAGAACTGTTTAAACTATCCGAGCTGTCAAAACTGTCAGAACCAATACAAAACTGTCAAAACCTACCCCTGGAACTGTAACCTTATTACATATAGTTTGACAGTACCCCTATTAGTGTCACCTCGATGCTGAACCCCAAACAACAATGGCCGCAAAGGGAAGTCTGCTGACGTGCTCTTCATTCCTGTTCAGCGTTGCTCAATCTGCCGATATCGCTACCGATGTCAAAAATGATAATAATGTCAAAAATATAAAAAATGTCGAAAATGTCAGATGTCGAAACAAAAACGTCATAACCATCACATACAACCAAATGTCAAAAATTTAAAAAATATCAAAGACGTTTAAAATTTCAAAAATGTCAAATGTGTCAACTATACCAAAGATGAACAATGTCGAAAATGTTAAAATGTCAAAAATGTTAAAAATTTCAAAAACGACAAAGATGTTAAAATGTCAAATATGTTAAAAATCGAGAAGTCGAAAATAGGAAAATTTGTGCATCGCAGTTAAAGGACGTTCCATAATAAATTCATAAATTCAAAATAAAATAAATTAAACAGAAATAAATGAAATAAAATTTTGCATGATTTTAAATTATGCAACATTTTATTTCATTTATTTCTGTTTAATTTATTTCATTGTCAAAAAATATTAAAAAAATTAAAATAACTGAATAATAAAAATTCCAAAAATTAAAAATTTCAAAGGAATATTCGAAAATTATAATATTTTTCAGTATCTTTGGAATTTTTAAGAATTTTGAAAATTAAAACAAAAACAAGTTGACAAATCAGATTAAATGTTTTTTTTTTTACATTTGACTGCAATTACATAATAAATAACCACAAAATATATTTTTTTAGTAAGAAATGTGTTTTATGACTTTGAGGGGGATCAGGCAATACAATTCTTCTAATTTATTCGAAATCACCAAAATATTTTTGTAAAATTAATAAAAAAAAATTCTCTGATTCGATTATATATAATGACAAAAATTCGGAGACAATATGTAATCGAGCCCGGAAGGACTAAAATGTCAAAAATGCCAAAAATGTCAGAAATGTCAAAAATGTCAAAAATATTAAAAATGTCAAGAATGTCATAAATGTCAAACATGTAAAAAATGTCAAAAAATACAGAAATGTCAAAAATTTCAAAAATGTCAAATATATCAAAAAATGTAAAAATAGTCAAAAATGTCAAAAATATCAAAAATGTCAAAAATGTCACAAATGTCAAAAATGTCAAAAATGTCAAAAATGTCAAAAATATCAAAAATGTCAAAACTGTCGAAAATGTCACAAATATCGATATGTCCAAAATGCCAAAAATGTTAAAAATGCCAGAAACGCAAATACTAAGATCACTTTTTACGCGGGTTTTTTTACGCGGACTCCGGAATTTGCGTAGTTTTTTACGCGGTTTTTTACGCGGATTCCGGAATTAACGCGTTATTTTTTACGCGAAGTTCAGTTTCTCTTCATTCGAATTGCAGAATTTACGCGTTTTTTTACGCGGATTCCGGAATTTAGGCGGTTTTTTAAGCGGATACAAGAATTTACGCGTTTTTTATACGCGGCGCGTAACCCCCGCGTAAAAAGCGTAAGTCGCTTGTGTATGTCGCTTTGTGTATGTGTATGTCAAAAATGTCAAAAATGTCAAGAATGTCAAAAATGTCAGAAATGTCAAAAATGTCAAAAATGTCAAAAATGTCAAAAATGTCAAAAATGTCAAAAATGTCAAAAATGTCAAAAATGTCAAAAATGTCAAAAGTGCCAAAAGTGTCAAAAATGTCAAGCATATCAAAAATATCAAGCATATCAAAAATGTTAAAAATGTCAAGTATGTTAAAAATGTCAAAAATATCAAAAATGTCAAAAATGACGAAAATGTAAAAAATGTCAAAATTGTAAAAAATGTTAAAAAGATCAAAAATGACAATTTTTTCAAAAAATGCCAAAGAGGCAGAAACGGCAAAATGGCAAAATGACATAA
The DNA here is from genome assembly GCF_029784165.1 of Wyeomyia smithii. NCBI lineage: Eukaryota > Metazoa > Arthropoda > Insecta > Diptera > Culicidae > Wyeomyia > Wyeomyia smithii. The sequence continues at coordinate 205,193,080 of NC_073696.1, forward strand.
ATGACAAAAATGGCAAAAAAATGAAAAAAAATGACAAAAATGACAAAAATGACCAAAATGACCAAAATGACAGAAATGACAAAAATGACCAAAATGACATAAATGACAAAAATGATAAAAATGATTAAAAGTGACAAAAATGACAAAATTACAAAAATTACAAAAATGACAAAAAATGACAAAAATTACAGAAAATTAAAAAATGACAAAAATGACAAAAATGACAAAAATGACAAAAATGACATAAATGACAAAAATGACAAAAATGACAAAAATGACAAAAATGACAAAAATTACAAAAATGACAAAAATGACAAAAATGACAAAAAAGAAAAAAAGACATAAATGACAAAAATGACGAAAATGACAAAAATGACAAAAATGACAAAAATGACATAAATGACATAAATGACATAAATGACCTAAATGACATAAATGACATAAATGACATAAATGACATAAATGACATAAATGACAAAAATGTCAAAAATATCAAAAACATCAAAAACATCAAAAATGTCAAAAATATCAAAAATGTCAAAAATGTCAAAAATGTCAAAAAATGTTGAAAATGTGAAAAATGTCACGAATGACAAAAATGTCGAAAGTGTTGAATATATCAAATTGCTAAGGTGTCAAAATTTTCGAAAATGATAAAAGCGTTATGAATATAAAAAAAAAAACAAACCTGCGCTCAAATTTGTTTTTAAATGACTAACTGAACATGTTGCATTAGCCTATCGCAGAGCAAAGTTTCTCATTTAATGTCGCACGGCATCACTTGACGCGGGCGGGAACGGGCGTTCAAAAAAGGTAAAGATTTTTTCCTATACGAGAAAACCTTGATATTGATACCCAAAATCGAACAAAACAATCATATTATTAAGCTTATGGCATTAAGTGAAATATCCTGCGGTTTATGTTCCCGCCTGCGGTGCATATAATCGGCTATGGGATGAACTCGCTATTTATACACAAGGTTAAGCCAATTCATCGACGGTATCGTTTATCTTTCAAATCAGTTGAGTCGTATTTTAGAGACGCTCTCAATTGCACCATTTACTGCAAAATCTCGAACTCTCGGTAAATGTGAAATAAAATAAATAACATCACGCATTAATGGGCCTACGCACATAAAACTCGGCGGAAAATGAGGGTAAGCGAAAATGCTGCTCGCCCGTTTATTTGATATAAATATATTTCGAAAGCCAAAGCAAACGTGAAATAACCATAACTTCAAACCTATATAGATTGTATGTTTGTTTTAACCAGCCAGAGCCGTTTCAGATGCGGATACGAAAAAAAAGCGTAGGTTCAACTGCACTTTTGGTACGTCTGCACGATCCGTTTCACGTTGCAAAGCAGCCTTGATTTAATTCTACGGCGCGTAACCCTATCATTATCAATACCAAGCATGTGCGGTTCCTCCTCCGTGTGCGGGAAAGGCGTACGTCTGCTGTGGCGTCGTCCGATATAAGAAATACATCTCTGGCAAACGATCAATGTCGCAGTGGTATAACCTTCAAGAGCCCAGGACAACGATGAACGAACCATCTGACCATCTGTTCAGCTTTCGCTCAACGACGTCATTTGTTATAGAAAATCTCTAACGCAAATAACACTGATCTTATGATCTAGATCAAAGAAACACTCTACCAGCCATGAAGGGTAGCAAATTATATGCAGCGTTCCGGATTTTAAGATCGCGCAAACTTGCAATTTACTACTGCACATACAGAAAAACATACGGCGACGAGAGGAAGAAAGTACGGCAACACCCCATCGTTCCAAGCGATCGACTGTCCCAGTGGCATAGGGAGTTCGAATCTAGGTCGTACAGATCTTTAAGTACCACGCCCTCTACAGTGCAAGATTGAGACTAAATTGAAATTCGCCTTCCTCTTCATCCACCTACAATGCAATTATTCATTCTTCGAGGAAACCGTCGCGGCTAATCGTTATGGGACAAAACATTCATCCGGATGTATTTGAGCCACTATCGCTAGTCGTAGATCTTCGTTTGTGCCCCATTCACCGGATGCCTGCATTGACCATTGCAGTGCTGGTCACTCGAAGCTGGGATTGAATGTAGAATGCCGATGTGCAATGGTCGCCATTTAAGTGGCACTTGAGCGAACCAAAATAAAGTAGTTCAACCTTATCACATGACTCAACAGCCTACAACTGGCTGAACGATTAATCACCACTTAAGTCTCAGACGAGGCCACCGTCGTTGCTAGTCCAAAATAAAACGGTGCTCTTCACAATCTCCGGATTTCATCTTTTTATGGACATATGTTCGAATTTTACGATGTGCAGCTTCTGGGATAGTCCGTCTTAACCGGCGAGCGACAGGGCAGCGGTGATGCCAGATTTAATTTCGTGAACAATTTATCCGCTCCGCATTGCAAGCTCCAAGTACCCGAAAGTTATGCGATGTCGTCGTCCTCGTCGTCAGCGGTAGCGGTTTGTCCTACTGGTGGTGACAGTTTGTGGTAGCGGACGATGCGGGACACCAGATAAGCTCATTATGATAATGATAGGCAGCATAATGTAAGTAAGAGGTTGACTCGCGACGGCGTCACCGCCGCCGCAGCAACCAGGCGGGCTCAAAACTCGTGCAAGCGGGCAAGGCTCGGCTCAGGTGTTTCACTTTCAATCACGAGCCACGAACTATTGCGTCACGTTCGTTCGTTCGTTCGTTCATTCGGAAATATACGGCGCGGGGTGTCCTGCACGGATTATCAATGCTCCAGCCGTGGCGCGCTCCTTCGGGCAGCATTACGTTCGGTTGGCGTTGTACAAACTACTGTTTCCGATAGCATCTTCGCTGCAAAAGGTTCGTGTGAAACGACGTGTTAACGGGAAGGTCGCGTGCTAACTATGAGTGTCAACAGCCTACAAGGTAAAGCAACTTCATTCGGTGGAGCGATGTGGTCATTGTTTTTAAGCAGTAATTTTTTCTCACTTTAGTATCTTCAGGATTTATGATTTCATCTCATATTTCCAGTGATTAATGAAATGGAAAGACTCCGCGGCAAAAACGATGACGATCCCAGCACACAATTCGATCTCGAACGACTTAAAGAGAAGACGGCACTCCTTTACCACAGCATCGAAGCAAATCATAACTTCAACCTAGAAAAAACAAAAATTATCGATCAGCACACACGAAAATTAGCTCTCCCGATTTTAGAAGTCTGTCATATTGTTAACACCAAACATGCAGTCAACAAACGGTCCGATGTTGACAATCTCAGCTCCATGTATGCAGGTGTACTACACACACTTAACAAACAGATCCCAACACAGAACACGCACACACCAGCAAACGAAACCCAATAGCAAACTGTAAGAGCTAATAGCTAATACCCAATATATATTGCACCCACTGTTAGTCCACACTTTTTCGCTCCATTTTGAATCGAATTTGAGTTAGCGGTTGAAAGAGTAGTGAAGAAAGTTTGTGGCAGAGTTTATTTGTTAAGTTTAAATAAGAGCGGGTTTGAATGTAAGATTATTGTTTTTTGTGCTACAGTTTTTGAATGTCTACATGTTATTTTATAGATTGACACAATAGTAGCTAGTGAATAGGACAGGAATGCTGATGCCGAAGCTTGTATGACAAAAACGATTTATGTTCTGTAAGAGTTTTGTGATTTCATTTGTTGTGTAAGTTTGTAATTTTATATTGTCTTGTCTTCTAAATTCAGGATTCCCTGATGAAGGTGCAATATACACCGAAACGTTGGTGAAAGAGCGATATTAATTCGTTTTATTGCTGAAAGACTGCGAAGCCGAAAAACACCCCCTGATATTTCCAGTACTTATTTTGAAAAATAATTGAAATAACCATCTATATGCATAGCGAATGCAATAGTCCTATAATTTTCTGCTCATTTTGGTTAATTCCAACTGCATGCAAAGCTATTTCTGGTAACCAAAATTGATTATGTTTCTCTACTCGGGGTGATCAAATTTTTAGAGCAAGGATCAGAGGTGTGTTCCTAGCTCTGCCTGTCCTAGCTTGACATTTGGGTACTATTCAAATTTTTTGTTTTCCTTACACCTGTATTTTGCTAAAGAAAGGGCGTGCTAAAGGAGGGGGGCTTAGGGTCTAAGCTTTCAATTGAATGTTGTTTGAAAATATTTAATTTGTACACTTTCAACACAATTGATCATTATTTTGTTAACCACACACAAGGTTTGTGAACTTCCGGTTAAAAAACACTGTGATAATGCATTTTAAAGCATTCTTAATTCATTGTTTAGCAATAGAACACGAAAAAACATAAGAAAATGAACACGTGTTTTATTGTACCTGATTGCAATACCTCTCAATGTGTTGTTACCTTTCTCGTTCGTTTGGTTTAGAGTTTGACGGGTCGTTTGGCTCACAACATTCTCTCCGCATATCTCTCTCTCCCTCTCTGGGTGTTGCTAGGAAAAACTTCAATAGAGATTGATTTTTTAAATTTTTCTAGCAGTTTTGCCCATTTATAACGACGCTAGGTACATTGAAACATATCGTATGGTAACTATGTACCTAGCGTCTCCATGAATGGGCAAAAATGATTGAAAATTAAAAAACAAACAAACTTTATTCAAGCTGGAAGGATTGGTCGACGAGGATCTATGCCAAACGCAGGAACAGCTCGCTTCGGTATTAGGAGTTAAACCATTTTCAAGCGATTGCATGATTTTTCAAATTAAAATTGCTGTCATTCTAGAAGAATTTCGTGCCAACTCAACCAAAATTTGGCAGTACCCTCTTCCAATGCAAGGAAACTTGGTGTATAGGCCTCACCGTCAGCAACTTTGTATTTTGTTTGAAAATTTATCTGTACTAACATTTGGAAAGAACTGAATTATTGTTTTTAATAAATCGATATTATGGGTCGTTCCATACGAAATGTCCATACCACTTGAAGACATCAAGGAGTTGGCTCAAAGTTAGAGGAACTATTCAGCTAGGTTCTCTTTGAAGAAAATCCAATTTTGGTGTCAATTGAAATACACCCCGCTCTGTGGGACCCCCTCTTGGTTGCAAAATAACACATATTTTGTTCAAAATCTGCGTTTGCTTTTTCTTACAATTCATAGACGAGAGATGTCCGAAAAGTACTGATAAATGATTTTGAAAGAAAATAAACCAAGAAATCTTGAAAAATATAATTCTGGTCCGGAAGTGTTGCCAGGTAGATTATATTTTGTATTTTGAAACTAAATTTTCATTTTTCGGCAAATGCAGAAATTTTCATTTTAAAATTGATAATTTCATCATGTTTCGTGGAAAATTTTGCATAAGAAACAGCTATCATCTCGTGGTAAAATAAGTCGATCTCGAGATATACCCATTTTACGAAATCAGTTTTGATATTCTCCATATCATATATAATCATATTAATTGAAAAACGTCTGAACAACCAAACAAACGATTTTGAAGATTTTTCGCGTTATTAGGGAATCCAAAAATATCTTTTTTTGCAGCAGTGTTAAAAGATTTTTCCCCCGTTCGATTAATTCAATCAATGATACTCCCGAAAATGTTAAAAACACGCCATTACCGTAGAATAAAACAATATTAAAAAATTCCGACGAAAGTACAATAAAGATATAAAAAAGCAAAAATATAAAGCAAGAGAGATAAACTCATGACAATTGAGTGGACAAAAATGGCAACACTACTGCCATGCCCAAGTTAATTTTCAGGCGGACTTCAAAAAAAATCACTATGAATTTTTAAAAACATTTTTTATGTATTGATTGAAGCTTTTTAGAGGTTCAACTAAAGACCGTCTTAAGGCGGCACTGAGCACTAGAGGGTTAATGAGCACAGAAATCCTAAAATTCATTTGTTGCTCTTTAGGTTAGAAAATTAACAGAAATTTTCCAATAAATATGATTGTTTCATATAAAATGGAGAAATTTGAAACTGATTTCGTAAAAATTGTATATCTCGAGATTGATTTGTATTACTTCGGGGTGACAATTGTTTCTTACGAGAGATTTTCCAAGGAATGCGATAAAATGATCAAATTTTGAATTAAAGAATTAAAATGGCTGCCTTTGACGAAAAATGTTATTTTAAGTTTAAAATACAAAAATATTTTTTCTGGCAACACTTCCGATCGGAAATAATCATTTTTTCTGGGTACCTTGGTTTATTTTCTTCAAAAATCCACCAGAATTTTTTAGACGTTTTAAATTTATGATTTGTTATAGCATCAGAAAAGAGATGGTCCATAGGGCGAGGGGTATTTTTTCAAAGTGATCCGAGATTATAAATCCCAAACGTTGAACCAAATTCGCGATGGTTGATGCCAAGTTTGTGCTTTTTCGTGGTCACTTCGTATGGAATGACCCATATTTGAATTACAACAAAAGGAGAGAATATTTGTCAAGAGATGACTTCTATGAAATTTTCTGAACTGGAATTTTAAAATATTGAAAAATTGAATTTGAGTACAATCTCAAAAAATAGAAACAAGAGAAATCATCTATGAAAGTCCAAACAATTCCTTAGAAGTGATACCTGATTACCTTTAATTAAGTTCGTGTCATTATCGTACTGAAAGAATAACACAAGAATTAGAATTTTTTTTTGCTCGCTCGGATTTGTTCAGAAGAATTTCAGTGGCTTAAAATTGTCTATCTAAAAACATAATGAAAAAAAAGAATAAAAAGACCGGTTTTTTTTCCTGTGTGGGCTCATCACCGCGACCAGAGATTAGATCTATTGTAATATTGGCCAAGTGTTTTCTGTACTCCGCACTTCATATTGTTGGCAGTATCACTATTGAAGTAAGTGATACGCTTATCATTCATATCCGTGCTTGTGTGTAAGTTTTACCTTTCCGTTTTAAGCTTACTACTCTACTATACCGAGCCTCTGTCCCTCCTAACGATGTCGCCTAATTACAATTCCCTGGAGAGAACTTTCATACGTTACTCACACCAGTTTTATTATAACAGGGACTTATTTTTGTTAGAAGGAGACTCAACAGAGGTACTGTAGAATTCAGATTGAAGAAAAGGTACTTGGTGGGAAGCCTGAGAATAAACCCATACTAAAGCCCTTTGGCAACCAGATGGCCTGATTCTACTAAGATTCGAACCCACGACCATCCGCTTACCAAAGCGGACTCTGTAACCTTGCGGCTACGGAGCTCCCGGTTGTTTTAAGATCATTTTTTGTTTTTAAATATTTTTTTTTTCATTTCAAAATCTCAAACTATTTATTTCAATATTTTTAAATTAAAGTTCAGACAATTACCCCCCAGATTTTAGCTCTTGACAGCTTTTCTCTATCTATTGTTATTCTGATATATCGATTCTTACTTTAGCCCTTTTCAAATGTGATTACAGTTGAAATTTGAAAATATGCTCGTTGCAGTTGCTGCATGTAGTAAGGCTTACACACCCACAACCGTAGAAAAGGCTGTGTAGTGCTGTTTTTTATTCGTTGCGTGCCGATCCGAAAACGAGCATCAAGTACCAAGTACATGGTAGGTAGGAAGCAAGGCCTACATTGCAAGCTACATTGCAAGCAAGCGAACAAATATGTTTTAGTTATTTTTTTTACTTGCTATAAAAAGAGGAAATTATTTATGGATTTGTAACCAGTCAAAGACAGCGGGCGAATTTTCGGACGCGTTTGCGACGTTAGATGGTCTGAAGCAAGGTGACGGGCTCTCGAACTTGCTGTTCAACATAGCTTTGGAAGGTGCAATACGAAGGGCAGGTGTGCAGAGGAGCGGCACCATCATCACTAAGTCACACATGCTTCTGGGCTTTGCGGACGACATTGATATAATTGGTGTTAACCGTAGAGCAGTTGAGGAGGCCTTTACGGCTCAAAAGGGAAGCTGCGAGAACTGGACTCACCATAAACACTGCCAAAACGAAGTACTTGGTGGCTGGCAGAGAGCGTGGTAGTTCTACGGGTGTTGGTGCTGCGGTGGAAATGGATGGGGATACTTTCGAAGTGGTCGACGAGTTTGTTTATCTTGGTACTCACGTGACATGTGACAACGAGGTGAGCCGCGAGGTGAAGAGGCGGATTGCGGTGGCGAAAAGGGCTTATTACGGATTGCGTAGCCAGCTTAGGTCCCGTAGCCTACAGATCCGTACGAAATTTGCGCTCTATAGGACTCTGATCCTTCCGGTTGCGCTCTACGGACATGAATCGTGGACGTGGAAGGAGGCCGATCGACGAGCGCTTGGGGTCTTCGAGCGTAGAATCCTGCAATCAACACTCGGAGGCAAACTAGAGAACGGGGTGTGGCGCAGGCGCATGAATCACGAGCTGTACGAAGTATACAAACACGCTGAATTTGTCAAGCTGATGAAACACGGAGGTTACAGTGGGCTGGCCACGTAGCACGGATTGCGAATGAGCGACCGGCAAAGATAATATTTAGTAGAGAACCGGATAGAGGCCGACGACTTCGAGGCAGACCGCGCACGCGCTGGATGTGTGCTGTCGACGAGGATGCCAGAGCAGCGGGTGTAAGGGGAGACTGGAGAGTAGCAGCCCAAGACCGAGTTTTGTGGAGACGTATTCTGGATTCGGCATAGGATCTTAATGATCTGTCACCATAAAAGTAAGTAACCAGTCAAAAAAACCCATTAGGGTAGCCAATTTCGTAAGAAAGGGTACCATGGGAAAAGGCACCGTTTGACTTATTCTATTATAAAAATTAGGTAATTAAAAATTTGAGGAAGTCACTAGAGTATGGGAAAAAGAAAGGGGGTGCAGCCAATGAAGGAAGGCCGAGTTGATTCTCAATCGAGGCCTGACAAATTTGCAGTGAATTCAGTTGGTGGTGAAATATACAGAAATTGTCAATGACGGCAAGTTTCAACTACAGTCAGAATGTTTTCACGCGGTTTTTCCACGTTGGTGGCTTTTGTCGATAACTCAAAAACGGTACAAGATATTGACCTCCGTCCGATCACGTTTTCCGTTTTAAAACAAAAGTCGTCAAATATCAGTTTAAAAAAAAAAAATTAACTATTTTTGGTGCTATGTAATACTGATTTTTTAAAATATTGTATTATGGCCTTTAGACTGCCCACTATCATATTTATTCAATGTTTTAACGGACAGTATTATACATTTTTTTTCAACTTAATTTATTTAACGTATCCCCGTGTAAAAATACCTGACTGTATATCAAAAACACCAGACTAGAATACCAGACTGAACTTGTTCTATTGGTCATATCATGACGGCCACTTCCAATAGTGATACGTTATCCTGACTAATTTCAGAGCTTCGTCTAGATGAGGCATATGTTATCTAAGCCTTAGTCATTTTCTCCAGTTCTCGTTCAGTTAGGTTCTTCGGCATTTCAAAAATCACATACACTGCCCATTCTCACAAGAAGTTGTGCGCGCAACGAATGCCACGTTTCTTAACAATTGATGAAAAACAGCAAGTCCAAGTTTCGAATTTATCATTGATAGAAAAAGGAAACAATTTTTGCGGTGATTCATGACAATGGATAAAACATGGATTTACCACTACACTCCAGAGTTTAATCAGCAGTTGGTAAAGAGCCTTCGCCTGGTGAGAGTCGTCCGAATTGACCAAAAATGCAACAATCAGCTAGTAAAGTGTTGGCCTGGTTATTATTTTTTGAGCAAGGCATAATTTTTATCAACTGTCTTGTAGGGTATTTGTACCATTATTCATCTCATTAAGCCGATATTCACAAAAAATGCACGGATTGAACACCAAATTTTCATGAAATAATTGAACAAATAAACAAAATTCGCTTACATGCTCTTAGGGGCCGTTCCCAAAACACGTGTTCATATTTTGATCTCTTTTCATACCCCCCGTACTCCCCCGTGGTCTTTTGTGGTCTTTTGGACAGGAACGGCCTCTTATGGAATCGCCCAGTATTGGAAATTTAGTAAACTTAGCATGATTAATCCTGAATTTTGTAACACAAAACTTTTTCACAACGCTTCCATTTTCATCTCAAAACTCAAATCACTGCTCAATTGTTCATCTCACGACGCCCCCATTTTTATCATACGGTTAATCATGAATAAATCACACTTTCACGAATGAGCGTAGCCACAAACCGTCACAGTAAATTACCTAGGTATATGCCTTTTTGCCTATTTTCAATTGTGCTTTCATGTTGTATGAGATAAATATATGAGCTGAGATAAACAATCGAACAGTTCACTTACATAATAAAACAATCAATAAATAATTGTGCATTATTGGATCAACTAGCCGTCGAAACCGCTGAACGGCTGCATATGGTGAAGAAAAAAGTGCTCTTTCACCAAGACAACGCTCCTACTCATTCTGCTCACCGATACATTGAAAGAGTTGCACTATAAACTGGTTTTCTATTCTCTTTATTAATCGCGATTATTTTTTGTTTCCCTGTTTGGAAATGTAGCTCTCTGGCAAGAGGTTTTATACTAATGAAGAGGTATTGTTGTAAACAAACGACTATTTTGAAATATTTGACGCGCAGTAATACAAAACTGGTATTGAAATGTAACAGAACCGCAATTATGAGCACATTACACTTTTAGAGAATATTTCGAAGAAACAAAAAGGGTTTTTTTTTCATACAAATCGCCGTTTTTTCATTAAAAGGGCAAAGACTTTTCAGTTCACGTATATATTCTCATATACAATAATTATTTATCTTTTTCGCCCGTTTTTGGTCGACTTGAGATTATTCTTGAACAGATTCGCAGTTTAGCTGTTTAATGTGCAATTACAAACTGTCTGATGTTGAAATTTTCTATTCTTTCAAATAAATCTCTGTATCATGAAAAACAAGTGGTCCCCGTGGCTCTGTGGTTAGCGATGTCGGTCGGCTAGCTCTCCCACACGGTTGTGATATCGGGTTCGATTCCCGATCGAGTCAAGGAACTTTTCGAGCTGGAAATTTTCTCGACTCAGCACTGGGGCACGGTGCATCGTTGTACTTATCCTACACATGCAAAATGTGCCAAAAAAAATCGATAACGAATTCTCTCAACTGATCTAGTTGATCGAGACCGCTAATAGCCCCAAGGCTAAGCGTGCGATATTGTATCATGAAAAACATGTTCTTGACCAACTATAGAACCGCTAACCTGTTTGTATTGAAAATCATTATTTAGGGGTCTAATGTATTTTATTTGGAGCTATGTTTTTTCAAATGATATGAATATTATGAATTTGAAACTAAGAATTTGTTCATTTTAAAATGGAATTGTAAAAAATAAGAGACCGTTTATATGTTCACCATTTTTTTATTTTTTAGAAATACTAGTTATATATCCACGTAGGCGTAACCAAGGATAAATATAGGGAAGAATAGGCTTTCAGAAAAAGAATTGAAATTATTTTTAAAAAATAAAAAAATAATAATACTGATTAGTTTTTCAAATTTCTTCTTTTATTTTGGAAGCAACTAAAACTAGAATTCTTTTTTTCTTCAAAAATGAGTAACAAAAATCATAGAACATTAAATGAAATCAAATTTAAATTTTGCTCTAACCAAGGGCTCCCTTGTCAACTCTGTTTTACAAATATGTTCCTAATCGAGTATTTTATTTCCATGAACAATAAACCTGATTATGTCTTATTTTTTCAATTTAGTAATATTTTTCGCTTCACATGCTCCGATTATAATCCCCAAATCATCTCGGTGCAAACTCAAACAATTTGAGTATTCGCCATAACTACCAATAATTATTCCATCATTTCCCCGCAAGGTCTAAAACCTAAAAGTATTCCGCGGCAAATTGGGTTTCGTTGCGAGCCGAGCTTATGAGAGTCATCGATTAAAACGGCCTTAACTTTGTTGCACTTGCAAAATCGCTTGCCGACATGGCTGGTACCGGCGGCCGGTCTCTGTGAAGTTCAAAAAAGTCTGATCGAAACAACATTATCATTATCGCGGTGACGATCAATGGGCTCATCATCGACACCATAATGGCTGCCGAATAAGCAGAAAGCATATCATTTTGCGGCGTTCTGCGGAGGGAAATGGCATTACGTCGAGTTGGGTCAGGTGCTGCTGCGGTATTCATAATATCGTCACGAGCAGCGCTTCTTTAACCTTCAACCAGAAATGCTCCGTGGTGGCCCATACGGGGTCCTTTGAGATTATTGTTATTACCTCTATGGAAATTATGATTGCGAGCACTGGGAACGTTGTCGCCACTTCACCACTTCGATTATTGTCATTATAATCCAATCCATTATACGTGATACATCAGAACTTGTATGCTGTGGAAATTATATATCAATGGCTGTTTTTAAGCTACCACGGACGGCATTTATTTAACTCGATATAAATCTTAAATTCAACAAATGCTTCTGCACAGAGAGATTCGGACGGCCCTCCCAGTGCAAGGCACTTAAATCATTCCGATAATTCCAGCTGAAATCAAGACTTATGCGGCTCTACGCGCTGTTGATAAGATCAACCACTGCTGTGGACAATTGCAGCTTCGGTGCAGTGAGCGAAAAACCGTGGAGGCACTAGATTAACCCTAAAAAGGGGTCAACGAGATATCCGAGATCTCTGCCCATTATGAGCTAAAGTCCATCCACGGTCGGCAAACGATAAATTTTCGTTTAATGAATATGATTATCACATATTAAAGCCATTTCTCGGACGTATAATTAGCGAAAATATCACTGCCATTTCGTGGTTGCTTTGTTTCTCTTTTCTTTCTTGGTTCCGCACAAAAAAAAATGATCCCGGTCAAGATGAATCGGAGGCAGCTGGTTGACGAGTTCGGAACGCAGGAAGGTCTTTTCACATTTAGCTTTCGTTGGCCTCGGGGGTTGGTAATAAATTTTAGATTTAGATAATTTCGTCAATCAACATATGTCTTTAGAGCCTGCACAATGTCCGCTCGTAACGAACCTGTAATTGTGTGTGAATATCGCTGTCGTGATAAATCGATCATTTCCGTCTGAGATTATGACAGTTTCGGCAATCCGAAAGAAGGAAAAGACCACCAATCAGCGCATCGTCAAGCGTTCATAAATCTCACCTTCGAGAAGATTTCTCTTTTGCTACTTCTGCTGCAAATAAGCGCAAGCGAACGCATAAGGTCGACTATATTCTCCCTCTTTGCTGATTTCTTCGGAACCTGGTCCTGCTGTCGAGTTCCGGGCGAAGAATCAAGCGTGCGCATACCTTAATTTGGTGCCCTAACGAGGGCCGCTAGCTGCTTAAATTGCACTATTACTTTGGCCCTTTGCCACCATTGCCACAGCAGATCCGGGCGTTTATGACGATCATCCGAACAAGATTGTCCACGGTTTGGCTGCAGTTTTCACCGACGATCAACCAGCCCACGGTGGATGCCGGGAAGTCTCGTTGGAGATGTGTTATGCTTTTTTGTTTTGCGCTTACGCTGCCCAACTGTTCAATCACGCGCCGTCCGTCGTCGTCTTTGTCGTATTCGTGGTCGTCATTATTGGCGATCACGAACCGATGTTAGACTGCTCACTGCTGGCAGTCGATTACCCGTACATTGTTTCCTGATTGAATCAAGTCCCGCGAGAGAACGTCTATTGGTTGCAAGCCGAATGCAGCCGATCGTGCAAGAGCCATTCTCATGAGTTTAAAGAGTGCCTAAATTGTTTTTCAGTGAGAAGATAAAAAGTCTAAATAGACGATAAGTAGGTACGTGAGCATTTTACTGTAATTTGAGATGTTGATAGCATTGTTTCTAGCAATCAAAAAGTTTGAGTCTCAGTTTTACTGATTTTTTTATATGAACCACCCGTACGTTGAAAGAAAACCTATTTTATAAATACATCGTGAATTGCGTTTAGTTAATAATCAATTTTTTGTACATTGCTTCACTTCATCATAGTTTAATAATTATTAATTCATTAGTCTTCAAAACAATCCGCCATTATTTATTTGACTTTATACAATTTGTCAACAATCATACCGAATATTCACATTTTTTTTGTGATATTCGGTTCAATCGTTCCGTATCATAAAGCATTGGACCCGAGTTCAATAGGGTAATTTGGGGTAGTTTGGACCACCTAAGGAAAACCCCTGTTATTTCGTTGCCTGTGTTTTCTATCTCAGAAATGTAAAGTAGCACTGTAATATTGATCTATATTCTATATTTTTACACGAGAAAACATGATAGTGAGGTCAACAGAACAAAAACATAACTAAACAAAACATAATGATTTTCGGACATCAAAAAATCGTTTACAGTGAAATAGATAGCTATTGGGATAATATAGCCAATGTTTGGGGTGAAGCCGACAGAGTAAAAAATGTGAGTTTTATAGTATTAATGATTGCCTAATACACAGTAGATAGTGACATTTGCCATACGGAATGATAAATGCAATTCGTATGGCAAAAAAAAAGTTTACCTTTTTCCAATAAAAAAAAAATAAAAATTGGGCATGCGTGTGTGTCTGTGTGTGTATGTGTGTGTATATATGTGTGTATGTATGTATGTATGTGTATGTATGTATGTGTGTGTATGTATGTGTGTCCGTGTTACAGTACGTATGTCAATGTGTGTGTGTGTGTAACAGTGTTTGCGTCAATGTATTTGTAACGGTGTGTAACATCGTGTATGTGTATGTGTGTGTGTCAGTGCGCGTGTGTGTCAGTATGTGCGCCATTTAACATTTTGGAGATAAATGTTGACCTGGGGGATTGGAAACTCTTTCGATGCAGACAGACAGAGCCTGATAAAGTCATTTTCAATTGACAATTATCAGGTTATAGTGACGCTTTGACCTGTCACTTTCAATTGAAAAGCTTTTTCATCATTCTCAAGCATTTCGTGAATCAAATGAAAACTACTCGAAAGCTCTTGCTTTGATTTTGACAACTGAAGGCTTGAAAATGATACAAATGCTTTTCAATTGAAAACGGAGAGTATCACCGTCACTCTCACATAACGATTCTCAATTGAAAATGACAATGAGCGCTGATGGAGACAGGGGGCTTCCATACAGTACTTCGCGCAAATATATGGAAAAGGAAGAAAAAATATCGACACGCTATGAAACGGAAGACGCCAACACCAGTTCCACAATCCGAAATGGTTACGCAGCGCCAGTGATCAACAGCGAAAAAAATTTCTGAAATATTGATCGGAGCCTGCGTGACGCATTTATTGGATGTCATTGCCGTTTTGACTTCGACTTGCGGTATCAGACAACTATCATCAAACGACGCGATGCGGTGCTAATTTCAATTAAGACGCTGGAGGAAAGGAAAGAGTCTCTCTCTCCGTCACTCTCTCCGTCAATTGAAATAGTCATCAGTTTCATTTGAAATGATCCTAAGAACAACAGACGGGAAAAAGAGAATGAAGTGATTCGATGACAGTAGCCGAAAAGTGTAAATGAAACTGTTAGAATCGAAATGACAGCGCGAAATATTCAGTTTCATTGTTTTGTTTCGAAAATGTAGAGCCCTGGATACAGATAATCCATCCCGAATTGCCTACAATGCTTTTTGCAGTTCATCATTTGTACACCACCGTCTGTTCGTCCGTTTTTTAAGTCCGCGGCATCTGTACTCAGTTCGACAAAAGAATTTATTTAAAACTCAGCTCCATATCACCCCAAAACAACTGTCCGTTTTACCCCAAAACCTTTCTAAAAACGCAATTTTCCCCACTATTTTCGATCTAACTTTCTAGGTAATCTGATAAGTACCTGAAAATTCTAAGAGATGGCATTAGTATTCACTAATGTGAACCATTTTGTCGAGCTTGATCCTTCAAATGACGCCTGTCAAAACATCCCATTTATGTTAACCCATTTACAAGTTACAGCACTAAGAAGTGTTAACCGGATTCTGCCCCGTCGATGGGAACGATTCACAAGTGGTTTACCGAGTTTCGTTGTGGCCGTATGAGCACAGTTGGTGCTGAAAGATCTGGGCGCTCAAAACACCAGAAAACGTTGAAAAAATCCAAGTATGGTGTTGAATTCCCAGCATAACTTAGCATTATTTTCGCGTAAGCTGACCAGGTTTTTGCAACGAAACATAACCATGGAAGAAACCTGGATCCATTAATGCACTCCTGAGTCAACGCAACAGACAAAACAGTGGGTGTTACCGGACTAAAGTGCTCCAAAGCACCCAAAAACGCAACAAAAGGCCGGAAAGGTTATGACCTCCGTATTTTGGGATGCACATGGCATAATATTTATGGACTATCTTGAAAAAGGTAAAACCATAACCGGAGCATACTATTTGTCATTATTGAACCGATTTAAAATCGAAATCAGGCTGCCTAGTATCGTTATCTTATATTAAAATGTAGCCTGTTACTAGCCAAACACGGCAGACCGGAAAAATTGTAGAAATTCTCAAAAAACCTTAAATGCACGAGCGTAAAACTTACAGCAATAGCAACTTTTTAGGTTAACTTTGTTTACATTGGCACTGCGGTGCATGTATCACAGCGAACCATGAGATTTTTATATTAGGTGGGGTTTGGCAGTTGGAAAGGATGAAGTAGTACAGAAAAAGTAATACTTTCCAAGATAAAGCAGTTGTTCATTTCATTCTAAATTACCCCAAACTACCCTACCTTCTTAGAAAGTCACAATTTCAGAACTGCTGGACCGAGTTTCGATGCAGCGTTGCCACTAAGTTTTGAATAAATTCTGGCAAAACGAAAATAAAAAGTCTGGCAAAAATCTGTCACTCGTTTTTGGATAAAATTCCTGGCAGAATTGAAAATGATGACCTTTTTTTGCTCTCGCCGGGTGTAGGTAGGTAAAGGCCAGGCACGGCCCATCTCGCATTAATGACCTTTTTGCGAGACGTTCGGATGAAATCTGGCAAATATCAGTCTCATTTACAAATATCTGGCAGATTCTGAGGTTTATCTGTTTGTCTGGCGCGCAAACAGAAATCTGGCAAAATCCAGATTTATCTGGCACAATGGCAACGCTGTTTCGATGTGCACATCTAATATAATCTTTTATCGCAGTTTAAGAAAAAAATCGAAGCCCTCAAATGATTTTTGATAAGAAATAATCTGATCAAATAATACGAAATTCTGACGACTACTCGGAATCTATATTCGGCACAATTTTGCACTATCTAAAAATGTTTCAAAAAGTTTATGACAGTTTCAGAAATTTAAATAATTTAAAAATGTTTTTGTGAATGTTTTGGTTAAAGAAACATTCGGTTACCTACTCAGTTACCTGTCAAGCTGTAGTCTTTGACGTCGTTAGCATAGCATTTGCATGTACATATTTGATAACCTCTATACTTTATATTTCTAGGTATTAAATTTTATTTGAACGTTCTTCATTTTATACATTTTTTATCACAATCGGCAGTAATCCATTATTTTTTAATATTTTCAATTGTTTTTTTTTTGAATCATTTGCATAAGCTTAAAATAAACTTTTTTATAGTCCAATGAAAACGTAATTTCCTGAGGAGTATCAATTTGTTGAATATTTTGCACATATCACTTGTTCCTTCCTTCTTCATTTCACCCGGTGTACGTGTATTAGCTTGTTCGTCGTATGCATACTGAGTAGAAAAAAATGTGACATGAGTTGTTAGGTTATTTGGTTTCTTCATTGTTGATGATTTCAAAGCCTAAACACATCAACACATTAAAAGATCTGTATAATTTTGTTCGTGTCGGATAAAAGCAGATAGAAGAAGATGCAGTACACTCTCAGCCACGCAACAGTTTATTACGCTATTGTATGTTGCAACTTGCAACTGTGCGGCTAGGGGTCAACAAAATTCATGAAAATGGAGTTCGAAATGCTGCAGTAAAGTCAAATTAGCAGTTTTTTCAACACGTTCCAACATTTTAAAGAAAAAGTAATAAATTATTTGAATCGAATTCAGCTCTTTCAGCAGAAAATTTGAATTTGGATTGATTTCGGTATATAATCGCTGATCATGCACAGTATTTTCGCACATTACACTACTGTGTACCTTTAGCGGAATTTAACTACAGTTGCATTAGACAGTTACAAATTGTTCGACTACAGATGAAAAATTCTCTGATATTCAGTGTGCGGCGTAGAATTACGTTTTTCTTTAGCCCTTCCGATCAGAAGAGCATAACTGAAAAATTACAAAATTCCATCACCACAAGATACAGGGTGAGGAATAATCATTCGTGTTTTTTGTTTCAGTGTATAACTACGATTTAACAGATGTTGAAATGAGCTTACCTATGCAATTTTTAACCTTCGCTATGTGTTAACAAAACCACGAAATCTCCTTTGAATAGTGTGCATTAAGTGTCATAATGAAGTCAAGTCCATTACACAGATTCTGTTGAAAGAATTTATCGATGAACGCCATCGCACAATTTTATTCACCGACGAGAAAATTTTCACTGTGGAGCAATTTCATAACCACCAAAATGACCGTCAGCTTTTGCCTGAAGGCTCTTTTAAGCGTATAAACGTAGCTCGATCACATCATCCAGTTTCGGTGGTGGTTTAGGCGGGAATTACGGCTACCGGTAAAACCCCCTTAATATTCATTGAAAAGGGTGTAAAAATCAATCAATTTGTTCACCAAAAGCTTTCAACCGACACAGTGGCACCTTGAGCACGTGTACATTCCGGTAAAACTAAATGGACATTACAACAAGATTGGGCTCCATCGCATGGAGCGAAAAAAAAAAACACTGGAACTCTGTAGCAGACTTTTTCCGAGATATTAAACTAAAGATGAATGACGGAATTTCCGCTGTCCAAAACGCATATTCCAGGAAATGATAATTACTACTCCAGCGACAAGTCATCCACACCGCCTGAAGTGAAATACAAGTTCAAGCACAAGTTTGAAAAAAAGGTTATGTTGTACATCGCCATTTCCGACCGGGGCATTTCAAAGCCTTGGTTTAAGCCGAGCGGTCTGGCAATCAACCAACAAATCTATCAAGAAGAGTGCCTCGATAAAATCCTGCTGCCGTTCCTGAACGAGCATCACGCGGATGGGAAGTACGTCTTCTGGCCAGACAAGGCGTCTTCCCATTACGCCAAGAAGACGCTGGCGTATCTTGAGGAGAAAAAAATACCGTTCGTGCCGAAAGATCGTAACCCAACAAACTTGCCCCAGTGCCGCCCAATAGAGGATTTCTTTGGCTCACTCAGTGCCCTAGTATATAAAAACAATTGGAGGGCCAAGGATACGAAGCAACTGACTACAAGAATCCGGATTTGTATCCGGAAGATGGACGTGATGAAAGTGCCGTACAACGTTCTTGTGAGAGCATCGCAATAAAGTTGCGTCGAACAGCAGACCACGGCCCTTACTCAAACATTCACTGATATTTTTTTTTTCACTGATTTTTTTTGAAGAAAATACATTATGTTATTAATAAAAAATACTGAAATCGATGAAAAAAAATTTTTTTTTTATATGTGATTGAAAAAATTCTCATTTTTTATTTAACACCCGTTATCATACCAGTCACATGTAAAAACAATCTTGTAAGCACAAACCATGACGATGTATTTGTGTAGTTTCTACAGAGCAAATAGTGAATTATTATTTAAACGTTAGAAACTGATCTTTGATACTCTCCCTGGAGATATTAAAACTGTATTGAAAATGAACACAAAAATTAGAATGGAGGTAGAAGTGAATAAAAAGAAGAATGTGATAAATTGAGAAATAGAAAAATGCGATAAATAGAAAAAAAAATCATAAATGATTTTCAACACCAAGCATTTGTTTCAATTGATATTTTTTTATTTTCTTAATAGCTGATTGATATTATATGTTTTTTAAATGGAATATGACAGTCTTACACGCATCATGCATTCTATTTTACAAAAGATTGCAACCGACGTAAAATTTTCCTCATATAATATATATAAAAAAACATGAAAATTTCCCTGGCGTCAAAAATATGCATTTTCATGCAAAAATAATATCAAATTCGGACTCAGCATCCCAAAGTTACACAAAAACCATGTATTTTCCATGATTTAAAGACATTTTTTTGCTTGGCCAGCATTTGTATGGACTGTGCGATGGGTTTCTCACACATGCAACAATTCAACCCGGATCGTGTTGCGGCTTGGAACGACAAACTATTTCTTATTTTAATGTTGAATGGGGCCAGATTGCAGGTGATGCAACACTATAAAGCTCGAAACAGTTCAATTCACTGTTGCGTGTTGCATATTGCAGCTGTGCGGCTGGGAAGGGCAAAAATCTGTTCGTTTCAGATGAAGGTAAACAAAAGAAGGGGCCGAATTCTTAGCCGAGCAACACTGTTGTGTGATTAGTATTGATGTTCGAATGAGCCGACAGTAGACTCTCATATACAGAAGCAGTCGTCCCGCATTTCGCGGGACAGTTCCGCATTTCAACAAAATGTCCCGCGTTTATCAAAAGTGTCCCGCATTAAATAATGTGCGTCTATAACAGTTACGACTATAACAGCCAAATTAAAGGAACGTAAGCGCGGAAGAAAACCATTAAGTAGGGAAACGAACAGGGATGTGACATGACAGGGATGTCATATAAAGATTTATCGGTAAAAAATATAATTTAAAACAATTTTTTTGCAACATTTTTTATGTACAGTTTAGATCTATTTTGACTGTAGTGATTTTGGGTTTTCTGGTATTTCGGCATGCAGTCTTGTTTATAATATGGAAACAGAAGTTTGTCTACTGTCCTACGTTTCGGCTAAGTGTAATTCCCAGAAGAAGGCTAAATACACTCAGCCAAAACGTAGGACAGTAGACAAAACTCTGTTTCAATATTACAAAAGAGACTGCATGCCAGAATAGCAGAAAATTTCTATATACAGAAAACATATCTTTGCAAAAGTTTTAAAATTTAATTTTGAAGAAAGATGCATGAGTTTAGAAAAAATATAAGTAAGAGTGTTCCACTTCAACAAAATGCACACATCGCTGAAAGTACTATAATACATAGAATCATTGTTTCGGGGAAAAACTATTCTCCGCTCCCCCCACTCATCCTTATCACATATTCGGTCGACTGTGGCAAAGAGAAGCAAATCAGCTCTGATTGGCCAAGGTCTACGTTTTAACAAACGCAATTCGCATAATCAAATTACGATTTGCTGCCTTTGGTCAATATGAGTAACCAATTTACTAAACGATTGCTGCAAGATCGAAGAAAATCCGTTGAGAATTAACCAAGTGATAAGCATTTGAAACTAGACATGAAGTTGTACCTTATTACACTTTTAGAATTTCCTTAGAGACATAGTTCTACATCAACACACTAATTTGGACCTGTTTTATAGTACAAAACTCGTGCCAATCTAGAAAACCTATATTTTTTTAGTGACTTTTCAAATTCTGGTCATAATGCAATATCTTTTCATTTGCTCAAATCTTGAAACAGTAGGCGAGTTAGTGAACAAAACAGTGACGCTTCCAATTAGACGTTTGAGGCTGGAACGCTACGGGAGAGATTTTGCAAATGAGTGGAGTCCTGCAGAAACACATACTAGCGCGTCGCTATCGTTTATTTTGACTGATGTTCAAGTCTAAAAAACCTAAAATGTTTGAAAAGTTCTCATCCTCAGGGGTTTTTGCAGGTATTATATCATCAACATTCGATTCAGTTTCTATCATTTTTATTTAACAGTTAGCAATTCAATTTTGAGTTCAAGTTTTCGCCCTTCCAGTTGGTCCCGAGGTACGATGCTGGCCTAACAAGCCAGTCGTCGTAGGTTCGAGTCTCGGCTCAGGAGAGACTGTTAGTGTTAGTAGGATCGTAGCGCAAGCCCCGCAATTATCCTGTACACTTTAACAGTTGGCTGCGAAGTCTGTGTATAATAAAACAGAAGGTCGAGTTCCGAATCGGAATGTAGCAAGCGAGGCTTTGCTTTTTTTTTTGTTTTGCAATTCAATTTGAAAAGTCGATTTTGCAAGTTCATTCAAAATGTCGGTTAAATCTATAAAATTTCTATTTAGTCTTTCAGTATTTAGCAGACATGAATAAAAAACCATTCAGTGCAATTCATTCTAACAAGGATTTTCATTGTCTATATGAAAACAAAAAAACTACTAGCTAAGGCCTTTCTTGCGTTCAAATTAGGACAATGGACATCGTTCTAGTAGTTAGAAGATCAAAGGCATACTATTTTTTGATGATAATGTTTTTATCTTCCATTAAAGAATTACTCTGTAAATAATTGGTTTTACCACCCATTTTACTTGCCAATGTAAACTTCAGTAGAGAAATAAAAATATTATGCTCGTCATGAACTGAAAACTGAAGCATGGCTTCACTTGATATAAAATGCAATACATATACCAAAGAAAGTCGTAATCGTATATCGCTTAAGGGAAAGGGAGAAATTTCGTTATAAAAGAAAGTTTTTTTATAACGTTAGAGTGAGATTAGTTGCTTTAAAAGTTATTGCTTTATATTAATGGTTTTGACCTGTTTTTCATGTGATTTTCCAATTTATTTCTCTCAATTATTTTTCAATTTCATTTTATTCAAATTGTTGTAACTGCAATGCCAGGAGATTTAACCTTAACTAAAGCTTGAATATATGTTGCGATAATGGTGCTGTTCATTTGATTGGATCATGACTGGAGCAATGAAATATCAAAACAGGATTCAATTAGCGGGCTTTGAATCATTTGAACGCTTAAGACGCCGACAGGTTTGTCAGATCAGCATCTTTATAAAATAAAAACAAAGATCAATGCGTCACCGGTGAAAATATATTCTCATGTTTGCCGTGGTGATGCAAACAAGGATATGTTTTTTACAGGTGACGCATTAACAATTTCCGAATCTTGTCCCTGAAAAAAAAAACAAAGTCGGACATTTGTGGCTCCCACACACTTTCGCCTGAAGTCCTTTTCACATGTTATGATAGATTGTTTTAGAGAAACGAACAATGTAAAGCGGCTTGAACAACTTGACCCAAAGGTTCATTGAATTCTAAAAGCGTACTTCGTCACTTCTACGAGTCGCGGTACTTACCTCATCATATGTCACTAGATTACGAAAAAAACTTCAACTTACCTGAAAAGAAACAAGAAGGAGAAGAAAAACGATTTAAAATGGATCAATTGAATACAAATTACGAAACGATTCGCATAGAATTATGACAACCTCTGCAGCGTTTATTTTTCGCATCCTTATTTGGTTGTACCGAAGGAAACCTGCAATCAGTGTCACTCTAGACTTGGCTACTGGGTATTCAGGTGATGAAAGCAGCTCAAATCGCTGATCTGACCTCTTGACTTATATTTTATCTTTGCTCCACTGCTGAGGTGCGGTGGCTACGGTGTGGTAAATTAAAGTACGATAAGGTCACGCTCAATTCCCCCATTGAGGGTGAAGATTGTTGTCGACAGGGCGAGACGCAGTCGAAATGATGATCGCTGACTGTCATTTAGTGTTGGAATCAAATAAAACGACTTACCAACAGACAGCAACACTTACGAAATATTTCATTGACAATGTCGCGAATTGCAATGATCATACATCTTGGAATTGAAATCCTAATAGCGGGGATTTTTTGCCTAGCTGCAATTTATGCAATCATTTTGTTGGGGAAAGTGAGAGCGACCCTGGACCTTTACCGTCTATCATCGTTTTGTGGGATCGAACGGATCTTTGCGCTGGAGTCATGGCACAACCTGAGAGGCGTTATTCATACCGATATGATAACGGTGCCGAAGACACCAGAGTCTAAGCAAGACTTCAAAGCTGACGGGCAGATTTAGTCGATCCATTATTGACAGCCCTGCAGATCGAGTGGGGTAAACTCTGACGACACAAATGCTTAGACCTCAAGCAACAATTTCTATTTCGTCACCTGAGAAAATTCGACACGCTTCAAAATAATTTATTTTGAAGCTATAATCTAGGATTTACGATGAACGTTTTACTCCAAGCCAAGCGACTCGTACAATTAACTCCCTCATAGGAAGAGGAAAAAAAAAGTTTGCATTTTCGCCATTTTCACGCCTCAGCCGAACACAGTCTCTCGCTGCAGTCACGTATCGATTTTGACCGCTGGGCAGTCAGGGAAGGCCACTTAGCGAATTATACTGCTGTGGCTAGTTTAGGGAAGTGAAAACCAACCGAGAAGCTATTATTTAGTCGATCGACACCGTCAATAGAAAGAGGAAGCTGTACCGACCGACTGAAGGCGAAAGTGATTCCAACTAGCGTCTCACCTTCGGGCTGACATCCGGAAGAAAATGAGCCAACCACAAAGGACGGGAGTACAACAGTTCGCTTAATAGCGTCAAGCGGTGCTAATCATATTTGATAAATGTGCTCTTTGATTTTATTTTGGAATTTACTTTTACAGATTTTTTTGGATGAGAAGCTTTTGGATGAATGGGTGTGAATCCCATCTATACGGTTTTTATGGAAAGTCATAGATCGAAGACTTTATTAAAAATAATCTCAACTTGCAGTTTGTGCAACAATCTCAAAGATTCATTTTTATTAGCAAGGAGGAAAACTTTTTCTACAGCTTTGACGAAAGTGTAACAAAATTGTAATAAAACTTTGGATTGTCATCGTAAATCGTTTTTCGAAAGCTTAAGTCTACACAGAAACAATATTTACACAATGAAATTGATGTCCGTAAACGATCATCTTTTAAACGGCCATCTCTAGCTCTATTAAAATACAAATTACATCCCCAGGCTTGTGGAACCAGTCTCATTCCCGTCGAAACTTTCTATTTTATGATATCAGATTAGGCAAAACAAAAACAATCCTTTGTGCGTAAATATCCATGCGAATTTGTAGCGATTGATGTTCCGCAGCAAACCGATGATCTGCACAAATTCCGTGCCCACTGCTTGACTATCCCCATTTCTAATCAAAAATCAAACTCGTGTCGAACAATCACGAGAAATGGTTTCGTTTATTCGTTTGCAATTGGCAAGCGCGATCCACTCGAACATGGACAACCGACGTTAGCCTCATATTAGGGCATGTGACTCCAGCCAAAAAGGAAGGTTCGATTAACACATTTGCTTTCCAGTGCAGATGACGGAGCTCTGGCTCTGGCTTGCGGTCGCTTCATCCAGAATGTCGCTGATCTACGCTCGATCCACTCGAGTGAAAAAATCAACACTTGGAGCGGAAAAAAAAGAAACCCGCCATCTAATCAAACTCGTACATTTCTTGCACCACTTTTATGCCACTCCATCCGCACCACCAGGGTTGCAGGGATGCTGCCATGTAATAGGGCGAATTCCTAGCTGGAAGAGTGGCTCTTGTGAGTCAGCATAACGGCGGAGCATCGGGTCGATGAAAGGTGCCGCGCTGGGATCTGATTTTATTAACACTTAGTTTATTATATGATGGGCACTTCCCACTTATGGTTGAGTTGGCGAGACACACGGCAGTTCATTTCGAGTGATGTGGAATAAATTGGGTCAAGATGTGGCACCAACCAGCGTAGGTCGCCGAAGCTGCTATCTGTTGGATTTAGTGATATAGATAAAAGCGGATTGCAAGGAAAAATTACATTGTATTAAATAGTGCATAATTTCTCGCTTCGTTTCGTTTCGTTGCCGTTTAGACACATCAGTGTCATAAGTGTTTGTGGTGCGTTTAAACTAGTTAAACTTGTTTTTTTTTTTTCACAAAATACTTTTCTTCACTTATTTTCAGTCCGCCTAATTACGCGTCTGTTGTGTCAATCACCGACACCTGCGAGATTACTCCACGCAGGGCTCGTAGCTGATGAAGGCGTGATTTCAGAGATTTTTCATCCCAGAGAAGCGTCGGCTAGGATTGAACCTATACCGGTTGAGTTGGTTTAGGGAAGATCACGCCACTCCACACTCGTTGACATCTTGGCGGTGTGGGGAGATTCAAACCAAGGCCATCAGCATTTTTACTACTACTATCACATGTAGCCACAAGAAAACTTACTTTTAACGAAACATGCTGTACTCTACGCAAAAAACGCAAAAGCTTCCAGGAGTTTGAATGTCATACATATGCCAACAAGTTAAGTGCTCTTTTCAGTGGTTCGTGGCAATTGGATTGCAGGTATTGTGTTTTTGATAATACTAAAAAATATCACTTCAAGAATAAAGGACAGCTTCTCCATGAAGCTCTGCCAGTTTTTATACTCAATAGAAGTTTTAGTTTACTCATCATATTAACGATCTCGTTCAAATAATAATTAGAAATTGTTTATTTTACGATACTAACCACGCTCACATGTGCGAAGCCCCATCAGGGTATTTACTGTTGATTTAAACCTGTTTCAGCTCGTACAATTAAATATAGTTTTGAAATTAACTTGACAAACCTCACATACTCTTGCGTAACCCCAACAACATTGTTATGTCTCGGTAACAAAATGAAAATATAATAACTTTTTTTTTCTTCACGCAACTTTTAGTAGACACGGCACAATACAAGTTAATGTTTTACGGAGCCAATTAAATCTAATGCCTTATGGTCTAAAATATCTCATGAGCAAAGGCAACTTTTTTACCCTCGCTGTGAGTGGCTCCAACCCTATGACATGTTGGATTTAATCGTCCACATCGTGTAGTATAATATTTTACATTCTACTGAAATATACCATACACATTTGTGCGTGGCCCCAGTAGCATTCTTTTGTTGTTCTGCTTTGAACCGGTCTCAAATCAGGAAATCGCTGTTTTAAAACCAGGTGAACAGTACACGAGAAGCATCGTTAGTCGACCTGTTAAGCATAAACCCAGACGTCCGTGTGATAGAATATCTAGAGACATTCGCATAGCTATCTTCCATTAGGTCGTATTTTCTACAGAGAGATTATCAACGCGTTATAATTTTCGGTAATAGGAGGCTTTCTTCACAAGCAATTTATAGGAGTGGCGCGGCCTTAACGCGAATATAACTTTCGAATCTTTCATGGCATTGTTTAGTCGGATAAAATAAATCAATGGGAGATACGTTTCGATAATTGCTGATGACTTCACGAGGGTATATCCGAATATTTCAATCTGTTCTGATTGAGTCATAGGCCGGGTGTTCAATGCACTGTCCATGCGTGCGCCTCATTTTTACGGTGTTACATGATCAAATAGAAGTAATCGAGTCATAATTCCCATGGAAGATACAATGAACTCGTATGCGCGATATTGGTTATTACAAACCCGGTACTCAAACGCAGCGCATCGTTTACCAAAACCAACCCTGCTGAAAATCCTGCCCTTTTCTCCAACAAACCAGTGATTTCCGGTTCTCTGTGTAAACCTAGCTGATCTGGCAATAACGGAGTAGCAACCGCAGGTGGTGAATCATGCTCGTGCTCAATACTTTACTCGAACCTTATAACAGAAATTAAAATATATGTTAAATTATAGTTACATCATCAAGACAAGCAGGATAATGTCTCCGGGAAAGTTGTTTCTCATGGAAAGTTCCACAACTTAGCCTAATTAAGTCGATTTGTATATGCCAAAATGAGAAAAGTAAGTTAGTTCTGTCCAAAGTGACGTCAGAACAAGAAGCATTTCGCAAACGCATTGTACAGTTCTAGCTGAACTGCACAAAAATTCAGATTCCGATGTTTTTTAGCCAAAGCATCTTGTCATTTCAAAGAAAAAAACACACACACACAAGCGTTCCTGGGCAACCTGTCCAATCGAAGATTTTTTTGGAATTTTGTGTTCATTGGTAAACCCAAATAACTGCAAAGCAACGATTTACAAACAGTTAAGTGGTAAAGTCAAGAGATGCATTTGAGATAAACTCTTCAAAGACACCGCCTTGTCTTACAGATCCATAATATAAAAAAAGCAAAGCCTTGGAGCTACATTCCGTATCGAAACGCGACCTTCTGTAAATTTTACGCAGACTACACAGCCAACTGTTCAATGTACAGGACAATTACAGGGCTAGCGCTACGATCCTACTGACACCAACTGTCGCTCCCGAGCCGGGACTCGAACCTGAGACGACTGCCTTGTTAGGCCAGCATCGTATCTCAAGACTAGCTGGAAGGTTCCATAACAGATCCATAATGTACGACCATTGAAATACAATAATCGTTTTTGCCAAGAAACCTTAAGTATTTGCAAAACAAAACTATGACTACTTCGAATCCTTCAGCTTAAAATCCAATTAGGTCAAATTAACCTACAGTAGACCCCTTTCCTATAGTGGATCTCCCGCCAAATTAACTCAATTTTGGCGAAAACTCGAGGGATATTCTGAAAACTTTCATCGAGATAGGTACATTTTGTCCAGCAGTCTGCATCCCGAACATGTATACATGTCGAGTTATGGTAAGAGAAATTGAGTTAATCTGACGGGTGGTCCACTATAGGTTAGTAAAGTAAGGCGGTTCACTATAGGTTAATTTACATATGACTCCTCCAAAAATCGAATCCTAAAACATAGTAGGATAAACTAACCTATAGTAGACCCTTTTCCTATAGTGGGTCGAGGGATTTTCAGGAAACTTCCATCGGGAGACATTTTATCTAGCCAAACTGTATTAGAATTACGAGAATCATTTATGAATTCCGATTTATGTTGAGAGAAATAGAGTAAACCTGACGAGTGGTCCATTATAGGAAAGGGGTCCACTGTAGGTTAATTTGACCTGATTGCATTCTAAGCTGAAGGATTTGAAGTATTCATAGTTTTGTTTTGCGTCACTGGCGATTCTCAATGAAATAGGATAAATTAACCAATAGTAGAACCCCAGTAAACGCGATGGCTGATTTTATGTGATTTTATTGTCTTATGCATACAATGTAAAACTACCTTGGATTGACCACTTTCTTTAGAGGACCACTGACAAGATTAAATCAATATATGCGAAAATTCGAAGGATTTCTAGGAAACTTCCATAGGAAAACATTTTATCCAGCTCATCTGCACCAGAAACACGGGAAACATTTGTAAAATCCAATTTAGGGTAAATTACCCTATAGTGGACCTCCTTGCTTTATTAACCTATAGTGGACCACCCGTCAGATTACATCAATTTCTTCCCACATGAAACGGAATTTATAAAGGTTTATGATGCAGATTGGCCGGATGAAATATTTACCGATGAAAGTATCCTCAAAATCGCTCGAATTTTCGCATAAATTTAATTAATCTGACGGGTGGTCCACTATAGGAAAGTGGTCCACTATAGGTAAGTTTACCCTATATCGAAAGAATAAACAGTGTTTCTTCAGGGAGGATCACTGAAGGAAGCGGTCCATCAAAAGTAATGTAAATTGATCTACAGTAGACCCCTTTCCTATAGGGGACCAATCGTCAGATTAACTTAATTCTTCTTAACGTTGAATCGGAATTCAAAGTAAATAATTCTATAGTGGACCCCTTTCTCATAGTGGACCACTCTTTACATTGAGCCAGATTAACTCAATTTATTCAGAAGCTCGAGAGATTTTCAAAAAAAATCAATCGGGAAACATCTTTTTCAGCCAATGTGCATCAGAATCACAAGAAATATTTATAAATTCTTATTTATGTTAAGAGAAATTGACTTAACATGAGGAGTGGTCCAATACAGAAAAGGAGTCCACTATAGGTTCATTTACTTTATAAAAGTTTTTGATGCAGATTGGTTTGATAAGGTGTTTTTTCCGATGGAAGTTCTCTGAAAATCTCGCGAAAGAAAAATCTGACGAGTGGTCCACTATGGGAAAGTGGTCCACTATAGGTAGATTTATCTACTATCCGCTCAGATTCTCCAACGAAAGCAATTCGTATTTCACTTACGATAAAAAGCAGCTTGCGCTTGACTAATTTACCGATTATTCCTCCTAGCAAAGTAAGGAAAACAGCAATAGTTTATTCAGATTCAAGAGAAATGTACGATGCCAGTTTCGCTAGAGCTGTTTCATAATCGGGTAAAACACTCAGGGTAAAGCAACCTGAACCTCTTTCATTGATTATCCTATAGTGGACCACCCGTCAGAACAAATCAATTTCCACTAACACAAATCAGAATTTATAAATGTTCGTGACGCTGATTGGCTGAGAGCTGGAGAGAAACACACGGTTCCGGATTTAGGGTAGAACTGCCTTGGATGGACCACTTCCTTCAATGGACCACCCGTCAAATTACCTTAGTTAATGCGAAAACTTGGGGGAATTTCTGAAAACTTCCATCGGGAAATCTCTTATACAGCTAATCTGCATCAAAATTACGAGGAACATTAGGTGAATTGAGTTAATTTGACGGGTGATCCACTAAAGGAAGTGGTCCATCCAAGATAGTTCTACCCTACATTGCCTGCTATGCATTCCGAATAATCAACAGCGTTTGAACGGAAATAGGGTAAACTAACCTATAATAGACCTCTTTCCTATAGTGGACCACCCGAGAGATTAACTAAAATTTTGCGAAAACGCGAGGGATTTTCAGGAAAATTCCATCGGGAAACATGTTATCCATCCAATCTGCATCATATACATTTATAAATTTCGATTGATGTTAAGAGAAATGAAGTTAATCTGATAGGTGGTCTACTATAGGTTAATAAAATAAGGAGGTCTACTATAGATTAATTTACCCCAGGTCATGTAGGGTAGAATTACCTTGGATGGACAGTGACCTTTAGTGGACCACTGGTCAGATCAACTCAATTTATGCAAAAAGTCGAGGGATTTCCTCTAAACTTCGACCGGGGAACATCTCACCTGTTAATCTGCTTCAGAAACACGAGAAGAAAATGAACAGTTTCTCGTCAGTGTGATTCACTAAAGGAAGTGGTTCATTCAAGGTTGTTATATCCTGCTCATTTGATTGAAATTTCGACAGTTTTTTGCAAAACTTAATCAAATTGATTGTAGTTGACCAAAACCTATCACGTAGGAATAAAAATCCATTATTATTTTTAGGGTGTCTCTATGACCGTTTTGAATAACCATAAGCAAGTAACATATAAGTCGTTGAGAGCAGTGGTACATGCGGGTTTTTACACTTTTTTGATTTTTGGTATAAATTGATGCAGACCGTAATATTATACCTCAACATCCAAGAAAACCCGAGATCTTCCAGACCATTTCATTGAGAGAAAAAGTGGTGCATGTCTGGCAACGAAGAATGCATTTTAGGTCGATAATTTTAGGATGTAGAACATTCATGTCTTCAGCAAAGTTGTTTAAGTGATTGAGTGCTATATGATAATGATCTGTTTGTTGAGAAATTTTGGCATTACGTGGCGCTAGTGTATATGTGAGTATTTTGTAACAGACAAGATTTTACCTATTCCAGATCGACACGTCTACTGGGGCCAATTCAAAAGATAACACCCATGTGTTTTTGGAACTGTTACTGGGTCGATGTACTGGATCCAAGTTCAGCTTTTGGTAGACTGCCGGTGGCCCTCCAGAACCAGAAATACCGTAAAAGAGATTAATTTTTTGAAATTATTTCTAAATTATTTCAGTGTGATTAACTTTAGGAAAAATGTTCTTTTGACCGAATATGATTAGAAAAGGCCAGCTTTCAGATCATTTTCCTTCTAGTCGACCCTGCAAAGAAAGCTTCGAAAAAAATGGGAATCTCTATGACCACTTTTGAAAATTGATCGGTAGGTCTAGATCCTTGGGAGAGGTACCTGGTAGCTACCTTAGTTCATATCCCTGCAAAGGACCACGTTACTTCTAGTTAAGAGTTGTTTAAAAACCGGAGAGCTATTTGATAACCAGATTACCAAGTATTTGGCGTAATATTTCAAACACATGTACCACCTTTGTCCTTGACGTTTTTTGGTTATCATTTTTTCTCCATATATGTTTTTCTATTAAAGTTTGTGCAAGTTTTTTAACCAAATCTTGTTTTGTGTTCATGCACCGTGTTTTGAAACCTTTCTAGCAATAATTTAGTTATATTTAACAAAAAAAAATGTTAAGAACAATTTACTATTCGAGTGTTTTCATTTATTACGTCTCCTGAGAAATTTACATATAAGCACATGTACCACTTTTGCTCTCAACAGCTCAAATGTCTCTGTGAATGTGATTTCAACCAATTTGGCGACTAACCTTTCATGATAGTGATGCACAAAGGGGATTGGTTATGTCTTAAAAGTTAGCTGGTCAGCTTATAATACAAATCTGTATTTCATTTGGTTAATTAAACATTAAATGTAACTATTTCGCGCAAAAAGTCTTTCTGTGTGCACTTCAAATATGATATTTCATCCTATGAAGGTGATATCAGCGTTACAACGTTCTGAATTCAGCGTTTATATCGTTCAAACCCGGAGAAAACTAACTAAACACGCAAATAAAACATGCGAAGAACGATTTTCATACATAATCTCATTAAATTCAATATTTTAAAAAGCATTGTATAGAAAAACAAACCAATCTAAATTAATTACGAACCAAAATAAAACATATAATGTTTTAATTGAAAAGTAGCACTAAAGCTTAAACACACGAAAGAATTGCGTCCTTAAATTTTAATGATCGTAAAACGTATTATTACCAATCGTACTGCATACTCGAAACAACCTTTTTAAGTGAATTATTTAGTACTCCTTTAGAGGTTATTACGGCGCTGAATGAAAAGCGGCACGAAATGGAAGTAATTGCCGTGTAGTGCCTTCGGTCATTTTCGGAAATTGGACGGATGTGCTTTTCGGCTTTCAACTTGGTATAAGAAAAAACCAACACCACCATGAATATTCGAAGGTTGGCTACAATCAGAGCGTCATTACGAAACACATTCTGTGCAATAAAAGCATCATACAATTTAGTCGCTAATTGGAAAATCTGTCAACAGTTTTGTACTATTACATTCATCAACATCGACAGGTAGACTAAAATTATTGAAAAAAAAAAAAAACAATAAGCCACCGTAAATATCTTCATTTTTCAGCAATTGCGTCTCTGTACTTGACAAATATCAGCCGCTATTGGATCTTGAAACGTCATACACACTCGTCACGAAGGCTGAAACGGCCTTGCGGCAGTCGAACGCCCCTCGCGTTATGCTTTTCGAGGAATAACAATAGCTTTTAACGTCCCATCAAGCGACGGACCTCTTGAAAGATAAACACAAAATAGCCATCAGCTGATACGGCACCCGGCTTCAGTCAAATGTTGCGCCACATTACTTCTCCGTTTCACTTCAGCATCGAGTCCGCACCGTGCACTCCATTCTCATTAATAGAAGAACATTTACCACTCAATTTACGAAATACTTGGGGCCGGTTCAGTGATCGAAAGTGAAAATGCTAGGCACTCAGCGGGAATGAAGAGCCTGTGCGCGTTATTGCATCTAGATCAAGGTCGGTCAATGTGGCTACGGCGGCTATCAGTTACCCCCGAAGATGGCCCAATCTCCGCAATACGACGCCGGCTGTACAGCATAGCATGATCAAGTACCACTCGATGCCAATTATGGTGGAGTCCGCAGCTTGGATACTCCAAGTGCTAGAAAATGTCAAATTAACCTGAACGGCGGCGGCAGCGATTGTGATGCGACAGTGCAAAGCGACAGTGGCAAAGTGACAGCTAAAAGAATGGCCGCCGGCCGCATCGATCGTTCTGTGGACGAATAAAGGGGAGCCACTTGAAAGTAGCATCTTCGGTTCGGACCCGCGAACAGGTGTGAATTATTAGTAATTTTCATGCATTCCCCTGTCGGTCGGTGATTAGTGCAAACGACCAACATGACATGCAGATGTTTGATTTTTGCTGTCCACTATGAGAGTGGCAAGTGGCAAGTTGCGGAGTACCGCACCTACGTGCGAAATATAGATGTCAAGGTCGTCTGACCAACTGTTGTGTGTAGTTGCCTTAGCTGATTATTGTTTTGTACAGAAATCCCCCGTGTAGTACGGTGGGTGGTGCTCAGCTATCTTTTTTTTTCTTATGCTCTTTTTTCTTATGCTAGAATCAATAGTCAACCGTAACGAAAAATAGGATAGTGGTCGTTGAATTTCGATGATTGGAGTGCTACAGAGTAATTCGTGACATTGCTGTATTTGAGCTCTATGTTTTCTGGAATTGCCACTCCATGGTTACTCGTAGACGATATCCTGCTGCGAAGACATATCGTAGACATGGTAATTACGTTTTACGCAAATTAAGTTCAAGTGGATTACAATGATCTATTCATGTGCAGCAGCGGAAAACACATATCTTAGCATTTTTTTTGTAAATTAGTTAGTTTAAAACTTATAAAAATGATTTATGTTTATTAAGGAATCAAAACTTGTACTTGATTTTCTAAAAAACAACTTAACCGATTGACGATTTTCTGTTATTTTTTTTAGTTTTCAATGGGATGAAAAAATTTAGGTTTGAATACAAATTTGTTGAAGATGTTGCGTAGAATTTTCTGCTACCATATTTTTACAAAATTTATAGAACTCAGCAAAACTGGAAACTGAAATAATATCCACACTCTCTAAGTTGTAGTTTTCAAACTACCACTTATTGATCGGTTAACTAGTAAATTTTTGATTTTTTTATATTTTGAAAAAATACTCTTGCGGATTTGATTCTTTTGAATAGTCAAACTACTTTTCCTACAGTTAGAATGCATGATCGTAGCAAATTTTCAAAGTTCTAGAAGCAAACGGTTGTGCCATTGCTCTACTTTCCTATATTCATAAACCACATATAAAAACCAAAATAAATGTCAATTGGAACAAACCAGAAATCGTTGTATGCAAATCTTTCGGCATTGTTTGGTAATTTTGATCCATACGTTATTAACTCTTTGGAAGTAAATTGCTAATACCGCGTACAATTCTACCTGTACAGCGAAGAATGCGAAAGGTTCGGCCGTGTCCACATATGCACGAGCCTTGGTTCCCAATGGCTCGTTATTCGAAAAACCTCCATCATAATTAACACCTCTTGCAGCTGTCGAACCAAACAATCGCAATCGTGTACAGCTCCTGGCTACCGATTCGTACGTGACATACGATTAGGGGTTCTAAACTGCGGGCGTACAATCCCCCGTGGAAAAATCCTACA
Organism: Wyeomyia smithii; assembly: GCF_029784165.1. Lineage (NCBI taxonomy): Eukaryota > Metazoa > Arthropoda > Insecta > Diptera > Culicidae > Wyeomyia > Wyeomyia smithii. The sequence goes on from NC_073696.1 coordinate 205,228,026, forward strand.
ATAAAGTGTACCACAATGGGATATTTTACAATACCGAACAGCTGGTGCCGGGATTTTGGCTCGACATTTACACCTCCGACCGTCCGTCGTTGCAGAATCGATCGATTGGGGTTTACTGCCAGTTTCTCTGTCATTGAGTCATTGATTGGGCCTTAGGTGCAGCACAGCAACTGCTGGCAGACACGCCCCAAAATGTGCCACTCAAAGCAAACAATCAGATCAAAGCTAATGATCATGTCCATAATTTTGCATTATACGCGCAAGATTAACGTAACTGATTCGCGATTTCTGTATGCAAAACACTTGTTGGCAAGTTTGCTCCCTGCCATGTCATGTTGTGGGGATTATTCTCGTTTTCGTACATCAACAAAAAGCCCGTTTTGGTCTCCGTCTGGCAGCGCGTCGATCACTGATGCAAGCGCAATCCATAAGGCACTGGTAGGCACCGAGGGCTCAACAATTTCGGAAACCGGTACCTTCAGACTGAAGCAAAAAAAATGCAGGCCTCATAACATGAAGTCAGATTGACTGACACCGTATTGACAGTCATTGTAGACCAACATTTGTTTGTCAAAAGCGAGAGTGTCGAGGTGAGATTTTTTGTGGGTTGTGGGTTTCGGTTTTGTTTGCACGGTCGATTGTTTGTTGTTAGATTTATCAGGTGTGTTCACTGTTTGCAGGTGCGTGGATGTGCATTTCTAAACTACTCACCTGTTATGATAACCTTGCTTGGTACAAGTACCCTATTTCAACATTCAATCTTAATATTATCTTCTACTGTTATTGCTTGCTTCACTATTTGATCCGAACTTACTACGAATACCCTGCTTTAGCGTGAAAAAAGCTGTGGATTTTAGCGCAACTAGAATAACTTAAAACAGATGGTCTCGTTTCTGATTGGTTCATCTTTTTACTAAAAACAAAAAAGGCTTAGAAAAAAGAAACAAGTTTTGCCTTTCTCCTAGAAAGGTATAGCAATCACTTGCAAAATCGAAGATATAAAAGTGCTCCAAAGGGCCGAATGGCATATATCACTCGACTCAGCTCGACGAGCTGAGCATTTTCTGTATGTGTGTGTGTGTGTGTGTGTGTGTGTGTGTGTGTGTGTATGTGCAGATTTTTATTCTCATTCACTTTTCTCAGAAATGGCTGGACCGATTTTCATAAAATTAATTGCAAATGAAAGGTCTTGCCGTCCCATAAGACCCTATCCAATTTCATTGTAATCGGATTAATAGTTTAGAGGTTATGTATCAAAATGCAAAAATCATGAAACATCATTATCTCCAAAACCACACCACCGATTTGAACAAAATTAGTTTCAAATGAACGGGCTACCTGAAAAACCCTTAACTTTTGAATTTTATAAAGATTGAACTTGTGGTTCAAAAGTTATGAAAAGAAACGTGTTCTGAAGACTGTTTAATCTCACTCATGTTTCTCAGAGATGGCTCGACCGATTTTCATAAAATCAGTGTCAAATGGAAGGCCTAGATGCCCCATAAGACCCTATTGATTTGTTTTGCAGTCGGACTATTACTTTGCCTGTTATATTTAAAAATGTGAAATCCAGCTATGAAAAGGAACATATTCCGAAGATTACTTGGACTCACTCACTTTTCTCAGAGATGGCTGAATCGATTTCCACAAAATTGGTGTCAAATGAAAGGTCTAGCTGCCTCATCTTATTGAATTTTACTCTAATCGAACTGTAACTTCGTCTGTAATGTACCGAAATGTGAAAATCACGAAACTTTATTATCTCAGAAACTACACAACCGAATTGATCAATATTATTATCAGATGAGCGGGCTAGTTAAGGGTTAACTGATGAATTATGATTGAACACGTGGTTTCAAAGTTTGGCTGCCCTGTACGTTCCCATTTCGTTTGATTATAATCGAACTTAAGCAACCGTTATGTATGAAATTGTTAATAAATTAACGAAAGTCTATTATCACAAAGATTACATGACTTATTTGAACATAACTAGTTTCATACGAGCGAGTCATCTCTCAAACTTACAAATAACAAACTTCATAATAATTTGATATGTGGCTCAAAAGTTATGGAAAGAATAGAAATTCAAAGACTATTGAAAACTATACCTGCTTTGATCGATATATGTGGCCTCAACATAATTTAAATGTGGTATCGTACTATTTGAACGTACCAAACTCATTGATTCCTTGCGATGTGTTTAAAGTCTCCAAATGCACGACGAATCGGCCATAGGATATGAACAAAATCAAATAACAAATCGTTTAAAATGATTGGTTTTATCGAAATAACAACATCCTCGACTTTTGGCTTCTGTACATCGCCTTAACTCTGAATATATGCATATTGGGAGATATTTAGTTATTTTGGTTGGTTTCCAGAAACTAAAAGTGGTCGTCTTTAAATGCAAAATGGTGTCCAGTGTCAGTGTTTGGTTTCTATGCATCATCTTGATTACGGAAATATCCATATTTAGAATTATTCGGTCATTTTCGACTGTTTCCTAGAAGTTGCCATTAAGCAATTTAAAATGGTGCCTGAGGTCAATTGTTAGCTCATTGCATCATCCTGGTTCCAGAGATACTCATATTGGATAGTATTTGTTTTATTTTTAGACTGTTTTCACAAACCGGAACTCGGCATCTTGGATTTCGAAATGGTATTTAAGATAATTTCTGGCATCTGAGCGTCATTCTAGTTGAAGAAAAACCTATATTGAGTGTTATTCGATCATTTTCGGCTGTTTCCCTGGAGCCGGCTGCCGCTGTGTATCATTCTAGATCCGGAGATACTCATGTTAGACGGAAATCGGCCGTTTTTGGCTGTTTTCCAGAAACCTGAAGTTGCCATTCAACAATTCATAATGGTGTCTGAACTCAATTTGTGGCTCCAGTGCATCATTACGGTTCCGGAAATACCCATATTGGGTGGTATTTGGTCGTTTGCCGCTGTTTTTCCGAAACCGGAAGTCGCCATTTTGGATTTCATAATGGCATTTGAAGACAATTTCGATCGATTTTAACTCCTGTGTATCATTCTAGATCCGGATATTATTATATTGGGTGGAAATCGGCCATTTTTGGCTGTTTTCCATAAACCGGAAGTTGCCATTTTAAAATCCAAAATTTTGCCTGAGGTCGATAATGAAACAAATTTGTTTCCACTAAAACATTCACCTACCAAATATGGTTCCATTTAGTTGGTTAGCTCTCGAGATGTGCAGAAATGTGTGTTTCATTTGTATGGAACCCCTCCCTTCCAAAGGGAGAGGTGTCGAACCATTATGGACATATTTGTTACTCCTAAAAACATTCACATGCTAAATTTGGTTCCATTTACTCGGTTAGTTTTCAAGATGTGCAGAAATTTGTGTTTCATTTGTATGGCACCCCTCATTTCCAAAAGAAGGAGAGGTGTCAAAATATTATGGACATATTTTTTACCACTAAAAACATTCACACACCAAATTTGGTTCCATTTAGTTGATTGGTTCTCGAAATGTGCAGAAATGTGTGTTTCATTTGTATGGAACCCCTCCCTTCCAGAAAAGGGAGGGGCGTCCAACTATTATTGACATATTTGTTACCCTTTAAAACATCCACATGCCAATTTTGGTTTCATTTGCTTGGTTTGTTCTTGAGTTGTGCAGAAATTTATGTTTCATTTGTATGGGACCCCTTCCTTCCAGAAGAGGGAGGGGTCTCAAACTATCATAGGAACCTTTACCGGCACCAAAAACCCCTTAATACAAATTTTCACTTCGATCGGTTCGGTAGTTTTCGAGCCTATATGGATCAGACAGACAGACAGACAGACCGGCTTGACTGTTTATATGTATAGATTACAACATCAATATTTTAGAACCTAAAGAATGAATATACATTTATTGGATTGAAGCGTTCATGTAAATCTATTTAAACAAATAAAAGTTTAAATGAGAAAGGCTGGGTCTGACCGCTAGGTGGATTAATTTAGGTTTTTGGAATAATTCTTCACTTTTCCATGCTCATAGAAAGCAAGTAATTACAACAACACGTAAGCACGTCATATACATCTTTAAAGATTACATAAGGGGCTATTCACAAATTATGTAAGGGTTCATGAGGAGAGAGAGGTTATCTAAATTTCTTTGAATGCTTATGGGGAGCCGAGAAAATCTTACGTAAGACTGAAAAAAAAAACGAAAACTTACAAAACTAAAAAAATTAAATTCAGTAATTATTCCTCACTGAGATCTTTACAGTTGAACCTTGGGAAAGCGTGAATTCATCTCAGCTTAATGATAATGTACTTCGTATACTTAATTTTTAGTTTTATTATATAACATGATATTAACTGAGTTGGTTAAGTTGTTTTATTTTTATTATTTACGAATAGGGTAGATGAGCCAGTAATGGTGGGTATACCAGTAATGGTGGTATACCAGCATTTAGCGTTATTAAGGCATTTTCCGGGATAATAATATATTATCAGATAATTTTTATTGATTCTGTGGAAATATGTCTACGATTTGGTAAAATATATTGGTTTGAAATCTTATTTAAACACTTTGTATTTATTAATTCATTCAAGAGTGAAAAAACAGCAAGTTTCTTACGAAATTTGTAACGCAACAGTGAAATTTCTTGAAATATCAATGTAAACACGATTTCTGTGGCAACAGTCTTCGCAGAACTGTTCTTAACTATTTTTCTTACCATAATCAATCGAAAAAATCACAAATAATCATCAAAATACTGAATAAATTGAAACTCCACTATAAGAACAATTTAAGTACCCCTGTTCCAGTAATAGTGGTAGTGCTCCAGCTAACATTTGAGGTTAGGTTTCAACTTAGCAGATATAAACAAAATGCGGTGCGCGAACTACTTTCGTGTGTAAATCTGACTCTGGTTCACACAATACAGTCCAGTTACCGTTATTCTTACATTTTGATATTATAGGTAAGTTTTTATTGCACCTCACACCAGTGGTAGGTACCGCCGAAACGCAAGGATATATAACAGAGAAAAGAGATGAGAGAACAGCTGAACGTTGATGAGATGCAGAAGGACAAACTTGAGCTTCTTCAAGCTTCAAAGCTTTCCAAGCGCTAATGTGATACAGTACAATGATTATTTGCTGCGGATTTTCTCTGATTTGGACTATTTAAACATATGTTACATGACCTGTTTGTTTTTCTTTTATATTTTTATTATAACATTCGAATTTTTGATTCATACAAGCGCTCGTAAAGTGTCCCTTGATTTGAAGAACAAAACTGAGCAGACACAAAGATCAAAATAGAGTGGGGTAAGACTACCGGATAAGATCCTTCTAGCATTGCGAAGCATCATCTGGAGCAAAAGAAGTAGTTTGTTTTTTATCTCACAATTTTTTCACCATTAAATTCAAAACGAATAATTATCACAGCTCATGCTAGACGATTGCCCACGGTGGAAGAAGAGGTTTGGAATGCTACCTTAGAGCATAAAAACAACTAAATCGTAATTCATTTGCTGCAGCCTATGAAAAAATCAACTACCACCATTACTGGCACAGTTTCCACTTTTATAGGAACATTGCCTCCATAACTGGAACATAATATTGGTGTACAATTTTCATTTTTCATACTTAATTTGTTAAAAACATATACAAACTGTAATTGTACATGACAGTTTATGATATTTTCTATAACACCAAAGAAAAATGGGTTTGATATATATGATTTGAATATTGATATTCTCGTTTTTAAAAAACACTGGTGCTTAGACCCTCCATTACTGGATCATCTACCCTACGCCAGATGTTAAAAAAAATCTTCTACTAGAAAGAGAAAGAAAATCTTATACAGTGCTTTTTCGATTTTATCAACAGTCGTTTTTAGCACTAGAGTCATACCACGATAGAAGGCAACGTCGATACAAGGCTACCTCGATTCAATTTTACTGGATATAACGTAACTTTTACCTCGATATAACGTAACTTTTTTTAAATATCTTAAAATTAAAGTATAAAAATTATTTTTTGGGTGTATAATGTTCCGGATAAATGCAGTAAGTTTTAAAAAAATGAGGTAAAATTGACATTTTTTTAATGTTCTGTGACTGGAAAATTGTCCTTAACGGGTATAGGATAGGTTTATATATACTGCCAGGTGAAGGAAAATATGGTTTTGCGCACCTTCGAGTAACCATCAAGAGTTTTGCATCAATAAAAAAATGTTCGTGCTTCGATATAACGTAACTCGATATAACGTAACGAAAACAGAAAATAAAGTTGCCTTATATCGAGGTATGACTGTACTCGCCAAATTCACGCTCGATTTTCTCACGCTTTTTTTTTTGTTTTTGTCACGCTTTTAGAAAAAAATCAAACTCAAGAATAATGTACTTCCACTTGTAGAAAGTGTATTTGAATCATCATTTTCACTCGTGCCTTGTATCCTTGATAGTGTAAAGTTTTATGAACTCAATTTATTTGGTCAATTTTCTAGACCAACCAATTGCCAAACCTGTTACAATTCATTTGGGTCATAGTTTTGAAAATGAACCGTGAAATACGTAATTCATTGACTTTGGAGCAAAAATTATGTGTTATTCGAGCAGTTGAGAAGGGAGGGGGGGGGGGTGTTCGCATTTTTGGCCACGACCATCCGCTTGACAAAGCGGACGCTGTGACCTCGCGGCTACGCATCTTCCTGCAGCCTGTCGAACCTCGAAGCACAAGTTGCAAAAATGTTGATTGAATAAATAGATAAAATTATTAGGTATTAGGTTCCTATTCATATTAAGCGTCCACTTGGTAGATATTCGAATTAGAATAGCTCTTGATCGTAGCTTAGCCTTCTTCACGATGTTCTTGAGTAATGTGAAAATTGAATACGTAGCCCTCTGAGCGGGTGAAGGTAGCGACAGTTGTTTAGTTTGTTGATAAAGGGCCAGTTACGGATGATATGGAACAATTCTAGTTTACAGTAACTAAATAATCCATCACAGCTGCCTTAGCGACAGCGTACTCTGCATAGTTCATTCTCTAAGAAAACTCAAAATACGAATATACTTGGAACTGGAGCTTAGCACGATTCAAGCAGGAATTAGCAGGTTCTGAAACTATTTGTCGAATTTATTATACAAATTCCAATTAGGCTAGATTAGCTGCAATCCTGCATGTAGTTTAACACTTTTAAAATACATGATTGTTTCAAAAATAAATCTTTTTATTTCTATTTCCGACGTATACTTCACAATTAAATAGCCATAAGTTTCCTGTGAGTTGGAAGTCATCGCATATGTTTCCCATATTTAAAAAAGGTGATAAGCAGAATGTGGAGCATTATCGTGGAATCACTTTACTGTGCGCATGTTCTAAAATATTTGATAATATCGTTTCTACCTACACTGATCTCAAAGCGGCATTCGATTGGGTAGACCATGAATTACTCGCTAAGCTTAACAAACAAGGTGTGTCACCTTGCTTGCTTTCGTGGCTTCGCTCTTATCTACACTCTCGCAAATTGAAAGTCAAGTTGGGATCATCTCAATCTTGTTGGTTTCTTATCCGCTCTGGAGTACCACAAGGTAGCATTTTAGGCCCGCTAGTTTTCTCACTATTCATTAATGATGTCACTCGGTTGCTGCCACGTGGAACCAGATTATGTTATGCTGATGATGTTAAAATCTTTTTGCTGATAGAATCTATCGACGACTGCGCAAGACTTCAAAGCTACGTAGATTTGTTTGCACAATGGTGTGAATCTAACGGTATGTCAATCAGCATCTCAAAATGCTCTGTTATCAGCTTCAGTCGCAAAAATAGCCTCTGGTTTATGATTACTGCATTGGAGATAGGTATTTAAGACGTAGCGACATTGTAACTGACCTTGGCATGGTATTGGATTCTAATTTGACGTTTAGACAACACTATATGACGATTATTAACAAGACGAATCGACAGCTGGGAATTATTTTCAGAATAGGACGAGACTTCATTGATCCCGGAACTCTGCGTGCTCTCTTTTGCTCTTTAGTACGTTCTATCCTCGAAGCTAGCTGTGTAGTTTGGAATCCACACTATGAGTTCTGGACTAACCGTTTGGAGCGAATACAGAAATGTTTTATTCGGAAAATTTGCTGTATGCTACCATGGAGAAACCCTGACGCTCGACCGCCCTATGAAGAACTGTGTCTACTGATTGGCTTAGCGCCGCTCGAACAACGTCGCAAGGATATATTAGCAAACACCGCCCATAGAATATTATTGGGCGTTTATGACTGCCCTACTGTATTGTCGCTTCTTCAGTTACATTGCCCACTCCGACCACAACGGAACAATCAGCTACTACGGGTTAGGTCACATCGCACCAACTACGGACTGCATAAGCCAATTCGGCAGATGGCTTTAGAATATAACCGACGTGTTATTAATTGAGTCTTCTAACTGTATTTGTTCACTTGTTAAGTATTCTGTATTGTTATAACCTAATAGTTTTATCTTGTGATTGGATTGTACTAAAAGATACCGGGTTTTTATGCCGCTTTGAGTGAAGACAAAAGTTTGCTCAAGGTGGCTTTTCCCAGTTCAAACATCAAATATCATTTAGACGTGTCGTCGGATGACGAAAATCAATAAAAAATAATAATAATAATAAAATGATCTTTGGGCGCTAAGAAGTACCATTGATGTGTCAATGACATAAAAAATTCTTGCCGCAAAATCGTTCACAAGTAGTCAAATCGTTTGTATGCTTTAGTTTCGGCTGTGTTTGGAAAGAAAGACAGTGATTGGCTGTTTAGTGCAATTTAGACTGAGACTGAGAGCTTTACCTGATATTTGGCTTTGTTTTCTGCTTTGGTTGGTCGAAATAAGCGTTTAAAAAGGTTCTATATTTTTCAATCGTACAATAGTTGGCATCACAATTTCAAAATTTTGCCGCATTTTGGTGGACGCATACCTAATATTCTAATCGTTTGCTACGATGAAGGAAAACCGTTGAAAACAGACTGAGTATGAGGCATTTCAAAATGGACAATTGTCGTAACGCTCTCTTCCGTTTTTTTTTTTTAAATTTACTTCTCTATAATGTTGCCGTAAGAAAAAATTCTATGTCAAAATTTAAAGCCCCAACGCACAGCATTTTATTTTCCTGATCTCGTACCCTAAATTAACAGCGTCCTCACATCAAATCTTCAATTAACCTTTTTCTTAACTATGGCGAGATAAAATGTTTGGTAAAAATATATACTTTTGTATTACTAATAACTTTGTAGAAAACAAAAACATTTTGAAAATCTCAGATAAAAGTTTTATTGAAAATTTTGATTCGAGTGAACTCTCCATATTAATCTATTTATATCATTTTAAACAAGAGATAGAAATTCGACATCTTCGAAAATATTGCTAGCAAAAGCATCAGTTAACTAAAACTTTTGTGAAGACACTGGCTGTCTTTATGATTGTCTTAAAAAAGAAATTCTTCATATCAATTTTAGGTGGATTAAACACTAAATCGTCCCTTTCGAAAGAAGTGCAATGGAATGCATAGAAACTTTTTCAAATGTGTTCCAAATTATATTATTAGAATCAAATGTGATTCGGCAAGGTTTTTGACAGTAATTTTGTCCTTCCAGGAAAAAATATACGGCCTAAGAATAAAAAAAAAACAACAACACAAAAATATTACTATAAATAAACTAGCTGTCCCGGCAAACTTCGTTCCGCCCATTTTCTTAAATGGTTTCAAACACTCTAAATTGATTCCAGATCTAACTTCCGATTTGTTCATAGACTAGAAATGCATAATGATTCGTGCATTGAATACGTTCAAATTTAAACGAAAAATCATTCGAAATGATTGGTTTTATCGGAATGAGAACGTCCTTGTCTTTCAGCTTTTCTACATCACCTCGATTTTAAAACTACCCATGACATTCGGTCATTTTCTGCTGATTTCCAGGAAAGGAAGTCGCAACTTGGATTTCAAAACCGCGTGTGGAATCAATTTATGGCCCCTGACCATCAGTTTGATACCTGAAATGCTCACGTAGGATGGCATTCTGGCACTTTCGGCTGTTTTCTAGCCCTCTCTTCCTTTTTTCGAAATAGGGAGAAGTGTTAAATCATCATAGAAACTTTTTGCACCCGCAAAAACCATCACATATCCAATTTGGTTCCATTTGCTCGATTAGTTTTCGAGTTGCGCAGAAATTTGTGTTTCATATGTATTGTATGGATATCAGGTTCGATCCCGATCAGGTCGAGGATCTTTTTGAGCTGAATTTTTTCTCGACCGCCAGCACCGGGGCATGATGTATCGTTGTACTTATCTTACACATGCAAAATGAATTCTCTCAACTAATCTAGTTAATCGAGACCGCTATTAGCCCCACAGGCTAGCGTGCAATATTGTTGTTGTTGTATGTATTATACCCTTTCCTTTCTGAAGAGGGAGGGGTGTCGAACCGCCATGAAAATATTGTTTGCCCTCAAACATTTTACACACCAAATTTGGTGCCGTTTGCTTGAATTATTCTGGAGTCATGGAAAAATTTGTGTTTCATTTGTATGGAAGCCCCCCCCCCTTCCTAAGAAACCACCATAAAAATCACAAGGGTTGTATGCAAAGCCACGACCGCAAGGTTGACGTAGAACTACATAAGGTTGTTTGTTACATTACTTGTATTGAATATGTTTAAAATTTTGTGCATAATAAGAGTTGAAGTCCGAATTTCAGTTTGCATATACATCACTAAACAGGAATGGAACAAACATTATACAACACAAACAACTTTTAACAATCAGAGTGCATGCAGATTAAAACATTCTACTTTTAATACTAGCGCAAAACGAGAAAATAATAAATTTTCAATAATTTGTTTGTTGTCCTCTTATGTGTGTGATACCCCGACAGAGAGCCCTCTAGGACCGAGATCCGTCTGAAAAATAACTTGGGCACGACAGAATTACGGTTTTTTTTTATAATACAGTTGAAAGCTATTTTCACACTAAAAACTTGACGACCCATATATTTTGAATGCAGCCTCCCCAGCTGGTCTCGAGGTACGATGCTGGCCCAACAAGCCAGTCGTCGTAGGTTCGAGTCTTGACTCGGGAAAAACTGTTAGTGTAAGTAGGATCGTAGCGCTAGCCCCGCAATTGTCCTGTACACTTAACGGTTGGCTGCGAAGTCTGTGTATAGTAAACAGAAGGTCAAGTTCCGAATCGGAATGTAGCACAAGGGTTTGCTTTGCTTTATATTTTGAATGCCAGCATCCCAAAACATTTGTGTGCTGTCAAAATACGGCAACTTTTCATCAGAGGAAGTACAGGCTAATATACCTACTACTGTTGCCCGCTACCGCACAAATACTGCATTTTACTAAAAGAAGTGCCGCTTTATCAGCTAACCCTGCCACTATCGATGCTGATACTAGTTGCAACTGTTGTTGCTATCCATTGCCACAGCTGCGACCGCTATCCACTGCACTACGGCTGCTAAGTTAGGACTGTTGTAGTCGCTGCCTGGAACTAATGTGAGCAGGTTCGGCTGAAACAGGCTCTTATTAGCCAAATAGTACATTCCGAATTACTAGTTCTATATTTCTATCGACCGTGCTTGGGAAAGCTATTATATAACGAACAATCAGAGGTCGTATTTTGCGTTTTGACAAGGCTTGACAATATTCAATAGTACAATAGTTCGAATAATAAAATTACAATTTTCTGCATTTGGAAGGATTCTTAGAAGATTTTCCAATCGATTGGTGCAAGAACGAATCGAAAATTAATCGATTTATCAGCATTTGAAATCGGATATACTTTTCACTTTTTCCGGATTTAGATTTTCATTTTACCTCCCCGGCCCCAAAAACCCCTACATACAAATTTTCATGTCGATCAGTTCAGTGGTTTCCAAGTCTATATGGACCAGGCAGACAGAACTCCATTTTTATATGTATGGTTACCAATTTTCAAAAGTCACCAAATACATGAAATGTTGTTTAAAAAAAATTAAAAAAACATTTCATCAAGATGTCATCAAAATTGACAAAAAGAACAATAAAGAGATCATCTTACTGCCGTTCCAAGCAAAGTTGTCCCAGCGTGCATAGGGTTTGTGTAGAACATGGGACTACTATGATTGGAACGGCAGTGTATATCATCAAAATAAACTCACTTCATTTTTGTTTTTCGCAAATCTTCTACACCTCTTTCGGAAAAATACACAAATGGCATGTATGGTAATTATGACAAAAATCACAAAAATGATAAAACTTTATATTTTGACTAACGAGAATGACAACTAGAGCCTCCGACCCGGGATGTCCCGGGATTGAATTTCTCGGGATTCCCGATTCTTGGGAATTTTTTATTCGAATCCCGGGATCCCGGAAAAAATTATTTCAATGAAAATCTCTGGTAAATCGTATTACAATTTTAGACTTTTTCGAAATTGTATACACTTCAAGGCAATGTTGAGCAAGATTGAATAACCATTTGCGAACCCGGCCCTGAACAGTATGAATCATCTTTTTCACTCTTTATCATGAATGTGATCCTTAGAGTGTTGATGAGAAAATGATGAGAAAATTTTGACCTTTGACTCCATCGGATTTCGGGAAGTTTCAAAGCAGTCAGAAATGATAAAAAAATGCACAGGATGTAGTTGATGAAATTTTTGAAAACGAAACCTTGTTTTTAATGCCAAATGTCTGAGAAACACTTAAAACGTAAAGATATAGTATTCTCTCGTTTTTTTTAAATCAACTTTCTAAGACCAGAATAAATTTTCGAACTGAGAGAGTCTCCCAGTCCTAAGTCCATGGTTCTTTTCGGAAAAAAAGTTCTTTTCAAGTTCACACCATATCTAACACATTTTTCTATTGAAAAATTGATTTGAAAAATATCATGAACACTTATCTGCACATTTTTTAAAAATTTGAATTGTAACTTTCTCTCGATGAAATTTTTAATTCCTATCGCTAAACTAAATTCGAGTGGATTTACATTGGTACACTAATGCTCCTGTTCGTGAATTACTGACCGTCATCGCTTTCGCTTTATGACATACAAAATAGCGATCAGTTTCTTTTCGAAAACTGATCAATCCTTTTTTATAGTTTTAATGTTTTTTTATAAACTCGAATCATTGAATCATATTTACTGTTTTTTCTGTTTTATAACAAAAAAAATCCAAATTAAATATATCACTGCCTTGAACTTTTCTGTGTATTATTTTCTACTTCCCGGTATTCCGGGATTTTCCGGGAAATCAAATTTTTATTTCCCGAATCCGAATCCGGAAGCTGAAAACCGTCGAGAGAGGGTTGCGTTACCGCTGGTTGCCTGCATCAAATGAGATGAGATTATTTTAGTCTTCGTGCACTCTGACTGTTTAAACTTGTTTGCACCGTATTCGACACAGCAAGAGACGTTTGCGGAGAAACGGAAACTGCGGCAGATCAAATCAAGAATCTGGCACATCAAATAAATCCCCTAACGAGTTCTTGCTGTATATTTCAAGTGACATTGAAAGGTTAGCACCGAAAAACTTCGATGTCAATAAATGTTCTTACCAGGACAACCAAAAGAATGATTGATGATTAAACATTCTTTTCTACTGGTTTGTGCACCTACTATTGAAATTTGTTTGTTTTTGTAGTCTTCATAAAAAAAATTTTCAAAATAAAATTTTTTGTTTTTTGTTTTTGAATTTTTTACAGTGTACATTTTCTCCGGTAAGACAAAATAGAATGGCTGCCCATTTTTTAAACTTTTTATTTGAATGAAACTTTGCACAAATATTTGACTTCGCAAACTGGGTATTTTCCCCGGGTGGAGGAATTTTCAACAAATATATTTTTTTTTTCGTAGGTATTTTTTATCATTTGGCATGGCAAGGCTCATTTGCATATCTTCAAAATGAGACGAATGCACATACATCCATTTCTTAGTTTTGTTCTGAGAGTCTAAAGCCAAAAAATACTTTTGACAATGGTTGTATCTCTGCTTCGGTGAGAAACGTAAAATATTTTTCAGGGGAACCTGATTCGACCCACTAACATTGATCGATCGACCATTATGGATCGGACATTTACCCATATTGACAGCCATATCAAGTGGCTCTGTCGGGAATGGCCGATAATGATGGGTAAATAAAACATTATATCACCAAGCAGCGCAGAAATAACAAGGTAAACAGCACTCCACGATTCCGAAATGTTTTTCTTCTGACGAGACACCAATCATCGGACATCGCTCCAAAAATGGTAGCACACCGTTCGTCCTTGTACTAATGGACAGTTATCGACGTCGCATTGGACAAGAGGATGTCCAAGCCAACGCAAATAGTACACCAGAGTATGCTTTTTAATATACAATAAGTATAGTTTTAAATGGTTTCGAAAACTTCATTCCCGCAGCCCTAGGGCCATAGGATAGCCATTATTTTAATTAAAAGGATGTACTTCATTCAACTAAAGGCGAACCAAGACAATTCCTACACCATTGGAACGAAGACCTTCGAAACTGCAAGAATCTGGTTTTGTCCTCTTAAGGAACTATCTGCTTTTCTTTCCCCGGCAAGTTCGAAGTAAAATTTACGTTTTTTCACACAAAAGATTTATGGCTTCACGTTCGCATTTCGAAGATTTATATCCACACACTTGGCGAACGGCCGTGTCCGGAGAACCTGTTCTATCGGAGATTTGTATTCGAAATAATTCAGGCTGCCGTTTGCCGGTCGGGTTTCCGAACCGAGAGGGTGACGCGCAAATCAAGTCGTAAGTAGGTAAGACTTCGCAAACATTGGCGTTGTTTTCAACCGGGCAGTCATATTACGGGTTCCCCCCCCCCCCCTCCACCCCGGTGCGGCGCTGTTCCACAGAAACTGCCAGGCAGTAGAACATGTGTAACAAACAACGGAAACCGCAGTTAAATAAACACAGACGCTGCATAATTACACCATGAACACAATTTTTGCACTGCTTGCACTTTGCACGAGTGTGGCCTCCGGCTTGATTGCTGCCCCGAAATCGGCCCATTACTGAGTGACACACATCAAGTGGTGTGGTTTCCGATTCACGAAAGATATCGTTACCCAGGCTGATTCGTCAAATCGAAGGGATCTCATTGGTTTACCAGCTGTGGGAGGAGATTGTGGTTTTTCACCTTCATTACAGGTTTCATGTAAAACGTGTTGCGACACTGGATTTGGAAATGGTTTGCAATAATACCTAAATATGCACACTGAAAATGCTTTTTATGTGTTATTTCCTGCTCCAAAAGTTTATATGTTTTTTCACACGAATTTTATCAGAATTCACATAAAAATTTAAAAAAAAATCTTGAATTTTGAAACTCAATTTTTATTGGCATTCTTGAAATCTTGAAATATTTTCGGCTGTCGGGAGGCAACGAATGTGTTTAACAGATATATTTGTTGTTATTTGTTGTGCCACTTTAAAATCGACTGCAGTGTAGCAATAATAAGCAAACAAACAATAGGTCGACACTTGTATTTAGGCAGGGCAGAGCACAAACTCAAAGTCTTAATCAGTCAAAATTAAGTCCTATCAATTTCAACAGCATTCGCAATAGCTATACCCTATAATAAGCGTACAGTTATAGTTGAACAGTTTCTACTGTGTGCGTGTGACAGACTAGTGTGATCAATAAATAATCGTTAATTACAGAAAGGCGAATGATCTCAGCAGGTATCGAAAGGCCGTCTACGCAAGCGGTTAGTAGTGCTTAATGGGAGCCCGAGGCATTTGAACTTACTCGGGTTCGGCTGGTAAATTGTTTTAGGCGTTTCGCTGACAGCTGCGCTCCGCTCAAATCGGTTGGAATATGTCAGCAGAGTGACCGAAATGATCATACTGGCTTCGCATTGGCAAGTAACATGCCCGAGATCCGAGTGCGGCAGTGGGAGATTCATAAATTTTGCCTACGGTGGAGTCATTTATTTGACGTGCAAAATTCCTCCTCCTTCAGATGGTAGCATAAGGTATGGTTTTATGGTTTTTTTTTAACACTCCCGTTACGAAAAAAACGTTGGATGACAGGAACAACAAGAATCAATGATGCAGTACAGTCACAACGTCGGTTAAATCCATTTATTCATGTCAAAATCCGGTAGAAAAGTATGCAAACTTTCACGTTTCATTATTTTTGTTGCTGTGTAGTTGCACTTTTCCGGCGTGAAGCCTGTCCACGTGAAGATAAATGAAGTTAAGAAGCACTTTTATGATGTTCCACTTGAGTCGTGTTTTAAGTTATTCAAGTCCTGTGTTCGCGGATTTCAAATTGAATCTGATGCTGACGGAAAACCAGTTGTCAGCTTTCGTTACTGACACGCTCTTCGCAGTGCAGGCAATGTTCAGTCATAATGGAATAATTACGTGGCCAGGGAGGATCGTTGCAGTTCTGGGATCCTTTATCCCCTTAAACGGAGTTTTTGGCTACACCCGCGTTTTCGGCCTGATTGGCTCTCGAAAAAAGAGCTGGGGAGCCGCAATTCATGGGCAGCACTCGTTGAGCGATTACGCTGCAGTCTATACGAAGGAACTGAATTGTGGCAAGTATCAGTGGACCCTGTTAATCCATATCACGTAGTGTCTTTCAAAATATCACATTGCGCAACGGAGCTCCGCTCACATGTGGATCCACGGTCAACCAGAAACAGTGGCGATTTGCTATCGGTACTCAAATTTTGACAGCACCAAACTATTCAACTAAAGGTCAACTGGCCCAGGCCAACCGGTAGCAGCTCCCGTCCAAACAGGTTAGGTATCTCCCGTCTATATGTGTTCAGGTGAACCATTTGATGTGTGTACTCAGTTTATCGATGGATGCGGCGGCGGGGCGGCGTCGTCGTGTATACTGGGAGTTGACCACCCGTTGCCAGCAGATCTAGAGCATACTTTTTTATGCGCTACCTAGTTTATTCAGTTGACTTACCTTGCACCGACGATCACTTGATCACGCGCCACATCGAACAGCAACCGGGAGAATGACGTAACGTTGGCATCCGTGAAGCGATCCGACGTCGGCAGCAGGTCTGTGGTTTTGGAAGAAAGCAAAAGAAAAGGAAGAAGGCGGTTATTATTTTTTCATGTTTGTAGAACGAATATTCTGTAGTCGTATAATAACATTTTGGTGGGAGGAGACTTTAGCACACTACAAACATCAATCTTAAGCTTACTAGTTGTGCACAAACTCTTTCTGGTGAGCAGAGAAAAAAATGTTACGTGGAATTCGCATCACTTCAAACATAAGCGCTGACTTTTATCTATCATTTTTCTAAAGACAAAACTCACGATTCACCGATCTACAAATCGATAAAAACAAATATTCCCAGAAATTGTATTGTACAAACAACTGTATAACCCCTACATTTATTTAGATAAGTAAGTTTCATAAAGGCAAACTTTATGCTAAGCGCAAATATAGTGTTTGTTTTATGATGCATAAAAATTTTTTATGAAATTTTGCAAATGCTCAAAATGTCTGTGAATAGGATAAATAGTTCTACTTTGCTCTGCTATGGTTAATTCACAAAAATGGTCCTAATAATTCGCACTCTTTTCGCAAACTCCGCACCCACTTCATGGACTGAAAAATTTTTGGTCTGACATAAAGATGGCATTGCAAATAAAAAATCGTTCTAGTTGCCCGATTATACCCAATCAAACTAGAATGCTGTCAAAATTTCATAACATTAAATAAACTCGTTCTCAAATTATTGCTCTCGAAGTGACGCTACTGCTGTTATTTCTATTAGCATCTAGACCAGTGGTTTCCAACCGAGGGTCCGCGGCCGGCAAGGGGTCCGCGCAGCTCTTTGACAGGTAATAATTATTTTTTCCAAATACCTCTCTGAAGCCGGTTTTAACTTTTTTGCGTATTAGGACTAAAACGTGAAACAAATTAGACTTGCAGAACGATTTGAGACTGAGAAACGTAGCCTCGTATAGCAAAATTTGTAACTGAAATTCTTCTGGGGGGCCGCGAAGCTCTCTTAGCTTCGCATAGGGGGGCGCGGAGCTCTTGTCTTTATCAAAAGGGGCCGCGGAGCCAAAAAGGTTGGGAACCACTGATCTAGACTAACACTTCGAAAGATTTTAAGCCTTTTTTCACATATACCGATAATTCTAATTACTGACGACAGAATGAAACAAGTTGTCAATTGATGACTTTAAGGAAATTATCTGGATTTTAATTTATATTCCAAAAATTAATTTGAGATCTAAAACAGTACAAAATTGATTTTATAAACAAAAGTGAATTTAAAAAACGGTCACCTCAGATTTATTTTTTAATTCAGATATTTAGATGGGCAATTTAACTGTCTAGAACTCTTCTCAATATTTTTAAATGGATTCTGACAAGGACCATCATTCAGTAACACGCAACACACACAAGTGAGCAAGAGGGTAGAAAACTAAAATTACCACGTTCTTAATTGTTACTTTCCAAACTTATTGGTTTCAATCTTTAACATTATAAGGTCTCATTGTAACGATAAATTCAGTACATAACTTTCCTCTACCCCTTCACGGCAAACGGAAATGTTGGCATCGTCTCTTAATGGGTACCATATATTAGAGCACTTTTCTTCAAGCTTGTGAGCATTTCTGCATTTTGGCTATAACGGTATATATTATAGAAATAAGAAAATCAACTATTCAATTTTCAATCCTATTTGAAATGTAGAGGATCCTATTTGACCTGTAGAGAGGTGTCAGTGCTCGAGCTATTACCACCACAAACGAAAGAAAGAAAAAATCTTCAAGCTCACGTCAATTTGGTCTATACCTACCCTTATGTGTATATCCAAAAGAGAAAATTAGATTCGTTCGTCTTGAAAAAAACACTGTTTTAATTGGAATAGTTAACCCCAATCATTAAACAAACCCCAAATTTCATTCCAGTTAGTACTTTTTCTGCTGGTTTCACAGCAGCCATCATCCAATATGTCTATTTTACAGTCGGAAACTGTCTTCTGCCACACAAGAATTGAACCGCAACAAATCAGGCACAATCTAATCCGGGTGCCTTTCGCTTTTCCTGTTCTCTGACCACGATCTCTCATCAACATTGCGATTGAGATCTGACGCTCACTTTTTCTTTTCTCCATTGAAATGTTGGTGGAGGAACATAGTCTCAATATTCTTTTCATGCATAAAAGCAGTACAGACAAGCGGCAAGCGTTTGCGAAGCACCAGCAGCAACTTTTTCAAGTTCCGTCATTCCCGCTCCAATGTTTACGACCGTTTTTATTGTTTCAGAAAAAAACTACCAACTTCGGAAACGCAGAAGCGAGAATGACGGAACATGAAAAAGTAGTGCAGTTGAGCAATTCCACAAAAAAAACGGGCAACCAATTTTATCGACCCTTTCTGATTTGGATGAAACTTTCCATAGATGTTTCTATGAGCCAGGGGTTTGGTGTTTAAGAACACGACTCATTTTTGGGAAGCTATTTAAAAATGCTATTTTGGGAAAGTATTGATGATTACAAATATTTTTGAAGCCAAAAGGGTATGTTTGATCGGTATGACATCTTTGGCAAAATTGTAGTTAACAATTTTTTTCCAAAAAAAAACATATAGACTCTAAGTTATATTTTATTCATTGTTTAGGTAATCTTTTGTTGTCATTATAAAAAAATCAGATTTTAAGAAAATGAGCTTTTTTAGATAATCAATTTTTAATTCTTCTTTTGACTGTTTGTTTAAACAAATTTATGAGAGTGTAAATTTTTTTCTGGAAAAAGTTTTTTTCTGGAAAGACAAATTATTATCTACAACGTCACACCGATCAAACAAACCGTTTTAAAAATATTTGTTATTTTCAATACCTTCCAAAAACGGCATTTTGTTATTAGCTTCTCAAAAAATTTCAAATCTTTATTCGCTTCCAAAAAATTAAACCAATTGCAAATTGCAAAATGGCATCTTTTGCCTATAGAGACGTCTATGTAAAGTTTCAGCCAAATCAAAAATGACAATTAAAAAAAAATATGGGACTTTTTTTGTGGAACTGCTTGGTTGTATGTGCTTCATATGCAGCATCGTAAACGCAGAAGTGGAAATAACGGAGCTTAAAAAAGTTGTATAGTTGTATGTTCTTCACATTCTCGGAAGATATTTATTAACTGCTGCTGATGCTTCTGTTTCAGAAGCCAGATGGGAAATGAACCTGAGCCGCATGCCTGTGCTGCTTTTATGCATGAAATTAGGACCATCTCTTCCACGCGAACAGTTGGATGATTGATGAAACGACCAATCACGTGGTAGCGATGGAGATGCGAAGTGTAAAGGCAATATTTGGTACATTTTTACGATATCTGTGTATGGGAAGCTTGCACGTGGTTTGTTGCATGATATTGATTTTAAAATAAATTTGGACTTGTTTTTTTTTAATTACGTCATTCTGTTGATGCTAATAACAAATCTTATAAAATACAGGAATCGAATGATCCATAAATCAAAAATATATGTGTCGAATTTTACATCGCTATACATGATTGAAATATTAC
Source organism: Wyeomyia smithii (assembly GCF_029784165.1). NCBI lineage: Eukaryota > Metazoa > Arthropoda > Insecta > Diptera > Culicidae > Wyeomyia > Wyeomyia smithii. Next base: position 205,248,547 of record NC_073696.1, read on the forward strand.
ATATAAAATATTTTACAAGATGCGAAAGAAATCTCAAAATGGACTTCTCACGGTAAGACGTAGTCCTACGCCAAAAACTTTTTCATATCCAATACAGTTTCACTTTAAAAATGTGTTCACAACTGAGAACAGGATGGTAGAGTGTAGAATCGTACGTGCCAAGTGCCGTTTCGAATGTATGCATTGTAACCTTCACGAAACAAATCTTAAAATCACACTTTTGATAAAATAATATAAGCACATCTTTTCGATTGCAAACAAGTGAAAAAATTACCTAATTAAAAATTAATTGAAAAAGCAGTGGCTAACTAATCACAAGCTCACTTTTTACTCACGATGTTTATTTTAGATTCGCCCGCCTTTTTTCAGGTTATGCCTTTTTTCAGGTTTTGTCATTTCCCCAGTTTCCTTATTCCTTTCAGCTGGAGGTGCCGTACTCTTAGCCACTCAGCTGTTTATTACGCTATTGTGTGTTGCACATTGCATGTGTGTGGCTTACAGTGGTCGGAGGCCGGAAAAAAACTCCATTTTTCATGTCAATATTATTGGTGTTTTGCATATCTCCTTTGTTTCTCGAACTGTGAAACCTTTTTCCAAAGTTTTATGAAAATCGGTTGAGGTATCGATTTTGTGTAGCACTTTCAATGTGCTATGTCAGGCAATTTCGATGATTTTCATGTTTGAAAATCACAATTTTTATCTCGACTTTAAATACCTGTAATTTCTTCAGTTTTGATCCGATTTTGATTCAGCAAGTTCAATCGAGGTAAAACCAGTGTTGCAAATTGCGTTGCGAGAAGCAAAACCTTTCTCCTCCTTTCTGCTTGAGAACGGAACATATCTATCTTAATTCTTTTACACACACGCTTTTGAGATACTCTTTCTTCTTCATGCATTCCCCTGAGTAGCAGCAAGCACGCATCGACACGAAAAAACTTTTTTGTATTGCTACTCAGCGACAGTAATAGAGTACGCCAGTTCCTGCTTGCGAGTAAGAGTACTCGACTAATATTGCTCGACTAGGAGGAGTGCTTAAAAAAATGTTCTCTAAAATGAAAATATTTTCTTCATCTACCCGGTTTTGCTTCGTACACCGACAGCCGAACGTGGGGAAAGAATCTGTAAAGTATCGCATGCCTACTGGAACCTATCGGACTGATTTGGTAAGTTTTTTATATCAGTCCAATGCAAAACCTGCCGAAGCCAACCGCTACCGAAGTAACGGACTACCCTATTTGAAATATTTTTCTAGTCCCTCCGCAACTATCGTAATGCATCTTGAAACAATAGTACTCGGCTGGTTGTGCTCGCGAGAAGGAGACTACACACGAGTAAAAGAGTAAGCGCGCGTTTGTGCATATGGTCTCGGGAGCGACTGCGAGCAAGGGAGACAGCGAGAAAGAACGAGAAATAGCAATTGTGTATCGGCAGCTACGAGAACCTCTCTTGAGGTGCTGCATGCTGTTCATGAGTGAGACTAACAACACTGGGTAAAACATATTGCAGGAAAGGCAGAAATACGAACTCGTTTCCACCGTACAATCTTGTGAAACAGTTTGGAACGATCAGATAACCAACAGTTTATGGGAAATTTATTGTACTTTTCAGATTTTTAGGTTCCGTTTTCGACATCGTTGCTCATAGGGATATATTTTGAACAATAGAACCTATAGAGACGTATGGTGGTCAGTTGTAAATTATTCAGTTTCGTATATTTAAACAATATGATTGATTGGGAAGTATACATGAGGTTTTCAGTAGTCTTAAGCTTTCTTATATGAACTTGTAAACCACTTTCAGTACTACAAGATTTGTGCGAAGAGGAAAAATTGAGGATGAGAAAAAAATACCGTCTTTTATATTCCCAATGCCGTTTCAATAAATTACGGTACGAGCTCATGTTTTTTTTGAAAAACCTTTAGTTTGTCGTAGAAACATTTTGAATTGGTCAGCGGCTGCAAAGCTTCATTTTTTTTTTCAAAATAATATAAACGAAATTTATCGCTTTGTGGACCACCCTTATTCATAAAGAAGTACCCTAAGAATCAAAGAAAAAAAAAAATAACAGTCTAAAGTGCGATATTCATCTTAGCCCCTATATTCATCTCATCGCTCTTATTTGTCGAATTAATCGTCAAATTTTACTATTATTCAACAAAGTAAAACTTCCAACAACTCGACGGAAACGAGAGGTAAAATTTCAATTACTTTTACTTTGAAAAAAAAAAACGTGAAATTTTACAGCAAATTGGACAAAAAAGAGCGATGAGATGAATATTGGTATTAGGGTGGGGAAAAATTATCGATTTTCCAGAACCAAGTTTTTTTGGTTCCTTTTGGGGCCCCAAACAATCTTAAACTTACCGGAAGTCGATTGGTTTTGTCTCCGCTTGGCGCATTCCTATTCAAATTTATATGAAAATTTATATGGGAAAACCTACTTTTTTGCATTTACCTTTCTAGAGAGCTCAATAATGATCTAATAATGCACTACATTATGTTAAAGTAAAGTATTTTAGATGCCTAACAACTTTGCAGAAGGCACTAAAGAGTGAGGATGTCCCTAAAAAGAGCTATAGCTGTTCGAAGTTAAGTATGTCAATTTAAATGCAGAAAATCTTGTTTTCTGCCAACATTACCAATGTACCGGCGCCAGTAGGATTCCCATCAGAAATAACCTGTCGTAACGAGTTTATACGCTCAGCTGGATCAAACAAACAAATTCAGGTCAATATTCTAGGCGTATTTAGAATCCACAACGTGTTTCAGAGGTTACTTCTGATGGAAATCTGACTAACGCCGGTACGGTGGCAGTGTTGGCAGAAGAAATGATTTGTAACATAAATTTCGACATACTCAACTTTGAGAGCGGGGGCCTAGTGTGGTTGGTAACGTCTCTGCCAACCACGCTCGACGCCTGGGTTCGAATCCAACCGCCGACATAGGTGTCGATGGTTGTGAGGTGGCGTGATCCACTCACAACCAACCCAACTGGTCTAGATTCAATCCTAGCCGACACCGGGAGATTTTCTGAGGCGAAAAATCTCTGGGATCACGCTTTCCATCGCATGAGGAAGTAAAGCCGTTGGCGCCGGTCCGTTAATAAACGGGTCGTGAGTTAGGGTCCTGGGTGTGGAGTCGCCTCCCTGGGCGTCGGTGATTGGCCACAACAGTGGCGGAACTAGACCGACGGAAAATAAGCGAGAATAAAAAAAAATACTCAACTTTGAACAGCTCCAGCATTTTTTTGGGACACCCTAGCTCTTTGATGTCTTCGGCCAAGTTGTTAGGCATCAAAAAAACTACCATTTAAAGTCATGAAACCTATGGTTTGAGCCGCTTTGAGCTCTTTAGAATGGAAAATGCAAAAACGTTGGTTTTTCCATACAAACCTCCATATAAATTTGAAATGCAATGCGCCAAGCGGAGACTAAACCAATCGACTCCCGATAAATTTAGGATTGTTTGGAGCTCCAAATAGAACAAAAAAAACTTGGTTCTGGCTTTCTGCTATCAAGTTTCGTTCTTTCCATATAACGATTCCCCACCCTAATAGGTATTGAGATGAACATACATGCGGTTCCCCTATACCAATTTTAAGCATGATTGGAGCAAAAAAATGTGATCATGAAAAAGGCCTTATCCTCTCTGATTTACCAGGAACCTATCCTGGTATCGCATGGTACCGACTGGTGTACGAGTTACCTTAGGAGAGAATAGGTAATCAACCCCGGTTGGCCCTCTGGTCGTATGCTGATAGAGGAGAGAGGCTCCTTTGGTTAGCTAATTCGACTGTCTAACTTCCATGCTAGGAGCTGAACTACCGTCTTGTAAGTGCACCCAGGAATCTTAACACCACAAGTCCGGTGGAAATCGGGACTTGAAACAGCGGTATCACGATGGTCCTTCTGCAAGACTAAGGGGTTGGTTGTGGGCCTGGCGAGGCTGCACCAGGAGAAACAACCTAGCAACGAACGAAGCACAACGGACTAATGATTGGAAAGTCGGATCGTAGCGTTGCAGGAGGGCTGTTGGAAAGATTTTTGGTACGTACGTTCCTAGACGGTCATACCATCTACCAAAGCTGGGTCCGAATGTGCCAGATGAGGATGAAAGACCGGTTCTTCAACGTCAGCATCATCAATATACACAACACAGCCCTCACATTTGAAGCACCGATGATGATAAGGATGAATTCTACGCGCAGCTGGAGCGCGAATACGACCACTGCCCAACACATGATATCAAAATCATCATCGGGGATTACAACGCTAATGTCAGCCAGGAGGAGAAGTTTACAGAATAAGATGAATAAGATGAATAAGATGAAAAAGTACAGTGACGTCGTGGTAAAGTTGTTTGCGGCACGCAAGTCAGAAGTTCGTGTTTTCTGAAGCGAAACTCTTTGTCTTGCAACAGTCCAAAACGATCAGCCTGTGGGCGCTGACGTTGACGACGTCTCACCGCCTCCAAGAATATGGCCGTACGTAGAACCTTTTTCCACCACAACCTTTCACATTGGTACATCTGGAGGTCTCAAATTAGACAAAATTACAACCGATCACGTAGCGATAGATGATCAGGACTTCTCGGACATCACCGACGTCAGTACCTACCGAGGCACCGACATTGATTCAGCCCACTACTTAGTGATGGTTGAGATGCATCCAAAACTCTCCATTATGAACAACTGAGGCAAATCGAGGTCACTGAAAACTACGCGCATTCGGCTGCCGAAAAAAGTTGAGTTGGTTCAAACCCTACTCGAGGACTGTTGGAGCTCCATGAAAACAGTCGACAATAGCGTCAACTATTCCTGGAGAAGAAGCGCGGCCAAGAAAGGAGGAGTTCAAGGAACTATAACAGCTGAATTACTTTTATGAGACGCGGTAGTTTTACCAGATACTTAAAGCATCCCGTAAGACTTTGGAAGAGACTATTCCGGTGGACGATCGTAAGGTGCCCGAAAGGCGGGAGCAACACTTCGATGAACACTTGAATGGCGTACAGCAAGAACACCAAGACAGCGATGGAAATAACATCGTCGATCCAGCAGAGGACGGAAACGTGCAGCTCCCGACGATATGCGAAGTTGAAGTGACCATCAAGCAGCTGAACAATAACAAATCGACCGGCGAAGATGGTATCGGAGCGAAGCTCATCAGAATGATCCCGGATAAGTTGGCCGAGTGCTTTGATCCACTGATCCACTGATCACAGATATTCATTGATATAAAAGCCGCAATTGACCGGAGCGAGCTATGGAAGATCATAGACGAGAACGGCTTTGCCGAGAAGCTGATCCGACTGATTTTCGGATAAATTTCGGGTGGATTATTCGGCTAATCCGAATTCCACAGGGAATCGATGGTCTCTCTTGCCTACCGTTCAACGTTGCTCTAGACGGTGTTATGCGACGAGTGGCGTTCAACATGCGTGTGACGAATTTTAACCCATCCAGGTAATTTATCTGCTTTGCCGATCATAGTGACATAAACGCGAGGCAGAGAAGGCTGGACTAGAGATTGACTGAAACTTATACGACCGGTTATTCGCTACGGGTACAAGACGTGGACATTGCCCTAAGGAGACTTACGAGCACTCGGAGTTTTCGAACGACGGATGCTAAAATCAATATCAATATCAAAATATCAAAATCAATACCAATTATTATACATCATGGAACCGATTGGACGAAGAAATCAACGTAAAACGTTGACAAAGAATAAAGTGCTCTTTCAGCAAGACAACACTCTTGCTCATACGCTATGAGTTGATTTCCCACCCTCCGACGATTACTTTCGATTTCTCCGGTTGAAAATGTAGGTAGAGTTAAAAACAAACGACAAAGACTTGACGCGCAGCAGCACTTTTTACTAATAGGCTAAAGAAAATTCAGCTTATGTAGTATTGTATCGGTCATAGGTATTTTCTCTGGACAAGGTCAAACGGTATTCAGGATTATTGTTAGTGAAACCAAAATATTTTCTTCCAACTTTGTGATTGAAATAGTAAAAAATGAGCAGAAGTAAAATAAGTTATCAGGTAATTAACTTCCACGATGGAATATTATTTAGTTAGACTGCAAATAAAATTGCGCAAGTTAGTTGCAAAACTACCGGATACAAGTGTTGTAGGCAGCAGTCATAAACAAACTTTCAAAAGCTAAATCTCCGCTGCTGGTTCAACATGATGGAAAACTCAGCGATCGAAGGACGAACTGCAAGTGAACCCCTCCCTCGTCGCCAATTTATTCCCCGTGGATAATAGTCATCTCGCTGGGACAGCGCCTGGCGCTTCTTTTGACCTTCGCTAAACTTGTAAAGTCATTGGTAATTTACAACTGCAACCGCGGTAATAATTAATACCATAAACACATACCCTCCTATTCGGTGGAGGCTGGATAGTCCAACACTGCTGACACCGTCGTCGACGACTGTGCAAATAAGCGCACGGGACGCGCCATTCGTGCGCCGTTTTGCACTACGCAGGGCATTAATTAACTTATTTTGTTTTATCCACGTGAACATTGAACATATATATTTCGCTATGTGAAGCGACGCAACACGACTTGGTTTTGAAACCTGCAAAGGTTCTACTTGCATTGCTCGCCTTCGTTTCACGATACGCTACCACTATTCACATCTCCAGGCGCTCAGCAGTAGACCATTCTGTTCGCGCCAGTGGGAGGACGTTAGCATGTGCAGTACACATCCTTATACGGTTATCTTGGTCAGGGACATCCATTCTGGTTCACTGTGCTGCGATGGCTCTGCTTGATGTTGAGTTTTCCCCAGTTTTGATAATCGTAAAAAATCAACTCGATCATTCTGCGATACAGAACGGCCTGTGCAGTATATATTTCATCTATAACATGTATTCCTACCGAGTACAAAACGAGAAAAAAAATCATCGTCGGTTTCATTATATCCCATGGCAAAGGGTAGCATTTTTAATAACATGTGGTCAAAAGACACGAGTTTTCTTCATCAACTGAAGCAAGTAGAAAAAAAAACCGTAAAAACAAATCTAACAACAAACAGTGAATGCAAAACATCACTCAGCGGCGCCTTGGACCGGAATGGAACGCACTCGGCGAAAATTAAGCCATCTGATCTCTCCCACTCTCTCGAACCTCGCGGAACCCCTCACCGTCTCCATCGAAACCTGCCAGTTTCGATGGCTCACACCACACAGCCCAGACAGTTGTCCATCACTGCGAAGAACGGTGCAAAAAAAAAAATACAAAACAATGTTCACTCATCTTAATTTATTACGCAAATAAGGCCAGCCGCCGAAGCTTTCAAGAAGTCTCCCGATTCAAACCGAACAGGTTTGCCATACGGCTTCTTGCTTGCGGTGCTGGTGACAGAAATTTACATTGCAAATGATCCGTACCATTCCGGCGTGCGGCGGCGGCGCGGCAGCGGCAGCGATGGTGGCAGACGTTGTATGTGGGGAGTCCGATCGCGGTCCGGTTTTGCTGCCGAAAGAAAACAACGCTATCTTCACAACCGATTCCGGATTCCGAAGGTTTGCGCGAATGCCTTTAGCGCATACCGTTACCGGTCAACGGTTGCCACAGTAACAACAGTGCTGATGACGTGAGGCTTTTCATTAACTTTCATCGTAATGAAAGTTTTGTGGGTTGTAGGTAATTTCATTTCACGGGGATATCCCAAATGCCACCGTTTTGGTGATCGCATGGTCATAATGTTTGTAATAGGGCGATAAAAAAAACGCTGGGTTCAAAAGACTCGCGGAGAAATTACTCTTCTTTGTCGGCTAGAATGAGAAGCGATTGCCAACTCTGTTTTGATTGGGAACTTTAAAAAATTGTATTTTTGGTAGTCAAAATAAATAAAGGGATAGACCGGTAGAATGATTTGAATCGCTTTTAAACCACCTATGAAGTCATCAAATATTTTTCCTTTAATTCTGTTTCTCTTCTAATGTCCTCTATCTATTCATAGCATGTTTCCTCTTTTTTTTGGATTCCGTTATTTTATATTATCGATTTTTTTTTTCAAGTTTTTATCTGTTTACGTCAATCTTCCGGTTATTTTCTGCTTGATTATCGCGCCTGTTTCTTTTTGTTTTTTTGTCTCGTGTTTGTTTATTTTTGAATAATAATATATGTTAGTTTTCCAACCGTATACTGATTAAACCCTGAATAATCCCTGTAGTTTTCTGGTTATTTTCTGTAGGTAGTTTTTTTCTATTTGTCTTTTTTTCTGATTCAGAAGGAAATACGTCGTATGAGTGACTAAGAATCGACGGAAAACCATTACCATAGTTCAGGAGGCGTCATGCGCGGATTCCGGAAGCATCAATCAGTGTTCGTTATCAAACGCGAAACAGTAAGTTTAACGGTTTGTTAGTAATTTTTCATCCTGTTGTATCGTGCGCAATGAATCAGCGGGTGAGCGGAAAAATAATGCGCCATTGTTCGCTGAACTGAACTAACAAACCAAACGAGGGCATTGAGCAATCGTGATTGGCTTTGGGACACAGTGAGAAGAAGTTAAGCACACTTTCCATGAGGGAATCTAAGTCTCGAGCTTCACTTCAATGTGTGAATAATCAAACAAAAATTTACTCTTAACCGATGTTCACATCTTCCAGTGGATGACTACAAACAAAAACTTTATTTCAATACTCTCCACAGTGCACCATCTCTCAACCTAGAGCAATAAATAAATCCACCCTCATCATGCATTTAATAATATAATCCCGATCAAAAGTCTATATACCACCGAGCTACCGAAAGCGGAGCATAATTCACAGTCGGCACAGTCCCCTAGTGACTAGGATTCAAATGTGCAATCGCGTGCGCACTGCTTTGCCTCGCATGCTACTGAGCTGGAACAATTGTCGATACTTATGCATATCACATAATAGAAAACAGTACTCCTGAGCGGTACCAGTGCCATTCTATTGTACCAAGGCACAGTATGGAACGTTCACAGCCATTATTGGAAGGGTTCGCAATTTAAATAAAGTGATAAAATCTTCGCCTCTAGTTCCGCTGAATGCTAACGCTGCTGGCACTAGTGGGAAAGCCAGTCCTGGACGGTGGGTCAAATTTATGATCCTATCAAACAGCAGCATCCGCTCCGTTCGTGCGAAAGAAGATTGCTAGAAGCAGCTTGTGCAGCTTCCCCTTTGCATTTTCTATCAAAATCGGTTCTTAATGTTTTACGCTTCAGGTCATAACTTTTTTAGTGAAGGGCACTGGTAAGTAAATTCCAGTTGGTATTCTCTAAATTCTTATATTAAGTGTCACTGGGATCGTCAGGGTATAGTGGTTGTTGAATTTGTGAATCTCAAACGATCAAGATCATCAAACATATAAAAGTGCAATATTTTATTAACCATACAGGTAACACTATAACCAGGGCAATAAATGACAAATTGAGAAATAAATTATTTTTTGCAGCTTCAACAGCTAATCTCGAAATCCAATGGCAGTTTTACCTCGTCTCGTTTACTAATAACCATATTCGATTCCCATCAGCAAACGACAACGGCAGCAACAACACTACCTAGCAGTTTATTACCGGTTATTGAAAAGCTGCTAGTTTAGCGTGCCACGCACATCACCTCACCCGGCCTCACCTTTCGCGTCCGCCATTTCGGTGTGGATGCGGCTGCCGTTGGTTGGTTGAATAATACCTACTGACTTGTTATATGTTGGCACCATTTCACTCCAATCTTCAAATAACTGCTCCAGGCATCAATCATCAGCAAATCACGTGTGGTAAGTTTATGCTCTCACTTCCTGCCCGACCAGGGGAAACAATAGTAGACTAAGGTCGTGTCGCCGGCAGCGATAGACAAGCATCGATTTCAGAAATTCAATTAAACTGAGTCGCGCGATGGCTTTGTTTGATCCCCGGCTTTACGTGGGTTTCTGACACCAACGGTAATCACTTCCTACATTGGGTGTTGCTCCTTTTGCTCAATATGCTGATTTCTGCTGGGTGACAAATCGGATTACGTTTCGATGTAAATCCTCATGTAGGTTACATTGTGTGGACGATTGCTAATATCGCATATTTTTTGCTAAATTTTTGCGCGGCTTCTTCGATCTTTTCCGGAACAAATTATCTTTGAAGAAGGTTAGAAAACTATTCCAAAATCTGAAAATCATGATAGCTTAACTTCACGGAGTCTAAAAATCCTGCGATTTTACCATCCCAAAATACTAATATTCAAGAATCTCAAATTTCCTCAACATTCAAATCCTTAAATGCCGATATTCTTGAATTCTTGAATCCCAAAATCAGAAATTTGAAATATTTTGTGGATATAATTCCAGAAATGATAAACCTTTAGTTTTCTGAAATCCTGCAGTTCAAAAATACAAAGTTCATAGAACTCTCAAATCCTGAAATTCTAAAATAATAACATTCTCAAAGATTTGAAGGTTTTTAAGAAATTCATATATTAAAATATTAAAATGTTCTATTCTACAAGCCCTAATATCCTCAAGTCTGATAATCTGCAGGTGCTGAAATCCTAAGATCCTGAATTTCCAAGTTCTTAACATCCGAAAATCTTATAATTGAAAAATACTAAAACTCGAAAATCCGAAAATCCTGAAACCCTCAAATACTGGAATCCGGAAACACCAATATACGAAGATCCTCAAGTTTTGAAATCCCAAAATCCTCGAACTATAAAATCTCAAAACTTTTGAAATCTCTACTCCTAATATCTTGAAATTTAATATTCCTAAAAAATTAAAATCCTAGGAATATTAGATTAATTATGGATAATAATCCATACATTCGAAAACCTTATATTAACAAAGTCCTACATTACCAAATCATTCAAAAAATCATAAATTTTTAAAGTATTTAAATTCGGAAACACTTGAATCTATACAACCTTAGATCTAAAAGTACTACCTCCTCCCTATGTCACAATAAGTAACGCAGGCACAACCCCCTTTCCCCTTCATGTGTTACGTAGTTTGTGTACGAGGCCCTGTTTTAATATCTAGGTCATAATCATTTTTGTCATTTTTGTATGTAGGTAGAAAATTTTGTAAATGAGAAGGAAAAACAAATTAACCAATTTGTAGGGGCGGTAGAGAAATCACCTGGCAATTCAGATTAGAGAATTTCGAGTAAGAATTTAATAAATTTAACAACAGTTAAATCCTGAAATTTCATATAACGTAAAGTTTTAAAAACATAACATGAAATTCCGAAGTTCTCGTACTCTACATATTTTAATCCTTAAATCTGACATCTTAAAGTCTTTGAATCCTAAAATATTAGAACCTTCGAATGTTAAAATCCTATAATTATGAAATTCAAAAATTTTCTTGAATCTTAAATGTACTAAAATCCCTAATCCAAAAAATCATCCTAGAATCGTGAAACCCCAAAAGCTCAAATTTTTCCGATTCAAAAAATCCTACAATTCTAAAATCCTATGATTGAAAATTCAAATGTCTTAAAATTATAGAACCTTAAAATTCCAAAGACCCGGAATTCTATAATCCAGGAATCCGGAAATCGTAAAGAACATAATCCAAAAAATGATTGAATCTCAAAATCCTGCAATTTCTAAAATCCAAAAATTTTGAAACCCAGAAAAAAAATAAATTCCCGAAATCTGTAAATCCTGAAATGGTGAAATCCTTCAGTAAGACCCGAAATTCCTAAAATCCTAAGATTCTTGAACTCTTAATTCTCAGTGCTTCCTTCACTTAACCCGAAAGACCCGGGACGAAACTTTTGAAAATGCTCGTTCTCAGCACTGGAACGGCCGATTTGGGAAAACTTGGAATTTTATTCAAGGGGAATAGTTGCTCTAAGTTTTGGTAAAGGTTCCACCCCACTGGACCCCTCACCGTTTTTGTGAGACGCAAATATGTCTGTGCTTTTTTCTAATTTTTCAAACAGATTAAACAATCACTGGGAATTTTCATATGTATCAATGGCTCCATGTATCAAATCATGTCAGGTGGATGAAATATGTTATGTAAGAGTGAATTTTGGAGTTTCCAAACTATTTCAGTACAAATTCACAAAACAAGGCTTTTTTATAAAAAACCAAACAGTAAAACCGTTCTTCAAATTTTAGGCTCTTCATTTTTGCGGTAAGATCTCCTGAATCCATACGCGATGAAACATTTATTTTGGCATGCAAACATTTTGAGAAAACCCAGTTTAAATTCACCAAAGTACGTATTTTCATGGAAACCTGATTTTCCCAGTCTCCCATGGTAGGTTTCAACTTAGCTCTTTAATTTTCGAGCTCTATATTTTTAGGGTGAGCTCTATATTTTTAGTAAATTTAAACTCGTTTTTCTCAAAATATTTGCATGCTAAAATGAATATTTCATCGCGTATTGATTCCGTATTGATTACTTAAAAAATGTAGAGCTTGACATTTGAAGAACGATTTTCCTATTTGAATTTTTATGAAAATACGTAGTTTTGCGATATTGTACTGAAATAATTTGGAAACTCTAAAATTCACTCTTACATACCATATTTCATCTACCTGACATGATTTGATACATGGAGCAATTGCTACGTATGACAATTCCCAGTGTTTGCTCAATTTGTTTGAAAAATTAGAAAAAAACTCAGACATATTTGCGTCTCACGAAAACGAGGAGGGGTCCGGAGGGGTGGAATCTTTACCAAAACTTAGAGCAACTATTCCCCTTGAATAAAATTCCAATTTTTCCCGAATCGGCCGTTCCAGTGCTGAGAACGAGCATTTTCAAAAAACAAGTTCCGGCCCGGGTTTTTACGGGTTAATCCCAAAATCACCAAATACTAAAATCAAAAAATCCTGTAATCCTAACAATTTTAAACCCTAAACTTCTGAAATTCTTAAGTCCTAAAGTTTAAAAAATGCTTAAGACTAGTAAACATTACCCAGAAATTCTTGAGTTATAAAATCATAAATTTCAAAATCCTAACACTTCAAATGTTTAATACATTCTTTTTCACATGTTAACGCCATCACTTCTCACTTTAGAGATCTGTGATATGTATTTCGACAGTAACTCAAAGCCTTCTTAAGTGCTTAGAACGAAATCTCAAATTTTATAGTTTAGACATTGTTCTGAAGCCATAAAAGCCATACATACCTGAAATTTCCGAATTGTACAATGTTCAAATCTTGAAAGCTCACATCTTAAAACCTTAGAATCCTAAATCTTGAAACTTCAAAGCCTGCAAATCAAATAATCCTGAAATTCTGAAGTAGGTACCAAAATCCTAGAATCTTTAAATCCTGAAATCTCAAAATCATGTAATCCAAAACCAAAAATTTCAAAATCACAAAATTCAAAAGCTTAAGCCCTAAAATCTTAACTTTCTAGTGCCTTTAGGCGGTACTCAGTTACACCTCTATAGAGCTCCAATCAATACTTGAAAAATATTTCTGAAGATTCATAGTGATTTTTTCGAAGTTCACTAGAGGGTTAAGATCTATTAATCCAACATGCTAGAGTGCTTTATTCCCAAAATCATAAAACCCTAACATCAAATAATCATAAAATTTTAAAATTTTCATATTGCAGCCCTAAAAAACTGGAAATTAAATCCAGCATTTCTTGATTCCTTAAAAGATCAAAACTTTCAAATACTAAAATCGTGAAAGCTAAAAGTCCTAAAGTTCCAAAATCATAAAACCTAAAATAAAACTAGAAATCCGAAAACCCAGAAATTCTTCATGCACTATACTGTCAATTCTACTTTGCTCCTCAATTCTATTACTCTAAACACAAGATATCTGTGAGCAGCCTAGTAATCCTTGCCGTAGAGTCCAAAAATTTCGTCTTCTTGAAATCCTAAGATCCTCAAGTTCCAAACTCCAACAATCCCGAAATCCTATACTCTTGAAAACCCAAAATGTCGAAATCATGAAATCCAAAATCAAATATTTCAAATTTTGAAATCACAACATCCTGAAATGTTAAAATCCTACATTCATAACGTCCCTGAATCCGAAACTCCTAAAGCAAAGCCTTGGTGCTACATTCCGATTCGGAACTCGACCTTCTGTTTATTATACACAGACTTCCGAAACTCCTATAACCTGCAATATTAAGATCCATAATTTTAAATTTCTAAAGTGCTTAATTCCTAAAATCTATAACCCTACAACAAACAATCATGGAATTTTAAAATCCATGGATTGCAGAGATCTAAAACCAAAAAATTATATCCACCATTTCTAGAATCCAAAAACCATTATTAATTTTGAAAGATCTTAAAACATTCAAATCCTAAAATAGTGAAATCCCAGTCCTATTATTTGCAAATCGTAAAACCTAAAGATACTAAAATGCGAAAAAGCTGAAATCCGAATTTCTCAAAATCTGAAGACCTTGGAATTCTTCATAACTTCACTATAAATTCTTCGCTTTCTAATTCCATCACTTTTTACTGTAGATGTCTGTGAGCAGATACGGTAGGCGATGCCTCTTTGCCTCAAATTCTCTAATTTTTAAAACATAAATTTTGACATCTCAAATTCCTTATATCTAAAAACTCTCAACAATCCAATAAAGAATCTTAAGGCGTCGTACACAAATTACGTAACGCATGAAGGGGGAAGGGGGGTTGAGTCTGCGTTATTTATTGTTACATAGGGGGGAGGGGGGGTAGTTGAGATCGTTACGTAACTGTGATGTTTGCTCAAAACTGCAAATTTGTAGGGGGGGACAGGCTGTCCAGCGTTACGTAATTTCAGGGGGGGGGAGTCATATCGAACGTTACTTATCGTTACATAGGGGGGAAGGGGTCTGAAATCTAGGTTTTTAGCGTTACGTAATTTGTGTACGACACCTAAGTCAACAATCCAATATAGAATCTTAAGTCTTATCATCTTGAAATCCTGAAATCATGGTGTCCCGAAATTCAAAAATTCCGCAATCCCAAAATCATGAAATCCCAAAGACTCAGATTGCTTTAATCCTGAGATTTTGTAAAACTTTAATCCTAAAATCCTGAAATTCTAAAACCTTAAATCGTGAAATTTTATAATTCCAAAATTCCTAATTCTCAAAATACTAAAATAGAAAAATCCTCAAATGCCAAAATTTCAAAAGCATAATTTCTAGCAATCCCAAAATTTTGAGTCCCATAAATCCAGGAATCTTGATAACACATGGAACTAAATATTCCGAAATCCCAAAATTCTAAAATACTTCAATCCTGGACTGAAACCCTAGAATCATTAAGCATCAAAATGCTAGAATCTTCAAATCCCAAAACCTCAAAATCATGAAATTATTTATTTTAAATTTTAAAATCATAAAATCTTGGAATGTTCTTAAATCTCAAATTCCTATACTCTGCAATCTCAAGATCCATAATTTAAATTTCTAAAGAGTGTAATTTCTAAAAGCATAAAATCTTGAAATCTTAACATCCAAATAATCCTAAAATTTTGAAATTCTAGAATTGCAGAGCCCTAAAACTCGTGCAAAAGAATCTAGTATCTCTAGAATCTCAAAATATTTAAATACTGAAACTTTAAATACTTCAAATTTTAAATGATCTCAAAACATTCAAATCATGAAATCGTAGAATCAAAATTTCCTTTTTTTACAGATTTAAAACCAAAAAAATAATAAAATGAGAAAAAGCTGAAATCCAAACTTCAAGAACCCTGAAATTCTTTATACACTTCACTGTTAATTCTACTTTGCTTTAAAATTCCATAACTTTTGACTATAGATATCTGTTAGCAGAATCGGAATTGCCTAATAATCCATGTTTCATATCCTGTAATTTTTTAATTGAAATTTGACATCTGAAATTTCTCAAAAAAACGTAGAGTTGAAAATCTAATCATCTTAAATCCTAAAATCAATCCCAAAGTACAAAAATTCACAAATCCTAGAATCTTGAAGAATCTTGAATCCTAAAGATTCCATTCCATTTTAAAATCATAAAATCATGAAATTCTCAAACCATAAATCTTGAAATCATGAATTTCTAATAATCCAAAATTCTATAAGCCAGAAATCGCGAAATTCTAAAATCTTTTAATTCCTAAATCCTAAATTCTCAAAATACCAAAGTAAAAAAATCCTTAAATTCCAAAGCCTTTAAAAACAATATTTCTTGCAATCCTGACATTCTGAAACCCTAAAATCCGGGAATCTCAAAAACACTCGCAATTCAATATTCCGAAATCAATCCTCATCAAGCCTGTTGTCTTAACGTCCTTCGATCCCAAAATCGTAAAACCCCAAAATTCTAAAATATTCCAATCCTGAAATCTCAAAACCATGAAGTCTAGATGTCCTAAAATTCTTACACACCAATATACTGAAATATCTTAATCATAATCATTTTAAGATCTAAAATCATAAAATTCCACAGTGTTAATATCCTTAAGTCATAATGTCCTTTAATCCGGAAATCCTATACCCTACAATCTTGAGATCCACAATTCTAAATTTCTGAAATACCCAACTCCTGAAATCATAACCTTTTAATATCTGAATAATCCTAAAACTTTAAAATCCCAGAACTGCAGAGTCTTTAAAACCAAGAAATGAAATAGAATCCCAAAATCATTGAATTCTGAAACTCTAAATTCTTCAAATCTTGAAAGATCTCAAAACACTCAAATCATAAAATCGTAAAATCAAAAAGTTAAAAAATAAAATTTTAATATCCTGAAATCACAAAACCCTGAACACTGAAATCCTAATGTCCTTATTTCATAAAAAATCCTGAAATTCTGAAATCTTTTTTCTTAAAATCTTGAAATCACAAAACACGAACATCCAAAAATCCCATATTTTGAGTTCAGAAATTATTTAATTCGATACAATAGTAACAAATCCTTCAATCCAAATCGCAAAAATTCTAAATCCTAATTCCGACAATTTTAATATCCTCAAATACTACAATTTATGAACATTGTTTATTTTTAAAATTTTAAACTACAAAAATCTCAAGTGAAACTAGGAGTCGATATCGAAAGGACTCATGGAATAAAGTTTTCAAAATAACAACATTTGATATAGTACGTTATTTCAAACTGAAGACATTGATCAATTTCATCAGCAACTGAAGTTATGTCGCGAAACTTCATGTTTCGAAACTTCCTGTACTGCAGACGAGTTTTTAAGGGAAATCGAAGGGACTGAAAATATCAAAATATTTCAAGATTAGTACGTTTTCTTAGGAAGTCATAATATTATATATCAGAATAACGCAACCCAAACTTGTTGCATAATTTTCTATCCTCATTAGTGAACATTCAAGATCGTTTAAATCTCCTAGTAATCATTCCAAAACCAGCTGAGCCTCATGTATGTCGCAGTAGTCCAAGTGTCCATGTGTGACTTGCATATCATTAGTCATTCGGCAGAAACATAATTATCGCTGTTTTTTTCTGTTTGGTCATGCTTCGAAGCAACTCTTTATCTTTATTCTCAAGGCTGGTCACAAACCAGTGAACATAAAACTGACCTGGTGTCCGCCGACAGTTACTATGGCTTTATGATTAAAAAATGTCATTTAGATTACTAATAACCGATCGTTACAGTTGAAAAACCCTAGTCCAGTAAGAATTGTCAGACATGACTATGCAAAACCTAAACACCGGTAAGGTAAAAACTTCTACTGTCAGTGTGTCAATTTGAGAAGATTTTATTTTTTCTGTGCTGAATAAAATTATACAGAATGCATATCGTTGCAGGAGTTGCACCATCATTCAAAATAATTAGTTGAAAACCGACATCTAAAATGAAATCTGTGATGCATCAGCTATCTAGTTGATCTCCGACACCCATTAGTTAAAACACAAAAAAATGCTTGTTAATGTTTCATCATATACCAAATTCACAGAAAAGCAATTTCGCAATGACTGATAAAAACATACCGCTCCCATCTCAAACATTATCGCCTCACTCGTCTTAATCGGAAGATGACATCACTGTGTCGATTGAAATGCATATCGCGCTGCTGAAGTAGCCACCGAGGAGACTTCGCGCACAACATGGCGGTACGGCTACGTGACGTTAGTCACAATCGAGTGCCCACGTGAGTCCCGCCAGGCTGTGAGGAGCGTCAGTTGCAAAATCTTATCACCACAACAGTTCGGATTAGTCGATACGACCTTGACGCGAATCACGTTGTTCGGCCTTTGGACCTAAACCGCAAGTCAAAATGATTCGGCGGGAAACGTTCGATCGATAAGTGCCCATGAACCTGCACATTTATCATGTGCCGTTACGGACATTCACTGTTGAACGCTTTCCTTCAATGGGTGATTGATAGCCAATGTAAATTGTTTTCTGCTTTCGGTCAGACTTTGGTGCATATGTTTCACCAAATTGCTTTCTATTCAGGGACATAGGCTTGCGACTGTTCGTTTGATGTTCTCAAGAAGGAGGTTTTATTTTAATAACCCATGTGTCGGAGTAGAGTATAATAGAGTAGATCTCAAGTGCGCCGTCCAGTGCTTTGATTCTGACACGAAACAGGTCACACATAACCTACATGTGTGCTTGTCTGGTTCCGTGTTGAAACAGCAAGCATGAATAGCCAGCCGTGGCCGGAGGGTAGGGATTTACGAGTGTACTGAAAGATTAAAAGAAACAAACGTATTACGCTAAATCCGTGTACCGTCAGTAGGTTCGTGAAGAAGTATTATCATTTTGTGTCAACTAGAGTGTGCCACGTGATTAGCAGAGGTGTTGCCGTTTTCGTTATGGTAGGACAAACGCTTTGGATGATACATTGTTTAGGAAGTCTCCGAGTCTCAGTAGTTAGCTTTAAAAAAAACTCTGTTCATTAACATGATGTCCCCCAACTGCGACAAACTCTATGATCTATCTAAGCTTTTGTTTTCTCTTGAGAAAAACAACCTGTTTAAAAGAAAACTTCATCATTGCAATTCATTATGTGCCATGTATATTCCAAAATACAGATGACAACACCTTGCTAGCAGATTATTGCCTTCATGTCTCGTCATGAACCTTCATAGCAACGTGGCGTCTATTTTGTGTTTTTCCACTAAATCATCATTCCAAAACTAACAAAAACTAACACAACGATAAATATTTGAGCTCTGACATGACACTTCATTTCTCTTTTCTATTTCTATTCACGATTTCTAATGCTTGTTTCAAGCAATGGAGTAGAGATGGATTAATGGTTTTCAAGTCATTATTTTGCTCGAAAAATGTTTTTTCACTAAGAATAGTAATAATAATGAAGTGAAGTTTGAAAATGCATCCTAGAGGATTCGAGAGCGTAAGCAATTAAGATATTTCATTCGCATTAAAGTCATTCCGAAGTAAGTAAATCAGCAGATTAGTTGTATTATTGTAAGTCACTGACGGGCCGGGACCTTGGTGAGGTATTAGACTATGACAACTCTCAGTAAACTCGTTGAGAGAAAGCCTGCGTGGGTTGCAGCCTACTCAACACAGTGTGTATTGCAAAACCGTTCCTTTTGTATCCAGCTGCTTCCGATAAATTTACTCGAATTATCTCACATAGTTTCATAATGTTACTGTTTATCAATATTGATTTTTTGCTCTATTTAATTATACTGATTTGATTATTTATACATGCGATTTTTCAAACCAAATTCAACTCAGCAGGATTTGTTCAAACATAAAACGCAAGCAGGATAATAAGAATCTAAAAACGCAATAAAATAATAAAAAAACAGTAGGGGAACTGCTCCATTATTCATCTCATTAAGCCGATATTCACGAAGAATGCACGAATTAAACAACAAATTTTAATGAAATCATTGAACAAATAAACAAAAAACGCTTACGTGCTCTTATAGAATCGTTCAGTATTGTATATTTAGTAAACTTAGCTAGATTTATCCTGAATTTTGTAAAACAAACCATTTTGCACAACGCTTCCATATCCATCTCAAAACTTAAATCACTGCTCAATTATTCATCTCACGACGCCCCCATATTCATCACACTACAATGCACTGTTATTCATGAATAAATAACATTATCATGAATGAACGTAGCCGCAGCCCGTCGTAGTAGGTTACCTAGATATCCGCTGTAGTTGTTTACGTGCAAATATGGTAACCTAGGTAACCACTGCAGTGCTGTCCATTTATGTCAATTATGTCGGAATAATTCAACATTTTCAGTATGATTTGTTCGTATTAACAGAAACCGATTTGGCAACTTTTGATTTTCTTCAAGGCAGTGAAATACATACAGTTGAAATTTAGGAATTGTAGAAATTCATCTCATATATTTCTGCTAATTCAAGCTGGTTTTTGGAAATTTGAGGTGAACGTTTCAAAGATTAAAGTATTCTTAGTGTAGTGAGTGATTTTGTTTAGTGAATAAAATAAAAAATGGTCCACTAGTAATGAGAAAAAATTTGGTTGGCTGCTGAACGAGTCCCGTTGTAGCAGTACAGAACAATGCGCGGATTTTGTTTTCTGAGGTAGGTGATTGAAATAAATGAATTTTCGAGTGCAGATGCCTGACTATTATATCATATTTAAAGCTTTTAAGTGAGTGCTTGAGGATTCTATTTATTGAGAAATCTAAAGTGAACTAAGAAGAATCCATTCCATGGATTAGCAGATCGATTTAGTTAGAAAATATGCGTTTTTATCGGTTTTCAATTGTGTTTTCATGTTGTATGAGATGCAGCAGTTCCCCTACATAATGCGTTAAACGATATTTGTCAAGTATTTTAACTCATTTGCCAAAAGCTATAATATTCTATAAACTTTATTTTATGAGAAGCATGTAGTTTGTTCATGCTTTTTTTCATGACAACAGCCATGCGCCTATATTAAAAAGAAGAGTTAAATTCTTCGATGGAGGCGCTTAGTCACTATACTGCTTGATGGAGACGCATCATCTAAAATCAAAAAATATATAAAATGATAATGTCTCAAACCATCCAAAAAATACAGCGAATGATCCGGAGCGGACGGCTTAACTATGAAATGCAGTGGCTTTACCCCAGACGGCAGCTCCATCGTGAGATCTGGCATCGCGGCTCTAGTGCAGCATGCTAAAACAAATATGGTAGGTACTACGAACAATACAGAAAATAATACTAATCGGAACAATCGGTATAGACCTAGGTAAACGAAAAACACAACGATTGGAAACTTGGTACTTGGAATGTTAGGACCCGCTCGAACCGGTACGCGCGCAGATCTTGACCTGAGAGCTGCGGAAGGCAAATATGGAATTCAAAAACAGAATCTTCAAATATAGCCTGGTTAACGTGCACGCACCGACAAACGATAAAACCGACGACGTATAAGAAGAGTTCTACAAGCACCTTGAGAAAACGTATGGAGAGTGCCCACAACACGACATTAAGATTGTCGTCCAAGATATGAACGCGTAAGTCGGACGGGAGGAGTCTTTCAGTCCCAGTATTAGTAGGGAAGGCCGCTGGAGAGACCCCAATGGAGAGACCTGCTCCTAGTTCGAACACATGATGATCGACGGCCAGCACTTTTCAGAAGTCATCGATGTGCGGTCTTTTCGGGGGCCGAACGTCGATTCAGATCACTCGTGGATATCTCGTGGTAGGCGGGATTTTCGTCTGGCTGTCCAACGTATTCAAATCAAGATTGAAGAGGAAGATACGTCTGAACATCCAGAGGCTACCATCGGAAGAAGTTGCAATAGAGAACACTCGGAAAGTTGATAGACGGACCGAACCGATGATCTAGTTGAGGTGGACCTGAAGTATTTTCACGACGCAGTCAGTAAAACAGCTTGGCAGATAGGTAGAGCAGTGGCATGCTGAATACCTAGAAGTGAAGGAGGAAAAGAACCGGGTCTACGCTAACACGTTAGGAGCAGCAAACCGGGTGACGCGTCAGATGCGGCAGAGATACCGGGAAGCTAGAGCTACCGAAAAAAGGACTTCACCACCGCAAGAAACTTCACTGCGATCGCGTCCTCGCAGAAGTAAAGAACTTCTTCACCAAGCACGGCTCGAGAAGGTTCTGTAGAGCGATTAACGGAATTAGGAACCGAACCGCACAAGTTCCTGCCATGTATGGAGACAGGGTGGAGCACCTGATAACCAAAAAGTCGCAGGTGAACAAAACTTCGAAGTGTTGCTGAAAGGTACGAAAGGTAGGAGTGGGCTACTGAAAATGGCTGTCTCTCCGTGACAGCAAATTTTGAACCAATTCGGTGCTCAATACAATGACAGCTCTCCGTCTCCCTTGCTCCCCGTACGTTCGGTACATAGCCCGACAGCACTGACGACAGCACACACATGCAATGCTAAACGGACTGTCGTTTTTCATATTCTTATGTCTGTTGGTTCTTCCAAGCTGTTCCAAGCCGACATTCTTTGGCACGAATCCGAGCGGGCTGTCAGGTGATTATGATTCACGAAAATAAGGCGGATGCTATAATGGATGCGAGATGATGCGAAACACGTATTTTCTTGCGTGGGGAATAATATCAACAATGGAAACACATATTAAACGATTTGCTTCATATAAATCATGACAACGGCCTAAAAAAGGAGAAACGAAGAAGTGCAGCCGATCGGCAAACTGTCAACAGCGTAAACCAAGCCAACAGGACAACCTCACAATGAACTAAACAAACTTAAAATTGTGAGCTCTCACGAATAGCTTATTCATGAGCCTCTAACAGGAAAGTATAGCTGTCAGTATAGTGTCGCACCAGTCTTTTTCCGAAGCCTGGGTAGAAGAGTTATCGAGAACCAGACAAGAAATTGCGAAGCATGGACAGGCTGTGGATCCGTCAACCGTGGACGAGATGAAAAAAAGCCCGCAGAGAGTTAAAGAATCAGACAACCCGACTTACAGGCTGAACTTTCCAAAGTCGGCAGCGAGCGGCTATACACATAGTGCAATTCACCAGATTATCCTGAGGGTCTGAAGAAAAAATAACTACGGACTGGTTGGGAGGACTCATATGCCCGATCTTTCGAGGCACAAATACCAGTGCGGTTGTCAAGTGACAGGATCTACAACGGACCACATTTTCACCTTGAAATAAATCCTCGAAAAGTTTCGAGCAAACAACATTCAGACACGACATCTGTTTACAGACTTCCAGGTAGCGTACGATTAAGTGAAACAACAAGAATTGTGGTAGATTTTGCTTGGATCTGATTTCCCAACAAAACTAGTTAAGTTGAGTCGTGCGACGGTTTCACATCAAGCGTTTTATAGCGAGTGAAATTTCAGACGCGTTTGTGACGTTTGATGGTTTGAACCAAGGGGATGAGCAGTAGTGATGAACCTGCTCGTACGCACTTAGATTAATTCGGTGCATACCACAATAGATCAAATAATGGTCATAGTAGTTCAGTGCTCTACCAGGAGAAAGAAGAGGACGGGCTTTCGAACTTGATGTTTAATGTAGCTTTGAAAGGTGCTGCACAAAAGGCAGGTGTGTAGTGGAACGACACAATCAGCGGGAAGTCTCGGTTTTATCGATCATCGGTTTTAATCGAAAAGCTGTGGAGGAGGCCTTTACGGTTCTCAGAACGAAAGCTTCGAGAATTCGACACACTGTAAACACTATCAAAACGGTGTACATTCTGGCTGGCAGAAAGTACTGTAACACTGCGGTGGTGATGGATGGGGAATTGGGGATACTTCCGAAGTGGTTGATGACTTGGCCATCTTGATACACTCGTAACGTACGCTAAGTGTGAGCCGCGAGGTGAAGAGACGGATTACGGCAGTGAACAGGGCTTTTGCAACCTACAGATCAACACAAAATTTGCAATCTACAGGACACTGATACTCCCGGTGGAGCTCTACGGAAAGGTGAGCGCATGGAGTCTTCGAGCGTAGAATGCTGCCATCAATACTCGGTGACAAACAAGAAAATGGAGTGAGTCACAGGCGCACGAATCACAAACTATACAACTACTATGCAAACACGTATGAAGGCCGATGACTTCGAAGCAGCGCTGGGTGTATGCTGTCGACGAGGTTGCCCGAGTAGCGGATGTGAAAGAGCAGCAGCCAATGACTGAATTTTTTGGAGGCGTATTTTGGATTCGAAATAGGACTATGATCTTTCACCATGAATAAAGTACCGTAAACTGGGGTGACTTTGATCAGCTAAGTAGCTTTGATCACTTTACCTTTTTTTTTTTTGAATTAATGAGTTGAATTGTACGCTCGTGGGATTTGCTGTAATCTTAACTGATAGATTTGTCTACATTTATTTTACTGATTTCGTGCTCTAAATTGGAAGCATCCTCAAATTTGATTTTAGTGATACTCTTTATTGGGAAAAGTTTGTATGTATTTTATTGCGCTTCAGCCGGTTTAGTGATTAAATCACCTAGAATTGATATGAAAAATTTATTTTTTTCAGAACAGTGAGACACTCGAGAAAGTTGTGGTAAATGTTTCTGCTAGCAACTTTGTCGGAGGAGTCGAATTTTTATTTATTATGTTATTATGTTATTGTTATATCAAATTAAAAGAGTTATTCGACAATTAACGGTTTTTCAAGGGTTAGTCCAACTTTAAATTACTTATTTGAACGCAAAAATACGCATTTAATTGAGTAAAGAGTATAAAATCATTTGTTTAATTGTACTTTCGACTGTTTTAATGAAAAAATTCTTTTGCCTGAAAATTCGTACTATTTCAAATAACTTTGTTATTCCTATGTATAAAGGTTAACAATCTTCAGCAAAAATATAAACCCATAAAAATCGCACAATTTTGTAGAAAGTCATGAAAATATAGAAAATCATGGGAAAGAGTCATAATGATCGATTTTAAATCTTTTTGGAACGAGTTGAAGGTAATTACTTCTAGTTTTAAGTAAAAAAATACCAAAAAAATAAATAAATCTGAGGTTTTTTGTATGCATAATATATAAAATTATTGAAATTTTTGTCAAATTTTTAAAAATTTCATTTATAAAGTCAAATGTGCTCTTCAATTTGAGACCAAGAGAAATTTTTTGTGTTTGCCCCAATGACAAACCAATAAAAAGCGCATATTTTTGAAGAAAAATATTGATAATTTTGAGTACTATCTCGAATCACGATGACAGCATTGCAAGTTGTTTCTCTCAAAAAAGCCCGAAAAGTCATTCAAAGACAGTTTAAGGAGAAAATTGAAATAAAAAAGTTAGAGCGCAAAATGAGTTTTTTTCAATATAAATCGGTTTTCTAAAGACATAGAAAAAACTTTGTTTTACAAAGTTGCTTCAAATTTCCGGAGCTATAACATTGTAGAACAGCTTTTAGATACTTTATTTCATCGTAAGTTGGGATCACCCTAATTTTTGATAAATTTTTAATAAGCGCTCTATCCTATGTAACAACTTTGTAAAGGAAAATTTTTCTCTAAAATATTGCTATAGAGCTCTAGACCCAAACTTCCCCCTCAATTTGGGGTCTGGACCATTGTAGCAATCTTGTAAAATGTAGCTAACAAAAGTTAAGTGCAAAAAATTAATTTTTAAATAACTTTTACAGAAAATACTCTGTAACTCTGTACCCAATGAAGATAGGAATTTTGTTGGTTCAGCAAAGATTCATATTTTTGCACGTTCTAAAACTTTTCCGAATTAACCATTCCTCTATCTCCTAACACAAAAATGTTAGTATTTTAGATATATGAAAACCTACTGTAACATATGATCGGCGTACTCTAATATGGGTGGATTGGGACAAATGGAACCTAAAGGAGTTTATAGTACTTCAGCTTAACTTCAAGGAAAACTATTGACATCAAGATTCCACTTGCCCCTTTTCAACCTATACGTTATTGAAGTTATCGAAAAAATAATCTAAAATATGATATACCTTTGTAAGGAAAAGTCCTGGAGATATATGAGCTTTAGCAAAAATGTGTGTTTTATGTGCCCTAACAATTCCTCCGAACAATACTTTCGTGTAAAATGCAACTAACAAAAGTTAAGTACAAAAAACTAACGTTTGAGTAAGTTCCATGTAATATATTTTATAACTTTGTACCGAAAGAAGATAGGATTTTCATTTGCTCAACAAAGTTTCATATTTTTGAATCTTCTACAACAGCGGTTCTCAACCTGGGGTACGCGTACCCCTGAGGGTACTCGAAAGCCTTCAGGGGGTACGCGAAAGAAAAATCAGTAATGGCGGACAAATCAATTTTTCCTTATAATACTTAATTTGTTGTTCAATCTTGCTCTTAAAACATGACTGTAGCAATCAAATAAACCTTAGTTCAATTTGCAACCTTAACTAGACTACCACAACATGATTCACCACTACTCTCTCCCACTCTGCGAGAACATTTCAAACCAGGGGGTACAATCGATATGAAAAATATCGCCAAGGGGTACGCGGAGAAAGAAAGGTTGAGTATCTCTTAACACAAAAAAGTTAATTTTTTTATTTTTAGTATAGTAAATTTTTCATACCTTTGACAATTTGCGATTATGCGGGTCATTCATACCAACAATTGTTCCGAAGACACTTTTAAGCTAGGATGAGGGTAAAAGGCGCTATGGAATAAAGTTCCACTTTTTGCCTTATTGGACCACTGTGCAATGGTCTCACCGAGATCGCAGACGTTGTAGCACTTCAGTTCCTATACTGTACTGGTGATAAACTGGATTGGCAGAGCGTGTATTAGATATAGTTTAGCATTTTATACTGTTGACACACACATTATTATCGTCACACCAAATCAGCAGAATATTGATGTCTTCCTGTGCAATGCACAGTGTGGAATCGCTGGCCATCAGCCAAAAAAATTTTTTTCGTTAGCTTTTTCATAATATTTTTTCTTTCTTGCTATAATATTCGAGTGTCTTAATCCAAAATTTGGGCGCAATATCATGAAATCTGAATTTTTTATGACACGTTACACGTTAGTACGTTACTTTGAAACGCTCTGTAGCTTCAATGATAGCTTGGATTTTTTTGACGTCAAAGGAAAAGTTGTAGTAAATATTTTGCAAAACAAACCCTTTTCATTAGTTATTGTAAAATTTTCTCATAGTAGGCCTGACACTAGAAAAAATTTAAGAAAACGTGACTTCTTGTAGAAAAGTAGCTTAAAAGTTTAGTGGCCGCAGTTTGCCACGGTTGTGACTACATTCAAAATTTAGGTAAAAACGTGAGCTTTCAAATGCATACTGTGCGCTGTAGCGCAAAACTGCGCAAATTGTGACTTTAGTGAAAAAAGCGATAGCAGATTTTTTTAGTTTTTATATTTGAAGTTGAAATTTCATCTAGAATTAATTTCAATCATAACCATGATACCCCATTAAAGAAAATTTATAATATCGTAATCAATCCGTAAGGATAAAACATAAATTTGGGCAAAAATCACAAAATTTATCAATCAAAAGTTATAAAATAAGGGTTAAACAAGAAAACAGTAAACAAATCTTTATGAAATTTCTATTATGTCAAACTTTATCACTTTCTGCAAACTTAAAACAATATTACAAACATTCAGCGCTTTTTAATTTATGATCATGAAATTCGCTAAACTGATTGAAGTAACAAATACTAGCAGCAAATTCATACCATCAAATTCCGGCTAACAATAGCCCGTTCGAAGATTGCTCTTGCTTCGCACTTGTTTGCATACAAAAGTAAAACACACATTTTGCTTTATGAGAAAAGAAACAGAGAACAGTCGTCACCCTCCGCATCTTTTCGTATTCATTTAGAACGTTGTGTCATTCCAGTGTCTTGGTTTTCAAAATCATAAATTCGTTGAATTTCATTATGGAGCCTTCAACTTCAGCGGCACCACCTAATTCAATGTCTAGTAAGTTGTCAATTCATGGTGTTATACATGTATTTAAATGTCCTCTTTCAACCATAGAAACCGGATTAGGAAGATAACATATATATAAAACAATGAAACATCGAAAATTACTAGAAGAAAGGAAAATTGCAGTGAAAGACATTTTTCCTGCTGATAAGTATAATGAACTTCAAATTTTCTGGAAACAATTCAACACGAGATTTAAGCAATCATAGCGGAAGATAATGATGATGATGATTTTCTCAATTTGTAATTAGTTTGTATTACTTATGTTGTTTCAATTTATTAAAAAAATATATATATTTAGGTAATTTCAATTTAAGGAGTAAATGTAGTAATGAAGATAGAAAATTAAACTAACTGAAAATATGATTGTAGAAACTACGAAAAATATAGTTCAGCAGGTGGGACACGAACCCACAACTTCCAATATCCGGTCAGATGTGTTCCCGTTACACCACCGCAGAACGTTAAAGACGTAGTTCTAGAATCGAGTTTTGTATCGCTTATCCAATTCTCGCACTTCGTACATTTACTCAGTAGAGACTATTATTTATAGCTGGCTATTGTTTCAACACCCTCAGTGGAAGTTGGAATGACTTCTCAGTGTGAGAGATAGAAACGTGCCAGTAAGTTGCCATCTCTACCAGCAGCAACATCGACTTGCGTCACAAACATTTTTACTTTTCTTTTTTCGACTCTAAGCAAAGTCATGCTATTTTTTAATTTCAATTTAAGGAGTAAATGTAGTAATGAAGATAGAAAATTAAACTAACTGAAAATATGATTGTAGAAACTACGAAAAATATAGTTCAGCAGGTGGGATATTTAGGTAAAATTTGTTTAGTTCGAGGGGTCGTCCATAAATTACGTATTTTTTTCTTCAATGGGGAGGACGCCCGGTGGCATTACTTGTAGTCAAAGATCATAAAATTCTATAAAAAAGGAAAAAAGTGCCAAAAAATTTTAAAAATTGGATTTCGTGCTTTATGGACGGCCCCAAACAAAAAATGGATGCCAAATTCGTGTTCAGCGCCCCAAAATTATGTAAATACTAAGTTTTTGTCGCATTTACCGACACTTTTTTTGCTTTGCCAGCCTTTGTATGGAGCTGCCCCACTGTGCAGTGCGGTCCTCCGTAGGCACAACTACACGAAATACTTTAAAGTCATCCGCGGAAGAGAGTTTCGAAGGAATATGAGCAGATACAGATCATTTACGTAGATGTTAAAAAACAGCGATCCAAGAAAACTACCTAGGGGCACGCCAGACGTGATACAAAATGAGCAGGATCGATCTGAGTCGACCACAATCTATATGAGGTGCGGCCGAATAAGCTAAACAGAATCCAGTCCAAAATCTATTTTAGAAAACCAATATACTTAATTTTTTTTCGACGACATGATAGTGAGGAACGATATCGAATGCTTTCGCAAAATCAACGTACACCACGTCGATTTGCCTCCTTAATTCTGTTTTCCATGGTAGTGCGGTAACATGTTATTGTAGTGTGTTTGTTTGTTGTAACAGTTTGTTGTAGTTAAGCGATGTGTCATGAAACCGTGCTGGCTGTCGGATATGAGGGGTGCTGATACCGTATACAGCAGATTGTGTAAGTACAAGATTCTCGAAGGCTTTGCCCAAACAACACTATATTGAAACACCACGGTAGTTTGTTACTCGGTTTACTCGGCAAATAGGAGTGACAGATGCAGTTTTACAAATTGCAAGGAACGTCCAGTTTTTCAGGAACAGCGGTGGAATGCCACTAGTCCCGAGTTTATATTTTTTTGTTTCGATGTTATGAATGGCAATCTTCACTTCATCTGATGTGAACTGGATAAAAGAAAAGCTAATATCTCGGAGGAAATTTGAGTGAAACGGTTGTACCGTGGTCTAGGTGATGAGTTACTGAAAACACTGCCGGAGTAAAGGGCGAAGAGGTTTGCCGCTTTAGAGCTAGACTGAACATCGTTTACGTTGGATGGAATGCAAGAAGATGACTTTCGTTTTTCCGTAAAATCCCAGCAGTGTGAGGTATCTTGTTCTACACCGGCCTGGATCCTGGAAAAATAATTTTCGTGATTGACTTGTAGAACCGTTTTATACAAAAAAAAATTTCTGTCGCTGTCAGTTTTTTTTAGTAAGAAACTGTGGCGTGCTTAATCGTGTTAATCGTAGAGCTGTGGCTCTCAGAAAAGAAACTGCGAAATTTGGACTTGCCATAAGCATAGGACACTAATCCTCCCAGTGGCACTCTACGAACATAAATCGTGGACGAAGAAGGAGGCTGATCGGCGAGCGCATGAGGTTTTCGAGAGTAGAATCCTGCGACCAATACTTGGTGATGAAGTGTACGAAGTATACAAACACGCTTACGATTTACCGAAAACTTAAAGTCAGACCTTGCACATAGAATGATCTTAGACCATCCGACTTTTGCATGTTGGAGCGGAAAACAAGATTGTCTGTTTTACTAAGATTGTGAACTATTCCATTAGAAAGCGCGTGAAAAAAACAGTAACAATGTACATATTTTTACCGCAGTAGCTCAAATCCAAAAAGTATTAAAAAAACTTTCGGCTCCCTAGAAATCTAAAT
The DNA here is from genome assembly GCF_029784165.1 of Wyeomyia smithii. NCBI lineage: Eukaryota > Metazoa > Arthropoda > Insecta > Diptera > Culicidae > Wyeomyia > Wyeomyia smithii. The sequence continues at coordinate 205,278,913 of NC_073696.1, forward strand.
CTGAAGGACGAATACTCAGAACTGCTAAACCTCGCTATCGTGCAAAAATTTAAGTAAATACAGATGCGCAAAGAATGAAACCCAAAATTGCACATGGACCGTGAAATCGAAGCTTCAAATACGATTTATTAAACTTTTCACTGCGTACGTGAAGTCGTGCAAAAAGTGAAACTTCAACTGCTCTGAGGCTTCACTCCCGAAGTTAAGTTGAGATCAAATTTTGCATGGGACAAAAATAATCTACTCTAAGGTCAAGAATCCAGGGACCAACGGATCCATCTAAATTTTCGGACCCTCACTCCCCATATGTAACGAAACGTAACGTCAACACCTACCGCTTTTGGAGAGTCTCTCAACGGAGTTTTGGTAAGTACCCCCCCCCCCTCAATGTAACAAATTGTAACGGTTGAGGAAACCCCCCTCCCCCCTATGAGAGTTACGTAATTTATGGATGCCGTCTAATGCGTTTTTCGATTAAAAAAAAATAATTTATTTTTGCATGGCTAACATATAAATAGAGTCGTGCATAAAATCAATGAAAACATACTATTAGCTAAACAGCAGTGTCTTCTTGCTCACACACATTCATCGGTACTCTCTTAAGCATTCCAGCGAAAGGTAGCATAATAAACTGACGGCTTGTAAAATGTCTTGTCGTTTGCTTAATTTGAGTTATTTTTTGTCGACACTCACGCAAAGGTAACATTTCAGCGCCTCGAACCCTCTTCTTCAATGAAATAGAGGCGAGAAAAAAAAAGCACCCAAGCCAAACCATGCGAAAAACGATCGCCTTGATATGTAAATATTTTGTGATTATCATAATTGCTGCAATTTCTAACGAGAGCTACCGCGCGTACACAAACTGACTCCAAGCCCCACAGGTTAGACACACACACAGCAGATTAGTGGAATATTTTGCAACAAGTATTTTTTGCTGAAACACTACTCCAACCGCTACTGATATGCTAGTTGTTAAGCTGTCGCGGCAGAAGATTGAGTGTATCGCTGCGGTTGCTTGAAAGCTGGCCTTTCGGTGGATCAGGCTAATGTTTCCCCTTGGAGATAGCTAGGAAGATAGAATTGGTCTAATAAAAGCCATGTGAAAAATTCAAATGTGTTTTTTAACAACCAGAATAACGTTTCTTTGCTCTTTTGTTGTGACCCCTTGAACAGTTTTTTTTTGGATTCTCTTCAAGAACTGTAACATCCCATTACGTTTCACAGTATTTCATAACCTGTATCGCAAAGCTTCTGAGCTGGATTTCATGAAATTCCACCGCTGTAACTCAAACCAAGTGCTCTGTTGGGTTTCAATTCAATGAAGCAGCAATCGGCTTAGTTGCTGCCCTCTTCAACGTCGGTGCCGATTGCGCACGTGACCATATGAGACAGATGTTGGGTGGAATGCACCCCGGCCGTGTACGGTATATCGATTTCTTGTTTCAACATTTTTTCTCTACTCTGCTGTCCCCTAGGCGGATGGCACCTGACAGGTTATGATGCATTACTACAACCTGATGACGCTGGCGACGGTGACGATCGTGGTTGAATTTTAAGTGATTACCCGGAAAACAGTAACCGCTGCCAGCCAGGGGAAACGGTTCTTGTCCGTGATCATTACCGCCCGCTCGAAATGGGGTCAGTCCGTAAATGGCGTTGGACTCACAGCAGCCTATTGGAACTGGAATGATCTTAAAAATAGTTGACAACCAGCTTCGAATCACGAAGATCGCATGCAGTCACGTTCCGAAAAAAAGAGTATGTTGACTGCCTTATACCTTACGTACTGAGGGCGCAACAAAATGCGAGATTGAATTTAATGAACAGTAATTAAATCGGCTCCAATTACCATAAAAGAAAGGGTAGCGATCCAGTGAACAGTCTATTGAATACTTCTTTCGGTTGTTCGAGAAGCTTGTTCCCGGTGAAGGTCGTTGCTGCGCCTTTCGCCGAGTTGCCACTACGCCCTTATTCTGTGAAGAGGCGTTTGCTAAATTGCTGCAACGTTTCTGCTAAGGACGATCACTATTTTCCCATTCGCAGAATGGGGCCATTCTGCGCAGAAAAAGAAAGGACCAACAAAATGTGCAAACCGATTACATCTTCATATCCTCGGGACGGTCATAATTTAATTTTAGCGGAACGGTGATTGAACTTATTAATCACTGCCTTTCGGTGCACCTCACCAGTTTGGTTTCGTTGGTGCGATGAAGGGAGGGTGCGTGTAAGTAAAAATAAACGAAATTATGAATGGGTGATTGGAACCGGAATTCATTCTCACGGTCAGGCCCAAGCAGGTCTGGAAGCAATCGGGAAGCCACACCACCTAGTTGTTTTGTTTTAAACTTGACCATACGCGGCTTCTGACTGGGTGTACAGCCTTGGATGTGCTATTTCGGTGTAAGTATGATGGAGTGAAGATGAATTCTTCAGATACTGTTATTTGTTTTATTGGATTACTCCAATAATTTCGTCTTCTTTGTTGCATATGCATACCAAAAAACTAGTTTGATATATTTTTTGTTTTTTTTGTGTGTGTTAAAAATTAAAAATATGTGAAGCGTTCAAAAAGAGTTCAAAAAATCTTGAAATCTGAACTGAAGTGCAATTCTTAAGATATGTTGATACCATAAAATAACTTAATCATAACATTTTGACATACAACTACGCATTTTAATAGACTCCTGATTTCATAGCCCAACATCTAACTAAAATTATCATTATCATGAAAAAAATATGTTAAGCCTACCTTGATATGAGATAAATCGAAAATCGTTTTCTGATGATCCAGGCGTAACTGATAATGCTACGAACACCAACACTATTCGTGTCACCGAACGTACATAACCGAAATGTGTGGATCGGTGCCAGGAAGACATTCTGTGAAAAAAAAAAACAAAAAGAAAGTGGTAAAGAATTTTCAATTTATGGTCTTAACATTAAAATATGTATATAAATGAAACATTATAATTTCATAGAAATAACGGTTTTTTCTAAGCGTGAAGTTTACGTAACCATATTTGTACTTGTTCCCGCTTAAAGAACGGCGTTATCTTATCACTCTCGGAACTACTTTACTTACTTAATGGAGCTCAAACGGTTGATACTATCTTAAGTTCACTCTGACATTCAACAAGAGGTGGGCTGTTCCCCATAATTTGCGCGTAGCGCTGTAAATAATCTTCCAAACCAAGTTTTTTGTTTACAAGCTTATAACAACTGAGCAGTTAGCTAAGCTCTCAAGCCTTCGACATATAACAAATTTACATCGAACAAGTCAGTACCAGAGCGACACTGTGTCTATTTACGCACCGCCTGTTGGCACTGATAAGGCGACAAACCGTTATCAATGTTTTTTTACGATCTTACGCTAGTACAAGCTGCCAGCCACTTGATGTACAGTTCCAAGGAAAAGACCATGTTATTTCACATTTTATTGAAGCTTGAATTGCGCCATAATCATGAACAGTTTATGGTCGAATACGGCCATCTCGGTACAATGCGCATTGAACTTTTTTTGGAAATTTTACTGTTTTGACGCTCATGCGTGACAATCAATCGCAATAAAATTAGATAGATTTGAACAAACAATCGAAACATATCGGAATATATTCGTCACACCTGATGCAGGATCGATGCTTATAGATTCAACCGACAATGATATGGGTAGACAATTTCATTTATCACATCAACTAATCGCCTTTTTTTTCCTGTTTGTGTATTTTTCTAATTCCTACTCTCACGGTCACGCTGGTCAACAAAATATTCTCACGATCAGTTTCAGATCATAATCTACTGACCGGTTAAGAATGGGAGAAAAAAAAGAAATTGATTCCAGAATCGATCGAATGCAGATCAATATTTGAACTAAAATAACCTCAAATAACCCTGATAATGAAACGACGACTTTTTAGTTTGAGGTGATGATTTGATGGAACTATTTTGGATAGCCTACCGTAGGACGCTAGGCCTTCGACGTTTGTCTTGGTATAGACTTTTTTTATTGAAAATATTTGACTGATTAGAATTGACACCAAATGAGCTTACTAATCTTTTCAGTGAGCGAGTGTATTTTTTTTTCGTTTAACTTGCTATCGAAAATAAGCACAGTACTAATCGTTTCGAGAGTTTCTCTGTTATTGAAGGATTACACCACATATCTTGCTGCGGCAGCATATTGACTACGAATTTGAGAGTTTAAAAGTGAATGTCACAGAAAAATACGAGAACAAGCATTGAGTAGCCACGTTTTGGATTTATAGTACTTGCCTCATCATTATAAAATAATGTTTCTTCATAACTAGACAGCGTTTCAATCTATTATCTAAATCTGACATTACTATCTATCATCTATCTTCTATCATCTATCATCTATCATCTATCATCTATCATCTATCATCTATCATCTATCATCTATCATCTATCATCTATCATCTATCATCTATCATCTATCATCTATCATCTATCATCTATCATCTATCATCTATCATCTATCATCTATCATCTATCATCTATCATCTATCATCTATCATCTATCATCTATCATCTATCATCTATCATCTATCATCTATCATCTATCATCTATCATCTATCATCTATCATCTATCATCTATCATCTATCATCTATCATCTATCATCTATCATCTATCATCTATCATCAATCATCAATCATCTATCATCTATCATCTACCATCTATCATCTATCATCTATCATCTATCATCTATCATCTATCATCTATCATCTATCATCTATCATCTATCATCTATCATCTATCATCTATCATCTATCATCTATCATCTATCATCTATCATCTATCATCTATCATTTATCATCTATCATCTATCATCTATCATCTATCATCTTTCATCTTTCATCTATCATCTATCATCTATCATCTATCATCTATCATCTATCATCTATCATCTATCACCTATCATCTATCATCTATCATCTATCATCTATCATCTATCATCTATCATCTATCGTCTATCATCTATCATCTATCATCTATCATCTATCATCTATCATCTATCATCTATCCTCTAGCATCTATCATCTATCATCTATCATCTATCATCTATCATCTATCATCTATCATCTATCATCTATCATCTATCATCTATCATCTATAATCTATCATCTATCATTTATCATCTGTTATCTATCATCTATCATCTCTCATCTCTTATCTGTTATCTATCATCTATCATCTATCATCTATCATCTATCATCTATCATCTATCATCTATCATCTATCATCTATCATCTATCATCTATCATCTAGCATCTATCATCTATCATCTAGCATCTATCATCTATCATCTATCATCTACCATCTATCATCTATCATCTATTATCTGTCATATATTATCTGTCATCTATCATTTATCATCTATTATCTATCATCTATTCTCTGTCATCTATTATCTGTCATCTATCATTTATCATCTATTATCTATCATCTATCATCTATCATCTCTCATCTATTATCTATCAGCTATAATCTATCATCTATCATCCATCATCTATCATCTATCATCTATCATCTATCATCTATCATCTATCATCTATCATCTATCATCTATCATCTATCATCTATCATCTATTATCTATCATCTATCATCTCTCATCTATCATCTATCATCTATCATCTATCATCTATCATCTATCATCTATCAAATATCATCTATCAACTATCATCTATAATCTCTCATCTATCATCTATCATCTAGCATCTATCATCTATTCTCTAGAATCTAGCATCTAGCATCTATCATCTATAATCTATCATCTATCATCTATCATCTTTCATCTATCTTCTATCTTCTATCTTCTATCTTCTATCATCTATCATCTATCATCTATCATCTATCATCTATCATTTATCATCTGTCATCTATCATCTATCATCTATCATCTATCATCTATCATCTATCATCTATCATCTATCATCTATCATCTATCATCTATCATCTATCATCTATCATCTATCATCTATCATCTATCATCTATCATCTATCATTTATCATCTGTCATCTATCATCTATCATCTATCATCTATCATCTATCATCTATCATGTATCATCTATCATCTATCATCTATCATCTATCATCTATCATCTATCATTTATCATCTATTTCTATCATCTATCATCTATCATCTATCATCTATCATCTATCATCTATCATCTATCATCTATCATCTATCATCTATCATCTATCATCTATCATCTATCATCTATCAACTATCATCTATAATCTCTCATCTATCATCTATCATCTATCATCTATCATCTATCATCTATCATCTATCATCTATCATCTATCATCTATCATCTATCATCTATCATCTATCATCTATCATCTATCATCTATCATCTATCATCTATCATCTAACATCTATCATCTATCATCTATCATTCATCTATCATCTATCATCTATCAGCTATCATCTATCATCTATCATCTATCATCTATCATCTATCATCTATCATCTATCATCTATCATCTATCATCTATCATCTATCATCTATCATCTATCATCTATCATCTATCATCTATCATCTATCATCTATCATCTATCATCTATCATCTATCATCTATCATCTATCATCTATCATCTAACATCAATTATATATCATCTATCAGTTATCGTTTATCATCTATCATCTATCATCCATCATATATCGTATCATCTATCATCTATCATCTATCATCTATCATCTATCATCTATCATCTATCATCTATCATCTATCATCTATCATCTATCATCTATCATCTATCATCTACCATCCATCATCTATCATCTATTATCTGTCATCTATTATCTGTCATCTATCATCTATCATCTATCATCTAGCATCTATCATCTATCATCTAGCATCTATCATCTATCATCTATCATCTATCATCTATCATCTATCATCTATCATCTATCATCTATCATCTACCATCTATCATCTATCATCTATCATCTATCATTTATCATCTATAATCTATCATCTATCATCTATCATCTATTATCTATCATCTATCATCTATCATCTATCATCTCTCATCTCTCATCTCTCATCTATTATCTATTATCTATCATCTATCATCTATCATCTATCATTTATCATCTATTTCTATCATCTATCATCTAGCATCTATCATCTATCATCTTTCATCTATCATCTATCATCTATCATCCATCATCTATCATCTATCATCTATCATCTATCATCTATCATCTATCATATAACATCTATCATCTCTATTATCTATCATCTATCATCTTTCATCTATCATCTATCATCTATCATCTATCATCTATCATCTATCATCTATCATCTATCATCTATCATCTATCATCTATCATCTATCATCTATCATCTATCATCTATCATCTATCATCTATCATCTATCATCTATCATCTATCATCTATCATTTATCATCTATCATCTATCATCTATCATCTATCATCTATCATCTATCATCTATCATCTATCATCTATCATCTATCATCTATCATCTATCATTTATCATCTATTTCTATCATCTATCATCTATCATCTATCATCTATCATCTATCATCTATCATCTATCATCTATCATCTATCATCTATCATCTATCATCTATCATCAATCATCTATCATCTATCATCTATCATCTATCATCTATCATCTATCATCTATCATCTATCATCTATCATCTATCATCTATCATCTATCATCTATCATCTTTCATCTATCATCTATCATCTATCATCTATCATCTATCATCTATCATATAACATCTATCATCTCTATTATCTATCATCTATCATCTATCATCTATCATCTATCATCTATCATATAACATCTATCATCTCTATTATCTATCATCTATCATCTTTCATCTATCATCTATCATCTATCATCTATCATCTATCATCTATCATCTATCATCTATCATCTATCATCTATCATCTATCATCTATCATCTATCATCTATTATCTATCATCTATCATCTCTCATCTATCATCTATCATCTATCATCTATCATCTATCATCTATCATCTATCATCTATCATCTATCATCTATCATCTATCATCTATCATCTATCATCTATCATCTATCATCTATCATTTATCATCTATTTCTATCATCTATCATCTATCATCTATCATCTATCATCTATCATCTATCATCTATCATCTATCATCTATCATCTATCATCTATCATCTATCATCTATCATCTATCATCTATCATCTATCATCTATCATCTATCATCTATCATCTATCATCTATCATCTATCATCTATCATCTATCATCTATCATCTATCATCTCTCATCTATCATCTATCATCTTTCATCTATCATCTATCATCTATCATCTATCATCTATCATATAACATCTATCATCTCTATTATCTATCATCTATCATCTTTCATCTATCATCTATCATCTATCATCTATCATCTATCATCTATCATCTATCATCTATCATCTATCATCTATCATCTATCATCTATCATCTATCATCTATCATCTATCATCTTTCATCTATCATCTATCATCTATCATCTATCATCTATCATCTATCATATAACATCTATCATCTCTATTATCTATCATCTATCATCTATCATCTATCATCTATCATCTATCATCTATCATATAACATCTATCATCTCTATTATCTATCATCTATCATCTTTCATCTATCATCTATCATCTATCATCTATCATCTATCATCTATCATCTATCATCTATCATCTATCATCTATCATCTATCATCTATCATCTATCATCTATCATCTATCATCTATCATCTATCATCTATCATCTATCATCTATCATCTATCATCTATCATCTCTCATCTATCATCTATCATCTTTCATCTATCATCTATCATCTATCATCTATCATCTATCATCTATCATATAACATCTATCATCTCTATTATCTATCATCTATCATCTTTCATCTATCATCTATCATCTATCATCTATCATCTATCATCTATCATCTATCATCTATCATCTATCATCTATCATCTATCATCTATCATCTATCATCTATCATCTATCATCTATCATCTATCATCTATCATCTATCATCTATCATCTATCATCTATCATCTATCATCTATCATCTATCATCTATCATCTATCATCTTTCATCTATCATCTATCATCTATCATCTATAATCTATCATCTATCATCTATCATCTATCATCTATCATCTATCATCTATCATCTATCATCTATCATCTATCATCTATCATCTATCATCTATCATCTATCATTTATCATCTATTTCTATCATCTATCATCTATCATCTATCATCTATCATCTATCATCTATCATCTATCATCTATCATCTATCATCTATCATCTATCATCTATCATCTATCATCTATCATCTATCATCTATCATCTATCATCTATCATTCATCTATCATCTATCATCTAGCATCTATCATCTCTCATCTCTCATCTATCATCTATTATCTAGAATCTATCATCTATCATCTAACATCAATTAAATATCATATATCAGTTATCATTTATCTTCTATCATCTATCATCCATCAACTATCATCTATCATTTATCAGCTATCATCGATCATCTATAATCTATCATCTATCATCTATCATCTGTCATCTATCATCTATCATCTCTCATCTATCATCTATCATCTATCTCTTATCATCTCTCATCATTTCTCATGATCACTCATCATCTCCCTTGATCTCCCCTGATCTCTCTTGATCTCTCTAAATCTCGCTTCATCTCTATTGAACTCTCTTAAACTTCCTTGAGCGCTCATGATCTCTATTGAACTCTCTTGATGTCTTTTGATGTTTGTTTATCTCCCTTGATTTCTCCTGATCTCTTTTGATCACTCCTGATTTCTCTTGATCCCTCCTGATCCCCTTTGATCACACCTAATCTCTCTTGATATATCTTGACCCCTTTTGATCTCTCCTGGTCTGTTTTGTTCTCTCTTGATCTCTTTCGCTCTCTCTTGATCTCTCTTGATCTCTCTTGATCTCTGTTGATCTTTCTTGACCTTTCTTAATCTCCCTTGATTTCTCTTGATCTCTCTTAATCTCTTTTGATCTTACTCGAGCTCTCGTGAGCTCTCTTGTTCTTTCTTGATCCCTCTTGAACTCGCTTGGTCTCTCTTGATCTCTCTTGATCTTTCTAAACTCTCTTGATCTCACTGATGAGTTATTGTACAATTTTTCATTAATAATGATTTGTTTTTGCTTCAAGCGTAAATTTTTAATAGGCCTATGCGAAAATTTATACTTTATAATTAAATCTGATTTTAGGAGAAGGCACACTGAAAGAGAACCGGAGATAGTTTAGCGAGGAAATTTTTAATATTAATAAACAACATTTTATTTTGTAAATGAGTAACGTATGTAATTCGACGAGGATGCGAAAAATAAACCAGGACAGAAGGTGTGTCTTAAGCAGGTATTAGACGATGCAAATATTTGCTATTTTTGGTACGATCTTTATTTGCACAAAATAAAATCTGTATTGAAAAATAGCAAATTTTTGCTTCGTCTAATACCTGCTTTAGACTTAGAAAAATGTTTCCTTATTTATCCAATCCTCATTACATATACTGCCTAAAAAACGTTGTCATTTGCTTTTTTTCATCCATGGCTTACTCTATTTTCCTGTATGAACTCCTCACTTCGACCAGAATCGTTGATCTATTGTGAGATATGTCCAGGTATCTGCTGTACCCCGCACTTCTATTACAGTGCTTTTTCGATTTTTTTGCTTTTCATCCCTTGTTTTTATCACTACTCGCCAAATTCACGCTCGGTTTTGTCAGGCTTTCTATTTCGATTTTGTTCTATTTTATTATAAGCTAACTTTTTTGTTATTCCCATAAAGTTTTGAACTTATATTTTATTAAACTATGAAAGTGCATTATTTTCCTCAAAATATTATCAATATGAATTGTTTGATGTTAAATTGTATCCAACAAAAAACGGTGTTCATCATTTCGCCAAATTCACGGTGATTTTTTTTTAATCGTGATAAATTAGAAAAAAACACTGCATTAGCATTTTTGCTATTCAGAAGTGGCATTCTTATTATTTATCGGTGCTTGAGTGTTATAAGATTTTATCCTTCCTTTCATACGCTTACTGCTCTACTATACAGAGTTTCGTTCCTCCTGCCAAATATCGCCACCTAAAATTTTCTGGAGAAGTTTCGTTGGGTGACCTTCTGGCCAGTTTTATTACAAAGAGACTAAGATGCCCATGAACCCATCATCCGCTTGACAAAGTGGACTTTGTAACCTTGCGGCTACGCAGCTCCCAAATAATTATTGTAATTTTGATTTATTTAATTCTAAATGGAAATGGTTCGGTTTATTTCTTCAGGGTGAACGGTTTGTTTTTCTCAATAATAATATAATATAATCTTATTGTTATTGTTTTTCTCATTAGCAATAAGACAAAATTTTGAAAGTCAAGTTAATACTTCTAGGTTACGGTTTCCAGGCAAGTTCATAAAAACTTAGGTTTGGGCGCTTTAATCGTAATCAAAGATATAAAGCATTTTTTGCAATCACATTTGAAAGGAACTGCTAGGTTTATCGATCGAATAATTCTATTTTCACTTATGTGAGCAATCAATGAAAATATCGTCCCGTGGATTACAGTGTCTGATACCCATCCTAGTGAAAACTTCCGACCGGCTACCAACCAACGCGGTGCACCGTTGAAATCGGTTGTCGCTAATTAAATCATTTCCCGCAGCTTCCAGACTGGTCCGATTCGCTAACAACACTGATGTGAACTCGAACAAATTTGAATACAAATTATCCGTCGCCCGTTAGGAATGGAGCGGAAGTTTTTTTTTCATCTTTAACTTCCTATGCGGCACGTCTACTGTGGCAAGTTTTCCCGCCGAGTCACGAGTAGCCGCTGCTTTGCGGCGGCAGCAGATATGATAAAAAACAACGTCCACACTTTGCGGAACAACTCGGTGTGGCTGTGGCTTCGGCAGATCCTATGCAGGTTATACTGTCGCAAGTGGGAAATAGAAAAAAACAACAGCAATGATGGGAATGCCTCCAGCTATTAATACATATGTAACGAAATCCAAGTGCAAAACGTATAGACAAACAAACGGTTGGATTATGTTTATTTAGGTAGAGCATTCGGGCGAAAGATACCTCTAATGTAGAAGGTAAATATTTATCATCACGAGTACGGAGGAGCAGATGTAATGCACTCCACTAGTTTTGTACCACAGTGAACCAAGCAACGATTTACCCCGTTACCCTCACAACGCACGAATATTCAGCAAAGTTTCGATGTTTGGAGAAAGGTAATAATCAAATATCCACGCTTTGTCGTTGATCGCTTTCCTAACCTGAAAGCATTGTATTGTTCGATTTCTGGTGAACATATTTGAATAGAAATTAGAAGCTTGCATTAACGAAACAAATTATGCCTGCCAGCTAATAATCCGGTGCCAAGTGTGGTGGTTTGGATGCAAAAAAAAAAGAGTTACAATCGATGTCCATGTTGGGAGTTGTAACACAACCGGATTTGGTAAAAATATGAGAAGCCCACAAAAAACCGTCAAGCAGGTCTAAGGGCATAGAGTAAGTTTTCTTCGTACAGGTCGATGTCATAATGATTGTGGCTAGGGTAGTCACTGTTGCTAAGTCGTTCATTGGTCCGTGTAAGCCGCATTGTAGGTGAGTAGCATTTCCAGTTACTCACACCTTGCAACGACATATTTCATGCTTCATCGCAGTCTGTTGTAACGAATCCTAGTTAGTAGTCGTGCAGAAATTCTTATTAGCAGCAATAGGCCCGTAATTAGTTTAAACATAGACCATTTGCTTAGTTTCGCCCCAATAGCAACAAGTCGCACGAGCAAGGCTGTGGCAATATAAAAAGAATTATAGAGCTTTGCTCGGTACGAGTCCAATTCCCGTAATTAGTATCATTCGAATTGAAACTGACTTTCCGCTTGGATCGGTTGAACATGAATATTAAGTAATTAGTAATGGTATAATCTTGTTCGCTGGTTAGTACTAGAACAACTGGCAAAGTATGTCAAACAAAAGCTCTACAGTTGGAACTTGGACGACCGAAATTCCCTGCATTTGCAGTACATCCAAAATTTTCGAAAACTTGGTATTGTAAACGTCATAACTTCTCCTCTGTAAGATATGTATAACAGATCCAAAATCCGCTAGGAATTGCTCTTAATAAGGTAGGAACGTCAACCAATTTCCAACTCAAAGTAAAAAAACACCATTTTCTCCAAAACATTCTCTTCGTTTTAAAATTTGTCACTATTTGATAAATAGTGTTAAAACATTTATAACATGAAAATTTAAACTAATTGAAATTGAAATAGTATATTTGTCTATGAAACATTTTCAAAGTGAAACAGTGTTGGATATGAAAAAGTGTTGTTGAAAAAACGCCTGTTTCTTAAGAATGCTAATTTTAAAATATTAAGAAGAGTTTCAGGCAACCGAGTGATCTACCATAAAAATTTAAGTTGGTATCATTTTTTTTTTTCAGTGCTAAATCACAATTTCAATTATGTCAATATTTTTTTATAACAATGCAGACAATTTCCAAAAAGTCATCACTTGTTAACATTTCTTAAACTCTTGTCAATATCATATGTCCATGAGACGCTTGCTCAGAGGCAAAAAAACGAGAAATATACCGAACATGAAAAATTTTTTGTTAAACAAACTTTTTTACCTTTACAGTACTCATTTTTAAATATTAAAAAAATAGGGCAAATATTTTTATGTATCTTAAACAGTAAATTTGAAAAAACCTGAGAAGACCGTTTTTTGAATCTCTCATTGTTTCGAAAAAAAAAATTTTTTTAGTTTAGGATCTCAAGTTTTTTTCCAATATTTTTGAAACAAAATGAGGACAATTTTTTGAAAGTAATTCCCTGACAGCTTTTCTCTAGCTCTTATCATTATTGAGATATAACGATTCATAAAAAAAGTTTAAAAATTTCAGCCTTTTTTTCTAGATGAACGCAAAGCTCGAATGTTAAGTTGGTCTACACATTCACATATGTCTAAAAATTCTGAGCGAGTGCTTCTGAATTACACTCAAACTGGAAAAAATGGAGGATTATAACTTTTAACCATTCCTGCAAATTTTGGTGCTTATAGCAAAGATATTGTTTTCAGAGACTGAAACGAGTTTTCCTGTAAGCAATCGTAGTAGCGACGGATCCGACGAGCAATTACTCTGCGGGCTTTTGACTGCATTCAGTAGGGGCACCAAAATTCACACGAATGATTAAGAAGCTATCTTATTAGGAAAACTTTTTTTAACATTTGTCGACCAGGGTTATTCATTCAATTTTGTTTAACTCAAGAAACGAATTGTGTGATATTTATTACACATTTTGATGATTTCATAAATAATTCAATTTTTTAAATTATAATTCTAAATAACTCTGAAACACTTGACGAACCTTTTTTAATTTTTTATAAATAACTACTAGAATCAATTAACATCATTAGAACACAATTATTTGTGTAAAGTTTGACGCTGGAGAAATACTTATAATTAAACTTAGGCTAAAAAAAGCGTGTCTTACACTTAGTTTTGACATAATTTCAAGTTTCTACCAAAAAACAATAACAATTGTTTTTTTTTACTTTTTTCTCTTTTCCCTTTCTTTCTCTTCCTCTCTATATCTCTCTCTTCCTCTCTCTAATTTCCCTTGTCTCTCTCTCTTCCCCTCTCCATCTCGCACTCCTTCTCTCTCTCGCTTTTTCTCTTCCCGTCACTACCTCGCACTCCTCCTTTCTCTCCCTCTCTCCCTCTCTCTCTGTCCCACTTTTCACTCTCACCTTCACTCTCTCTCTTTTTCTCTCTTCCTTTTTTCCTTTCTTCCTCTTTTTCTCTCTTCCTCTTTTCCTCTCTTCCTCTTTTCCTCTCACCCTCTTTTCCTCTCACCCTCTTTTCCTCTTTCCCTTTTTTCCTCTTTTCCTCTAACCCTCTTTTCCTCTTTCTTCCCTTTTTTAGCTCTTCCCTTTTTCAGCTCTTCTCTCTTCCTCTCTCTCTCTTTCTCTTTTTCTTGATCTCTTCCTATCTTTCTCCCTCTCTTTCTTCCTATCTATCGTTCTCAATGTCTTTTCATGTCCCTCTCTATCCCTGTCTATCTTTTTACCAGTTTCTACTTCTCCTATCCCTTCCCTCTCCCTGTCGCTCTCTTTTCCTCTCACTCTACCCCCTTCTCTCTCTCTACCTCACT